>NW_026294551.1:10137433-10734952 GCF_007827085.1 Peromyscus californicus insignis
CCAAAGTCAAGTCTATGGGCTTGAAAGGAAACAGAGAGCTAGTGGTTGTATTGAAATGCAGCCACTAATTTGTATTATCTAAGAGTAAGGGGGATGCTGGCCTTCGGTGATGCTTGAAAGTTCCTTAGAAGATGAGGCTGCACATGTTTTTCTTGAACACTGCATCTTCCTGGGGGACTTTGAGATTCGGGCTGGTATTTTACAGGGCTCTTTTGTGGGGTGCATTTTCCCCCTTGAGCTTCAAAGCTTTGTCAGCATGTATCTCTGTGTGGATTTATTTCCATTTAACTTACTCAACTTAGGTTGACTCTTTTGAATCTCCATTTTAAAAAGCTCAGCTTTGAGTTCCAGAAATTGTTAATTGTGCATTTTATTCTGCTTCTCTTGCTAGGGTTTAATTAGAATTTATTTTCATGCTTGGAAATAGCTACGATTCCCGGATTCTGTGTCTATCCTCTGTTTTTGTATTAGTTTTGGTCCTTTGCTATTTTTCCTCCTGTTAAAGAGCTTACCAAGTTTTCTTTGAACACACTGGCTCAGAATTTTCACCAGCCACTTCTAAAGATCTTCAGTGCGGGACTGGGAGTTGGTCCAGCAGTTAGGAGTACCTGTTGTTCTTGCAGAGGACCTGGGTATGATCCCCAGCACATGGCTGCTCACAATCATTTATAGCTCCAATTCCAGAGAATCTGGTGTCCTCTTCTGACCTCTGAGGACACTGGGCACACATGTGATACACTTACATGTATGCAAGCAAACACTTATACATGTAACATAAATTTTAAAATAGTCTTAAAATCTTCAGCTCAGACTTTAACTCTGCCACTCTGCTTCTGTTAATATGTAATCCTTCCCCACCTCTCTCTTGATTTATTAAGGTATTTGTTGTTTTGTTTGATTTCATATTGTTTCCTTTATTCCTTAATTTTTTTGTCTACTTTTCCTTATTCTTCAATATTCTCTAAGAAGAACTGCAATTCTTTAACACTGACTTTTCATTTCCCCCCTCTACACTTCCACGTAGAATTTCATTGCTCTCTGAGAGGAAAGGTCACATTAGTAACAGGAACAGACAGTTGTAGATCTCTGTATCTGCATGGTGTCTGTGTATGCTCCTGTCGCTGACAGTTCCTCATGGCTCCTTTTGACTAACCCTGCCTGCCTCCTTTCCCACAGGGAGAGATGGTTTCTGCTGGATTAGCAACAGAAGACGTGATTTTCTTGTTTCTTGTGCAAACTTCCTGCTGTTGTAGGAAGTGGTTGTGATGTGTGGATATTAGTGGCTAGTCAAATGTTGTTCTTGTTTAAAATGGAGCAGAAAAGCTAACTGCCAACGTTTTGCATGATTAATTTAAGACACAGTGCTCAACAAAGGAGAGAGATGGTCTGAAGAGTCCCATCACACAAGCAGAGACAGTCAGCTCCTCTTAGCAGTGAAGCACCTGGTTGCTGGCTGAGTTGCCATTTAAAATTCTTCTTCTTTTTTTTAAATCTCTGAAACACATCTTTTTTTTTCCCTTGGGTGGCCCTATGTCTCTACTCTTGAGGGCTTCTCTGGGCAACAAAGAAGAGAAATAAAAGGAAACTGGTCCCAGGCAGAAGGGGCTAAGTACAAGTGACCTCACTTAATAGGAAACTATTGTCTTGAGAACTCATTCCATGTGGCAAAAGACAAGCATTAATTTCTCTTGAGGGTGATGTCCCCAGTGACTTAGCTACCTCCCAGCAGACTCTCACCTCTACAAGGTCCTAGTACCTTTCAACATAGCCCTTTAGAAGACACACCCAAACCATAGCACCCACAACTCAAGGGTTCATTGTGGCACAGTAGTCATGGTAAACTTGTCAATCAAAGGTCAGCTTGATGACAGGATGATAGTTATGAATCAAGAGACTCTTGAGCACAGAATATAATTTATTTGCCTCAAGTGTGAGAAGTAGGAGAGTTGTTTGTGCCTGGCAGTACCCCTAAAACACAAGAAACCCAAGGTCAAGACATTGATTCTAAAGCTACAAGAAGAGACAGACATTGTAGCAAGATGCACATTAGTATGGCTGTGATATAACAGGGGTTTAAAAGTCACAGCTAAGGAACAGGACACCTGTGCTTGAATTTCATTCAGATCCACGGATAAGTTTTGGCAATTTCTGGAAAGTTCTCTTTAGCTCTCTCTAAACCTCAGTTTACTTATTTGCAAGGTGGGGGTAGTTAGTGTTGGAGGAATGAATGACATAATGTTTATAAGATGTTGACAATGACACATGGCAGCCTTTTCTGTTGTGACGATTATTAATACCATTCAGGTAACAGGGTCTCATACGACCCACACCATTCCCTTGATGGAAAGTGCACAGAAACACAGGAAAGTGAATTTCACCATTTTATCATTCCTCCATATTGTACTTCCATTTCACTCTAAGCCGCAGACCGACCTTTGCCCTCTCAATTCAACATAAACTCAGAGCACATTAAAGATCCTTCGATCAGTGAGTTGAAGAATAATCAGTGCAGTTTTACCAGGTAGTGATGCAGCAGTCTCAAGAAGAGGCCACATCTGCCCCAGACAGGCCCTTTCCAAACCATTTGTAACTTAATCTTGAATCCCACCAGGTGTTCAGTGTGATGGTATACGTTTTATTTTCTCCTTGGGAAGAACTACGTTTCCCTCTGCTCTTGCTAATCATAACAAACCTATGGGATGTTCAATCAAAGGATGATTGGGGCCATCAAGATGTCCAGAAAGCTGTTACTCAGCCTTTCTTTGGAAACAAAAATGACACTCTTGTTTTTTTTTTTTTTTTTTTTTTTTTTTAGTGAAGACTCCTAAGAGCTTAAGAGGAAATAGAGGTGAACACACCATTACAAGCTGGGGGTGGGGTGAGGTAGGGGTGGGCGGGCCGCATATGGCACCCCGAACTCAGGAAGCCAGGAGTGTCATCTTCATAACTATGGAGTGGCATTGTGGATGTGCTCTGTAAGATTCTTGTGTAAACTGCATTTTGATTCTCAATGGGTTGCTTTCCTGAACCCCAATCTCCTTTCTTTTGCACCACTTTCTACACATCTGTCCTATACATCTGCCTGCGTTAGTCCCTCCTCAGCCCTGGTGTCATAGCTCTGATCAATGCGGCATAACCCTATGGAAAACCCGGGGATATCATGGCCCGGCTTCTGTTCCTTTTCATCAAGGGAATGGAAATGAGTCACATTTGAGATCCTGGTACCTGGATAATCACAGAAAAGGCTGCTCTTTATGCATCCACATAAGGCTTGGTGGATGACAGTACTGGGATTGAGTCTCCCAGTATGGGGACATTTCAGTCTCTTGTCTGACAAACTCATTCTACTCTCCCTATTTTTTTTTTTAAGAGAAGGAGAGAATCTCACATTTCCCAAGCTGGCCCTAATGCACTGTGTAGCAGAGGATAGTCTTGAACTCTGTCTTCCTTCATCTACTTCCCCAGGGTTGGAATGACAGTCATGCATCATCACAATGCCTGGCTTATGTGGAGCTGGGAATGAAACTTGTACATGCTCAGTGAGCAATCTTCCAAATGAGATATTTGGCCAACTCTTCTCCCTGCACTTGGCTAACCCATTCTTGAGCCCTTCAGGCTAGGCATGCTCATGCTCGTCATCATTGTCCCCTCTTCTCAGAACGCACATTTCCAAGATGATGCTGTGCTTAATCCTTTCCTCCTTTATCTTCTTACTGAAGATGATGGGATGCCCCACACAGAAATACAACCTATACTCCCAACATGCCCTGAGCGTATCCATTTTTCCTCACACATACCATTATTATCATCTAACGTAATACATTTTTTTTTTTGCAACCCAGGTTGACCTCAAACCTATTATGTAGCTGAGAAGAATCATGAACTTCTGATTCTCCTGGGTGCCAGGATCATAGTTAAGTGCCACCACGCCTGTCTATGCAGTGTTTGGGGTGACACCTATGACTTTGTGTATGTCAGGCAAGAACTCTACTAACTGAACTGCAAAGCTAGCTCCAGAATACTATTTCAGGGGAATTTTGTACTCAATCTCAACATGGAAAAGTCACATGTGGGAAGCTCTCAGATCACAATCCCCGCCCCCAGTACTTCCTTTTCTGCCTCAGCCTTCACATTTACTCTTCTGTTTTGATGAGGAGACAGAAGCTGGTCTCCAGGGAACTAGAGAGAAAGAAAGAGCCACTAACAAGCCGTGTTTTAGAACCAAGATGCTTGCCAGGTGGTGGGGGCAGAGGGGGGTGTCATTGCAAGTCCCTTGCTCATGGCTGGCAATTGCCAGGAAGATCCTGATGCACAGGACACTGGACCACAGCTGCTGTTGCTTACTCCTGGGCCATGCTCCGGGATCCACTGCAGCTGTGGCTGATGGAAAGCAGATGTTTTGCTGTGTGGGGGAAATCTTCTTGAAGTGTGCCGTGGGGCACTCGGACAGACACCCTTCCCTTTTTTCCCTTCTCTCCAAAACAAATCAGGGAGGAAAATTACAACCCACTAACCCTGCAAGAGAACTTACTGCAACAGGTTGAAATCCCATAGTTTAAGGATTTGTGTAATTTTAACAGAAAAAAATGGGTAATATGGTTTAAAGTTAAATTCAGTCAATTGGACAGTTCGGGAATGTTTTCATGTCAAGTTCTATTACTGCCATTTGAAGAGGCCTTGTCTCTGACTCCTCATGTTAACTCTTGTTGTCACACCGACTCTCTGAATTCTTTCTTTTCTTCTCTGTCTCTATCTTTATTATGGTCTTTTGAATTTCTCCCCAGTACCCTTTCCCCATGCAAACCATTGTGTGCTTTGTTGCTAATTAATCCTCATGTTATTCTAGTCTTAAAAAACAAAACATTCATGGGGCCGAGGAAAGGGCTCCACCACTAAAGTGCTTGCTGCACAAACATGAGAGCCTTGGCCTAGATCCCACACCCACATAACAAAGCTGGGCAAGGTGGTGGCTGGCACATGTCCGCAGTTCCGGGGGTGCAGAGACAGAAGGATTTTTGAGGTTCATTCAATAGCTAGCCAGTCTAGCCATGTTGATGTGCTCTGGGTTCAATGCGAGAGCCAGTGTCAAAATATAAGGGGGAAAGGTCAGAAAGATATGGTACCCCATATTGTTTCCTGCCCCCTACATTTGTATGAGCATCCCCATACACACATGAACACACACACACACACACACACACACACACACACACACACACACACACGAACACATACACACACCTGAACACACATCCATGCACACACACACACACACACACACACACACACACACACACACACACACGCACACACACAGAGGGAGAGGGGGGGGAGCTTTTAATGACTCTATTTGTCATTTGTGTTATATATTGAATAAAGTCTATATTCTTTAGCTTTGAATATAGGTCCTTTGGCATTTAAAACCAAACTATTGCAATTAACCTATGTCCCACTATATCTTTAATAGTCTATTTAAAACAAGTTTATTTCAACAATGATTCTGATTATTTTTTGTTTATATGTACAAAACTATCTGATTTTTCTTTTCAATGTGCTTTTGGTCACAATTGTTACAGCATCTGATATGATACTTTGCTAGTCTGCTGGAGTTATGTGCTGCTTTGAATGTGTCCCCTAAAGTTCACTTGTGGAACACTCAATTCAACAGAGAGGTGTTGGAAGACAGAGTCTGTTGAGAATTGGTAAGAGCCAGAGAACAGATTCATGCGGTTAGTGAAAATATTGGTTAGTCTTCCCAAGAATGTGCTTGTTAGAAAACTTAGTTGTCTCCCCCAACACTTGGTCAGTCTCTCCCATTCTCTTTTGTCCAGCTACCTTCTGTCATAGTTGGACATGGCACGAAGACCTTCACCAGACATTGGCACCATGTTCTTGAACTTCCCAGTCTGCAGTACCATGAGCCAAATACATTTCTGCTACCATAAATCACCAAGCCTGTGGTACACTGTTATAGCAACCCAAAATGAACTCAGATGGGTTGCCATAACAAAACACCACAGGTTATTCAGCTTAAACACCAGAAATGCATTTTCTCACAGAAGACAAGATTGAAGATGTCATCAGTTGGGTGTCTTGTTTTGCCTCTCTCCTCAGTTGCCTTCTCCCTGTGCCTCTGTGATGTCTTTCTTCCGTGTGCAGACAGCCTACAGTGTCTTTTCTTTATGTGGGTGCACGCTTTGTGAGTTGGCTTTCAGTCACTGTGAAAAAACACCTGGGGGGAATCAGACTAGAGGAGGGAAGATTGATTTTGGCTCACAGTTCCAGAGGCATTGAGACTTGGGCAGTCGGCTCTGCTGTTTCTGGGCCTGTTGGTAAGGGAAAGAATCGTGAATAAAGCAATAAAGCAGTTCTACTTATGGGAGCCAGGGATGGGGGTGGAATAAGAAGGAGTATATTTATTCCCTTGCTGATCTCAATTAGACTCACCTCTTAAAGTTCCCACGGCTTCCCAAATCCCATTAGGATTATGAGTCCACAAGTAGGTTAACTATGTCCATGAGGTCAACACACTTATGACCCATTCATCACCTCCAAGAGACCTTGCCTCAGGACATGGCTGCTTTAGGGATGAAGTCTTCAGCATATGTACTTTGGGTAATTATTCCAGAGCCAAACCACTTATACTAGGTTAGACCTAATCCTAATGACCTTATTTTAATTTAGCTGTCTCTTTAAGGTTCTTACCTGCATATACGGTTATATAGTAAGGTATTGAGGTCAGAACTTCAACACACACATTTTTGGGAGACACAGTTTAGCACAGAACAATCCTCCCATCCCCCATGTATCCAAATCATACCCATCAAGCAAATGCAATTTTCTCCTTCATGTCTCATATACTTCTTGTAGGAAAAGGCTGAATATTTTTTATCCAAAACATTTGGCATCGGAAGTTGTAGTAGGACAGGCCAATAGGGTCGAGGAAATTGGCTCAAACCAGTTGCCAAGGCATGCACATAATATACTTCCTTATGAGTCAACCTGGAGTCTGCCTGAGGGTCTAGCAACAGGCACTGTCAGAGTTCCTGATCATGTCCAGTCAATGAGGGACAACTATGCAATGCCACCAGATTGGGACACAGGGTGCTGGGAGGAGGGTATATAAGGCCTTCCGCATTATTGAGTAAACAAGTCAGCTGTTTGCCTTCAACTGACTCTCGGTCTGTATTGTTGACATCATGTCCTCTCACCCCCTCCCACAAGGGAGCTATTAAGACCCAGAAATAAGAAGAGTTTAAGATTTGTACTTTTCTTGAATATTGGCATAAGCTTTTGGAAATGTGAGCATTTTGAAGTCCTGAATTAGAAACACTCAATTTATACAAGTTTATCTTAATTGTTTTATTTTTTTCCTTTTCTTTATCCTTCTATTGTATGGCGGTTACCTCAGAATATTATAATGCTCCTTATGCAGTATCTTATATTCTTTGCTTGAGTGGAACTTTCTCTAGACCAGTATATATCCTAATTATGTTTCAGATCATCATGGCATATTGAAGATTCTTGGTCAAGACTTCAATCAACAATAATGATACAACATTGTGCATCAAACATTTATCTCAAATAATTTTGATTGTGACATGAAATAGTTAAAAATAGATGCATTTCTCAATAGATAGTGTTCTTGTAATGTCTGTTCTGTGTTGCTGATATAATTGTTATTTGGCTTGCCTGGCTTTGTTTATTATGAAATTCATCAGAGAGATAGAAAAATCTTCAGTATTGAGAAAAGCCATTCAGGAAAATAAACTATTTGGGAAAAAATCTGAAATATAATGGGACATGATGAATCTTTAGAATTTTCCCAAGGTAAAAATCAGCAAGCTGGTCCTTTCTTGTCCTTTGTCAATCCATTCACCTTTGATAGAGTTAACAGAGGCTCTGACCCCACACCCTCACTGATCTTCACATACCATGTCTCAATCTCCTCAGGTGACATCTTAGCCAAGACCATATAAAGATGACCCTACCTATGAAATGCACCCAATTTACTTCATTAAAAATATGTATTTTATTAATGTGTGTAAGTGTACATGTCTGTGCATGTGAACATGTGTGTATGTGCATGTGAGTGCAATGTCTGTGGAGGCCAGAGGTGGATTCAGATTCCCATGGAGCTGAAGATAGATGTGGTTGTGAGTTACTTGACATGGGAACTGGGACTTAAACACAGGTCCTCTGTGAGAGAAGTGCAGGCTACTAAGCACTAAGCCATCTTTCTAACCCCATGCTTTTGATTTCTGAAGGAACAGGAACATGAGTCCCATATGCTCTGTCTGATCAATCTGTCTCCATGGCTCTTCTCTGTGGATAAACAAAAAGAAAAATTCCTTTTCATGAGACCATAGTGGCTTGTGAGGATGATGAGTCCAAGGGGATCATTCTTCGCAATTGTTATCAGTGGCCAATGGGTCAGAAGTCTGGACATTAAGTTTTGTTTGTGTTAATCTCTGATTGAATGCTAACTGATCTCACAGCCCATATTATTTCTTTTAAAATAAATCCAGAATCTTTTTACTTCTGGTTCATCAGAGAATGGATGTGCCCACTGACAGGAAGCCTTTTTACCAAGCCACTCTGATAGCAGGAGGGGACGAGTTTCCGAAGCTGGATCATCTCCCATCTGCATACTCACAGAGGTCTGAAGCTCACCATCACATAGCAGGTGGTCATTGCTTCCTAAACCGAAAGGGCAGAAAAATTAATGTTATTTTTCAGCAAAGTGCTAGCGAAGACTTCTGAGAGAGTAGCTGTTTTTCAGCAACTCTATATTTAAAAATGGAAGTTAAATGAAAATATCTCCATAGTTTTTGTTGATATTAAAAATGTATTCCTGCTCATTCAAAATCAAGTCCATTCAGTACAGTAAAAATAAATAAAGAAAGAATTTTACCACCAATTACACATGACCCTTGACCTTAATAACTGTCTGTTGATTGGTTGATATGTACCTCACCTGATATCACTTTGTGATTTTTCAATAACAATTTTAGTGAAAATGGGTACACGGTTCTCATTGTTTCAAATCTGTGTATTTGCTTAAAACAGTATGGGAATGTTTCCATTTCAGTAACTTCAGATTATTATTTTGTAACCCTTAGAATAAATATACCATAATTTTTTTAACTAATCCCCCCTTTCATTTATTTTTCTATTAAATTAATGCAAACGTGAGTATCTCTGCCCATGTAACTCTGTATATATATCTGACCCATTGCTTATGAGTAGAATTCCTGGATCTCAAGAATTTTAGAAGCTATTCAATGCCCTTAAATGTTTATTTATCATGATCCTTTTTTTTCTACCCAAAGATTTAACCTAAGCTTTCTCAACCAGAGCATTATTGACATTTAGGAATGGGCTTTTCTGTGCTGTGGGCAGGAGAAAGTGCTGATCTGTGAGTTGAGGGTGTAGGATATTGAGCAGTATCCCTGTTCTCTAACCTATGGTTGACAGTAGTTCAGTTCTCAGTTATGATGCACAAAATAATAAAATCTCCATTATCAAATGTGTGTTCTAGAGACAATCTGCTTCCTTCACCTCCTCCCACACCCTGTATCTCTCTCCCTCACCTTCTCCCACACTCTGTAACTCCCACTGAGTCCCATTGAAATACTGTTCCTTTAAGCAGCACATAAATATTAAACATAAGATTTTTAATCATTTTTTAATATTTAGAAAATATATGTTTTAAGTTTTCTTATTGTATGTATATAAGTGTTTTACCTACACATATATCTGTGTAACACAGATATAGTGCCCAGAGAGTACAGAAGAGGGCATTGAATCCCTTGGAACTTGAGTCACAGAAAGTTGTGAGACACCATGTGAGTGCTAGGAACTGAACCAAGATCCTTTGGAAGAACAGCCAGTAGTCTTAACTACTGAGATATCTCTCCAGCCCCAGAAAATGAATTTTTAAAAATACAGATATCCTCATTTACATCTGGGTCACTTGAGCTGTTTGCACATTCCACATAAGGGTGCCACTCTGTTCTACTGATTCGGCCCACGTCTATTGCTGTCCTGTTTCTATGAGTTTTACTTCCTTGTTGTGCCCCGCTATACAGACTATACCCAGAAAGAAGAGCAAGGAGATGCCATCGCTGGCCTGGAAGAGAAAGTTAGTGAAGGATGGATGTGCTTTTCTCATTACAGAGTCAAAATGCACGACAGAAGCAGCCCAAAGGAGGAAGGTTTTATTTTGACTCAGGGTTTGAGGGTACAGTCCATCGCAACAAAGAAGGTGTGGTGGCCTGCGCTTTAGACAGCTGGTCACATCACATGCACAGCCAGGAAACAGAGACAGAGAGAAAAGCTGGTGCTCAGCAACCTTCCTCCTTTTTATTCAGTCCAGAACCCGGCCTGTGAATACTGTGGCTGACATTTGGGACAGTATGGAATATTCTTTTACACTGTGTGAGTAAATGTCACTATGACTGGTTTATTAAAAAAAAAAACTGAGCATCCAGTAGTTAGACAGATTTTGGGGGCAGAGAGAATGCTGGGAAGAAGGGTGGAGTCTCAAGAGTTGCCAGCCAGACGTGAAAGAAGCGGCACAAAAAGTACACCAATGAGGCAAGCGAGCCTTGGGGCAGCACAGAGATAAATAGAAATGGGTTTAATTATAAGAGCTAGCTAAAAACAAGCCTAAGCTATTGGCTGAGCTTTTGTAATTAATAAGAAGCCACCATATGATTATTTGGAACTTGCTGGAGAGACAGAAAAGTCTGCCTACAGGGCAGGTCTTCCTTCCTTGGATAGACCTTTTCAGAAATGCCCTTACAGACACACTCAGAAGTATTTCTCTTGGGTGATTCTAGGTCATGTCTAGTTGACAGTCAGTATTGGTTATCAGAGTATGCCAGTGGTGACATGGAGGCTGCAGAGGAGAATGGTAGGAGATGAATGGCCTCTTGTTGTTGTTGTTATATGCTGGGAAATGAACCAAGAGCCGTTAACATTCAAGGCACAGTCTTCCACTGGGTTACACGTCCAGGTTATGCATGGCTTTTTGCCTACAGAGACCTGAATCTAAAGTAGTATAGTTTCTCATCACTGGTTGTTTGAGGGCAGAAAACTTCCCTCACCTCTCCTATCCATATCACCCCAGTAAAAAATGTTCAAACATTAAGGAAAACCTAGTCCATGAGTTACTAAGTTGCACTGTTTCAGTAAATGGTATTATTATGCATCTTGGTTTTATTCACAATCTTTTGCTCTGTACTCTGCCCTGTGTCTTTGTATGTCAATAAGTCTACCTGTGCTGCCTTGAAGCCAACTAACTACACAGTCAATATACAAGAGTGGAATGGATGAGTGCACCATGTCCCATGAAGCTCGTAGTTCTGAATATAAGAATTTACAAACATCAGCCATGGTAAGCTTGTACAAATGAGGTACAAATGAGCTGAAATACAGCCCAGTTTCTCTTTTGTATATGCTCTTGTCCATTGTTAACTTAAGGAGAGGGGGTGAGGATGACCTTCTAAACTTGCCTCTTTCTGAACATAAGGGACAGACAAACAAAAATTCAGACTCACAACCATGTCTTGGGAAGCAAAATATAATTAAAGCAACCAGTGTTCATCTGAAGAAAGTAATAATAGGAGGGAGAGGAGGAGGGAGAGGAGGGAGAGGAGGAGGGACAGGAGGAAGAGGGAGAGGAGGAGGAAGAATAGGATTAGGATGAGGAAGACAACCAGTGAGAATGATGACAGTCATGATCTACCAAGCACAAATCCATTCCAAGGACTTTACCTATTGTTGTTGAAAATACGTAAGAGGAGACCCAGGCTGATTCCCAATATAAAATCTTCCAGCTTCAGCCTCTTTAGAGCTGATTATAGGCACATATCACCAGTCCTTCATATCAAGCTTCTTATAAAACAAAACTATCTTTAAAGACAAAAGACAACTCCTGAAGTAGGAATCTTTCCCCACTTGACAGCTGGTGAAAGGAAAAGTCTCAAAAGCCAAGTAAGCGGTCTGCTGTAGTCACATAAATCAGTCAGTGATTACAAGCCTCTCTGCCCAAATTCGGGTTCTGTTTTCTCTTCTTTAGCTGCCCTGCAAAATAAAATCTATCAATGACCCAGGGCTAAATAAGTAGGGCATTTCCAAGCCAGTACCCTGATAATAGCTATTGCCAATCCCCAAGATTAAAATATGGTGTGCATGGCTTCCTGCAAGTATCTGGTTATTAGTATGTTTTCCCTTGGAATACAGATACCATTCTTGGATTGTGTAATATGTTAAGAGTGTCAGAGGTACCAATTCATTTCTATTGTATCTACAATGCAAAATTGCTTTAAATATCTCCTAACCCATGAGTGGTATTTGGTAGTTTCCCCTCCACACTATTGGAAAGGGGCTGAGGTATTACATCTAAGTGAGTCCTTCTTGTAAGGTGGGTTCTTTACGTTAGGTTCACCCTAAAGCTTTATGAGATACATTAGTAAGGATATTTACATAATTAATCTTCAGAGCTAAGCTGGGTAGTGTGTCTCTGATGTCAGATCTTGTGAATCCAAGGCAGGAGGACTGTAGCAAGTTTGAGGCCAAGCTGGTCTACATAGTAAATTATAGGCTAGCCTGGATGTAGGGAGACACTCTAAAATCCATATAAATAAATAAATATATAAATAAATACTGTAGTATAAATTCAATTTTTATAAATTATTTTATTGGATATTAACTGCTGAGCATATGTCCTTTAGTATTAATTGTTACCTTATATAAAAATATATTCCACTGGGTGGTGGTGGCACATGCCTTTGATCCCAGCACTTGAGAGGCAAAGGCAGGTAGATCTCTGTGAATTCAAGGTAAGCTGGTCTACAAAGATATCTATCTATCTATCTATCTATCTATCTATCTATCTATCTATCTATCTATCTATCTATCTACATATATGTATATATAGTGTTTCCCATAAATGTATATTTATATATAATTATTATTGTTTATTGCCAGGTATGGTCGCATATATTTGTAAAGCCAGAACTTGGTGGGGAGCTTGTGAGTTTGAGGATACCCTGGACTATGTAATGGGTTCTGGATCAGCCTGGGCTACACAATGAAACAGTCTCAAAAACAATTTTAAAAACCCTATAAAATATTTCCTTAGTTAGGCTTAGAAAATAAAGGGCTTCTTTCAGTCCTCTATTTGATGATGAAGGTGTATTCAATATATTCAGATCTAGTATTTCAACTGAATGTAAGAAACAGGCACACAATAGTTCCCACATGTAGAACACTGTAGAAAATCCAAGAAGTAGATACAAGAGAGGATCAGTGTTCTCAGTATCTCAGAATCTTATAGTCTGACATGTAAACATGCACACACAATTATAAAGAGATCATTATAAATACACACACATGTATATTCATATGTATATATGTATAATTTCCTGACAAATATATTAGTTTAGGGCACATTAAACACAAGAGGAAAGGCCAGGAGACAACCTTTCATCTTGTACTTGGTTAATTGCAATTTAACTCCTCTGACAGAAACACTACAGAACTATCTAGGAAAACTGAAGGTGTGTTTCTCTGCAGGCCAAGTTTCAAAGTACAATGGATCCTCGAACCAACATTCTCTAAGCACACTCGATTTTCAAGATGAGCATGCTGAGGTTGGCAAGGCCAGGGGCGCCTGTAGTGCTACTGTTTATACTGCATGGCAGATAGCCATCTCAGTTCTACATGACTTCAAATCCTAAACTGTTATGGTGGGAAAGACATTTTCAACATTCTTT
The DNA here is from genome assembly GCF_007827085.1 of Peromyscus californicus insignis. Lineage (NCBI taxonomy): Eukaryota > Metazoa > Chordata > Mammalia > Rodentia > Cricetidae > Peromyscus > Peromyscus californicus. The sequence continues at coordinate 10,151,218 of NW_026294551.1, forward strand.
TTCCAAACCCCACACATTAAAAAAAGCACCAATCCAAGACACATCCACCCTGTTGGGAATCCATCTCCTACGTGTGGGCACTGACTACTCCGTCTGGAATTTGCTGGTGTGTAGGAGGCATGGAGTCTATTAGTTCTTGGAAACTTAATACCAGAAATGGACAGGTAAGGCCACTACAGCCAAGTTAACTTTTAAAAAGAAGTTGTTTTGTGGATGTTTGGAAAAGGTAAGCTTTTTTTTTTTTTTTAAATGAATTTCAAGTCCTTAAGCTCAGAGGCTTGTTTGCTGTCTCTTACCTTCATGCTTCTGGAAGCCCACAGGCATGGTTATAAATTTGGGAATGAAATAACCACATAGAATTTTCATCTGCTTTGGAAAAACCAGTAAAGAAGTGTGTGTGTGTGTGTGTGTATGTGTGTGTGTGTGTGTGTGTGTGTGTGTGTGTGTGTGTGTATGTGTGTGTGTGTGTGTGTAAAGCTTATTGTTAAAAAAAGCAATGCAAGATTGGGATATCTTGATTTCTAATTACTGATTTGATGTGCAATCTTGAAGATGTCTTCATGTTATATACATAGATCCAGGTTTCTGTATGTGGAAACTAGGACTAAACGTGGCCATGATGACCAGTAAGTAATACAGAGAGTGGAACACAAATGCTCAAAATGACAGATTTGGGCCAATAATAAAGGACTTTTACATGGACTTTTGTGAACTAATTAAATGATATTCGTGGATAAGAAGTGGAAAGAACCACAAAGAGAAATGTGAATATTCGTTGTAGTTAAATTGAAATGATTTTCAGTTCTTTCAGAATTCTTCATCTTAGAATTTTATTCAGTTTGGGAGATATGAATATAGCTCTCTCCTAGGGAATGGCAGTGGTTTCTGGAATACACAAAACACACATATATAAAGATACCAGAAGTTATCAAAAGGAAGAAAATGACCAAAGGCAGATGCTGGCATGGGATGGTGGCAGCACTATTGGGTGTTTCTCATCTGTAGTTGTGTTGAGCCTGAAGACAGGCTCCTGTCTGCAACAGAGAAGCAGCAGAATGTCAGGTCCCAGCCTCCCAACCCCATTTTGGGGTGATCACAACTCCTGGAAAGGAAAAGAGGAAAATTCCAGGTGTGGAAACCCTTCAATTCCAGGTATAAACTCTTCTCAAATATCTAATGACTTCTGAAGTATACATGTTCAAGTGACCTAGCGAAAGCTTAAAAAACCAACTTGGAATTCATAGCTTGAACTTTGAGTTTGGTTAAGTAATGCTTCAAATATAAAATTAAACAGAAAGTGTGTGTCAGTGATAGAGGATTTGCCTTGAATGTACAAGGTACTGAGTTCCAACACTAGAGTTTGGGGGAAGAAGGAAGACTCTTTGAGCCAGATTTACTGCTGCCTGCTTGTCATCTCAGCACTTAGGAGAGGGTGGCAAGATGATCCGGAACTCAAGGCCAAATTGGGCTTATGTGGCAAGCTCAAGGCCAGCTTGGGTTACATAAGACCTTGACTCAAGGAATTAATTAACTAACTAACTAATAAAATTAACCTAGTTTAGCCTGTTCATGGTCTCCAAAGGAGGTGAATCCATAGCTTGGGTAGGGATGCAGTGAATGCAGATAGAGAAAAATGTTCTAGAATGCTCTTTCATAACAATAATACTTGTGTATTGTTATAAAATTCAATATGCTTTAGAGAGACTGAACTAAACGCAGAGTCTATGGAGCACTCCATTAATATTTGCAGCACCATATACCCTAAGTTAAGTGTTTATTTGAGTGTCTGTCATCCTATTTAACCTCTGTAGATCTTTTAATTATCTCAGGATACAAGTTAAAGAGCTGAGGCTTCAGAAACTTTATTGTCTCACTCATGTTTCCATAAGCAAGATGTTGATTCATTGTCCACACCACAGTTCACTTGGCCAGACCACAGACCTCAGACTAAGCTCTATAAAGAAGCAAAACCTCTTCTCTTGTCTATATGACTGTGATGACACAGTGTGTCTGCAACTGAAGGAGGAATTGGCTATAGAAGGAATGGCTAGGAAAGTAGTGAGTAGACCCTGCTTTCAAAAAAAGAGAAGAAATATGAAGATACTTTTTTCTAAAGTTACTAATGATTTATTTTAGAGTTGGAACAGACACTTATCATCATGAGTGGTTGGCATAAAGTGTAAATATTCCTAGGAAACAGATCCACCTGCCTTTAAACAATGTGAAAATATCAACTCAGATTATGAGCTATTTTCTTGAATGGTATTAATAGCAATTATATCTTGACAAAGTATTCTAGGTCAGTCACAGTGGTAGGTGATTTACATATATATATATATATATATATATATATATATAAAAATTGCAAATACATTATCCTAACAGTGTGAAATATGCAAGCATATCCTTGTTTATGCAACTGAGGCTGGAGCCACTGAGATTAAATCAGTCTTCCAAGATGATTGTCTGAAAATGGTAGAAATAAACTAGAAACTGAGCCTGGTTTTGTCTCCCTTACTGATTTCTCAGGCTCCACCATGCTCAGAGTGTGGGGGTCGAACTTTAACGGAGAGGAAAGATGGGTAGGGGAGGAAAGCTGGAGTATTGAAAAGGGAGATGGGGGAGACTGGAGACAGATCTCTTTAATTTTTCTAAGGCTGTGCTGGAAAAGCCCCTGAAGAGAGAGGTGTAGAAAGACCTTAGCCGGGGATGATTAATGTCTGACCCTCGAGAACTTTCTCCCAACTTCCACATCCAATTCATCACTAGGCCCTTCCAAGTCTTCTTTCTTGGAGTTCTTGAATATTCCCCTACAAATTCACTGCCATTACCATAGCCAAGGCCGCCAGTATCAGCTGCTTTTCCTAGTTCTTGCCCCTATCCCAGCTATTCTCTTCCCTAGGGAAGGATAGTCTTTCTGAAACAGAAATCCAAATCTTTGTGTTTCCTGCTTAAACATCTCAATGCTTCTCAGATTCCCCATGTCAGAGTTCAAACTCCTTTTCACAGTTTGTGGAATCTGTCATTCTTTTCACGTTGGATACGGCTTCTAAGTTTTCACTATCAAAACCGACCCTTTGATGAGCATCTCCCTCTGTTTTGAAATATTCCCAAAATTTCATTGCAGGGCTAAAAATCATATGCATCATTTAAGATCTTTCTGAATTTGGTGATTCTAACCTCTTTACATTTCCTTGGCTTGGCAGAGAGTCCAGGCTGGTAGCTGTGGTCATAAGAACTATGGTAGTTTTCTTCCCAAGATACATAATATACCTAGTAGTGTGGCGGCAAACATGGTAAGTCAGCCTTCTTTGCTGTTGAGTTTCATGTCATTCTTATCTCGTCTTCAGGATTGACAGGCAGGATATGGAGGAGCAAAAGGCAAACCTGGCTACTAAAATGATGCTTGTTTGCTTTCAGGGAAGATGACAGGCTTCCATGGATACTCAGGAAAGTTCTTGAGGACAGATAGAAGGTAATGGAAGCTGGTAAGTACTGCAGAAACTGTCCCTCAAAACTCAGATAAAGAAAAGACAAAAGGAGTTCATGGCATTTGATGACTAAGGGGTTAAAAGAACCAGAGCTGTTCATCTGTGTGCGTGTGTGTGTGTGTGTGTGTGTGTGTGTGTGTGTGTGTGTGTGTATCAAAGGACTGGCTTAAAGATTCAGGATGATGAGGGTACAATGAGGTGTAAGTAGTGTAGGGTTATTGACTGCACTTCAGCCAGTGCGAAACAGTTTCAGGCTGGAAATGGTACATTGGAAAAGAACTTCTAGGGAAGATTGCTGGATACAGTAGGCAAAGTGGGGGAGGAACTGTAGTTTCTGAAAAGGATATTTTGGGAAAGAATCTCTATTCTACCATTTGAATTTCAAGTTCTGCATTATGGGCTTCCAAATAGGAAAGAAATAAAGAGAAGCAAAATTTTCAGGAAGAAATGCATAAAATTGAAAAATTCCATGAATAGGTATGTATGCACACACATAGATACAGGCATATATGAGTATATATATTATAAGTAGAGCATATATAATATAACACACACACACACACACACACACACACACACACACACACACACACACACACATATATATATATAAAGAATTGGACCAGGATCTTGAAGAGATATGTGTATGTAATGCCATGTTCAATGCATTATTTGTGATAAGCAAGCCACAGAGCAAACTAAATGTCTACTGACAATTGGATCAGTGAATAAAATGTGCTACATAACAGATAGGAATATTGCTCAGTTAGTGAATGGTCGCATAACACAAAGTCCATTTATATATGGTATATATAATATATATATAAGTGAGTGTGGTGGCTCATACCTGTAATCTTCTCACTCAGGAGGTGGATGTGGGAAGACCATGAGTTCAAGGTTATTCTTAACTATACAGTGAATCTGAGACAAATCTAAGCTACTTGAGACCCTGCTACCTCTAATCTGCATATGTATATATGTATTTATACATATAAATATGTATATGTATATATATATGTATATAAACATGCATGTATGTATGAACATGATTTAGTGTGAGGTAAAGAAAATTCTGCCATTTGCTGCAGTGTGGATAGAGCTGGAGAATATTATGCTAAATGAAATAAGCCAGACACAAACACACGAATCTCGTATGATAACACTTATGTGATAAATCTAAAATAGTTAAGTTCATAGAGGCAGATAGTGGGGTTGTGGTTTTCAGGGACTGGGGTGATGAGACAGATAATAAGGATGTATGTAATTATTAGGATATGATAAATAAGCTTATGGTATTATGAATGATGTTTTCAGGAATACCTGCTGAACTTTAAGATGTACATATTAGTGGTATATTAATTTTTGTAGTTCAAGGATATATAAAATTAATGCTGATTTTGACAGAATAAAACAATGCCAATAATTTAAAATAGTCAACAGAATGGGACATATACTTATTTTTTATTTTCAAATTTAGTTCTGAGAATTTTGTAATATATACAGCATATGATTGGTAATATCCACTCTCATATCACCCTTCCAATTTCTCTTGGACCCAACCAACACATCCCCCTCCTGACTTCATGTCATTAAAAATTATATCCCACTGTGTCCAATTAACAGTGCCTTTATGCACATAGGTGTGAGTCATCCACTGGAACATGGGCAACCTACCAATGGCCAGACCACAAAAGAAAAATGGCTATCCTTCCCCCAGCCACCATCAACTGCCAGGATCATCACAGCAGGGCATTGGGTAAATAATAATTATTAAATATAATGATATAATGATAAATTGTTAAATACAATATATTATATAAAATAGCATGTAATTATTAAATATAATAAATAAATACACAAACAAAAGTGAAAAGACTTTCAGAAGTTGGAGATGATAGGTACTCAATATGTTATGGTTGAGAAAACAATTTGGGAATCTAATTTACAAGACAGTGAAAGCAGACAGAAAGCAGGGGTTCTGCTGAAATTTCCAGAAGGCTGTGTGTGGATTGGGGAAACAATTGAAGTGCATTTATAAGAGTAATGTCCAAGAAAATATGGACTTGTTGTCTACCTTGTTTCTACTTCTGCACTCAGCTTGATCTCCTTTGGATCACTGCCCATTTCCTACATCCCCATAAAACAGGGTTAAGTTGTGTTTTTATCAAGGTCATTTTGTCACATTTATTTATTCTGTGTTTGTTTTGTATGTTTGCCTACATGTGTGTATGCATGTGGGCACATGTGTGACATGACACACATGTAGAGGTCAGTGGACATTCAGGGGTCAGTTCTCTCCTTCCACCACGTGGATCCTGGGAATTGAATTCAGGTTGTCAGACTTGGGGTAAGTGTCTTTCCTCACTGAGCTGCACTGCTGGCTCTCCATTGGGTTTTAAAAATTATAGGCAGAGGAAATGTTTCACTCTTCATTCATAGATGGGAGAACAGATAAGTTTACCTAAGCTGGTATAGCCAGGAAAGATGTGAAGATTCATGAGCAAAACCCACCGGCTCAAAGGGCAGATGTATGGTTCAACGCTCAGGGAATGTAACCGTGAATAGTGGAGCTCACTTCTGAATCTCACAAGGAACTTTCAGACCTTTAAATAAGCTGTTGGCTGAGAAATATGTTCAAGCTTATGAAAAAGGGCGTACTGGTTTGCAGCAGGAGAAGGATAAACACTCTCAGCAATACTGAGCACCAAATATGAAATATTTGTGGGAACATTATGATGAAGTCTAGCAGCCGTAGGTGGGAGGATGATGCATGAGGCCCAGGCAGCAGTGAAAGGAAGATGGCGTGCTGCTTGCTTACTTCAAGAGAAATGCTGAAATGACTGCAAGAAAGACGACGCCAGATCACCCAGGGAGCATGGACCCAGACCAGACCAAGACTCCTCCAGAAGACAAGGAAGCTTGTGTGCAAGAGTCAGGGAGCTGTGTGGGCAGAACTCAGGAAAACGGACTTCTTCCATTTCTGCAAAGGAGATGCAAAGAATATTGGAAGAATAAATCCCAGTGGATTGAAGGCCCAGGCGGTGTCTCTGTTTCTTTGTAGAATGGGTCCAGACTTGTGTTGGGGACCAAGAAAGTCTTTGTGGGCTGGAGAGATGGCTCAGAGGTTAAGAGCACTGCTTGTTCTTCCAAAGGTCCTGAGTTCAATTCCCAGTAACCACATGGTGGCTCACAACCATCTGTAATAAGATCTGGTGCCCTCTTCTGGCCTGCAGGGATATGTTCAGGCAGAACTGTATACATAATAAATAAAGAAATCTTTAAAAAAAAAAAAAAAAAAAAGCCGGGCGGTGGTGGCGCACGCCTTTAATCCCAGCACTCGGGAGGCAGAGCCAGGCGGATCTCTGTGAGTTCGAGGCCAGCCTGGACTACCAAGTGAGTTCCAGGAAAGGCGCAAAGCTACACAGAGAAACCCTGTCTCGAAAAACCAAAAAAAAAAAAAAAAAAAAAAAAAAAAAAAAAAAAAAAAAAGAAAGTCTTTGTGGACAGTTGTTCCTCTCTTCTACTGTTGTTGTTCCCATCAATCAATAACATCCATTTAAAACATTTCTGATTTTCTCTACATCATTAGTGGCTGGGTTCAAGCCATGTAATTGACCACCTACCTAGCTTCAGTCCTCACACAAAATACTCTAGTCAGTTAATTCTTTTAGTCAAGGCCATTCAGATAGGATCTTTCTCGATTCCTACTTAAGCTTCTCCAATAAATACCTAAGGTTTGTGGGATCATTTTCATATCGCAACATGTAGAGGACTGAAACTGGACAGTAGGTTAGCCCCAAATCTTAGGCATTAAAAAAAAAAAGGAAAGGGTTTGGAGATATAGATGGCTCAGTGCTTAGGAGTGCTTGCTGCTTTTCTGGAGGACCTGCTTTCAATTCCCATCACTCACGAGAGTGGCTTACAGCTAGCGTTAACTCCAGATCCAGGGCATCTGACATCCCTTTTTGGCCTCCTGGTCTACATGCACACGTATGGCATACACTCATGCAGATACACCCCTACACAGCAAAATATAAATGAAATTAAGGACCTAATAAAAGAAATGAGAATGAAATAGACCTGAATACACTGCAGAGTGCTTCTGCAACGCTGTTCAACTTGAATGCTGTATACAAATAGATCCATCTCTTGCTGAAGGCAGAAAGCTGATGTTTCTGTGTAGTCACGGAGAACTGAGCAGCTGATTGCTGGCCCAGGTCCTCTGAATCCAGGCTTCCAGATTTAATGTGTAAATCCAACTTTCCCTCCATGCTTCTTTGCTTAGATTTTTAGAAAAGAAAAGATGTAACTTGCTGGGAAAATAGCTTTTGTTCCCTTTGGGGAAAGGGAACACAAGTGTTATATGGCCATTGTTTCTGACAGTTCATCTGTGCAGATGAAACAATCCATTCATTTGGTGAATCCATGGAATCAATGGCTTCCACTTTGTACTTCTTGAAAAATATACAGTGTTTCAAGTCCCTGGATTTACATTCCACAGACCTTCTGGTTTAATGGAATAGTTTTGGGTCCCTAGAGGGCAGGCATATGGTTCTACAAGAGTGTTGATGGCTTTTTAAAATGTTCTTGCTTGGAGCTGGGTTTTGAAAAGTTCTTTCACACAGAGTGCAGAAGAAATACTTCTCAGCACCATGTCTGAGAGTGGCTTACACACTTGCATGCCAGGGCTAAAATCGGGTGGCTCATCTACTTCATCTAGGATGCTTCTAATGTGAAAATAAGATAAAAAGTTTCTTTCCCCACACCTGCCAATAGCAATTGGAGGAAAACCTTCTATGGTGATATTTTATTTGTGCTGAAATGTAGTTTTATTTGTATGTTAATATATAAAAGTGCCTGGGGGTCAGAGCTAATAGCAAGCCGTAGCAGAAGTCTGGCAGTGGTAGCAAATGCCCTTAATCCCGATCACATGACAGGCAGATCTCTGTGTGTTCAAGGACACCACCAGCATGGAGACACACACCTTTAATCTCAATGCCAACCATAGAGGACTGGAGGTCTGTATAGACAGGCAGTGACGAAGAGGTCATGTGGTTAGGTTTACAACCAATAAGAAGGCAGAACAGAAAGACAATGAAAGACAGACACACAGGAAGTAGGTCTCTTTCTCAGGGTAAGAAGGCAGTCTTGGTCTCAGCTCTTAGCTACTGCTCTCTGACCTCTGGGGCTTTTAACTCTGCATTTGGCTCCATGTTTCTTATTTAATAAAACGGTTCAGAATTACATCTACAACCTTCCTTTGGAGCTCAGCTACATAAAACTCTATTTTTCTTCAGTGTCCAACTTGGTGTAGATGGAATGAGCATTAACACATCAAAAATGAATAGAAAAAATCATGCACACAGTGAGAGAGAAAGTTCATCATATAGCCATTGCTCCACAGGGATCCATAAAGTATGATGAATTCTCTATTACATTTATGCTGCTGCTATGGTTGGGGTCATTTTTATACAACTATACCAGAGGTAGGTGCTGTCAAGAAGTTTCTTCCAGATCTCTCATTCTTAACTGTATGTAGTCTGGTTACTTAGGGAACAGATGGACCATGAAAAACATAGCATTTTTAGGTAAAATAAAAAACAATATCAAGTTCATAAATGTGTAATAGTTTATGAAAAGTTAAATGAATAAGAATGTCAAATAGGGTATGCTATGGTTTAAATGAGAAACATTCTCCCATTGCCATAGGTATTGGAACACCGAGTGCACAGCTGGTGGTACCATTCGGGAAGGCTATGGGAGGTGCAGTCTTGCTGGAGGACGCGCATCCCTGAAGGTGGCTTCTGGAAGTCTATAGCCTCATCCCCCTTCCGAGTTTGCTCTCTCTGCCTCTTGTTTGTCCTGGGAGGTGTGATCTCTTTCTCAGCTTCCTACTCAAGCTATTTGCTGCTGTATGAGTCCTACTATTATGGCCTTTATCCCTTTGGAGCCATAAGCCCAAATAAACTCTTTCTTATAGATGTTGCCTTGCTCATGATATTTTATGAGAGCAGTAGACAAGTGACTAATACATAGTACATCAGCATCATAAACAAAGGAGGTCTTCTATTCTTTTTCATGGAGAAATTGTCTTACTGTTTTGCTTAGTTTGTTTTGTTTTGTTTTGTTTTTTTGGGACAGGGTCTCTCTATGTAGTTTTGGTGCCTGTCCTGGATCTCACTCTGTAGACCAGGCTGGCCTTGAACTCACAGAGATCTGCCTGGCTCTGCCTCCCGAGTGCTGGGATTAAAGGCATGCTGCTGTGGGATGTTCTGTATGTCAAAAGTGCTGTGGGATAGTCTGTATGTCAAATGGGTTGCTCTGATTGGTTAATAAATAAAACACTGATTGGCCAATAGCCAGGCAGGAAGTATAGGCGGGACAAGCAGAGAAGAGAATTCTGGCTCAGAGAAGGCTGAGGTGGAGAGACACTGCCAGCTGCCACCATGACAAGTGAGATGTAAGGTACTGGTAAGTCATGAGCTATGTGACAGCTTATAGACTAATAAAAATGGATTAATTTAAGATAAAAGAAGTAGATAACAAGAAGCCTGCTGCGGCCATACAGTTTGCAAGCAATGTAAGTCTCTGTGTGTTTACTTGGTTGGGTCTGAGCTGCTGTGGGACTGGCGGGTGAGAGATATTTGCCTTGTGAGCCAGGCAGGACTAAGAAAACTCTAGCTACAGCATGCGCCACAACTGCCCGGCTAATTGTCTTATTATTATAGATTACTGCATGCAATTATTTATAAATGTTCGGTTTTCTCTTACATAATAATTATTTTATTTAGTTTTTTTTCAATTGCCTATTAATGTTTCCAGTGTGTTCTCTTCATTTTAGAAATGTCTCTAGGATGGTTAATAAACGAATGCCACATGAAATGTAGGTCAATGATTGATGGTTGTCCAGCAAAGTATGGTTCTTTAAAACAGAGATGGTAATTTAAATTTTATTTTTAATGTGTGTGTGTGTGTGTGTGTGTGTGTGTGTGTGTGCTCTGTGAGTGTAGTGTCCCAGGAGGCTAGAAGAGGACTTTCCTAGGAGCTGGACTTAAAGGCAGTTGTAAACTATCTGACTTGGATGCTGGAAACTGAACTTGGATCCTCTGGAAGAACGAGAAGCATTTTAACTCTGAGCATCTCTCTAGTCAGCAGGAGCAGGAGCTTAAGTCAGCTTACATGTACTATTTTTTTTGCAGCAAAATATTAGGAACTGAAGTTAAAAGATGATTGAATGCTCATAGAGTAAGATGATTAAGTGATTGAGTAACAAATAAAGGTTATCAGGTGGCTATCAGCTCAGGCCTATTTATAGTTCAAAACTGAAAGACCCATTCTTGAGTGGAAGGAGATGATGCATTTGACCAGTTCATCCAGAATCTTTGACAAGATGTATCCTCTCCCTTGGTGATGACTGGCTTGAGCTAGGTTTATGGAAAGAAACAGAAGATTTGAAGTTTTCTTTGTATTTGACTTGGTAATGTTCAGTGTGGTTCTTGACTTGTTTGCAAGGGGAATGAAGAGACTCATTTTCTGTTGGAATTAATTCCTCTTTGTTTGTGACATTTAAGGAGAGCACCACATAGCTGTGGTCATATAATGCTCACTATTTACAAGTCTATTTGTTTTGTAGCAAGCAGGTAAGATGCTAGTTTGTAGCTGCTAGGTGACTAGAGATGGAGTCCAGTTGTTGAAGCCATTGTGGGAGGCTCTTCTCTCTATAACCTCTCCTTGTTCTTCTAATTTACTCATGGAGACCATCTTAGGATGCTCTTTTCTTGAGTACCCATTAGAATTCTTGGAGTATGGCCTGATAGTGATGGGGGTGGTTTAGGATTCCAGATGTCCACTTGACATTATGGCTTTGTAACTCACTAGCTTGAGAAATACAAATGGCTCTTTCACCTCATGGAGACTCAACTTCTTTACCTGCAGAGCAAGCAAGACAGGAAGCACATTGTGTATTATCTGGGATGCCTTCTTCTGTAAGTGAACTCTTCCACCTGTTAATAACATTTGTTATCTTGAATCTGTGGTTGGGAAGACAGCTTGGTTCCAGGCACAACATGGCTGGTAGATGACTGTTGACACTCCAGGCCCAAGTGTGCTATTTTTGAAATGTTTCACTCCTGGACATCTTATAACAGAAATATCATTGCATTAACTCTAATTGTTATGCCCAAGAATAATGTCTTTTTCTTAGACTTTCTTCCTCTGAGGTTCCTTTACATATTAGACATCCCTTCTTATTTCTTTGGATAGGACTTGGGCATGCACTCATGCTTAGAGCAACACTGAAAATTACAATTGATATCATATGACATTTACAAAAGGTTTCAGAAGGCAACTACCACAATGGGTCACGATACATAAGATTCTGTTGAGTATTAAAAGAGATTTTGCATGCAGAACACTTCAAGCTATCTCAGGAACAAGTAAGTTATTTGTCATTTATTGCTTAGTGTTATTTACTGGCTAACTTTCTACCTTATACTTAAGTGAAAGTGATAGCTACTAATCTGGCATATTTCATAGGAATAAAATCATTCCAATGAGCCATCAGACTCTAAAGAAAGGTAATAAATACTTAACGGTAAATTTGAAAAATATCCACAAGCTGCAAGACAAATCTGTTTTGAGGGTTTTAGGGTATTCATATAAAACATTTATGAATTAGTGTAGTGGGAAGAGTTATGTTTTCAAAGTTTCAATTTTTGTTAATATGAAATACTAATAAAACTCACAGGATAAAGAAAAAAAAGGAAAACAGTGAAATTCCCCAATCATGGCTGGGCATATCTCCACCCACTCCTTGAGCAGAGTGAATTACCTGATCAATGGCCATTATGGCCCAGCATACACCCTTTGGACACTCTTTTCTCTAGCACTCCTCCTCCGATTTCACTGTTTTAAACACCAGATCTAGTACATCAGAGAGAAACCACGTGGCTCCAAGCACTGGAGGAGGTGTTCACACCGAGTTACTGTTGTGCTTGCCTCCTGCAGAAGACTAGCCACAGGAGAAAGAGCAGTCGTAGACCTAAGGGTGAAAGGTTGTGTGGTGCAGAGGCAAGCAGGAACAGAAGCGAGCTGCTCTCCCCAGTCATTCTTGAAGGGCTCAGAGGTGGAAATCTGACCAGGTCCCTCCAACTAATGCCTTGTCATCATGCCAAGTGTCACATGTCATCCATCAGGGGGGCAGTCTATAACTTGACTTCAGGGTTCAAGGGAGGGCTCTCACTGGACTATGCATTTCAAGATATCCTGTAGGCATTATCTTGTACAATTAGTGTGCAAAGCCCACCGGTGCCCACTGCCCAGCTTTTCCTCTTCTAAGACTCACAGCTCTAAAGCAACACTATGAATGAGCTTTTGGGGCTTAGTGATGGAAAGTTTGGTTGAAAGGGGCAACACAGGTGCTCCTACAACCCTTACCTCAAATGTGCCAAGACTCTGGCGCCTGCATTACTGGTTTGGGGCTCTTACAAGGCCAGCCTTTCCTGGGGAGATTTCCAAAAACTGCCTGTTAGTAGTTTGGGGGAGAGAGAGAGAAAGAGAGAGAGAGAGAGAGAGAGAGAGAGAGAGAGAGAGAGAGAGAGAGAGAGAGAGAGAGTAAAAACAAGTTCATTCCTTTTGAGGAATTCAGCATAATTTTTGTGGTCCAAGACAGAGTCAGAAAATGCCAGATTTGCAATAAATGTCACCTTTTTGGTGGTGCTGTGGGTGGACAGATGGTTAGTGGTTCTGTTGATAGTGGTGATGGGGGAGGCATGGAGAAAAACCCCAATAAACTTACAGAGGAGTTCCTATAAGCTCTTCTTTGGCATTAACAGTGACACTGTTTCATGGCCATGGACATAGCCTCATGATCAGAGATTTTTTTCTAATAATATTTAGATGCCATGTTAATAAAAGAAATATTTCTAATATATACTCACAGAATTACTGCTTCTAGAACTTTAGGGTCTTTGAAGGAAACAAACATACGGTCAGTCTTTTTTATTGCAAGATCTCCTGAAAGCTTTATTACTTCTCCTACCCCCAAATGGCAAGGATATTGTGAAGCATCTGAGCTCTGGCTGTCTGAGCTGTGGGGCAGGAAGCCCCATCTCCCCTTTCTGACACATTATTCACATGGAGAAGTGAGTATTTGGCTTCTTTTGCTGACAACAGTGCTCCATTTAAACACTCACAGGAGGACTTGATGCACAGGAGTCTCACTGCATTTTAATGTAAAAATAACAGGAGAGAAACTGACTCTACAAACTTGTCCAGGGCAACGTCTTATAATACATCTTGAAACATGGCTCTCCTGGCAGCCTGGCCCTCTAGCAGGGAGAAGGAAAACAAAAGCTGTTGATCTTGGGAACAAGACGTTTACCAACACCTTTCTAGTGTACCACCCTTGCCCCAAACGCAAGCACACACCTTCACACATGCACTCATGCTCGTATTCTATCTGCAAAGAAGTGGGCACTTCTTTTTAGATTGAGCCGGATACATAGAAAGGAGGAATCCTGAAAAGAGAACGTTGGTGTCTGGGGCATGTCACAATGACCTCTAGGAGTGTGTGGCTTTGTGAGTGTAGCTGGGATGTGAGCCATCTTTCATTTTCTTACAACACTGGAACCCCAGCTACCAAATTTGCAAGTAGGAATTTGCATTTCAGTGCCATTTGAAGTGTTATAAATTGCTATAGTTACCTCCAATATTTATTCTTTCATTTTATACATTCATTCACTTACATATATGTGGTGGTTTGAAAGAAAATGGCCCCCAAAGGGAGTGGCACTATTAGGAGGTATGGCTTGTTAGAGTAGGTGTGACATTGTTCAAGGAAGTGTGTTACTGTGGGGGTGGGCTTTGAGTCTCCTATGCTGAAGCTACACCCAGTGTGGCACCAAGTTGCTTCTGTTGCCTGTGGATGAAGATGTAGAACTCTCAGCTCCTTCAGCACCACGTCTGCCTGCACACCACCGTGCTTCACAGCATGACAATAATGGACTCAACTCCTGAAACTGTAAGACAGCTCCAATGAAATGTTTTCCTTTAGGAGAGTCTCAGTGGTCATGGTGTCTCTTCATGGCAATAGAAACCCTAGCTAAGACAGTAACTTAAGTCTGTATTGAATTTAAAGTGTGTTCCAGTAATTATCTAAGTACCAGATGGATAGAAATGAATTCAACCCTTCATGATCTCAAGTGTGTCCTCATTTTTCCTCTAGAGAATAGACTGAGGAGGTATGGCTTGCTAATTACAACAGAACAAAGTCAGTGCTGGAGCAGAAATAACAGGAGAGAGTCCTTATTGCCAAGAAGAGAATTTGCATTTAGCACAGTCTAAGAGTGATCAGAAGCTATTAGAATTTCTGCAGAAAACACAATCCCAAGTCTATGTCCAGTTATGGGCATCAGTCACACTAAAGGGTTAATAGAAGCAAAGTTTTTAAGCTTCCCCAATCTGTGCAAAATCAAGGAGTTGAGAATAGTTTGAAAGAGATTTGAAGAGGCTCAATATTACCAAAAGTTGTCTGTACAGGAAGGAGGAGAATGCTTGTTAATGAGCCCATAGGAGGCAAGGACCATCTCCAAGGGCCTTCCTATGACACTCTGAACAGCATGGATTCATATTTCCTGTAACTGTGTGCCACACAATGGTTTGAACAAATGTGTGACATGGCTGCCTTGTTATTTTCAGTAAAGTATTATCTTTAGAGGAAGAATTTGAGCAGTAGTATCTTGGTAAATATTTAACCTGTCTGAAAATTACTTAAAAAAAAAACCTCCATAATCATGTTGGTTGATTTCCAGGGGTGTCAAATACCCACTAGGAGACACATTTTAAACTGGTAGTACTTACCTCAGGCTTGGAAAGTGAGGAGCACAGCTCGTTCTTGTGAGCCACTACAAGTTGGCTCCAGTCAATCCCTGAATTGGAGGGAGGAAGCAGGAAGAAAGAAAATTCACATTGGGGCTCATCTAACCAGGGCAAAAGAGTAAAATAGGTCCAAGCTCCACAGTCCACTAAAGATTCAGCCTCCCTGAGTGAGCTGAAGATGTGAAACAGGAAGATAGCATCTGTGTTTCCACTTGACTCTTGGGCTTCATGCCCTTCTAGGGAAGAGAGAGGTGGTGGAATACATCCTTTAAATAGAGGTGGTTAGTTGTCAGAGATGCAACAACTCTTTGCCGTATTCATGTCCATGTGGTGAATTCTGGGAGCTAAGAAAAGGATGTACATCTGAAAATGAGGTATGGTCACATGGAGGAGATCTGTCTCTTGGTGCTGATGAGAAAAGCAAGTGGACAGGATGGACTAGACACATTCACCACCACCCCAGTGAAGTTCCTTCTTTAGCAAGGCTGCATGTCCTAAAAGCTCCAGAACATTCCCAAATCGTTCCACCAACTGAGTACCAAGTGTTAAAATATATGATTCTATGGGAACATTCCTCATTCAAGCCACAAAACTGAGAATGTCAGGGGTAATCAACTGTAAAGAGTTAAATCAAGAAAACACAGTACTCCTGTTTCTTCGGCTTTTTCTTGGGCTCTTCTCCCACCCACGCCCATCCACTCACCCCATTTGTTTGTTTTGTCCTATTCTGGTTTGTTTGTTATTATTTTATCTTATGTTATTATTATTATTATTATTATTATTATTATTATTATTACAATTTTAAGATGCTTATTTGTATTCTAATGAAAGAGTGGATGGGTTTGGATTTGGGTGGGTGGGGAGGATCTTGGAGGAATTGAGGAAGAGGAAACTGTAATCAAAATATATTGTATGGAAAAATAGTCTATTTCCAACAAACAAAAAAAAGAAAAGATAACTGAGTAATTAAACTTACAGCAAATGCCTCCTTGCCGGCGATCATTTCCCCAGTATGCTGGACCATTCCTTCACCATTGCTTCATTCAGCATCTCAGATGATCACACATTTGTGTCAAGTCCCATGAAGCCTCAGATGCTGGAGGTTTTGGATTTGAGTCAGTCTCAGCTGATACCAGAGAGCAGATCAACAGGTGCAGTAAAGCAGTCTCCATTATTTAAAGGACTTAGCAATCATATTGGCCTTCCTCATGTTGGGGGGAGGTGCTCAGCTCTGTTCCTGGGACAATGCACAGAAGGATCCCCGCCCCCCAACATTTTGATAAGAACTTACTCTTAAATTATCTGGTGCATGTGGCAGCACTTCTTGGGTATATATTATTGGCAAGGGGGTAGAAAAGAAAGATAAGATCTTTGCCTTTTATAGAACTCAGTGTCTAGAAGTGGGGAGGGGGAGACAAGACAGCAGATGGTACGTTCAATGTAGACAAATGCTGTAGGGGAAAATAAAACAGGGAAGAGGCATCGGGGAGAAACTGCAATTTTTACTGTGGTGGTCAGGGAAACTCCGACACATACTAAAAGATCTCAGTGCAGTCTCTTGAGTCATAATGACTAAGCGTGAGCAGGAACCCATGTAAAAGCCGAGTGCCTTGTTAAGTTCCCTTAGGAGCTTATTCTCATTTAAGGACACTCCAGGGCCTGATTTTATATCCTAATTTTGGCTTGTGAGTCTAGTTTATTTTGCTTCACGATTAGTTAATGGCTAAACCTTCTTTCCTCAGTGTCCCAGAATGAATACCTATCACCAAGTTGCCATAAGCAACCAGATGGAGTCTGTGCAACTACCCCTCTGACTTTCTCTTTTTCTTTTTCTTTTTCTTTTTTTTCCCTGTTTGGTTTTTCTGGCCTTTGAGAGGGAAGTATTTGGAATATGTTAAAATATTAGCCTCAATAATGTCTCACCCATTCTGTGTCCTTTCATTGCTTAAAAAAAATGGCACACAGGCAATTTCAGTTCCTTTGCAAATAATTTTTCCCCAGAGCATGGCTGTTTCCTGGCTGAGAGTTGGCTGAAGCCAAATCCTGATTTGTTAGCTTGAGTCTGTTTGGGTATCCTGGGACCTGGCTGGAAGGGTGCTCATGGGAGTCCAGGTTGTGGGGCATCAGGGGTAGATGTAGGTTATAATGAGGTCCCACTGGTCTTTTGAAAAATAACCTTCCTTGGATAAGATTCAAGGCAGACTTACAGTCATGGAATTTGGCAAAAGTCATTCTACCTAGCATACAAGAGAAGACAAAAATGAAAACCAAGTTTAATAGTGCAATCTCATATGAGATGCTGGAGCCAAAGTCCTTGGGGTGATATCATGAAGAGAATCAGTTTGGAAACTGGATAACTCATGCCTTGTTTATTTAACACACACAGAAATTTGTGTGTGTGTATGTGTGTGTGTGTGTGTGTGGTATGTGTGCACATGTGTGCACGTGCGCACACATGTTGGAGCCAGAGGTGATATCCTGTGTTTACCTCAATCGTTTGCCACCTTAATTTGAGATAGGGTCCTTCACTGAACTTGGAGCTCATTAATTTCATTAGGCTGCGTGGCCAGTGAGCTTCATTTCTCTCCCTGTCTCTGTCTTCTTCCATTGTTGGGGTTACAGACACATATTACAACACAACACCCAGTTTTCATATGGGTCCTAGGAATATGAACGTAAGTCCTCATGTTTGCACAGCAGACGCGTTACCGTTCAACCATCTCCCTTTCCCCTACATGAATGGTACACGCGATAAAGATGTTAACGATACCCGGATTACATATGGAGCAATATGATGATCAGGCTTCCTCCCAGGAGGTATTTTCTTGAATAGGGGTCTGTTGACTAGAACCAGCTAGCAGATTTCCTCAGAAAACAGTCAACTAGCAAATGATTCAGGCTTCACAGCCATTATGATCTCAACTGCATGAATATAATAATTCATATGCAGCTGTAGACAATGTGCAAATGAATTATCATATTGCAGTCTATTAATTCTTTATAAATTCTAAAATCTGGGTTTCTTAACCTTTTCATGTTATCACAGCATATTATTATTTTAAGTTTTTATATCAATTAGTTAGCTGTATAAGATACCCTGAGTTTGTGGGTCACATAAAAACCAGGTAAACTGGGTTGGCCTATGAATTATGGTTTGTCAGCTCTTGAGCTAGATGGGTCAAGCAGCAGTTTTGGTGGATTTCCTGATGGTTGTATAGTGGATGCTGCAGCCTCTGTGTATTTAATGGATAGATTCCCACATTTCCCCTGGGAAGGTGGGGCCAGTTACCAAGTTTTCCTCTTCAGTTTCTTTGTAAAATGAGCATGGTGAGAGGCTGGGAATGTAGCTTAGTTGGTAGAGTAAGTGAGACTAGACTACAAGAAGCACTGAGTTTAGTTTCCAACATGACATACATACATTGGGCATGGTGGTTTATGACTGTAATCCCAGAATTAGGGAGATGAAGATGGTCAAACCAGTAGTTCAGTATCATTTTACTACAGAACAAGTTCAAGAGCAGCATGAACCCTTGCTGAAAACAAAAATGAGCAGGGTGATACTTGCCTTGGGTGAGTGGCGTAGTCACTAAATTAAGGGACGTTGACAAAGCAAGACAGCACAGTGCTTGTCCATAATAATCACTTAACTAATTTTGTTTATTATTAGCATAGTGCTTGCTAATGTTCCCCTTTCATTTGAAAAATAATTTGCTCTTGAAAATTAACCTCCCAAGGGCAAACACACAGCTAAGGACACCGAGGATGCCAAGAATCGTGCCTTGTCTTGCCGATATGGGTTCCTTCTTGTAGCAATGCCTTAAGCTACAGAGAAAATTTATCCCTGTTGTGAATTCTTGGGCTTCTGTGGCTTGTCTAAGGAACTGGCAGTACAAGCTGGCCTTCCCTTCTGTGGTTGTTTTAACTTGTCATTTTTGGTTGAGGTCCAACATGCCTACGACGACTTCTTGATGTGTCAATTTGCTGGGCAGTCAGCTCTTCAGTAAGGGGTCTTCTGAATTCTTTCCTACCAACCATGAAGACTTGTGAGCATTTGACTACTGCTGGTCATCAAGAAATTATAAAGGACCACTGAAAAGTCATTTCTTTCCTGACACTCTACTTTCTCTTTCATATGTTATTTGACTGTATGCATCGGGTCATGGTTAGATATGTTCAGATATATAGTAATCATTCACCCTGGGGAACTCTATCCTGGATTGTCAGCAGAAAATGATTGACCCCACAACTCAATATCATAGCAAGTGACAGAAGAAGCTGCAGAAAAGAGATCTTATATAGAAGCCCAGAGGCAGAGCAAGAAGTAAACAGCCCGAAGACCTCAGAGACATGGGGACATCTACCTGAATCACTTTTGTTACCCACCTTGGCAGAGCGGGGGACCCTTATACTCTTATAAGAGCTGTGGTTTTTATATATGCACATATAAATGTTTATTATATTTGCTACTAACAGAATGTAAAAATTAAATACTAAAAATTAACTAAATCGTATTTGTTTTTAAATACACATGTTTATATGCTTATATTGATGCATCTATAATAGAATATACGTATAGAGAAACCAGTGAAGCCAATATTTAGTGTTGAGATTGTTGACATTGAGAAAAGATTGTCAGCATAATGAGTGACGAAGTAGGACGTGGGCTTGTAGCTGTGTACCTAGCATGCATGAGCCATTGGTACAATTTCCAACTGAAATCACTGGGAAGTTAGCCCAGTACTGGGCAACAGAGAAATGTTCTGATAAAGTAAATAGTGTTTTTTTTTAAATAGCAAAAATTATGAACCTTTGTGTATTGTTTGGGGAAAGTGTAAAATGTATAGTTATTATGGATAAAAATATAGTGGTTTCTCAAAACAACTTAACTTAGCATTTCTATTTGATCCAGCAGTTCCACCCCTCAGATATACAAGAATGAAATGGATGCAGGGACCTAGCCATCTATTTTACAGCCATGTTCATAGCATCATCTCTTAGCTAATGAGAAAGTGGAAGCAGCCCAGTCATTCACCAATGATTGGATGGATAGTCAGTGTATCTATGTATGCAATGGAATACTATTCAGCTCTAAAGGGGATAACAGCTGAACCTTAAAGACATTATGCCGTGCAAAAGTAGACAAAGGCAAAATTACAGAAAAAAAATATGGCTTCATTTATAACAAGCTTCTAGAATAGTGAAATTCATAATGAGCGTATGATGAGGGTACTAAGGACTGGGTGAGTAGACAATAATGGAGAGTTACTGTGTTTAGTGAGTAGAGATTTTTAGTTTAGGAAGAGAAAAGATCTATAGGGCATACTGATGGTTATATAACCTGGTGTGGTGATTTGAAAGAAAATGGCCCCTAAAGGGAGTGGCACTATTAGGAGGTGTGGCCTTCTTGGAGGAAGTGTGTCACTATGGAGGCAAGCTTTGAGGTCTCTTTTGCACAAGCTTCCCTCTGTGTGATAGATAGTCAGTTGACTTCCTGTTGTCTGCAAGATGTAGGACTCTCAGCTACCTCTCTCTCTACTATGTCTGAACGTATATCACCATGCCCCTCATCATGATGATAATGGACTAAACCTCTGAAACTGTAAGCAAGCCACCCCAATTAAATGTTTTCTCTTTTTTTGGTGTCCCTGCTCCCTAAATGTTTTTTTTTATGAGGTTACTATGGTTATGGGGTCTCTTCACAGCAATAGAAAACCCTAACTCAGGCATCTGGTATATTTAATGTCACTCTAACATACATTGCAAAAACTCAAGATGGTAAATTTTATGTTACATATAGTTTGTCCAACTTTTGAAAGCTTTTTAAAAGGAAGAAAGAAAGGGAGGCAGGGGGAGGGAGAGACTGAGTCACAGGAGTATTGGTATGAACTGAACTCTTCACGTTTCCCATTAGAAATGTCTTGGTTTGGGTTTAGTGTCTCTGCAAGGTGTGGATTAAATATTTTATTTGCTCTCTTCTCTGACCAGGCAATAAGGCGGCACTAGGGAAAATTGCACATACTATGCAACAGTCTATCTTGATAAATATGCTCTATTGGACAGAAGCTAATGACAAGCTGGTTCTAAAGTTATACCACATACTAGTGTCTGGATAGATGATCTGGTCTGTTGTAGGAGTGAACAGCACACTAAAGGGTTGATTCAGGACTTGTCAAAAAGAAAGGAGCTTGCCTAACATTAGCATATTACTAGAGGCTTCATTTCTTCCTCCCATCCCCACTTCCTTCAACTGCACACTCACCCCTAACAACCACCTGTCATTTGTCTTTAAGAACGTGTTTTGCCTTCGAGGTGGTGGGAAATATCTGATGAAGAGGTGGTAGTATTTCATTTGTGGTGAAGTGATACAGTCCTGATGTACACAATGCCTTCGATCCTACCCATTGACTGACTAGTGAAGTTCATGGTCAAATACAACCTTACCACCAACTCTAAATGCAAGTGTAGGCTATTGAGCTTAGAGCTCAGGTGTTCTTGGTGCTCATCCATCCATCCATCTATCCGTCCATCCATCCATCCATCTAGCATCCATCCATCTAGCATCCATCCTTCCATCATCCATCCATCCATCTATCCATCCATCCATGCATACATTCATTGATTCATGATCCCCTTATGTTTATTTCTCCTTTTCTGTCTTTTAAAGGAAAGATGCAGTTAAACAAGGAGTAAAGAAGAGTAAAATAAAGCATGATGAAGAAAAGAGTCAGTCTGAAAAAAATACGCCAGACTGCTTTTATTTTATTTTTTTCTGTATAGCACTCTGGGAAATTTTGAAGGGGAAAAAAAAGATTTAAGAAGTGATATTTTTGAACTCCAGCCAAAAGCAAGCCATCAAAATGGGACACTGTCTCTTTAAGTACAGGCTTATACCAGCTAAAGGAAATTAATTAAGTATCCAAGGCTGGTGTGGCGCCATGGGAAGAATACACAATCTAGGTCTCGCATGCCAAATCCAAAATGAAAATTAAGGTGATCCGTCATATTTGGCTGTTTTTTTAAGACAGAATATATATTTTCCAAAGTTGACTAAGCAATTACCCAAATTAAAGAAACTGGAAAAGTAAACAGTAGTAAAAAATGCTTTTACTTTTTTAGTGTGTAAATTAGCTCAAAATGTGTGCCTTTTATTATCTTCACAACAAAAAGAAAGGAACAAAAGTAAACCAAACAGGACCTCTCTCAACTTCTTAAAGCCACCATCTAGGAAAATTCATGTATGACCTTTGCAGATGGTATGGTTTCCAAAATCTTAAATTTAAGGTGGGCCAGGCTCCACCTAGGCCCTGAGGAAGAGGCATCAGTATGTCATTCCACAGTCGGGGTTTTGGGAGGGTCTCCCTTTTCTGAAGGGTGATTGTCCAAGCTTGATTTACTGTGCATGCTTGCCGGCAGCCAGATGGGTTTTCTCCTGCACCCCCAACTCCCACTCTGCAGACCACTCAACTTGGGTCCTACCATATGGCCGCTAACGAGCCTTGCTATGTGGCCTTGAGGTTGTACTGTTCTCTGGCAAAGGCTATGGAAGGCAAAGAAGGAATTTAGGTGGAGAAACTTCCATAAAGAGGTCAACTGAATGCCCTAGCACACACCAAAGGCAGCCTGTGTTCCGTTTTTCTTTCAAAAACCCATCTATGCCATGGGCGTTGGGGGGAAGGTGAGGGGGACGGGAGGGGGGGAGAACAAGGGAATCCGTGACCGATATGTAGAACTGAATTGTATTGCAAAATAAATTAAAATAAATTAAAAAAAAACCCATCTAAAGCTAGGTTTCTGCCATCTTTCTTCTTCAGTGTGCGTGAGAATATCAGAGGCAAAACTCCAGAGAAACTGTTTCTTTCATGACACCTTAGCTGGAAGTGGATGCCAGGACCTGCTCCTCATCCACGGAGATCACTGCAAGGGTAGGAGGTATGGAGGTAGCTGGCTCCGTGAGGGCCTTATTAAATCCTGGTTTGAGACAGACCGGTTCAGTTTTGCATGCGAGCTGGAACACGCTCTATCTGTCCAGTTGCTTAATTTCTTTGGTAAGTTGTGAAGTCAATTAAAACATAGGAACAAGAGCGGGTGTCTTGTTAGATGCACTCGTTCCCTAGGGCTACTCTACTGGATCAGCTAGTGGCTATGAATATCTTCACCCACATGCTAGAATCTAGAAATTAAAATCAAGGTCTTAGCACAGCTGGATCATCTTCTCACTGAGGACTCTAGGGGGACCCTTTCTGGGTTCTTTTCTCTTAGTTTGGTGTAGCCAACAACCCTCTACATTTCCTGGCTTACATCATCATCCCCTTCCCTGCCCCTTTTGTTAGGGCATCCTCCCTCTGAAGACTCAAATTCAATCCCTGGATCCCACATAGTAGAAGGAGAGAAATAACTCCCACACCTTGTTCTCTGACCTCCACACATAGCTACAACACACACAAGCCCTTCCTCCCACACAATAAAAAAATAAAAAGTGTAAAAAATTAAAAAAGAGTTTTGAAAGTAGTATTTTGCCCTGTCCTTGTTGATATCTGAGAAATTTATTAATTTCTGTGAAAAGATGATCTAGGACAAGCATTCATCGACAATCTCTCTAGTGATTAAAAACCGAAAAGATTAAACTCCTTCATCTATGGTAGAGCTGATCCCTAGAGTGTTAAGATTCATGGAAATGTGCTACATTGTGAGACTCACCTTTCCCCTCATTTCTGACCTTGAACTTGAATACAGATGGGTTGTTGTTATATGGACTTGGGAAGAAGGGCCATGTAATACACTGACACTATGGTGTGTCAATGTGTATCAGGCCATGCAATACCCTGACACTATGGTGTGTGAATGGCATATAACAAAAAATGCAGAGGGCAAGAGAGGCTAAGTGAGTGGTACAAGGTCAGCTGATGCATGTCGCAATGGCTGAGCAAGTGCTTGAAGACCCAAGTGTGTCCAGATGACTGTCCACTTCAGTGTGCGTGTCTTTCTGTCCACTTGAAAAGCTGATCCATGCTGTAATGCAGGAAATGGTCCTCTTATACTGTCAGCCACTAACAGAGGAACTATGAGCATCCATTAGCACCATCTCACCAACAAACCCCCTTCTCTCTACTCCCTCCATTTAGCTCCCTGCTGATTGGTTCTTGTTTTGTTCTCTGTGACCTCAGAGGCCTCACAAGGAGCAGGACAATTTTATCTACTTCTTCCTTAAACTGTAGGTCTCAGAAGAAAAATGGATTTTTGCTAAACAGGATTCTCACTGTCTTGAACCATAGGAAGAAGCTGTCAAGGTAGTATTTAAAACAAGACAGAGCTCTTAAACATACCATGTGTGAAACCATTGAGATGATTGGAAAGGTCAAGCACACTTGAATCATCAAAGCTGAGTTAAAATCAGGCTTTCATTATGGACCTTTGAACAAATTTATTTTGTACCATTTTTATGGTGGTGATAATGTGGTGAAACTTGGATAAAATGCCAAGAGATAAGATCATTAGTATTGTTGGTAAGTGTGTGAGTGTGTGTGTGTGTGTGTGTGTGTGTGTGTGTGTGTGTGAAAGTGCATGTGTATGTGATGTATGTGTACATGTGTGTGGGTGTGCATACCCAGGCATATGCAGAGACCAAAGGAGGACACTGGGTATCATGAGTTTTCATTCACCACCTTACCCCCTTGATACAGACTCTTTCACTAAATGTAGAACTGGAGGCCAGCAAACCCCAGTGATTCTCCTGTCTCTGTCATCCATAGCCCTGGAGTTACAGGTACACACATAACCTAGCTTTCTACATGGTGCTGGCAATCTGAAATCAAACATTTCTACTTGCACCAAAGTCCCTCTTGCCCACTGAGCCACCCCAGTAGCCCTAGAATTTATGATTACTGAACTCAGATATATCCCTGGAATGTTAATAGCACTTATGCCATCACAGCAACCTGCTGATTAAGCAGTAAAATGCTTGCTAAAACAAATTAAAGGAGCACAAGCCCCCTGCCCCCATTCCCAACTGCTAATCACTTAGTGCAATATTAGCACAGATGTGAGAACCACAGTCGGTCAGTACACTTTCCAACAGAAAACTGCCAGAACAGTGGTTCTCAGACCAAGGTGAACACGAGGCCCTTTTCAGGCTTTCGCAAACACCCAGCATTCTGGGCATCTTCCCTGGAATATTGGTGAATACATTAGTGCGGTCCACAGCTCTGGAGCCAGGCTGCTGTGCCAGCTCTGGAGCTCCTCTCGCTGCTAGGGGACTTTATGAAAAGTTCACTCCCCTGCTTCTCTTCTCCCAGTTTCTCTGCATCTACAATTTTTCTTTGTACAGATAATTTACTCTATAGTGGGAGGGTTAACATTAGTACTTGCCCAGTACAGAGGAAAGGCTCAACAATTGTTTGTGCTTATTGGCAGGCCTTTGTGGCAGAGCAGAAAAAACTCTCTGGTAGACTGACAGACTTAGCTGAGAAAAATTGACTCAAATATTGTCAGATCATAATATGAAATTTTACATAGAAATAGTTCGTCTCACATTATAAATGCTTAATTCCCCAACTTTTGTGAGAGGCAAAGAAAACTTATCTGTGTACAATTAAATAAATAATTGGTACTTTTATATTAAGAAAATTAAGGAATAGCTGCTGTGGTAATTTGAATGTAATTGGCCTCTATAATCTCATAGGGAGTGGCATTATTAGGAGGTATGGCTTTGTTGGAGGAAGA
Organism: Peromyscus californicus insignis; assembly: GCF_007827085.1. Classification (NCBI taxonomy): domain Eukaryota; kingdom Metazoa; phylum Chordata; class Mammalia; order Rodentia; family Cricetidae; genus Peromyscus; species Peromyscus californicus. Next base: position 10,177,305 of record NW_026294551.1, read on the forward strand.
GTGTCACTGTGGGGGTGGACTTTGAGGTTCCCTATGCTTAGCATACTGCCCAGTGAATCAGTCGCCTTCCTGTTGCCTGCAAAATGCAGGACTCTCAGCCATATTATGTATTCCTGTGCTGCACTTACATGCTCCCTGTTATGATGATAATGGACTAATCTCTGAATCTGTAAGCTGCCACCCAGATTAAATGTTTTCTTTATAAGAGTTGTATGGTCAGAGTGTCTCTTCACAGCACCGAAAACCTAACCAAGACAGAAATTGGTATCAGGAGTAGGGTATTGATGTTATAGACCTGACCATGTGTTTGTTTGGAGGAATTTGGACTAAGGGAGCCATGGTTTGTTATACATTATATACATATGCATATGTATTATATATCTATGTCTATATCTATCTATAAAATCTTTGTAAAAATGATCTGGTCATTAAAGTATTTAATATAGCATTTAAACATTATCTTTATCTTGTGAAAAGTTTTCATTCCCGTTCTCATTTTGCCCAGATAGGATTATTTCTTTATTTTAGGTTCTATAAGACATAATTCTGTGTTTATGAAGAGTCCTTGTTCACACTGGGTCTGGTGGCTCACTCCTGTAGTCTCCGTGCTCCAGAGGCAGAGGTAAGAGGGTCACTGTGAGTTAGGGGTCAATGTGGTCTACATAGTCAGCTCTGGCACAGCAAGGGCTCCATAGTGATACCACATCTTAAAACAAACAAATAAATAAAAGATCTATGCATATGTACTTCTGCATTTAATTTAATTACATGGAAATGTGCCTCCCAAATAATTCAGGCTATTGCTATTCCTCTTGATATCCCACAGAAGCAGGTGATAAGGTGCTGTAGTTGAAGAGACCACACACATTTGCTATATGGTATAGAGAAAGAAACTGGGAATGAGCTGAAAGTCTGCTCCCTATTGGTTGGCTTCCATGTTGTCAGAACATTCTATATAAGCTGTTGCGGGAGCCAAAGTATTAATGGTGTTGTTCAGCTGTGAATCCTATATACTACTAGACAAGATGTGCCCACTGGTAAAGATGGCCCTACTGTTATGGGGATAACCAATCATTCTGGATTGAATTTGAGGCCTGCTCCACAGGAGGGAGGGCATGCCTGGTACTGTAAACCCAGTCAAAAAAGCCCATGGGAGGTCATAGTCCCTCACTACTATTTAGTTAAACTGACAAGGCACCAAACTGCCGACTAAATATTTATGTTTATACCCACAGACAAATAAATGCTACTTTCATTCTTAATCACAGAAATGTCCTTTTGCTGTGAATGATTTTGAACACAAAATCTCATGACTGCTCAACATTTTTTAAATAAATAATGATTGAGTGCTGTACTTGGCCCTAAACATGACATTTATTCCACTCTCTCTTGTGTTCAGGAAATATTGCAGAAGAGGGAATGGAAAAACATATAAGAACCATAAGCTAGAGAAGACTACAAAATGCTTCTTAATTGCTTGCCATAGTGTTGTGGGATATTTGTACACTGTGTGAAGATATATTGCTATGATTGGTGTAATAAAAATTTGAGTGGCCAATAGCTAGGCAAGAGAGGATAGGAGGGACTTCTGGGGAGAAAAAGGAAGAGGAAGAATATAGGTACCTGGAGTCACCAGACAGATGCAGAGGAAATACAATGGGCAGTACCGAAATGAGGTAACAAGTCACACAGCGGAATGTAGATTAAATAATATGGGTTAATTATATTTTATAAAAACTAGTCAGGAACAAGCCTAAGCTATGGCCGATCTTTCATAATTAATAATAAGTCTCCATGTCATTATTTGTGGGTTGGCAGCCTAAATAAAAATTTGACTACATATGGCATCTAACATGGATGTTTGAATATCCAAATATAGGGCTTGAAAAAGCTATGAAAAGTTCTGGACGAGGAGTCAGACCCCAGCTTCCTAGTCCCACAGTCTCTCAGGAAGACTGGTGCTTGACGTACTGAGGTGTAGCTCCTGGCCACTGCCTGGGGACTTGAGCCAGCTGCCAGTGCTGAACCATGCAACGGACAGACTGGCCCTTTAAAGCTTGACTCACATGGTCAGAGAACACTGCTGATGTGTGGAAAGCCAGGTCCAGACATAAAAAAAATCTAAAAAGGTATAGTATTCTTGAAAAGGTGCTTAGGTGATGAAGAAAAATAAAAAGAATCTAGTTTAAAATAATGAAGTCCTTAAAGATAGAGTAAAGTAATAAAAAAATAAGCTGCATAAAGATGGGAAATACTATAACACAGGGATTTTAGACTCTATATGGTGCTTTGTTAATTTTAAGTTATTTGAATTCTAATGAACAGAGAATGACAGCTTCTGAGATAAATTGGATTGTGGAAGGGACTGATGAATGAAACCAGCCTAGATACTTAGGGATACTAGATACTAGGGATGTCTTAGCTTCAGAACCAAAGTTGGACAATGTGTTGAGTTGGGGGAGAGGTTGTGCTTTTATTTCCATAGGAAATGAAAGCTATGGATTCCTTCAAAGTTAATTGAGATCAGATTTGTCTGGGGTAGACCTCCTGAAGATCTTGGCTACAGACATGAGGGGAAAATCCTTGAAAGTCTACAAGACAGGTGACATGTATGCTGATCTCTTGACAGGGGAACAGCTCTGAGACTAGATGAGACATGATAAATCTTTTTGGCTACAAAGTCCTCATGACTTATTATTACATGCCATTCTTTCATATGGCATGGGTAAAGGTTTACATTACAATTTGGTTATATAGTCAAAGCAGACTTAACAAGTTGACAGATGCCTTTTACCTGCTGACACATAAAACATAAAATCATCTTCAGCTGACTTGTGCACACCACACATCCCATACTTGTGTTAATGCAGATATATATGTTACCTTAAAAAGTTTGTGTGTTTTCAGAACAAAAGGACCAGACACTAATAAAGACAAATAGCCTAGATGGTCCAGCCACTCAGAATGCCTCTCTTGCAGTTTCCTCAAAATTCTAAATCTAAAATAACTTCAAAGCTGTTAACTGAGATGGTCCAACCTCAGAAACCACTCCAGCCAGACTTTAGATAAGCTCTTCCATTACACAGAAACTATACAACAAATGATACAGCTAACTCTCCTAAGACTTTATCATTATCCCAATTTTCTCAGGGTTCCCTTAAAAATTCTATTACTCCCCAAGACAACAGGGAACAGCTTAGAGAACATGATGTCCACATTCCTAAGAGGTGGGATGGGTGGTTTTTGGTCATTTGGTGGGTTAAGGATGTTTGTCATCATTTGGGTGGTTGGTTGCAAGTTGTTACTGTTCATGGTCAGGGAGGAAATTAAGCAAAGGAGTTTAGATTCAGGGATCTCATTCTGAAAAGAAAAAGGGGGATAGAGAAATGATAGAATAAAAGTGTAGATTATTGAACCTAGTTTTAAACTAAAAAAGCAACTATTAGTCTTAAATATTTTACATTAGTATGGATTTCTGCATATTGATACAAATTTAGTTTATACTGTATATGTATATCTACTCTTGTTTGAGATATTTTTATATATTGACACAAATTTAAGCTTATTTTTGTTTTAACATGCTGTCTATATGTTTCTACTCTTGTGTAAGGTATTGTACCTATGTACCTCATTTTTAAATGTAATGGAAAGTTTTAGTCCTTAAAGGCTATTATTATAAACTGTTTAAGATAATTAAGATATGCAGGATAGTAACCATCTATAATAATGAAATATGTGGTCATATTAGGTATGTTTTCAAGGTCAGACAGAGATATATTTTATATAGATATCTTCAGACACTTCGAGAGACCTACAAAATATGGCATTTAAGATGTTTTAATAACATAAGGCTTTTCATGACAGTGGGACATGTCTGCTCCTGGCAGTACCAATTGACTTCATAAAAGGATGATGGGCATTGAAGAACCTCTGTATGGAGTTTACTTTCATTTGTGGCAAGGTTAGCCACTGGGCAAAGAAACTACATTTGCCTCAACTGCTGGCAGTATGCTGTCCAAACTGAACAAACGAAGTTGACTGCTGAACTTTGCCAAGATGTGGTAGGCCAGTTATTCAAAATGCCTGCTTCACAGAAAAATCTGTCAGATATTCTAGGCCTCTGGGCCAAAGAAGGATGTCCCAACATTACAGAGGAAATGTGGGTGACTATCTAGGCATCCGGCTGTCTCTGTCATTTCTACAGTTTTAGAAGTTGTTTGTTCTGCACTTCCTGTTTACTCAAGTAATATTTTATCCTTCTTGGGTCTCTGATGTGGATTGAAGACTAGATAGTTGTACCATTTTCATTGTTAAAATTCAGAAAAGAAACTTATAAAAGAGATGTAAAGTTCCTAAGGTTGAGAGACATAGAACCTTAAGTTGTTCATTTAAGTAAATGTTTTAAGGTCTAAAAGGATGTTTTAGGTTGGTAATACAAGCTATGATAGAAAGTGGTTTAGGTATAAAACTTTGGATTCATAAAGTTAAGATAAATAATAGAGTATTTTCTCTATATTTGCCAAATACAAATGGACTGGGCATTGTGAATGTAGTTCTTATCTGGTAATTATTCTTATTGCATATAGTTTTACTGTGTTAAGATTTAAAAGCTTTCATTTTTATTTAGACAAAAAGGGGGAATGTTGTGGAATATTTGTACACTGTGTGAAGATGTATTTCTGTGATTGGTGTAATAAAGAACTTAATGGCCAATAGCTGGTCAGGAGAGGATAAACAGAATTTACAAAAAGAGAGAGGAAGAGGAGGAGGAATCTAGGCATTAGGAGTCACCAGACAGACACAGAGGAAACAGGGTGGGTAGTATGGAGATAAGGTAACAAGCCACATGGCAGACTGTAGATTAAATAATATGGATTAACTAAGTTATAAGAACTAGTTTGGAACAAGCCTAAGCTAAAGCTGAGCTTTCAAAATTAACATGCATGTCATTATTTGTGAGCTGGTGACCCAAAGAAAAATCTGACTACACTATGGCCATTATAAATAGGACTTCCCAGTACCTATGGTTATGTGCATTGAGCCTGCACAAGACTGGGCCTGCCAACAGCCAATCCAAGATCAGGCAGGGGCTCTTCGTAGGTTGTGGTAAGAACAATCAAAGCCCAGACTTCTTAGTCTTCCAAGTCTGGGGCATAGTTTTCATTCACTCTGTCTGATTTGTTTTGACTGAAGTACTCCTCAGACATGCTGATGCATGACCTACTAGAGTCAACATGATCCATAGATTAGGAGAGTATTTCACTTGAAGACTACCACTGTCTGGAGTAGGTTTCTAACCACACTTAAATAGTGGTGGTGGTGTGCATGTGTGGCAAGAAAAGAGTCATGGTTTAAGTCCTACAAATTTTCACTGTTCTAAAATATTTGGTTAAGAATTTTAGTAAATGTTCTTGTTTTCATAAATTTTACATTGGAAGCAAAATTCCACTAGTTAATAATGGCTATTCTTCTGGCAAGAGTCACATGTTAGAAAAGAAGACTCATGGAGAGAGAAATTGATTAAAAATGTTTTAAAGTCTTTGGCACAGAGTCACCGTGGCAAGTTCAAATCTAGCCTTTATCTTCTTTAGAGCAAAATAAATACAATTTTTTAAATGCTATCTTCATCTCTGATAAGGCACACAGCTTACAGGAGTGGGAATATGTCAAAACATTATGAAGATATTAGGGCTGTGTAACATGACGGATACATGCAGGGAGAGGGCCTGGATCTCAGGTATCCAAACCTGTTCAATAGTGGATAAAATCACTGGGGAGAGAGCTGGGACAAACAAGACCCAAAGTAGTTTCTTAAACATTTTTTGGGATTAAAAGCTGTGATGAAGTGGATGAATCTACAAGGAAATTGAAAATGGAAATCAGAGAAAGGAAGAATTTCAATGGGTTGAAGGGAAAGATAATATTTTATGTGCAGAAAATATTTTAAATTGGTGTTGTGAGGATGGCTCAGTTGTTTATGTGTTAAACAAGCCTGAGGACTTGAGTTTGGATCCCACAGTGCTGGGCATCTGTAACTCCAACAGGGGTAGGAGTGGGGTCAAGAGGATTCCTAGAGTTCATTGGCTGGTAAGTGTAGTCTAATCAAAGAGATCTAGGTTCAACAAGAGACTCTGTCTCCAAAATAAGTGAATGATAGGCAAAGATGCCTCAATCAACCCCTGTCCTCACCATGGTTGTACAAGCATATTCACGTGCATCTATATCCACACATGTACATACACAGACATGGACACATACCACACATGCATATATACACATACATATGCAAAAGTAAGCTAATCAATAAACAAAAATAAACCATGCTTGAAAGACTGATTTTGAGATGTCATGATAGAAGAACACTGAATTATCTAATCCTGTGACATTGAAGTCTAAGAAATGTGATGTGATTGACTTGCCAATGGGAATTGTTTATGTGAGGGATGGGTAGGTAGAGTTTTATTAGATGTTGGGGCATGAGCATTAAGTAACTTGTTGTAGGTGCACATCTGTAGGCAGAAAGTAACTGACTACAAACTCAATCCCATTTTTAATGTAAGGGAGGGATATCAGCTACTTTCTCTTTGCAGTGACAGCCTTCCTGGCTAAAGAAACTTCAGGGAGAAAGGGTTTATTTTGGCTCACAGCTTGATGGTACAGTCCTTTATGGTATGCAAGTGATGAAGACAGGGCCATATAGTGGTTAGTGATGTTAAATCTAGGGTCAGAAAGGAGAGAGAGAGAGAGAGAGAGAGAGAGAGAGAGAGAGAGAGAGAGAGAGAGAGAGAGAGAGAGAGGCTGGTATTTCACTCAGCCTTTGCTTTGTGTACCATCTATGACCCCAGTCCATGGTGTGGTACAGGTACTACCCATGTTTGGTGGCAGTGTTCCCACCTCAGTAACCTGATCTATGATCTCCTTCCAGACATGACCATAGTTTGGCCTCTTAGGTTATTGCAGACCTTCTCAAGTTGAAAATCAATATTAATTATCATGGGAGGTAAATTTAGACAGCAAGAAGCCACCAAAGCAAGAAGGTCCCAAGTCTTACTAGAGAGGAAACTCATCCAAAATAAGAGAAAGTGTCGAAGACTCCTTCATCTGCTGCATGGAGGTGAGGACACAGGAAAGGGATTGGAAGCAGGGAGAAGGAATGACCTTGGCACTTGTTGCCCGTGGAATTGTGTATAACAAGTCATTTTGTTCCTGGACTCCACCTTTCCTCTCTTCAGTAAGAGGGCATTTAATCCTCCCTGAGAGGTTCCCATGACAAGTGAAAAGGGCAATACCCAATAAAATGAAACATTTCCATCACAAGAGGCATGATGCGTGCTAATAAATGTTCCCTTCTTCTGTTTCTTTGCTCAGTTTTACTTATCTTATTTACTTTCAAGTGTACAGGCAGATCTCTTCAGTGGTTGTTCTGTATACTGCCAGCTCTGCAGGAACACTGGGTATTTAATTAATGTCACCCAGACCATACATCAACTGAGGATCAATGTGAAATGTGGATGTAACATAATCAGACTCTTGTTTAGATATTATATTAATCTCTCTGGTAGAGAAGCAAAGCTATATAAGATAAAATGTGAATGCAAATGTAGGTGTCTAGTTGACAGGATGGTGTCCTTGGAACAGCAAGGACTGTGAAGGAGAGGGATATGAGTCCATGTGAGAAAATTTAGGTGGAGGAATATATGAGTAGTGTTAATGAACAGAACTAGTAGATAAATGGGAAAAGTCAGGCTAAGAGAAAAACAGTAAGTTGGGCTTGGGCACTTGGTAGGATGGACCTTGTCATTCTCCAGTGACTCAGTCAATAACCACATCACTAAACAAGATGAAATCAGAAACACAGGCCATATGGAGCTGGAGGATTTCTTACTGTGAGGCACGTTTCAAGTCACCTGTGTGTGTAATGTACACCAGAGACTATGAACCACGTGAAAAGGTTTGTTGGATTTTAGCTGAGAACTCATTAAGGCATCCCAGATTCAGAGCTGAGGTGATAGCACAGCACTTTAGCTTCCTCTCGTGTTCCTCATGCTGTGGACAGAACAGCCAGACAAAGGTAGCTTTAAGGGAGAAAGGATGTTTTTATTTGCAATTCCAGGTTCATCAACAAGGTGAAGTTAAGGCAGAAACTTCAACTAACTAGTCACATCTACAGTCAAGAGCAGGGGAAAATGAATACACGTATGCATAGTGCTTAACTCACTTTCCCCACCCTTATAAAGTCCAGGACTCCAAGCTTAGGGAATGGTGCCACCCACAGAGGGCTGGGTCTTCCCACATCTACTAAAATGATCAATACAGTCCCTCACAGACATACCCACAGGCCAACCTGATTTAGTCAATATCTCATGGAGACACTCTTCTCAGGCAATTAAAGATTATATCAACTTGGAAATTAATGCCAGAAATCATATTAACAAAAGTACTCCCATTGAAAGCAAGAGGGTATAAGTCCAATACTCTAGAACTCATATAAAAGAAGCCAGACATGGTGGCATATACTTATAATCCTAACGCTGGGGAGGTGGAAATAGTGGACCCTATAGTTTACTGGCCAGCCAGCTTAGCCTATTTAGCAAACAAACCCCAGACCAATGTAAGGCCTTGTCATAAACAAACCAAACCAAACACAAACCAAAACAGAAACTAGAGAAAGATGGCTCAGCATTAAGAGTGCTTGCTGTTTTTATAGAGGACTGAGTTTGCTGCTGAACAGCTAAGGTCAGGCAGCTCACTGCCACCTTTAACTCTAGCTCCAGGAAATCTGACTCCCTCTTCTGACTTCCATGGGCAATTGCACTCATGTGCACATAGCTCCACATGCAGACAAGAATGCATCGTATCATCCAAAACCAAAACTCAAATAAATACCTTCAAAATCAAATCAAGGTACCAAAAAAAAAAAAATAATAACAACAACAAACCAAGGTACACAACTTCTGAGAAACAATAGCTCATGTTGTCCTTTGGCCCACACAACCACTCACACAACATGTCACAACATGTGCACATGCACCTGTGTACACAAGCGAACCCGCACAAACATGCATACACACACACACACACACACACACACACACACGGTATTTCAGATCTAATTATCAACATGCGTCATTTCACAGCACTTTATTTTTTTCTAAGTATATTGTCAGTCACGCAGACGCTCCCTGCATTTTGACATGTGTCCTTTACAGAGAAAGTTGTCACAGGAAGCAAGCAGCCTGGCTTGCGTTCTCTCCAGATGATGAAAGCCCAGCTGTGGCTACCGTGGGCAAACAGCAGGAAACCTGGATTCCTCTGGGTGGTTTTCCTTCAGTCTGTGTTTTGACTGTCATCTTTTCAGCACGTAACAAAAGGAATGGACTTTCCTGTGGCTTGATGGACCGGGGACAGTTGAAAAGTAAATCATTAAAGGGTTTTGTGATGAGATTGAAGAAGACTGTTGATGTACTGAACACCACATGGTATAAACCAAAGGCTTGGAAGACAGACACTGTCCCCCCACTGACCTCCACAGCAGACTACCAGATGTGGCCACAGCAGGCTCTGTGGATGGAACTATCTCAGCTTCCTGAAGATCAGACTTGGAACTTTTCCTGGATAATCCACATATTCACATGCACATACTGAACACACACACACACACACACACACACACACACACACACACACACACTCTTACACTTGCCATAGTAGGCTTCTGATAGCATCTCCTTGCTTTTCCTGCCTTGACTAGGGGTAACTGGGCGCCTATATCCAGTTCAAGGATTCACAATAGATTTTAAAAGAGAATTTTTCTTCCACCAGAGTGTGGTGGTATTGTGTTCCCCAAAATATTGTGCACCCTAATAAACTTATCTGGGGTCAGAGACAGAACAGACACTAGATACAAAGGCTAGAAAATGGTGGCACACACACTTTTAATCCTAGCACTCCAGAGGTAGAAATCCCTCTGGATCTCTGTGAGTTCAAGGCCACATTGGAAACAGCCAGGCATGGTGACACACGCCTTTAATCCCAGAAAGCAAGCCTTTAATCCCAGGGAGTGATGGTAGAAAGGAAAGATATATAAGGCGTGAAGATCAGAAACTAGAAGCATTTGGCTGGTTAAGTTTTTAGGCTTTCTAGCAGCAGTTCAGCTGAGAGCCATTGGGATGAGGACACAGAAGCTTCCAGTCTGAGGAAACAAGACCAGCTGAGAAGCTGGCCAGGTGAGGTTAGCTGTGGCTTGTTCTGTCTCTCTGACCATCCAGCATTTCACCCCAATAACTGGCCCCTGGTTTGATTTTATTAATAAGACTCTTCTCTAAGATTCATGCTACACCAGAGGAAGAGTAATTGACACATGAAATGATGAGAAAATAATGAGGTTCCTTGTTTGTGGTTGACAGGCTAATGGAGCATATGAAGGGAAAGCTGAGACTGAATCTTAACTTTGTAGACATAAAGTAGCAAAGGGTGCAGGTGAGTTTTCACACCTAAGTGGGGGCACCTGTTCATAGATGCCTTGTGATTCTTTTCCATTTTTGTCATACTGAGCTGTGTCTCTTTTTCAATGTTTTTCATCAATGAATATCACCAGAGAGCAGTCAGGAGAGCCCATTCTTGTGTTAAGTCTGTCAGTCAAGCTCAGTAAATGTCTAAATGTCTTTGGACTCTTATCATTATAAGAGTAGAGTTAAATATTACAGACAGAAATCTTAAGAATTTTCTTCTCCCTTTCAGTGACTCCAAGGTCATGCCAAAAGAATGCAGATAAACCTTGGAAATGATGCAAATATTTCCAAATGTTAGTAAGCAGGTATGGGATGATTAATATGTTGAAACACATGAGTGACACTTAATATATGTTTCCTTTAAAAAAGTTCTAAATATCAGGAATCACATTGTTGTATCTGGCCTACATTGGCAAGGGTTTATTTGTACCTGGAATGAGTAACAAAAGCCCTAAGCTGATTAATGGACACTATATTCTTCCTTTTTCTTTTTCCTTATTTAAATTGTAAACAGTATGTCCTATGAGGAACTGGAGAGAGAAGGAACAGTCCAAAATAAACAATTGCCTTTTCTCTTCATTTACAACAAGGATCAGAGAACACTTCGTTTTTCCTTCTCACTTAAAAAAAAAAATCCCTCTTCATTCTCCAGAAAATTTTAGTGGTAAAAAATAATTCCCCTGGTTCCACTACCATCGTTAATAAGGATAGAAAGCGTTAGGTCTCTGGCCTCAGTCTCCTGATGGCTTCTTTTCGTTCATGAAGGAGGAATGTTAACTGCATTGTGCTGTAATGAGCCATGCCCAAACTACTGTTTTTTGGTCCACTGTTTATTTGATGTCTTTATTGTAATGAACCTCAGATGGTTGGTGTTTACACTAGTACTGTGCTGGGAGACCACGCTGGGAACCATTCTAATTAGCTGCAAGTGGAGCTCAGAATTAGAATGGAGGAAAGAACAAATTTTTAGTAACGACTTTAAATTGAAGCCCTCATTTATTTTCATTATGGCCAGACCAGAAGCAAGCTAATGTTTCCCAGGTCTTTCCAGGCAGGATCTGCACCGCAGCTCAGTGGAGAAGGACTTGCCTGTTTCAGAACTTCTTCAGAGTCCAGGGCTCCTGGAAAACACTGTGATGTTAAGGTAAGGTTAGAGGAAGATACCCACACTGGGATTGTCAGGGCAGAAGTGAGCTGCGAGGCAGTTAAACTCAACTTCGAGCTCTACTTGGCACAGACAATGGACAATCATGGATTTTGAACTCTGTGATCTATTGACATCCTTTTCTGCCTGGGTATATTCTCAGAAATAAAATTGTTTGGTGTTCATAACAACACCAATGAATGGTGCTTGAATCCTCTGCATATGACACAGCCCATAGCCTTAATGAGCCCGTGTTTGCATGTCTTCTGGGTCTGTGGGCCTTTGTCTTTGGAAGTAGCTCACTGATGAGAGATTTTGAATTCTCTAGTCATACTTGATATTTTGGTATCTCTAATATATGCTCTGCATCAGACAATGATACTTTAATGGTTACAGTCTGTGGCAAGATACCTTCCAAGGCTTACTTTGGAATGTGATTCTAGTATATGGATTGGTAAGACATATCATCAAAGCTGCCATGGTCTCGTGGGGTTAAATAGATGCTTCTTTCTCTAGATCCTGGTACACACATATATTTTGGGGAACTTAGCCTTAATCTATTTTGGGTGAGACTTTAATCACAGTTTTAAAGATATGGTTTCAAATAGTATATAAAAACTAATTTCTGTAGAGAACAGTACAGTGGTTGTAATCTGTTTCAGAAGGCCTATTTCTGTTTTGTGGTGATAGTAGCAATATGTCAATCATACATGTGATAGAATATGCATACATGGGCTATATAAAGAAATCTTTGAAAGCACTTATAAAAAGGCAAATAATCCGATTAAAAATGGGAGAGCTGCCTAAATATTTCTGCAAAGAAAATACATGAATGTTCAACCAGCATACAAAAGTTCCCTTATGTCACTCATCAAGGTAATAAAGGCCCAAAGCACAATGAGATGCTCATAGGCTTGCTGTAGTTAAGTGTGGATCTAACAAGTACAGATGAAGCTGTAGAGGATCACAACTCCTGTGTTCTGCTAGGGGCAATGTACAGCAGTACAGCCATATCAGCAGGCAAGTTGCCCAGTTTTCAATTCCACCCTTGGTATATGCCGGAGAGGGATGAATGCAAGTCCACACAGAAAATTGCAGATAAATGGTTAGCAACATTAAACATCATAAGTGTCTGTCAAATGATAAACCGACAGGCAAAGGTAACATATTAATACACTGGAATATCAAACACTGGTAAAAAGAATGAATGTCAGCATAGCTAACTTTTTTAAATACCATATTAAATGAAAAATTCCAATCAGAACACATGTTATTTAATTTCATTTTACAAAATGTCCAGAATAATCAAATTGACAGAGACAGAAAGATTGATAGTTGCTTAGGACTGGAGATGGAGATGTTAGAGTATAGCATGCCAAGCTAAAATGCTTGGGGCTTCTTTTTGGAGTTATAAATGTGATGTAAATTAGATTATATAATGGTTGCACATGTCTCTTAATGTTTATATGCATATATGAATTATGTAATTAATATCAGTGAGTTGTGTGATATGTTGTTTTAAGAAAATTATAATAAAATAACTTGAGCTTACTTGCTTTGAAAGAAAAAAATATTTATCCTATAAAAGAGAAGGGCTTAATGGTAATTAAATTGTGTTATATGAACATACATGTATATATTTAAGAAACATATATAATTATAAAATATGAATTATTCAAACATCCTTAGTGTTATGCTTTATTCACAGGACATGACCAAGCTTTGTCCCTATTAGCTAGCTTTCATAGCATAAGAAGTCTTACCCAACTGTAAACCCTATGAGCTACAGTAACGATTAACATGACAAGATATGCTCCATGTGTATAATAGTGGCATCCATGTTATTGGGGAAATCAACTACTCTCTCATTGGATTTAAGGCCCACTCCACAGCAGGAAACACGTTCTGTACTGTAAAACTTGGAGTCATGATTAAGGAATTCATAGGCCCCAGGAGAAACTACTTATTATTCTACTAAATAGACACAGCAGCAAATTGCTCTCTAAATTTATATCTCTCTACTCATAGATTAGTGCAGCTCTCAGACATCATCAGAGATTTTTCTTTGTAAATTTTTTTGTGAACAAAGAAATTCACAACTGGTCAAAGTACAGAGAATAAGTGTCAGTAGAATGTAAGTGGATATTTCCTGTCCCAACCACCTGGTCCCAAATAACCAACTCAGAGACTGAATATGAATTATAGATGCTCAGCCAATAGCTCAGGCTTGTTACTAGCTAAGTCTTATCCTTAAATTAACCCATAATTTTTAAATATGTCTAGTCACGTGGCTTGGTACCTTTTTTTCAATACTACATTCTCATCTTGCTTCCTCTGTGTCTGCCTTACTCCTGACTCCACCTTTCTCCTTCCCATCATCCTTAGTTTAGTCACCCCGCCTATACTGCCTGCCTGGCTACTGGCCAGTCAGCATTTTATTAAACCAATGCAAGTGACAAGTCTTTACAGTGTACAAGAGGATTATTCCATAGCGGTGGAGTCTTTAGCCACAGATTACAGTTCCCACCATTGAGGGAAGCTAATGTGGGAAATGAAGCAGGAACCTGGAGGCAGGAACTGAAGCTAAGATCGTGGAGGAATGCTATTGACTGGCTTGCTTCTCCTGGTTTGCTCAGCTGCCTTTCTTATAAAGCCCAGGAATACCTCCTTAGGGAAAACATTGCTCATAGTGGGTTAGACCCTACTATATCAATTAATAATAAAGACAACCCCCTAAAACATCCATAGGCCAATCTGATCTGGGCAATTCTTTAGTTGAAATTCCCTCTTCCCAGGTGATTCTAATGTGCCAAGTTGACAAAAACCAGCACACAGATTTTGAGAAAACAATACGAAAAGTTCTGGACCCGTAGTAATGGACTTTGCCTCCCCTGTAGCTTTGGAGATGTTGCTGGCTCTGAAGAGAAAACAGAGCTGTCTCAGAGCACTGTGGTGGCACTCAAAGGAAAACACAGCAATGGAGATAAGATTTTAGAGCTTGCTCCACAGGCATGAAACAATTATGGCATATCTATGTCTTCCCAACTGTTTAAAACACAGTTTTCAGGTTTTGTGGTTAATGCTATGTTACCTACCGTAGTCAATGAAAACATGGTGCCTGAGAGACTTACTCTTCTGAGAAATGTCCCCCATAGTCTTAGATATTAAGACACTTGGTCCCTAGTTGGTGATACTGTTGGGGAGGTTTCGATGATGCAGCCTTGGTGAAGGAAGAATGACCTTTGGAACAGGCTTTGAGATTAGAAGGCATCCACCACTTATAGTACTGTTTTTCTATTCTGTGCTTGGTGTTTAAGATGTGAGTCCCCAACTTCCTTGGGAGGAATATATAAATTCTCCTCTCTCTGTATCTCTCTCTCTCTCTCTCTCTCTCTCTCTCTCTCTCTCTCTCTCTCTCTCTCTCTCTCTCTCTCTCTCTCTCTCTCTTTCTCTCTCTCTCTCTATATATATACATATATATATATATATATTGTGCATGTGTCTGTGTGATATAAGAGGAGTCGTAGATTTTTTTTCAATATCTCATATATTAGTCATGATACAGTAAGAACCCTGTGACGGCACTTCCAAGTGTCACTTAAGATCAGGATTATAACTTGGAAGAGACAGGTCATGGGGAAACATGGGTGTTCATGTTTTATCTTGTGTTGTAAGAACCAATCTTATCTTCAAACCCATCATTTTCTGTATCAATCCTGGACTAAATGATTAGTTTTAATACACATTGTAAAAAAGCATTCTTTTCAAATGAAATAACTAGATATTTCAATAAAAGTTTCAGGGATGGCTGGAGAGATGACTCAGTGGTTAAAATGCATACTGCTCTTAACAGAAGACTGGAGTTAGGTTCTCAGCACCAATTTAAACTGGCTCACAACTATCTGCAACTCCAGATTCAGGGGGATTTGATGTTTCTGGCCTCTGCAGGTACCTGCGTGCATGCACACTTGCATGTCCCCCTCACAATCAAAACTAAACTCTTCAAAAATAAATTCCAGGATGGATGGGAACTCTGCACTGGTGGGTACATATTTGCATGGGTAACAGGTGGCACTCAGCAAGGGAAGCCACTTTAGGTGGACTTGTTATTTTTATTCACAGTGGAAAGTCGCGTGTTGTTTTTCCTTGTATTGGTCACCACATGGTCCCTGAAAATATCTGGGATTCTGAAAGCTCCTGGCAAAAGAAAATATAGGTAAGATGAGACACAATAAAAACAAGGTGGCTTGTAGTTATAGGATCATCCAGGCCTTGACTAGAGGATTGACTGATGAAAGGGATGTACTGCAGTGAAGTTCACTCCCTTCTGCCAGGTAAAACAGGAGGCAAGAGGAAGGCAAACAAGGGACACTGCTCTTTTCATAGCTCTGCATGGGATGGAGTATCAACAAACAGATGGTAGAGATGTGCATTTGGAGCAAAGGACTTTTAGGGCCTAAAAGAGAAATCAAGGGGAAGAAAAGAAAACCTTGAGATGCAAGAAATACTGTTAGGCTTAGAAGTCACAGAGAAGGAAGAGAAAAGAGAAAAATACAACTGCTTTTCACATGAGAAAAGCAGTTGTATTTTCAATGCCAACCATATTTTCTTGAAAGAAGGAGGGAGACAACAAAGAAAGGGACCCCTAATAAGCCCTGCTTGGAAATCATCAATGAATCTCATTTTACACTCCAGTGAGAATGATTTTCTGTCTTCAGAGAAGTAGAGGTGGCTTGACAATTCTTCCACAGAGTGCATGACCAGTGAATTTTGAAAGAAGGAGATGGGGATCAAAACAGCATTGGGCTAGCTGAAGTCTTAAGATTTCTCTGAAAATAGAGAAGAGAAGGGAAAACAATACCTGAAGTATGGAGCATGGAAAACAAATTTGTTGTCATAGGGTCAGTAACATGTGCACACATTCAGTTCAGTTTCAGTCATCAGGAAACAAAAGGCTAGGAGGAGATGGAGAGATTCAAAGGATTTAAACTATGAGGTTTACACCACGTGCAAGAAGTGTCACCTCCTTGTGCCAGGATGCATGGGAAGTGGAGGTCTACACAAACAGTCCCGAAAGCAAAGCAGTGACCATCAGTGTAGTATTCCACAGAACAGCAGATTTCTTTCCCTTGAGTTTAGCTTTCTAGGTCATAGAATCAGAGTTGCCACAGACCAGGTAAGGCTGAAACTGACTTTTTTTTTTTTTTTAACCTATCTTCTGGCTGATACCAAAAGAAATGTATGCTATTTGCCTGGGACCCAGAAAACTGAACTAGTTCATGTTGTACTCTCTACAGGGATTATTTTACATGTGTTAACAGCTAGTAATTTTCTTGTGTCTTCTAAACTGTGCGCTAATGATGGGCTATGGGAAAATGAAGAATAGAGATTTGGGGACCAGATTGATTTACACTATGAAGACTGATGCAGATAGATGACCAAGAGAGATGGCCCTCTAGAGAGCCATTCTTGAGAGTACTTGGAATTCATCCATCAGGGAAGACTCCTTATGTATCTGCAAAAGGCAGAGTGTTGAAATCAACTTTTATTTGTAATGTATAAATGGAAGATTTTACTGGGAGGTCTTTAATTACTTTTTCCAGGCTGTATAGCATAGAGTTTAAGTTGGGTACCAGAACACTTTTAGCATTATTTCGTTTTATGTGGTTTATGTTATTTTATAGTGTTTATCATAGAATATTCTTTGATATTCCCTGGAAGGTAACTCTAAAGATAGGCTGATATGGTGATTTGAATAAGACTGGTCCCCATATGTTAACATATTTGAATGCTTAGTCACCGGGGGAGTGGAACTGTTGGAGAGAATTAGAAGGATTAGGAGGTGCGGACTTGTTGGAGAAAGCATGTCATTGGGGGTGGGCTTTGAGGTTTCAAAAGCCTGTGTTGGACCCAGTACTGCTTTCTCTGCCTGTGGATCAGGATGTAGCTTTCAACTACTTCTCCAACACCATGCCAGCCATGCCTGCTCTCATACCCCTGACATGATGGTAACAGACTAAGACTCTGAAACTTTAAGCAAGCCTCCAATTAAATGCTTTCTTTTATAAGAGTTGCCATAGCCATGATGCCTCTTCACACCAATAGAACACTAAGACAGCTGGTATAAGAAATAAGACAAGGAAAGAATTTTTAATCGAGGATATTTTGACTTGTTAGGATTAACTATGCTCCTATTTGTCATGTTTCAGAACTTTACTGGCTTTACAAGTCCCAGGATCACACAAAGGGTAGATATGGGAGTCAAGAAACATGCCATGCAGAAGGGAGATTTGTACATTTCAGAGGTGATACTTGTGTCTTTCAACCAAACCCAGATGGATGAAAGGACCATTTGTGATTCCCAGTTGATTAAGAGAATGAAGAACCTTGATATTGTGAGCATGGCCCCTCCTCTCCTCTCCTTCTTCCCTCCTTGGAAAGAGGGAGGGATTACTACCCTTTCAGAGAAAGAGGTGATACTGGAGTTTTGACTTTTCTTTCCCTTGGTCTGAGTGAGGGGAAGCTCTACATCAGACCCCCATGTTTATTAATAATACAGGGTAAAAAGTCCCTGTTTCTATGTTTGGGCATTTATCTCTGGCTCATATGTGGACAGGCCTGTGTTCAGATACATTAACTTCTCATAGTTTGCCACAGCATGGGGATGAGGTGTGACCATTAGCCACTCTTGACTTCCATTGCCTAGTACCTAGTGACTACAAGTTGAAGAGTATTTTAACTGGTTGTTTGAAGCTCAGGCAAATTGGAAAGGAGATGTCTCAAGTTTATTGAGAGCCACAGAGAAACAGAATTATGAACAGAATAGGGTAGCATTTTCAGATTCCATTTGTGGCGTTTTGGCTGAGTTCACTCAATTTTATATGACCTCATTCATCACCCTATGAATGTGTTCAGGATTTACCACGTGTCACACATTGGCCCAAATCCCAGGGTTAAAACTGATTAAGGCAAAGCTATTACCTGCTCTCATGGAACTCATAGTCTCATTGGGAACATATTTGTTTGTATAATGTGTAATTTCAAGTGCATTGAGTTTGACTCAAAGGAGGCTGTGATAGGTAGTGTTTCTTTATTGCAGGCAACAAAAGCTGATCCTGGTTGACTTAATAAAAACTAAGGGCTACAGAGATGGCTTAGTGGCTAAGAGCAGATATTGCTCTTGCAAAGGTCCTGAGTTCAGTTCCCAGCATCTGTGTCTGGCAGCTCACAACCACTTGTGACTCTGGGTCTAGGGGTTCTGACATGTTCTTCTGGCTTCCATGGGCACTGGTCTCACATGTGAACATACACACACACACACACACACACACACACACACACACACACACACACACATATATATATATATATATAATTAAAGATCAAATGCATCTTTTAAAAATTAGAAATGTATACAAGGGAAGTTGTAAAATACAGAAGATATCAGATAGTTGTTTGTAGAAGTTCTGCATAGCCAGGAAGTCCCAGCAAAAAGCAAATCACAGTATTATTCTTCAAATGTAGCCTTCATACCACAATGCCAACATCACCTACTGGATTTGTGGATTTCCAAGTTTACCCCAGACTATTTGAACCAGAACATGTCTGGTGTGTGTGTCTGTGCTCACACACGTGTGCAGGCTCACGTGTGCATTTGTTTGTTTGATTGATATAGGATCTCTTCATTGGCCAGGAGTTCACAGGTTCAGGTAGACTGATGGGTCAGTGAACTCCAGGGATTCGTTTGTGTCTGTTTTCTCAGGGCTGATCTTCCCCCGACCCCCATGGGTTCTGAATATCAAATGCAGGCCCCCATATTTGTATGGTAGGCACTTGACTGATGGAGCCATTTCCTCAGGCCTAGCCTGGTGTTTTTTATGCAATTAGTAGATTTAAGACAGTCTTATAAAAAGCTCTAGATAAGTCCAGACAGAAAGGAGACCAATGGCGGGGGTGCAGCAGACAAGGATAGAAACAGAAAGCTGGGCAGTTGTTGGTAGTCTATTGCTAACGATATGGTCTCTGTGAAATACTGAAGTTCCCTCCAAAGAAGGGTAATGCTCAGCACAAAGAACTTTATAGATAGTTAAGGTAAGGGATATATTAATTGGCCATTCCATAATGTACACACGTATCCTAACATCAAATTGCACCAAATACGTATAAATTATACAGTATTTGTCATCTCTTTTTTTCTTTTTTCTCTTTTTTTATTAAGCAATTTTTTGATCATTTTACATACCAATCACAGATCCCCTTCTTCCCTCCTTGTGCCCCTCCAGCCTCCCCTTCAACACTTCCCCCCAATTCCTCCTAAGAGAAGGTAAGGCCTCCCATGAGGAGGAGTCAGCAGAGCCTGGTACATTGAGTAGAGTCTGGTCCAAGTCCCTCCCCCTTCCCCTCAACCGATGAATTGATAAAGAAAATGTGGTACATATGCACAGTGGAGTACTACTCAGGAGTAAAAGACAATGACTTTATGAAATTTGCAGGCACATGGATGGAACTGGAAGATATCATCCTGAGTGAGGTAACCCAGACTCAGAAGGACAAACATGGTATGTACTCACTCATAAGTGGATACTAGATGTAAAGCAAAGGATAACCAGATCACAACCTACAGTTCCAGAGAAGCTAACAAACAAGGAGGACCCAAAGAGGGATGCAAGGTCTTTGTCATCTCTTAATTTTGCAAAATGCCTTTTAAAAAGATTTTATTATTTTAAGTGCATGAATGTTTTGCCTGTATGTATTTATATGCAGGGCATGGATATAGTGCCCATGGATGCCAAAAGAAGGTGTTAGACCTCCTGGAACTGGAGTTCCAGAAGGCTCTGAGCTGTCTTGTGGATGCTGGGAACTGAACCCAGGTCCTCTGCAAGAGCAAGTGCTCTTAACCACTGGGCCGTTTCTCTAGCTGCATTGTTACAAAATTTGAAAATAGAATGATTTTTCTGGTACCTGCATCTTAGGACGAGAGTAGAGGGAAGCCAGATTAAATGATTTTCTCAGGAAAATGTTCTACCTCTGAAAAGACTGAGTGGCTGTTTACTTCCCTTCTGTACCTCATCTACTCTCTGTCCTCCACAATTAAGAAAAGAAATCTCTCCTTTCTGTGCGTCTTTTTATTTGTAAGAAGCTGTGCTCTTAATAGCAGAGAACCGTGGTGGCACGTGCCTGAGATCCCAGCACTGGGGGGACTGAGGTAGGGTGACCATGAGATCGAGGCCAGTGCTGTCCTTTCAAACAACAACAACAACAACAACAAAAACATAAAGTGAAACAACACAAAATACAACAAAGAGCAGTGGGCAGTGAAAGGAAGAAGAAATCCCTTACTCCGTGGACTCCTAAAACAATTGTGGAAGCTGCCAAACAAAAGAGTTTTAAAAGTTAGGTCAAGGTACAAAGTCACAGGCTTTCCCTGGTGTTTTTGGAATGGGTGGGGAGGGCACACTTGGAAGAAAACAGGACCCCAAGAGAAAGAGTTTGTGAGGTGAAAGATCTTACCACTAAATATTACATATGCTGTTGGTCCATATGGGGGTGGCCTTGTTTTATTGTTATATAAAAAACCTTTTTAAAGCATCAGCATTTCAATACTTGGCAACAAATGGCCCTTTTGTAAACAAAGATCTTCCTTTAAAGAAAATGACTCTGTGGGAAGGAAAGACCTGAGTGTATGTTCTGAGAGAGAAACAAAGGGAACCTGCATTTGCCAAGTACACGCATGGGCATAGAGGTAGAAGAGAGTTGAGACCAATGGGAGTTAAGGACAGAGCAGGAGCCAAGAGGAAGTGTGGCCAGAGAGAGATCCTGAAGGTCAGAGTGTCTGAGGAGCTGTTCAGAACAAGATCATTCAAATCCACTCTTGTGTTTGCTTATACATTCTTCCAGTATAACCTCACTCACCTCCAAACCCTTTCAGAAAAGCGTCACTTTTTACAGAGATCCATGTTAAAAACAGCCAGCCAACCAACCAAAGATATAGTTAGGTTCTATGCCTGAAGCAGAGGAGAGCAAGTCCCCTCAGAAGGAGAGATGGAGGCAAAAGGAACAGAGATACAAAATTCAACCACAAGAAGAATTTCCAGCAAGATACGGCCAGGGAAACATGATATTCTGGTATTTGGCAGAAATCTCGGGGAAAGCTTAGGAATGTCCCAAAGGATGTGACAGGAGCCAATTTTATATAAGTCTCAAAGGATCCTGCGACCTTAGGTGACATGGCACAGTACCTGATGCTCTCTGAGTTTCTCTCCTTCTGTGGTCATTGCGATGCTCAGAACACCTTGAAGCTCTGACTGGCTGCTGGTGTGAATGTTGGAAGAGGTCCTGGAAGGGCTGGTGATTTGGGACCAAGAGGTTTTCCCCTCAGAATGCTGCCCTCAAGTTGTACTAGCATCAAGGACCCTGGAGGAGCCCCCAAGCCCACTGGAGTATCCAGTCACCTGTCGGCAAGTCCTAAGACGTTGAAACTAGGATCCCTTAGAACAGCAGAATCTATGGTAATTGGCTATGATGGGGCTTGAAAAAATAAACATGGCTTTCTACTTTGGAATGTGCAGTTCCCATGTGACAGCTGATGAACCTGGAGAAATTATTTTATGTAAAACATTCATAGGCTGCGGATCTCAGTGGTCAGAGAAAGGACTGTGTGTTTACAGAGATTAAAAACCGGCTGTTATTTTACAAGAACCGATGGCACCAGGAGAGATGGGCCTAGCAAAAATCTTGATGAAGGGCCGGCGAGATGGCTTAGCTGGTTAAGGCTCTTACTACCAAGTCTTATGACCTGAGTTCAATCCCAAGTTCCCACATGGTGGAAGGAGAGAACTGACTTCCCAAGTTGTCCTCTAACTTACACACACACACACACACACACACACACACACACACACACACACACACGTCATGTCACGGGTGTACACATGCACAATAAATAAATAAATGTACATTTAAAATGCATTTAAATCCCAGAGATATGTTCTGTGACTTTCCTGTGGGCTAATATTTTTTTCAGTTCACTTACTAGAGTTGGTTTGCAAAACCTTAAAAAGTTTGTTCCTTTAGGTGTTTTCCTTAGCAGAAGGGTCCCCAAGGGGATACACAGGGTGTAGTCAAACTCATCATGTCTCAAAGTCTTTCCTTAAACACCTTTCCTCATCTATGTCTCTTGCATTGTCTTTGTGGCCTAGGTGGGTGCCAGACTCACCTCCTGTGGCTGCACTGGACCAACTGTTTCTCATTAGTAAAATGAATGCATATTAAACAAGATAGGTTCCTGAAAACAGAGTGAGTCAAACGTGGTGCATTGATGCACCTTCAGAATGCAGCTCAGGGCATCGCTGGGAGGGTTTTAATTCAGCGCTCGTTGCTCTTTAGAAGGTTATTTTAGTATCCTTGCCAGGAAAAACCCCAAGTGAAAAAGGCTGAATTGAATTTCAAAAGCTGTGTTTGAGATAAAAGTCTCTCTCTCTCTCTCTCTCTCTCTCTCTCTCTCTCTCTCTCTCTCTCTCTCTCTCCCTCTCTCTGCTCTCTCTGCTCTCTCTGCTCTCTCCCTCCCTTTCACCACCCCTCCATACATACAATGAATTTCATATATTTTACAGATATTGCTGATGACTGTTCTGAGTACATAGGGCGAGACAAACATGAATGTCCTTCTGCTTCTCCATCTTCTCCTTTCAAAATGCACATAGGAAAATCAAGTTGCATGTGGTGTCTCTAATATGCCATCTCAGCACCCAGGAAGCTTAAGTAGGAAGATTGCTAAGAGTTTGAGGCTAAGCTGAGCTATTTAGTGAGTTTCTGTCTACCCTGAGCTGCAGAATGAGACCCTGTATCAGAGAGAGAGAGAGAGAGAGAGAGAGAGAGAGAGAGAGAGAGAGAGAGAGAGAGAGATTATGATTAATCCATGCCTAAGCTATTTTTCAAATTCCTCTCCTCATACACAAAGAAGGACCCATTTGGGGAGGTTCAGTGCGGGTCTCTCTAATTGTGACTTCCGCGGCTTTTTACGTGGGGCTGTTACATGGATGGTGCTATCTACCTTATGCAAAGACACAGAACTGATATCAGCAACAGCCACCACAGGGCACAGGGCTGGGGAGATGGCGTAGTTGGTAACATAGAGCTTGTTGTGCAAGCATGATGACCTGAATTCAACTCCCACAACACACATTGAAACTATCAGAGACAACTGAAACAAGCTCTGGGAACTCATGAACTCTAGACTGACAGATGTGGAGCCTGCATGGGACCAAACTAGGCCCTCTCTGCATGTGGGAGACAATTGTCTAGCTTGGTCTGTTTGAGGGGCCCCTGGCAGTGGGATCAGGATCTGTCCCTGGTGCATGAGCTGGCTCTTTGGAGCCCATTCCCTATGGTGGGATGCCTTGCTCAGCCTTGGTGCAGGAGCTTGGTCCTGCCTCAACTGAATGTACCAGGCTTTGTTGACTCCCCATGGGAGGCCTTACTCTTTTGGAGGAGTGGATGGTGGATGAGTCATTGGGGAGGTGGGTGGGAGGGGAACAGGAGGAGGGATGGGAGGGGGAATTGTGGTTGGGTAAGTAAAATGAAAAAAATTTAAACAAATAAAAAAAGTTAAAGCAAACCATCAAACAAAACCCCAAAACACACCATGTAAGACATGCTGGGTGTGGTTGTACCTGCTTGTAATTCCAGTTCAGGTGAGGCAGGGACAGGAGCAGCCCAGGGTCTATTGACCTGCCAACCTAGCCAAATTAGTGAGTTCTAGGACCTTGTCTCAAAAAACAAGGTGGTGGACATTATCTTGAGAACTACACCCAAGGTTGTCCTCTGGACCCTTTACTCACATGCATGCACATGTAAACATATCCCCCTACACACACACACACACACACACACACACACACACACACACACACACACACAAGCCACCATAGTCTGTATGTTCACTTCATACCAAGAACTCTAATCTACTGGATAGTAAGTTCTCACTCTCTGCTTCCACAGTAGATGGATCCTGACACAACCATTCTTTCTTTTAAATTTAGTGTGATTGAAACAAAATAGATTTAGAACAAGGAAGACTGGGCTTCACTTTTACCAGTTCTGGGATGTAGGGGAAATAGCAGCTACACACAGTAAATTTGTGAAAGGAAAATGTTGATTGGATGTGAACTTAGCCCTCACTATTGGTTCATGGGAATAAAGATCAGGAAATGCCAAAGAACACACTGAAGCAGGGATCTTTTATGTGGTACATGCAGGAGACATAGCCTGTGTGCTCTGGCCCCTCTTCTCTATGTTCTTCCTAACCACAGGCAGACTCTAATTTCTCAGCTAAGTGTGGGAGAAGAGGAGCGAGTCTGGAGGCAGTCCAGCATTTTCAGTGGGGTAGAGCTGAAACTTGAGTCTTATTCCATCTCTTACGGAGACTTCTGTCAACTGTTCCATCATCAACTTGGGGACACATCTGAATATTTAGAGTAGGGGTAATGTACATGCATTATTCTGCTAGGATTTTTAGATACCAGCGCTGTGCAAGTGGAGGGTGGGCATAGTTTCATCTTGCTACTTTGAGAAGCTTTCTAAGAGACTATGTCATGGCAAAATTGCGACATAGACACAGTGAATGCACTGTGGTAGAGCATGTGCCTGAACCCAAGAGAATCTTGGATCAATTATCCTCCCCCAGTATCGGTACCAGCAGGTTCCAGTGTCTTATATTATCTAATTTGCTAGATAGGATTCCTGTTACCACTCGGAAACTAGATCAACTATCAGAATTTCAAGGTTAGATGCAAGATCCAGCTTTGGTTTTGTCTTAGTCATGTGGCACATCCTTCCAATGTCTGTCTTTCCTGGTAAGTGTAAGACTGTCCTTAGGTACTTTCTCCTTATCTATCTATCTATCTATCTATCTATCTGTCTGTCTGTCTGTCTGTCTGTCTGTCTGTCTGTGTGCTTGCATGTATGTGGGCATATGTATGTATGTGTTCATGTGAGGAGGGGGGTGTATGGAGGCCAGAGGTTGAAGCCAGCAGGTGTCTTCTGTAATTGTTCTCCAGCCTATTTTTTGAGGTAGGGTCTCTCGCTGAATTTAGAGTTAATCCACACAGCTAGATCCTGTCTCTGTTCTGGAACTATAGGCTCACAAATGAGATACCTGGCATTTTAGGAGGGCACCAAGGATCCATACTCAGGTCTTTGTCCTTGCACAGCAAACATGTTTACTGACCAAACCATCTCCCCAGCCATGGTTTCCCCTCTTCTGTCAGTTTAGCTTTTTTCCCGAGCCCAAGAGCAGCCCTATGCCTGGCCATTAGCATTCAAGCCAATCTGTGTTTCCCTGGCAATTTGCTAGGTTCTATGGGACTCTTTTGTTAATGTCATAGGCCTCTCCAGATTTCTAGGTAAACACACCAGACAATTTTATTGGACATGGTTTTTGAATTTTTAGTTATGACTTAGGTTTCTGGAATCTTTTCAGTTGTACCCATATAAAAATGGGGTTCTGATACACAGACTTTTATGGGATTGAATGTGAAATGGGCATTCAGCACTTGATGTCAGCTCAATATATTGCAATGCCTTTCTTCATCTGCCATGGTCAAAGGCTGGTACCCTGTACAGGATGAATACTGGTGCTTTACAGTACTAACTCTTATATGGAAATAAATTGAAAGAAGAGCATGCATATACTTTTTAAATAGCATTTTTATGATCATAAAGTAAGGGATACACCCTATAAACTACGCAAAGTAAAAAGAAATATGTAACAAGCGCCAGTCTGTCACAACCATCTCTCCTGCTTTTCACTGTGCAGCCCATCAGTTAATATTTTTCTCTGCACATTCAGATATTTAGGACATTCTCAAATATGTGTTTTATTTTAAAACCTCTTTGCTCATCCTTTCGTGGTATAATTTGTACAGAAGACCATTGTGCATTTTAAAATGCATCGTTCATAGGGTTATTAAATATATACTCAACATAATCATGATACAGCTCTCCTCCACTGGACTAGAGAGATGGCTCAATAGTTATGAACACTTGTTCTTGCAAAGGACCCAGTTGGTTGACATCCATCCATAACTCCAGTTCCAGAGTATCTGACTCCCTCTTCTCACCACAATGGACACTGCCTACACATGGTGTGCAGACATCCATGCAGCCAAACACTGATACACATAAAAATGAATCAGTCTAAAATATTCCTCAAATCATTCCTTATTAACCCCTGACGTCAAGGAACGACTGCTTTGTCTTGTTCGTTTCTAGTTTATAGAACTATATCTGATTTTGTGCTTTGCAACTCGGCCAAATCAATTTGCGTATATGAATACTTAATCTACTCAAATTTTGTGGATTTTCCAGGATTTCCTCTATATAGGTTCACAGCATCTGTTTTAGTCACTGTTCTTTTGCTGTGATGAGGCAGCATGACTAAAGCAACTCTTATAAAAGAAAGCATTTAATTGGGGGCTTGCTTACAATTTCAGAGGATTAGTCTATTATCATCATGACAGGAAGTATGGCCCCAGGTAGGCAGCCATGGGGATGAGAGCCTATCTCCCCAGCCTCAGGAACGAAGGTGGGGTGTGGGTGTGGGTGGGGAAGGGTTTGGGTGGGGATGGGAGGGACTAGGGGGTTGGGAGTGTTGAAATCTCAAATCCCGCCCACCAGTGATATACTTCCTCCAACAAGGCCACAGGTGCTCCAACACGCCGCCACACCTTCTAATCCTTCTAATCCTCAAACAGTTCTACTCCCTGGTGAATAAGGACTTAAATACATGGGCCGTGGAGGCCATTCTCACTCAAACCATCATACCATCCACATGCAGAGATAGTTACTTGATTCTAGTTTAGAGTTCTTTTGTTTTTTTCTTCTCTAATTGCTCAGGTTAGATGTTCCAGCGGGATGCTGAGCAGCAGCCGTGAGTGTGAGCATCCCAGTCCTCCTCCCGCTATTAAGGGACAATTTCAGTCTTTCACCTCTGAGCATGAAAAGCCTATGGGCTTTGCATTGACAGCTTCCACTACACTGTTGAGGTCTCTTCTATTCTTAGCTCTTCTTTCTTTTTAGTGTTTTGGTTTTTTTTTTATCATAGAAATTTTGGGAAGTGGTATGTTTATAGACTTGTCTAAATGGGCAAAAATAACGTTGAAGGTAATTTCCCCCTGCGTGAATGTTCACCATAGGGTGAACTTTACAAGGGATAATTACAGAAGTTAAGAGATGTGTAACAACGGGCCTGTGTCTATAGAAGTCAAGGATCTTGCTATCACATTCTCCACTATTCTGAGGGGTGGGAACAAGAGTGGAGCCACTCACTGTTACCCCCTTTTTCTTAATGGCAAGATTTTTTGCTTTCTATTCGCACAATCTAATACGTTTCTGGATGAGATGTTTTAGCCAATGGAGGAAATGCCTCCATCAGGAGAAAAAAACCTTATTCTACAGAACTAGAATTTAAAACTACTACTGGGCTGCATCAAAGCTCTCTAGCTTCTAAATCAACAGGCAATGAGGAAGGTGACTGTGCTGGCTGCGGTGATGGATCCTAACCATGAAGAAGATGTTGGATTACTACTGCACATTGGAAGTAAGAAACTGTGTGTCGGGAAGATAGGAGATTATTTAGGGCATTTATTGATGCTAGTATGACTGTCCCTTATGATTCTGTCAACAAGAAATGACAACACATTGAAAATAGGGCTCCAAATGTTAAAGACTCTTCAAGAATGAAAGGTCATCTACCAGGTAGAGACCCATAATTAACTAAATTGTTTCCTGAAGGCAAAGGGACTATCAAATGTGTAGGAAAAGAGCATAATTAAAAACAACACACGAGCACATATTCAGCTGTAGAAATGAATGCTGTAATCATCAAGAACATTCATTCTCATTTTATCACATCACAAAAAACTACCTGAATGTAGACACCACACAAGGTACCTCACAGTCATACAATTGGGGAGACAGTAGAAACAAAATCGGGAGTTTGAAATGAGCCCTGTTTGCTGTCTCAAGACAGCTTTCTAAGTGACCTCACTGTAGGTAGAAGGGACCAAACGGATCCAGGGATCACCCTGACGGAAGGCAGTGGAGGACCGAAGTTGAGCTGTCTGAGAGAGGGAGGAGGGGTGCACAGAGCGTGCTGTAGTTCTGCAGAGGGTCTCTTCAAGGTTCTGAGTGATGCTCAGGTTTCTTAGTGCGAGGGGGTAAATCCAATTCCTGCCCCTCCATATTCACTTGGAAGAAGAGCCAATACACCGTTATAAATGTAAATACAAATTATGAGCATTTTCCATGTCATTAAATATGCCTGTGAAATATGATTTTAATTACTGCATATGTTTCCATCGCACACCTGGCTTGGCTATTTTCTCATTTGGCCAGAGTCTTTGAACTTTGGTTTGTGGCGTTTTGCTTAAGAAAAAAGAAGTCATAGGTCAAGGAAAAGAGCAGCCTTCCCTTACCAGTCGCAGACTTTGCATTTGTATTTAGAAGGACCGTGTACCTATTTTCTTGCACCTTTTAAAATTATGGTTATTTTATGACTTTTTTGTTTTGACCCTGAATTCTTTATCTGGAATTGGTTTTCACATTCTGTATAATTTTCGTACTTTGGATTTTATTTGGTTTTCTCCACCATAATGAAAAGGAAGAATATGCAGAGAAGCATTAAGAATAGAAGTCAGTTCCCATCCATATTTTCTCTTTCCTTACCTCCTGTCATGTGCTTGCTAATTTTTTTGCCAGCCTCGAAAACTTTGCTGTTCAATGACTGAAAGCCGTGGTGGCAATCAGCACTATTCTGTCTTAACCATAGTAAAGTGGTACTTGGGCATTAACAAATAAAATGAATGGAGAAATGTGGCAACATTATGGGCTGATGCTTAGTTCACGTCTCTTGTTCAGAAATGTAGAATGATTTCAGCCAAATTAAAAGTCTATGCAAAAGAAAATGTGATTAGTCACCAGTTATATCCAAATATAAGGTCCATACTAGGTTTAAAAAAATAATGTAAATATTGCATTGATAATTTCTATACTATATTAAAATTGTAATAGTTTTAGTTATATAATTACATTAGCATAATATTAACCTTTCCTCCCTTTTATTGAGGCTCATGCAGATTTAAAGCCATATGTGTGGCTCACACGTGTGAATTACTCTTCTTTCTTTTGGAAAACCCTGATCCACAACCATCTCTGACACAAAGTATTATTCCTTTTCCTGCAGAGAAAGAAAGTGGCAACATAGCAAGGTGAAGTGAGACAGTGCTTCTCTGTGCATCAGATTTATGTTTCTGAAGATTTATCTAACTGTAATTTTTGTAGGGGAGTGTTTATCTGCGTATATGTATATGCACCAGATGCATGCAGTGCCTTCAGAAACAAGAAGTGGGCACCAGATCCCTTAGAACTCGAGCTACAGATGCATGTGAACCACCATGTGAATGCAAGGAATCGAACCCAGGTTGTCTGGAAGGGCAGTATGTGCTCTTAACCATGAGCCATATCTCTAGCCACCATCCAAATTTCTGAACTGTTTTGAAATTAGTGATAACTAGTTAAGTATCAGTGTTTCTTACCGAAAATGGAAGGAAGACATCACTGGCTTTTTTTAGAATTTTGGGATTTCTCTGCCTTTGGCCCCCTTCAAGGTATTCTCTCTTGTAACCACCCATCCCATCCCACAGCCAATCTTTTACCAAAACAAACTTTACTTGAAACAGATACTGTGAAACTTCTGTGTTGTGTAACTCTAAAGTGTCTTTGTAAGTGGCTCAGAAAGATTTACTAGGCATGGAGAAGAGATGGGACTTTTCTTTTCTTTTTTTAAAAATGTGTTTGTTATTTGAGACAGTGGCCCAGACTGGCTTCAAATTCTCTATGTAACCAAGAATGATCTTGAACGTCTTGATTTTCCTGCCTCCACCTCTCCAGTGCTAAGAATACAGGCATGCACCACCACAACTGGTTTATGCATGCGGTGCCGAGCATTCAGGGCCAGCACCCTACAACAGAGCTACATCCCCATCCAAGATGGGACTTCTCTCTCTCTCTCTCTTTTCCGAGACAGGCATTCTCTGTGTAGTTTTGATGCCTGTCCTGGAACTCATTCTGTAGATCAGGCTGGCCTTGAACTCACAGAGATCTGCCTGGCTCTGCCTCGCTCTGCCTCCCCAGTGCTGGGATTAAAGGTGTGCGCCACTGACGCCCAGCCCAAGATGGGACTTTTCTAATGGCAAAGTAACATTAATATTGAATGGCTTAAGGGCATTTGACACTTTGTGTTGCCAATAATTTGAGCTTTTGTTTTCTAGAAAAATACATTGGTGAACGAAGATCCCTACAACATTGCTTGTGCAGAGAAGGCTGCCTGCTATTAAGAAGTAAGGCAGAGTCCTTTGAGAATATGACCAAGTGTGGTATGGCTGGAGTGTGGTCCAGCTAGATCATGTGGCACGTTCCTGGCTTTTTGAGAAAACTTCCCATTGATTTTGACAATGGCCGTACCAGCTTCAAGCCCATCAGTAGTGCATAAGTGCTCCCCATTCCCCACATCCACATCAGCATTTGTTGCATTGGTTGTTATTTGCTTAGTTTTTTTAAGCCATTCTATCAGGAGTAAGATGAAATATCCAAGTAGTTAAAGATTTTAACTGGGATAAGACAAAATATTAAAGATTCAATCTGCATTTTCTTTCCCTGATGGCTAAGAATGTTGAACAATTAAAGACATTTCTCAGCCATTTGTATTTTGAGAATTCTGTTTAGTCCCATGCCCCATTTAAAAAAAAATGTTTTTTTTTTCTTGAATTTTTGTGTATATTTCTTTGTATATTCTAGATACTTACTGTCAGCTGTATAGTATGTAAAGATTTTCTTTTTCCATTCTGTAGGCTGCCTCTTCACTCAAATGAATGTTCTTTGTCATACAGAAAACCTTTTTTATGTTTAAGAGGTACCATTTTTTTAATTGTTGGTCTCAATACCTATCCTCCTGGGGTTCTGTTCAAAAAGTCCTTTTTTGTGCCAATAAGTTCAAACATGCTCCATACTTTCCCCTCTATCAAACACAGGATATCATGTCTTATATTGGAGTCCTTGATCCATTTGGAGTTGAATTTTGTCCAGGGTGAGAGATAAGGATCTAATCTACATAGAGCTATGGAACCCATCCTAAACAGGACATCTCTATTTTACAGATCCTTCCTCCAAGGCTCAGGGGTCATCATTGCAGAAGAAAGGGCAGAAAGATTGTAAGAGACACAGGCAGTGGATGGCTACTAGGAAACATTGTTTTCTAGACAAAAAAAGACAGTTGTTTCTATGAATCGAGTAGCTGTGACAGAATGGACAAGACCTTCCCAAGTTCATGACAGACATGATTCCAGCATGGAGAGGGGAGGTGGGCATCAAGTTCTACCCCTAGCTGAGGAGCCATAGACAACTGATAGCTTCAAGATGAAGAAGGCCAATTTTCTTTAAGGATGTGGTTCCAGGTAGGCCAGACAAACTCCAAGGATGGCCTTTCATCGAAGAGCACAGGTTTGACTATGACAGACTTTAAAAAGAACGTAAAGTTGGGTGGGCGTGGAGGGAGGGAGGGATCAGTGAGCAATTCTAGGAGGGGATTTATGTGATCAAAATACACGGCGTGAAATCCTCAAAGAGTTAATTAAAAAGATAACTACAACATTGATTGTGATTGTGGGAAAATGTTTAGATGGAAAACAATGCAACAATTCTCTTCTTTCTCATGAGACTTTAAGATATAAACTTACTTTTAGATTTATTTAGTTTCTGAATTGGGGTTTGATAAACTATTGTGAAGTTACTAATTATCTCAAGTAATATTCCATTCTGAAAATATGATTCAATGAACAGATACACACAGAAGCAGTCACTTTTTCAAATACCTGCATGACTGGATATATATATATATATATATATATATATATATATATATATATATATATATATATATATATAAACTAACAAGTGTTTTTGAAGGCAATTTGAATGCCTAACAGTCTAGGGAGAAGCAGTAGAACATGTGGGCTGTAGTTTTTGGTTTTTTCTTTTCTTTTTTTTTTTTTTAAAGATTTTTCAGGAAATGGGAAATAGTGGAAAAATTGCACTCCTCAAGTTCCAGTAACTTAAAACATTCATTCTTAGTATACAAGGGACTAAACAAGAACTCTTATTCTTGGGAAGATGTTGAACCACTCAGGTCTTGCAAGAATACCTTTCTCTCTCTTTCTCAAGAGATACTTGGATTTAGACTGATTTGGTTTGAGCTCAGTGTTTTGTTTTCTTTTCAATAACAGGATATTTTCTACCTGTAAATGGGATGAAGTTGGTACTAGGCACAAATCTTGAAATTTATTTGCTGGCTCAGATAATTACCACAATATCTTCGAAGCTTTTAAAAATGATAAACAATTTTCTTTTGTCTATTTATCACAACTTCATTAGAAATAAAAATAGAGCAGGAGGACTGGGTTAGAAAATATTTTCCTACTGCTTTGGGTTCCTAATTTTCCCCACAAAATGAAATTAAGTTTATAAAAACAGTAACATCTATTTAAATGCAAGAATATAATTTTAATCTTTCAAAGTGGTCTCAGATTTTGAAGCAAAATTCAGTTCAGTTCTAATTTCAATTGAAAAAATACAACCCAATTAGAAAAAGTCTCAGAGGAAGGTGTGAAATAATTGGAAGTTTGAAATAACAAATCAAGTCCTGGAGGCTAGGCAAAGATTTAGTCTTTAGCAAGACCACAAATTATCAAGGTATCAAAATATCAACTCAGGTCTCTAAAAATCTGTTTAAGACAAAATAAACTTAAACGTGAAGCCTAAAGAGTACCCTCCCCGCAAAAAAATTGTAACTTGAAAACTAATTGCCCTCGATTCATATGTTAAATGACTGGCCAGTCAAATACATCTACCCCCAAAAGCTCCACTTTTCTAATGAGAAGCAAATCCTTGAATCCTTGTCTTCTTGATATTGCCTTTGTAAGTAAATCCCTTACCTGTGGCCATGCTTTGTTATTTTTAAAATATTCAGATTGTTTCTAAGCAAAGACATAGGATTTTAATTCAACTCTAGTCATAACAATCTGGATTATTGCCTTTAGCAACTTAAACTCCAACTATACATATTTTAAAACAATTTACTGTGATATTAAAAGTGTTATTGTTCTGAAATTAGTGCAAATGGCAGTTGTCATATGGTTAGTGTGTTATGTATGGGCCTATCACAGATGTAGGGGAACTCCTTTAAGTCTGTATAGTTATATTTTTTAAAAAATTGTTAAAAACTGGGTGTGGGGATATATGCCTGTGATCTCAGCCCTGGAAAGTTTGAGGCAAGGAGATCATCAGTTCTTCATCAATCTGGGCCATGTAATGAATTCTAAGCAAACCTGGGACACCTAGACACTCTCTCTCTCTCTCTCTCTCTCTCTCTCTCTCTCTCTCTCTCTCTCTCTCTGTGTGTGTGTGTGTGTCTCTGTCTCTTTCTCTCTCTCCCTCCTTCTCTCTCTCATCTATCTATTATCTATCATCTCAATAAATAGATAAATAAATGCAAGAAAATTAAATCATTAAGTTCTTTTTCTAGATTATTCTCCAGAATCAGTTTAGAGGGAAATTCACTAACATTTTCTTCTCAATCATCCATTACACTCTGTATTAATTACTTTTTTGTTGTTGTGATGACACACTGTGACCAAAAGCTATTTATGGCAGAATTAAGTTTATTTATGTTGCTAGAGAGAGTCCATGATGGGAGAGGAGGCATGACAGCAGGTGGCTGGTGAGGTGGGTGTTCACATTTCACCAACCAGGAAGCCCAGAAAGAACCAACTGGAAATTAGCTCTGGGTGAAGCTATGATTCCCAAAGCCCACTCTCAGTGACACACTTCCTCCAGCAAGGCTCTATGTTCTAGAGTTCTATGACCTCCTGTG
Source organism: Peromyscus californicus insignis (assembly GCF_007827085.1). Lineage (NCBI taxonomy): Eukaryota > Metazoa > Chordata > Mammalia > Rodentia > Cricetidae > Peromyscus > Peromyscus californicus. The sequence goes on from NW_026294551.1 coordinate 10,211,944, forward strand.
GTGGCTTGAAGAAGAATGGCCCCCATAAGCTCACAGATTTGAATGCTTGGTCACAAGGGAGTAGCACTGTTAGGAGGTGTGGCCTTGATGGAGGATGTGTGTCACTGAGTGTGGGCTTTGAGGTTTCAAAAGCTCAAGCCAAGTCCAGTGATTCACACTGACGGACTAAACCTCTGAACCTGTAAGCCAGCCCCAGTTAAGTGTTTTCCTTAATATAAGTTGCAGTGTTCATGGTATCTCTTCACAGAAATGGAAAGCCTAAGACACCTTCTCAAACAGCATCAGAACATGTTGAGCTACAAATGGATTTATAATCTACAAAGTATGGCTTTGTGGTTGTTCCATAATGAGCATGCAGTCTTGCTTCAGTAGCTGAATACAAATCACTAAATTCAACACCCCTTTCTCTTTCTTCTTGACTTTCTTAAATGTTCATTTTGCCTGTCCATCAAGATACATGTTTCGCAGATCCAGGCAAACGCAGAAGACAGTTTGGTCAGCTTGATTTAACAATTTGTCATGAAGCTTTCTGAGTCCCTGTATGTCTCCTGAAGCACATTGGACCACAAGTTCGCGTAACCAAAAGAGGTAGCCCATTAGGAACAAGGCTTAAGAATGGGCTTAGTTCAAACTGCCTGGATCTGAGCACAGCTATCCAGACTATGAACTAAGGATCTGGCAGTGAGGAAGACAAAGAATGGATCACGGACACCTGATAGGATGCTTATGGGAGCAGCTGCAATCTCACAGAACAGTTACTGTATCAAATATAAAGGAAGCAATACCTTAATTAAAAAAATAAATGGATAAAGAGGACAATTGACAAAGTGAGATTTTTTTATCTCTTTAGTTTTTTATTAAATGCTCCACCTTTAACATTTAGATATCTGATAGATATGATAGCATGTCTGTGGGATCCTTTCCATGTATTATCACAGAGAGGAATATGAGGAGAATTATGTTGGGAGAGTACCTGCCATGCCATCCCATCTTGCACAAATTCTTGCTTCAGGATAAGCCTCTTCATGTTTGCATGTCCATAAACCCTTATAAACAGAGCAATGAAGCTGTTTCTCAAAAAGTGAAAGCCCAAATGCCTTTGGGGCTCATGAGCCTACTTTAAATGTTATAGGGAAGATGCGTCTCAAAGGAGTCTTCCATTTTTATAACCACTGTTTCCAACTTTTATAGTTTTTAGCATTGTTGCTAGTTTTCTTTGCACTGTTGATAATAAGTCCTCTAAATATGGAGTAATTTCATAGCAGATCTATGACCAACTAATTATTTTACCACATCTATCATACAGTTCAAATCTCTCCTTCAGATAAACAGACTACAGAATAAAGGTAAACCATAGAATACTGAAATAACATGGTCACAATGTAGTGTTTCCCTTTATAGGACTCTATCCACTGTGGGATGAAGGTAAATCAGAATTTTAACCTCTAGGATGAAGTCTGTAGATAGACTCATAAACACATTGAGATGAGCACTGTGAGAGCCTTGCTTGAGTGCTAGTAGACAGAAAATGACTCATAGAGGAGGTAAACTTGAAGTGAATTTGAAAAATTAATAAAAATGATACAAGTGTTGAGGAAGACATTTGCAGCTAGCAAAGGTTTTTTTTAATAAAGATATGAGGTTCTGTAATAAAATATAAGTATTCTTCAATAGCTGAAGTTCAAGATGTGCGTCATTATAGTTTTTAAGCTAGATGAATATGAGAAAGTAGAATGTCAGTCTTCATGGAGGTCATTGTTCATCGTTTTAAACTGTTTTTTTTTTTACAACTTTATATTGCTTATAGTAATGGAGTAAAAATATCATTTGTCTTTAGTTTTATTATAATATTATTCACAGAAAATGAGGATTTTTGTGAAGAACGAGAGATGACATATGAGCTCCAGATGTTTCAATCATCCAAGAAGGAGATGATTAGGCTCTGGACTTGGCAATAATTAGGTGATGGGGGAAGAATGAAGTGGTGAGAAGAATAAAAACACTGGGCTGGGGAGATGGTTCAGTGGTTGAGAGTGCTTGCTGCTCTTTCAGAGGACCAGAGTTCAGTTTCCAGCTCCTACATCAGGTGGCTTTCAACTGTCTGTAATTATACCTCCAGGGGATCCAACACCTTCTTCTAGCCTCTCTGGCCACACACACACACACACACACACACACACACACACACACACACACATACAAAAATTTTTTTTAATTAAAAATTTGAAGAAAAGAAGAAAAAGATTAAGCTGAGAGTTTAGAAATAGAACACACAGTTTCCAAGGACTTTCTTGGGAACAAAGATGAACACAATCCAACTGTTTACTAGCTCTAGTTGCAGAAGTTACAATGGCCAAATATTTTTCTTTTAAACCTGCAGTGAAAAAGAAAAATAGCTTCCTACCAAAATTTTTGTGTGTATTTTACCACCTCAGCTCTTTTCTAACATTTGAGATTCCAAAATAAGTACAAGGAAGCAGAGAAAAGCAAAACCCACTTGGCTTGTATATAGTTGTAAAGTTCAAGTTGTCTCAGATGCAAATGAGGAAGGACAGATCCCCTCTTTACCTTCCCAGGAAGGAGTGACAGTCCTTACACCTGTGTGCCATCATGCACCCCAACACAAACCCCCAGGCTTAGCTCACAGCAAAACCAAAACCAAACAAAAACCGTGCCAGCCTCAATAGAAATTCTACTAGTCAGTATAAAGCAGAAAAGAGAACTCTATCTGCCACTTGCCAGTTTAGACGCTAGAGTGTTTTGTGTAATGAAAAAAAAAAAAAGAGACTCATCAAGTCGTCTTGGGAAATACTGAGGAACACTGGAAGAGACTTGGAAAGAATCAGACTTCTTGGCATCTCATTGCACAGAGAGATTAAAATTTGAACAAAAGCTGATGTATATCAACGTGAATAAAAATACAAAACATCATCATTTGTCAACTGTGTTTAGAGTGTGAAGACTTACTGAGATGTTTTCTTTTATAATACCTCTGAATAATTTCTACATATGGTTGATATGAACCTGGCATTGGGGTTTGTTATCAAAGCCAATTATATGCATTGACCTCTGTCCTGTTTGGGGATATAATGACTTAGATTTGGGTTCAAGGACTTGTTGGCTTAACTAACATCTGCCATTTACCAGAATAACAATCATTCATATTAAAAACCACCTCAGTTCACACAGAATATGGAGGTGAGTCTGAGAGCTATTCACAATGGTCAGTTTACTTCTAAAAATCTTCCATGTCAGAGAGAGCAGGAGGCCTCTTAGCTCTGGAGAACACTGTGTTCTACCTATACACAAATGCCAGAACACAGATACCAGTGTGGCTTTGCTGAGGTCAAACAAACACTCAGTTGACAATCGGCCTGAGTGTGCTTTTCCTCAGCTGAAAACTTGAGAAACAGACCATTTAGTGGCAGAGTGATGTTTCATGTTTCGCCGGTACCTAGTCAAAGTGCTCACTGTAAAGGCTTGCACATGACACCTGAAACTCATCCATAACTACAGAAGTAAGCTTGGATGCACTCCTTATTTGTGAGGTTGTCTGACCACTACATGATTGATGAGAGGCCATATTGGATGAGAACATTGATTCTCTGAGATGTGCAAAAGGCACATTTCCTTATTTTTCAATGTAAACTACCAATGTATGGTCCATTCACTTAAAGAGGTTGGTAATGTGAGATTTTGTTATTGCTTCTCTGGTTTAGTTCCCTTTGCTCTCCTCCTCGACCAACTAACTTTAATGAAACTTGGCATCTAGGTGCTAAGGTATGCTAACTTCCCTTCTCTGCCCTCATTGTTCATTGAAACTGCATGAACTCACTGCTACATACCAGGTTCAAAGTCTTCAGATCATCTTAGTTTTCTTAGAAGTGATTGGAGAATCAAGATAATTTGTTTCCTCACTGAAATACAGGGTTATGACATGTGAGACACAAAGATGAGGGAGATTGGAATTGATGGCTAATCTTAATAGTGGATGCTGTGTTGTGAGTCTCAGATGCCACTTTCAGGCCAACTTATTTTCTAGTTGTTTTTCATTGCCTGTGCGTCATGATTGATGTCTCTAGAACAGTTCTAAGAAGACAACTGTCTTGTGCAAGGCCACGAAGGGCATCCCACATCTGATGAAACACAAATTGGGCAGAATAAGGATCTGACTACACTGACAGACCTTCTTTGTGCTAGAACTTTTTTGGGATCAGTTGGACCCTTTACTGGGATCAGCTGGACTGTTGTTTACTGGGTTGCCAGCTTTTCAACACAGCTATCTGCTTTTTCTTGTTTCTTTGAATCTTTGAAAGATGTTGGTCCCCAGTGTTTCCCAATCAACTTGCTGCATACAAATCTCTACTGTAAAGTCTTCGCCCTAGAACTGATTGAAGTACAGAATCTAAAGGGATTTAGAAGAGGAGCCACCCTTCAAAATTGTGACATGCAACACCAAATGTGGAAAGACAGCTTTAATAGATCATATTTCACGTGCCCCATCCTCAACAGCATATGGACAACTTTTTGCAAACATCTCCTAAAGGCCACATCTCTTAAACATAAGAAAAAGCTGTTCTCATGTGGTCTTCATTTACCATGGTCTCCTATTCCTTGTTCTCCCTCTCTGTTGTTGATCCAGCTGGGATCTCCCGCTCCCCCAAGCTCTCTTTCCCTCGACCCTCGCCTTTCATTACCCCCACTCATGTCCAGGCTGTTCATGTAGATCTCATTCCATTTCTCTGTCATTGGGCGATCCCTGTGTCTTTCTTGGGGTCCTGTTTTCCGGGTAGCCTCCCTGGTGATGTGAGTAGCAGACAATTCATCCTTGTTTGTTTGAATGGAAACACATGAACTATGAACCAATGGCTGAGGGGTCCACACTGGATCAGGCCCTCCGAATGGGTGAGACAGTTGATTGGCTTGATCTGTTTGGGAGGCATCCAGGCAGTGGGACCAGATCTTGTGCTCATTGCATGAGTTGGCTGTTTGAAACCTGGGGCCTATGCAGGATTGTTTGGCTTGGCCTGGGAGGAGGGGACTAGACCTACCTGGACTGAGTCTACCAGGTTGACCTCAGTCTGTGGGGAAGGCTTTGCCCTGGAGGAGATGGGAATGGGGGGGGGGGGCGTTGGGGGGAAGGTGAGGGGGACGGGAGGGGGGAGAACAAGGGAATCCGTGACCGATATGTAGAACTGAATTGTATTGCAAAATAAATTAAAATAAATTTAAAAAAAAAAAAGAAAAAGAAAAAGCTGAGAAGAATGAACTGTAACCAGGTCTCAATGAACCTATGTCAATCCCAGGGCAATTATGTAGCACCAACATTTGCTTTCTGATACCTGGATCCCTACTAAAGAATCAGGTTCCCACCTCTTCCACAGGGGTAACATTCTCTAGGAATGCATCTAGCCCCTGTATTTTAGAAGTATGCCAGGAAATTCATATAATTGGTCCAATTCAAGAGAATTAAGCTGTGATAAAAGGTCTGTCATTTGCAGTAATTGAGAGAAGCTAAACTATGAAAGCAATCTCGTGTCTAGAGTCATTTTTTGTATCAGCCTCCTTATTTGCAAGCTCTGAGGTCACAGCAATCTCTTCTGCTCCTATGTTAGTGACCACAGAAACCACACTCATGAAGACAGTAAACATTAGAAGTGCACAATTTGAAAGAACTATTTATTCATGATAGGAATGAACATTGAAAATGCATATTGATTAGTTCCTTTCATTTGTGTCCAGTATGTGGGATAGACTATTGAAGGCATGTTTAACGCTGGCCAGTATAGACTGTATGTCCCGTATCTCTTCCAGATGTCTATCTACTCTTATATTGTTCATGGACTGTAAAAGCAACAGTTGAGGACTGAGGAGAAGGCTCATTCTGTAAAGTGGTTACTGGGGAAGCATAAAGACTTGGATTTGGACCACCCATTACTAATGCAAAAAGTCCAGCACAGTGGCACACCCCTAGAGTCCTAGCATCAGGGGTGGAGATGATTAAAATAATCCATAGGACTTGCTGGCCTAATAGCTTTGCTTAGTTAGTGAACCCCAGGTTCACTGAGAGACCGTGCAAAAATAGGGGGAGATACTTGGCTTTGACATCATCTTCACACTTATGGGTACAGGTGTAAACACATGGACATATACACATGACTCCATCACACCCCCTAAAACACAAAGTGAATTGTTAATGCTCTGTATTCTACTGTAAGTATAGCCCTAAGCCAAGCTCATTTACAGCCGTGGTATACTGCGCTACTTTTCATCTGTGACTCGTCAGGATAAACTTAGATGCTGTTCTCCCTCATACCTTTAACCATGACAGGCTTTAGAGATAACACTTCACTTCTGCTTCTAGGCACAGAAGTAGTCCTCCATGTAATTCTTGATGGTTTTGCTAGGAAGTTAGCAATTTTAGAGTCAAAAATTGAATTTAGTTACTCCATCTTTCATGAGAGTTTGGGGGATATCAGCATTTCACCACTTTTAAGGGGTGATGACCAAGAAGTCTGCAGAAAATAAGCTGTATCCCATCTATGGTAATGAGGCTTGCCATTCTGAGCCTCTAATAATTCCTGTGGGTGTCTCAGGGAGTCAGAGCCAAAGCCGCCCTAACCCTGTTTTTTTCGACAGTCTAAAGACTTTGTAGACACTGATTTCCTATACTTCTGACACTTGTATGGGGTTAGCGTTTCCTTTGCAAACCTTCTCGGGTTTCCCTCAGGAACCGTCAGTGGGTTTCTCTGACACATTTACAGTCCTGAATAGATGTGTGATCACAAGATAAAACCTTTGACAAGTCTCCCTCCTCACCCCAGTGATTCAAGCCCAGCTTTGTAATTAAAGCTGTGGTCTAATGACTGAGGCTTTATTGTTGACTTATCTAAAGAAAATCTGTCAAATGATAACTCAAAATACTATATATTTTGCAGAGGAAAAAAAAGTGTATAACAACTATTCATGCTATTGCTTAGACCTGGAGAAATAATGGACAATTTCACTATATATTTGAATAAGTGAACCATGTCAAAGATGTTCCCTAGGCTTGGGAGACAGCTCTGTGGGTAAGGCACGTTCTATGCAAGTATGAGGACCTGGGTTTGGGTCCCCAGAGTCCATTCAAAGCCAGATGCAACAGTGCACATTTGCACTCTGAGCACTCCAGTGCTGAGGTGAGAGGTGGAGATAGAGGAGTCCCTGGAAGTTCATGGACCAGCCAGCCTTCGAGTATGAAGTGGTGGCCAAGAGGCACTGGCTTAGCTGGAATGAAGGGCTAACAGCTCATCCTATCCTCTGATTTCCATATGTGTGACAGGCACACACATATCACAGGTACACATAGAAACACAGAGAAGGAGACAGGGAAATAGATGTGTGGTGTGTGTGTGTGTGGGGGGGGTTTCTTTGCTTATAAAGGATGAGGCAGAAAGGGAGGGAGGGAAGGACTGAGGAAGAGAGAGGGGGAGAGAGTTTCCTTTGCATGTAAAAGGATGTTTTCAAACCAGAGTGAAAATTCCTATCTCATCACAGAATACGGCAATACATAGACAAGTGGATGTGGACTTACAGAACACAACATGTGGACATAAATCAGTGTTAACTGAGGTAGATTCATTAAACTTTGCTATGTCCACAGCTGTTATTTACTGTCAGCAAAGCTTTGGGAATGGAATTATGAAGGCCTATCATGTGAAATGTCACCTTGGACATTTTATATATTCTATTATTATTATTATTATTATTATTATTATTATTATCATTATTCTTATTACTGTTTTTGTTAAAGATTTAGTTGCCTTACCTTGATATCAAAATAACTGTTGGACATTCAACTTTTGTTACTGACCCACAGTACCAAAATCTATAGTAACAAGAACACAAAGAACCTATTTGTATTATTTCCCCTTTTAGGTGAATTTAATGACATGGGAATTTTTTTTTTTAAAGTAGTAGAGATGAAGTAGATGATACCAGAGGTGGAGACAGGGACTCATTACTGAGAAGCTCCAGCTGCCCTTCTAGCTTGGTGTGCATAGTGACACATCAGAGACCGCATGGAGAACACAGTATTGCAGCGTGTTAACCACCACAGATACAGCAATTTCAATCCCCGAGCTGCGTAATAACAGCTCTACACATCTTTTACAGTATCAGAGGCTGTGTCTTCATCAACTCTGTGTTGTGCTACACCAACCCTAAATCATATTTCTACACATGTGGCTCCTGTTTTCACATCCTGGGTAAAAGTTCAAGAAGTCACAGAAATAATAAGATGTGTAGCAGAACGCCTCTCACTTTTTAGTATGAAAACTGCTAGTGATGTTCCCCCAGGAGAGCTGGTTTATGTGTATTCTCCTGTTATTAGCATGATAAGAACTGATGAGAGCTAAATGGCCTCTTCAGAGATGACAGGGATTTGTAATTTCCCATCATTAGTGATGGGGAATATATGTTACATTGCTGACCAGGTTCCAATCAGCCAGCAAGAGTCAAGAGAACCTCAGGAGAGACGTGGGTTCTTTTCACAGTGTCTTAGGTTGTTTTCTGTGGCTGTGGTAAAACATCAACTTGAGGAGGAAAGGGTTAATTTGGCTCACAGGTTACTGTCCATAGTTAGAGGAAGCCAAGGCAGGAACCTGGAGCAGGAACGGAAGCAGAGACCACGGAGGAACACTGCTTACTGACTTGATTAGCAGCTACCTCTCATGTATAATCAGGGCCACCTGTCCAGGGGTGGCACTACCTACAGTGGGCTGGACATTTCCATGTTCACCATCAGTTAAGAAAATTCTCCACAGACATACCCACAGAACAATCTGAGGGAGACAAGTCCTCTACTGAGGTTCCTTCTATTTAGGTATCTCTAATTTGTGTCAAGTTAAGAATTAACAGACATACACAGATCTTATTATGTTGTCTAAACTATAAGCAGCTGAGCACTGTTTGCTTTCAGTACATCCTGGCCAGCATGTGTCATCTCATAACTTTAGGTGTCATTCATTGATAGTTGTCATGGCAACTCAGACACTGCTTTAATAGCCCAGGATAGTTCACAAAAGGCCTTTAGGTGTCTTGCAGTTTTCTTCCAAGAAATAAGAAGCTCTACATTACAACTGATACCTAATGCTCACCTAATTCAGTACCTCTCTGTGGTTCATTTGTGTGCAAACTGGTACAAGAACTGGTAGGAGACCCCAGGGATCCAACGTCGTGCATTCAGAGAGAAAGGGATCATGACATCTATGTGCTTAACAATCACTACCCAGAATATAAGCTTTAGAGACAGAATTAGACTGACTGAGAATGAATTCCAGGGTCTGTGATGTGTGTGGTGGGGAGGAAGCTCATGGAAGAAAGAAGGTGTATGTTTTGGTTTGCCACAAGCGTTTTGTTTGCGTGGATGTGTGAAGGGAAAGATGGCAGCTGAGGAAATCCTTGGCCTGCAGATGTTGTGGGAAATGGGAGTATTTTCCTATGGTCAGATTGAACTTCATTTTCTTAGTGTTTTTTCCTTGGGTGGGGAAGTAGAAAAGCTTGTATAATATTTCTTCTTGAAGCCCAGTCCTCATATGGGAATGTTAGGTTTAGTTAGTAGAAAGAGATTTATGAAGGCTAGGAAATATGTTAGGTGTGAGTGAGGGCACATTTGAAACCCAAGACCCTGGAGATTTCTCTAAGACAAAGAAGAGACCCATCTATCTAGAACTGTTTGGATTAGGGCTCCCTGCTACTATGGGGGCTTGGGGGAGGGATTCCTACATCCCCAGGGATGCTTTCAGCTTCATCTTCATAATTCTGCATAAGTAATCAGCCTTCGGCCCAGCTAGTCCTTAGTTGGAGTTCTGTCTGTATCCCTACCTCTGCAGTCACTTTCCTTCTCTACAGACCATGTGTCAATAGACGTTTGGGTTCCTCTTCTCCAAAGCTATTTTGGGGACTTTTTTGTTTTATGATTAAATAATAATAATAAAGTAGATAGTGTAGGTAATTTGAACTTAAGTTACACCAACTCAAATAATTGCAAGAAAGGTGTATGTAGAGAGACAATGAGACAAAGATAGAGATAATGGGAGGTGAGGGGAGAGGGAGAGACAGAGAGGAGAAAAGAAGAGGAGAGAAAGAAAGAGAGGAAACGAGAGAAAGAGGAAAGAGAGGAGAGAGAGGGGAGAGAGGAAGAGAGAGAGACAGAGAGAGAGTGAGAGAGAGAGAAAGGAAGAACTAGAAGAAGAAGGAAGAGGAGGAGGAAGAGGAGGAAGAGGAGGAGGAGGAGAAGGAAGAGGAGGAGGAGGAGGAGGAGGAGGAGGAGGAGGAGGAGGAGGAGGAGAAATCTGTAAGTTTGTATCTAAACCCCTTTTCAGATAGGGTAGAATATATTTTCCTCATTCTAATTCTTTAAGGATATAGATTCTTAGGGAATCCTCTTGTTCTTCTGATAGTTTATTTTTATTATGATTATTTCTGTAGGATTGTGCAACTCACATTCATCTGAGTATTCGGATCTTATAGAATACCTTCTCATGTCTAACACTTAGCAGGAGATTCCTTATTAAGTACAAATTACCCCAGCAGCTAATTAGACCTTTGCTTCATGTACAATGCTTTTGGGGGTGGGATCCAAACAACATACTATATAGAATTTCTAAGTATTTAACCTTTTCTTTGTGTGTTAGAGCATCAGTGTTGAACAATCCAGCGTTGAGAGTATTGCACATTTGCTTGTGAATTTGAATCCTGACTACTGGTTTTTGACATAAACATTCCTATGGGTGCTTGAGATGCCCCTCAGTTAGTACAGTGCTTGTCTAGAGTATCTAAAGGATAAGGTACTGGATTCAACCCCCAGCATCTCATAAACTGAGTGTGAGACACTGAAGGATTAAGAGCAGGATGATCTGGAGTGGAGAGTCATCCTTGGTTACATAGCAAGTTCAAGGCCAACCTGGGCTAAAAACAAAAAACCAAAAAACAAAGAAACCCTCTACCATTCATTAGTGAGACAGCCGTAGTGGAAATTTGAACATGTTGCCTTGATCATCTTGCTTCTAAGATGATCAATAATGATAAGACTTTTTCATGGGGCTGTTTTGAGGGTTGAATGCACTGTGGTGTAGTGTACTATAGACAGTAAATAGTGAAAATAAAGTGAGGGCTCTTAACATTTTAGTATTAAGTATAATACTAATACATTGATGCTATAAATGTTAGTTAAATCTATATGGATTAGCATTCTTGGAGATATTGTTCTATGTATTTTCATAGAGACTAATACTTGGGAGTGTGATCCTTTTATGTTTATGCAATTTATTCAGAACTGTGATCACTTCTAACTCTGTGATGAGGTTTTTGTGCCCATGTGTCATTTTATCTACTTAAGGAACCTCTGAAAAATAATCCCTGCTGTTACATACCCTGGAACTTTGGAGGTAAAGTTGCCTGTTGGAGAAGGTAGTTCTATCAAAAATCGAAGCCCCAAATTTGAAACATCTGGCTTTGAACTCATTAGTATTTAAGATGCAACTAATGATCTCTTCACCCCTCAACGTCTGTGTTTGCGAGAGAAAATGAGGGGAAGAAAGTCTCTAGGAAAAATATTGATTCCCCTTCAGCAAACCCTGTTGGAACTCACTGTTGTAGGCCTTGTTATTTTTAAGTGTCTGGATTTTCTTTATGAATTCATTAAAAAATATTTTAGCGGCTCTGGTGGCCTAGTATCTCATTCCAACATAAACTTACCACAGGAGAACACATACTGCTTGGCTCACCTTTTCATTTCATGGCTTAATAATAATGACAAATTACAGGTGCCAGAGTGACGTTAGATCCCCTAGCATAACTGATTCAATGTTCAAATATTCTCTTTGCTCAGAAGTTCTTTACAGTAAGTTTTAAAAGCTGTATTTGCCTTTATTTTGTGTGCATGAGTGTTTTCCCTACATGCATGTATGGGCTCATGTGCAAGCAGTGCCACGGAGGTCAGATACCCTGGAATTAGAGTTATGGATGGATGTAAGCTGCCACATGGGTCCTCTGCAAGAGTAGCAAAAGTTTCTAACTGCTGCACCATCGCTCCCACCCCTTTCCAGAACTTCTAAATATACTTGGCATTTCTCTTGTAACTGGAAATTTGTGTCTCCGCATGCTGGAATCCTGTTTCAGAGACTTGAAACTGATGTCCCCTTTAATTATTGAGAGCAACTTAGACCTGTTCTCTTGTCTTACTATCAAGTTGGCAGAATGAATTATATCTATATTGTTTATTTCAAGTGACACATTGTTCAGCAGACTCAACTGTCATGAAGAGAGGATGTCTCTCTTTTTTGGGAATCATCTAGGTCCCTTGATTGTCCCCAAGATGAGTTCTCTTTTCATCCATTATAGTCCATCATGAGGCCTTCAGAATATGAAATATTCAGCCAATTTTTGAGAGTTTATTTTTCAGTTATTCCTACAAAGCGTATAGAAGCCCGCTGTATAATACTAACCTTATCCTTGCTGACACTCATAAAGCCATCTATCGAGTTACTACTGCTTCATGATAGGCTCTCTTTGAAAGTTCTAAGGATGTGAACTGAATGCGTTGTCAGTGAACACTGGGTAGTTTTTCATTTCTCATTTGAATGCCCCCCATCTTATTTGCATTGGCTAGAAATCAAATACCATGTTGAACAGATGTTGTTAGAAGTGAAATCTGCCTGGTTTCTGAAGTTAGATCAAATTGGTACGTTATCATTAAGTCTGACAGCGGAAGTTGTTCTGCAAATGTCCCACTGAAAGTGACAGAGCTCCTACTTATTGCTAGTCCCCTGAGCCTATCGTGTCTATCTAAAATGAGCCTAAGAGGCTGGGGAGATGGCTCAGCGGTTAGGCACCCTCGCTGCTCTTGCAGAGGACTGAAACTCAGTTCGCAGGACCCCCACAGCAGCTCATAAACACCTGTAACTCCAGCTCACTGCAGTGTATGTCAGGCAGACTGACTGCTTCGAATGAGGAATAATGTCAAAGTAGAAGGCTCACTCTGTATACCGGGTCAGTGTACCGAGACAAGTCTGAGACAGACAAACCCCAGGTACCCACTGCCAGTTGGTGGATCAAACGGAGAACAGAGTAATAGCATAGTGGGTAGCAAGGCTACCAAATGGAAAGGCCCCCGATCTTTGATTCAGACAACTTGAGTTCAAGTCCAGATACAGTGACTTACTATTGCACCTGTAATTGGTATTTTTCCTGTCTTGGAAAAGGAACTTGGATCTTTCTACATCTGTTTTCTCATTTTTAAACTTGGGCCATGTCTTCCTTTTCCTTGCAGGAAGCAGAGATTTTTGGCCACATAGTTTAGGGTGCACAGTGGGAGGCACTATCGACTGTATAACTTGAAGCATCTGGTCACAGTGCATCCACACATTCAGGAAGAAGACAATGATGAATGGTCCTATTCTCCTTACTTTCTCTCTTTTTAAAAAAGGCAGTATAGAATGGCAGCCCAGAGGATGGCACCACACACAGTAGACAGGCACATCTTCCTACTTCAGTTAACCTATTGAAATAATCCCCCCACAGGTATGTTCTGTGTGCTGTGCATCAGTAGGTCCTTTGCACAAGACAACTTTTTTTTGCTCTGAGTGTGTGTGTGTGTGTGTGTGTGTGTGTGTGTGTGTGTGTGTGTGTTCTAGATTTATAGAGAAATCTTGGGGTTGCTTTTTGATTTCCCAATTTTTATGTTCATTCATTGTATTAGAAATGCATATTTCCTGTAAAGCATGATTGGTTAGGGAAGCTAAGGTTGGACTCCAGGGTCTGGGACATCCCAAATAAGCACTTTGACACTGACTTACTTCTTAGATGTCCCCACTTTGTCTTTTTGTTCCTTTGACGCGGGATCTTACACTGAAGCCCATGGTGGCCTGAAATTCATTATGTAGCTGACCTCAAACTTGTGTAATACTCCTGCCTCTGACAAGATTGAGATTATAAAGGTGAGTCACCACAGCTGGATAAGTCAAAATGACTTTTTGAACTATCTTTTCTCTCTCTCTGTCTGTTTATTTCTTGTGTGTGTGTGTGTGTGTATACATATATGCACATACATGATGCAGACATGTGTATTATATAAATGTGTCTGTGTATGCCTATAAGTAAACATGTGGGGACCAGAGGTCAACACTGACTGTCTTCTTCTGTTACTCACTGCTATAATATTTTTAAGCTCTGTGAAAATTAATTTTTATTAAAATAGAATTATGTCATTTCCTCCATTACCTTTCTTCCCTCCAACCCCTCCCATGCTTTCAATGCCTCCTCACTCCCTCTCAAATTGATATCATTTTTGACTCTATTTGTTACATATATATATGTGTGTATGTATGTATATGTATATGTACGTATGTATGTATATGTACAAGTACGTATTTTACTTGTACTGAAATGTGATTTTAATTGTATGTTAATAAATAAAGTTGCCTGGGGGTCAGAGCTATTAGAGCCATAGCAAGTGTGTGGCAGCGGTGGCTCACGCCTTTAATCTCAATACCATAGAGGACCTGGAGGGCTGTACAGACAGGCAGTGACGAGGCAGTCACATGTTTGGGTTTACAACCAATGAGAAGGCAGAACAGCTAGACTATATAAAGACATACACACAGGAAGAGTTTCTTTTTGGAGAGCTCTCTTGACTGAAGAGGATCGCTGAAGCAGGAAGGGTGAGGCTCTTAGCTCTGACCTCTTGGCTTTCTTCTCTGAATTGGCTCTGTGTTTCTTATTTAATAAGACGGTTGGTTACATCTACATGTATGGGTATATGTATGGGTATATGTATGGGTATATATGCATAACTCTCTATATAAAACCTGTTATGCCCATTTGGTGTTGCTTGTGTATATATGACCACTCCATATCGGATAACCAATTAGGAGGCTCCTCTTTGGGAGATGCTGATTGGCAAAGAAACTGTGTTGCAGATGTAACTGTTGGGTATGGGTACCTGTGATTTGTTGATCTACGCTGTGTTTCTCTGTAATGGTCTTCATTTGCTGTAACAAGAAGCTTTTTTGGTGAGGGATGAGAACCATACTTCACTGTGGGTATAAGGATGGATTCTAGAATGCAGTTAGGATGGATGCTGCTGGCCCAGTAACGTGGTGACAGTAGGTACTCCTATAAGATCCATGACCTCATTAACCCCGGGTAGTGGGCTGGGCTGCTAGTTTGTCTCCACTTTATTTCTAAAGCAGGCTCTTTCACTGAACATGGAACTTACTGATTCGGATGGACTAGCTGACCAGTGAGCTTCCAAGATCCTGCTGTCTCTGCTTCTTGAGCACTGGGAATACAAGTCACATGTCTGCCTTATTTCATGGGTGCTGGGAATGCAAACTTGGGACCTGCTATTTGCTCAGCAAGCACTTTACCCACTGAGCCATGTATCCAAACCATTGTTCTGTTTCTAACTGCTGCTCACCATTGGTCATCAATCATGTTACTGAGCTACAGTGAATATTCTCTCCAACGTTGATGCATGCATCAATTCTTTGTGATTTTTGATGCCTACCCTGCATCTCTGGATTCTGGTTCTCCATATGTGTCCTTCATTGTGGCCTGGACATCATGACAATCTGCTTTCAAGGAATCAAGGATGACAACACATTACTTGTAAACAGTCCATCTGTTCACCACCTCCTCATCTCTGCACCACTGCGGTTAAATTGTCTTTACTTCACCATTTTACTGGCTGCCAAAGATGAAAGTAATCAAAATCCATAAATCGTGAAATGCTTCCATTAACCAATCAGAAGCTGTCGTTGCTCTCATAGATGCTCTAAGAGGGGCCGTTTTTGGTAGCTTAAACTAAATTCTTATGTATCTGTCCACTGGGGATAGATACATTTTAGCCAGTTAAAAGAGTTTTCAGCTCTGCAGTTAGTTCTAAGAGTGGAGAGAAAAAAAAAAACCTCCTTTCTGCACCTTTCAAAATCTAAAACAGGTTTGGCAATTTTCTTGTTCCTTCTTGCAAGTTCTAGAAGTTGATTACACTTACATATCTCAAACCCAGTGAAGGATAAACAGGCTTTGAAATCTCATACTTGGAGACAAAGGAACCAGGAGAAAATTTGTAACCATCCGAACACATCAGGCAACATTGAGGTGGGTGGGGCAGCCATGACTGACACATGTCACAGAGAGATTCCCTCCTGCACTTTGGCACAGACTTTGACATTTAAATTGCAGGCAGTCCTGGGTCTGTCCCAGGAGCTGCCCGTGGTTGAATGCAGTTCTGATCACTTACTTGAGGGGCGCAGTGGGGATAACGAGGGGGAAAAAAAAGAAAAATCAAATTGTTCTAGGAAATCATGTTTAATGTAGAAATCTGGTTAATATTAAAATGCAATCTGCAGTTTTCAAGTATTCTGTTCCTCAAGGAAAATATCTCCTGTTCAAGGGACTGGAGCAGTAAGCAAGCACCCTCTTATTACATCACTTCCTATGTCAGGCCCAACTAACATTCAAAACGTATTACCGTATTGATAATGCTAATTTTAAAATGATGCCTTCTTTTTCCCTTTGGTTAAGGGGTCTGGGCAAAATTCCAATCATATGGATCAATTTAGCTCTAGACGGAGCTTGCTCAACTGATATTTCACGCACTATATAGAATGTGGTTCTTCCACATGCTCAGGAATAGGAGCCCATGTCTCCCCACTTACCGCACAGAACTGTATTTCCAAGGGATTTGTCTGTCTCAAGGGCTTTAGAAAAGAGGGTATCAGCAGATCGAGCAGGGAGAGACACCAGTATGTGGCCTCTGATTTTGGGATTGCAAAAGAGTTAGGAACTGATTTCTGAAACCCAACCTTGTGCCGTGTTCAAATCAGCTTGACACCTTCCCTGTAGGTTTGGCTGGCCTTTGCCACAGGGGTTCTCATCACCAGGAGGACTTGTGGCTGTAACCATTGGTACTTATCCTTTCAACCAATACTTATTTTTTTCCTTCAATGTCTTAGAAACTGAAACTGATGGCTTAGGAGAACAAAGCCTAATTCCAACTCTCTCTTCCCTGTCTAGTTATTTGGTATTCTCCTTTCATCCTGGTGCTGTGGTGTCAGCACCATGAGCAGCTTAGAGGAGAAAGAGGTTTATTTAAGCTGAAATGTTACAGTCCATTAGTGAGAGAAATCAAAAGCAGGAACTTGAAGCAGATATCATAAAGGAACACTGCTTGCTGGCTCACTCACAGGTATATGCTTAGCTAGCTTTCTTTTGCTGACCAGGACCATCTTCTCAGGGAATGATGCCACCCACAGTGGACTGGACCCTCCTGCATCCATTGATAAACAAAATACCCCAGCCACCCACACCCATGCACATGTCCACAGACAAATCCGATCTCAGTAATCCCTCACTTGACATTCTCTTCTCAAGTGAATCTATGCTGCATTGGCAGTTAAAGCTCCCTAGGACACTTTGTATTTCTACTTTCTGTTTTAAAACATTAATGCTCACTAACAAAAAAGTAACTATGGAAAGATACAATATTGTAGACATGGAAAACTGTAGTATTATGGACCAGAAGGAGGCAATTTCATCTATTTGGAGTCAATAGGTGACCTGCTGGGCAGAGCTGGTCATGCTTAATGTGGAGTTAAAGTGACAAGAGGTAGGTGACAAGAGAGAGATCACATCCATGGAGGTCTCCCTAACTCAACCTTTTACTTAGTATTGTTTTTAAATTTACCCCAGAGAGGAAATGTTCTGTTGACATCTACCATTTTTTTCCAATTATGAACTCAAAGATAGGAAATGAGCATTTTCTGGTTCTAACAATGGGTGTAGAGTGTGGGCTTTGTAGTAGTGTTGGAGTCTACTCAAGTGTGATTTTCCAATGAGGCTTTATTCAAGCTCACTTTCTAGTGCATGCTTGCTATTTTCCAGGCACCTTCTCAAGTGATCTATATATAACTTAGCAACTCTATAAAACACTTATTATTTTTATCCTCATATTCCAGTCTGAGAGGGATGCCAAGGGACTCAGTGGTTTTCTTCAAGTGAAACATAATTGATTTTGATTAGGAAACCATAGTAAGCCTTATGCAGAATGAGGTAGAAGAGTAGAAACATGAAGATTTCACTAGATGAGGGAGACGATGCACAAGGGAGTCTGGTTATTCTTTGGGTATGGTATTCTAGGCTAAGGAAGCAGTGCAGTGGGTATAAACAACATGTTAGAATGTATGATATAGCAAAGATGTTTATATTCCTTAACATAATCCTGCTTCATGGAATTTTCTTAAAGAAATGGTTTTAGAAAAATATAAAAGAATGGTGTGTATATATATACAACAATTTCAAAATGTTTTTCATAAAGTGAATGGAAAGCATATAAACCCAAGAATTTAATGTCTTGGGGGCTGGAGAGATGGCTCAGAAGTTAGAAGCAATGGCTGTTCTTGCAGATAACTCCAGTTTGGTTGCCAGCACCTCACATGGTGGCTCACAACTGTCTGTAACTCTAGTTCCAGTATCCTTTCTTGGCTGTTTCAGGTACCTGCATGAATGTGGGGCACATACACACACAGAAACATACCCACTCCCCCATATATATATATATATATATATATATATATATATATATATATATATATATATATATATATTAAAAGTAAATCTTTTTAAAAAGGTATGATATTACTCCACACACATACACATAAAGTATCTATTTAACTGATTGACTAACTGACTACCTAACCAACTAAATAGCTAACTAACTTTGGTGAGAGAAACATGAGGAATGACATATGAAGTTGACCTCTGGCCTCCACACATACACAGGCTCCTTCCTATGCATATATATACACATACATCCACGCTAACATGCAAACCCATACACTTGTTTAAAAAGAACAAAATGGCTTGATGACAGTTGTTCTGATATTTTTTAAGTATAGGAGAGGTTTCCATATGTTGTGGGTTAAGACAAGGAAGTTAGAGCTCTGGGAGAAGCTGGAGAGGCATTGCTGGTGGGTGGATTTGATCAAAACATAGTGTGTACATGGATGAAATTGTCAACAATAAAAAGAGTAAATGGTAAAAATAAGAGATAGAAGGGACAACTGACTGACAGGGTATGGGCCAGAAAGGGTTAAGAAAGCTTGGAATCAATAACTGTGGGAAGAATTTAAAGTACAAAAGGAGGGGTGGACACAGTTTTTAAAGACAGGCGGAAACAAGAAAACTGCAAGAGACATTTAAGAGCTGTCTAAAGGGGGCTTGAGAGAGATTTGCTATTTCCCCAGGTTTTACAGGGAAGTCAGATCGGGGATTTCATCCAGTTGGTATCTCTAAAGAAACTGGGATAATGAGGAAAATGTAACTGTGAACAGCAAAGACATATTTCATATGAGAATTTCATACTAAAGTGATACTGTTGGACTCAAAGAATATAATAGGGAAAGTAAAAGATGCAATGGAAAGAAAAATGATAATGGAGACCAAGAAGAAAGTAAGGACTGTGTCTCTATCGAGACAGTTGGCAGGGGATGGTTGGTACCTGTCTCCAGTTCTTTCCATTCATGTTCTTCTAAAAATGCTGAATACCACTGTGCACTCACCTCATTTAAGATACTGTAATGGTGTGACGTATGGGCAGTGAGCTCAGGCACCTAGTCATCAGAGTAACTTGTTATTAATCTGCCCTTAGTGAGCTGGGTGACAAAGAAAATTGGACACCATTAGATTCTAAAGGCATCATATATGTAATGGCATCAAATTATCACTCGTTGGCCAAGCTTTAAGGAATCCAGAATTCAAAGTAGTGTTGTAAGTCAGAGTTCAATGACTTTGTATGTAAAACCTAGCCTGTGTGAGAATGTGTGTGTGTGTGTGTGTGTGTGTGTGTGTGTGTGTGTGTGTGTGTGTTCACGCACGTGGACGCCAGAGGTCAATAGAGGGTGTCATTACTCAGTGTACTGTCCATATTGTGTTTTGGAGACAGAGTGTCTTACTGAAACTTGACCTTTTACATAGGCTAAGCTGGTTAGCCAGTGAACCCAAGGATCCTCCTGGGGTTACAAACAATGCCTCATAACAACTAACTTTTAAACCTGGGTTGTGCAGGTTAAACTCAGTCCCTCATGCTTGCATGATAAACACTTTGCCAATGGAACCACCTCCCTAGCCTGCTGCTTGATATTTAATAAATAAAATTTTATTGAAACACAATTGCATCCATATGTTTATTGCATGTACCTTGGGGTTACAACTGCAGAATCATTGGTTGCTGGAGTCTAATGTGGTTGGTGAACCATGAGACATTAAGTTGGGGCATACAGCAATGGTTTATAGAGTCCTATGCCATAGTTGGAAGCTATGCATCAGTAAACACAACCTACGTATGTGTGGAGCTTTGTTCACTGAGACCTTTGTTTCCGATAATGATGGAAAATTTTATGTCTTTGTACTAGCAACTACAGATGAAATGGATACATTGAAAGGCAATATCAAGCTCATTCTAAACAATCAGGAGTTGATGTTAAAAAGCCTCAAACTAAACCCTGTTTGAAGACGCCAGGTTTAACAGTCTCCATGGGATTATGGATGGGTATGCTGTTTTTCCAGACCATTTCTTGTCCTTAGTTTGCAGCCTCCCCTCCTTGTAAATCTGAGTCTGTGGTCAGAGTTCTTGGTAGCATACATCTTTCCAGGGCTGCTGGAGACATGGCAACAGGATACAAGGTGTTCTTGGTTTGTGCCCAAATGCCCCCAAAATGTCCATGTGGGGAGATACACACTGTTGACTTTAAAATTATACCTCAGCAGAAAGAATGTAGACTAACTTGATTACAGCAATTGAAAAGGGGGCAGTAGCTGCCTCATTCTATTAAGGACTTTGAGAAAAAGAGGAGAGAAAAACGAAAACCAAAATCCCCTGTCTCAGCATATCAGGTGCGCCTCAGTTCTAATGAAGAGCCTGCTTTTTTATTTGTCTTAAAAAAATAACTAGAGCAGTCTGTTTCCACCTTCTCCTCTTTGAGAATTAAACACAGACAGAGTTTGCTTAACTTAGGCATGTCTAGCCCAAGGAAGGACAATGGTTATTATGTCCAAATGCTTGAATATTGTCGCCTGCTATCAAAATCAGGTGACTCGTACATAGTTAAAATGCCAGTCCATGGATAGTGTCCCAAATTGTGACAAAACAGTGAGAAATGGTTGATACAGAAGGGCTAAGTTTTTTTTTTTAATTTCATTCTAGAGTTGAGGAATTGAGTTTCTTTATATTCTAATTTCCAAACTAATTTCTTATTAAACTAAGAACTTCTGCTATGAACACTGTGATTAATTTCTCTGTACTAAATGGTATTGGATTCTTCTTCTTTTTTGACATTTTAAATTATGGAAGTATACTGTGGAGGTTGGGCATAAAGGGGGCCAGGCAGAATTCAGAATTTGCTGTGGACAGCATGAGAACAAAGATGGACTGTTCCCACCTGCTCTCTCTCTCTCTCTCTCTCTCTCTCTCTCTCTCTCTCTCTCTCTCTCTCTCTCTCTCTCTGTGTGTGTGTGTGTGTGTGTGTGTGAGTGTATGATTGTATGTGTCTATGTATGTGTCTATATGTGTGCAGGGTCATGTCCACATCTGTGCAGATGCCCTTGTATCTGCAAATACCAGAAGACAACTTGGGGTTTGTTTTTCAGGTTTTGTCTACCTTGTCTTTTGAGACAGGCTCTCTCTTTGTCTTGAGACTTATTTATAAGTGGGCACTGGAGTCTGAAACAAGGAAGTTCCCCTTGCTTGTTCAGCAAACACTTACCTCCTGAGCTATGGGGCATATCTTGCTACTACATTTTAGAAACTTCCCTGGTATTAACGAAAAATAATGATAATAAATAAAATTCATAATTAATAATTAACTCCAATCTAGGGGCTCAGTTAAATTACTTCCTGCAATATACTGACAGGACAACCAGGCAAGTGGAAATCTTCCCTCTGTAAAGAACCCAGATTGGGGGTGGGGAGTTAACAAGAGACAGAGTTTGTGTTAATTCAAACTCCCATGTGAACTCGGCCAGATATGGGGCTGTTTGAATTTCCAAGAAAGATGCTAAGACTATGCACATCAGTGAAACAAGCTCCCAGGGACATCCAGAGCTCATCCCCACTAGGAATGAGCACTGTCCAGCCAAACACGTTTTTTTCCTTGACTTCTGCTGCAGGCCATAAAGACATGCGTGGCCTCTATCGTGACATTTATCATTGTACTTACTGTGCTCCAGATAAGAAAACTAAAGTTGCTTATGTCCATATCTTTGCAAATGCCCAATTGAAATATGACTGGACTGCATAAATTACATGTGTAGCTGTGTATTTTGATTAAATAAGTTGTGCATGGAGAATTCATTTCTTGGCTTTCTTTTTCATTTCGCTCTGTCACACGCTGTACTTTCTGGAAATGATGACCTTCATAACGGCAAGTCTAGGGAAATTTTGTCAGTGTTTTGTCTTCTGACATCAAAATAAGAGCTACAGACCAGAGCTGAGCCCTTTCTTGTGGATACAAGTGGCAAGGGGAAGGGTGTTGAAACTGAGGCCACAGCTTCTTACATTGTATCAGCTAATAAAGTCTCCATTATTTTATTAACAATGTCCACATCAGTCAGATTCAAGAATGATGAGATCAGAAAAGGATCTTGTGTGGAAAACCATAAAAGCTATCAAAAAATTCTGAATTTGGGTCTTCAAATGTAGACCTACTGTCACTCAGGAACTGCTTAAGAAAACACAGCCAACTGTTAAGACTTTAATGCATTTTAAGATATTAGTGATGGCCTTATACCATAACAATATGCCAAGTTGTGGAGTGGAAGATAAAGTGAGCTTTATGCCATTAACGCAGAAGGTCTTATTTTCTGAATATGACCGGGCATAGTTATATTCTAAAATTATTTTGGCATCTATGATCTGTACAATATTTGTTTGACTGTGAGGTTCATCTTTTCTGTAAGGCAAAGGACAATTGTACTATTTATGTACACACACACACACACACACACACACACACACACACACATATTTGGTTAACATAAAAAATTAGCTACAGAAATTTTCTGTAAGAAAGAGCGCTATTGTAGAAAAAAACCATTTGTTAAATTATTATGATCTATCATGAAATCCAACCAGCTTTCTAAGCAGTCTAGAATGTACTTATATCCTTTTCATTATTACTGAACACACGTTTATTTTATTCAACAGAAAACGAATGGCGGTAGACAACTAGATTTTTA
Source organism: Peromyscus californicus insignis (assembly GCF_007827085.1). NCBI lineage: Eukaryota > Metazoa > Chordata > Mammalia > Rodentia > Cricetidae > Peromyscus > Peromyscus californicus. Next base: position 10,235,221 of record NW_026294551.1, read on the forward strand.
TTCCAGATGGCACAAAAAGAGCAAGGTCACACGTGAAAGCGGGCTGTCCTGTTTAGAGAGAACTCAAAATTTATCGCCTCTCTTTTATAGAATTTGTTCTTTTTTCATATATTTCCATGGAAGAGATACATATAGATTCAGAAACCGACCTGCTTAGCTGTGACGGTCTGGCCCTGCCTCCACGCTTCTCCCAGCTTTGAATGTATCAATGTCTTCTTGGTTTCAGATCAGCGCGGCAATGTGCCTCCACACCAACGTTTTCTGGCAGAGCTGGAGAGCAGGCAGCTCATTTTTCAAAAACTTTAGAGTCTGTTTTCTACCTTGACCTGTTCCAAGAGTTACCTCTCTCCTGCAGCCTCTCAAGGTTTTCATAATTGTCTGTTCCCCAATTTTCGTAATTTGTAAACACTGTGAAATGGCTGCCATTTACCATAGGAAAAGTGGAGGAAGGGCAGGAGTGAGGGGCACCAGTTTCCTTAAACCATTTTACGTTTGACTTGGGAAGAAAGCTGGGCCGGTGCCCACAGCAGTTAAAGGTTCAGGCGCGGGACTCAAAGTGATTTTTCTTAAGGTGTCACTGCCACACACAGCCACCACGTGTTCTTTCTTGGCTCGAGCGCGGCTCTGCTGCCTAAGTTTGGAAGGCTGTACCTTTCCATGGTTGGCATCCCTCTTTCTCTGCCAAGGTGAGGGCAGCACAAGCTGCACGTTTCCCCGTCTTCTCTCTCCAAGCTAATCACCTTGGATGAGACCTCTTACATTGCCGTGAGTCTAGGGGTGTTGCCCAAAGAAGGGCCAAGACGGCCATGGCACCCAGTGGCATTCACAGTGGAAAACAAGCCTTCATGCTAACAGGAGTTGAAACTGCCAGGGGAGTGTGCCTCTGCTTGTGTCCCTAGGCCAAGCTGCTTGTGGTCTGACGGACATCTGGAGCCAGCATAAGAAAGGTGAAAACAAAAAAATCATGAAGGTTCAAAAATATACTTTGGGCCAAGTGGAGGGAAAATAGACAGAAATCCTGTCGATAGGTATCAGATAAAATATAGAATTTCAGAGTAATTTGTTGTTTATTGAATACACTTAATTTTCTTTGGTTTGGTTTGGTTTTGGTTTTGTGATAGCATCTAATTTAGCCCAGGTTGGCCTCTAGCTCCTTATATAGGATAGTCCAGGATGTTCTTACATTTCTTCTCAAACATTTTCTTTTGAATTTTTATTTTATGAGTGTGGGCCTTTACCTGCATCTCTGTCTGTCCACCACTTGTGCGTAGTGCCCCAGAAGCCGGAAAAGGGTTTTCACATCCACTGGGACTAGAGCTACAGACAGTTGTGAGATGCCATGTGGGTGCTGGGAATCAAACTCCCATTTTCCGGAAGAGCAGCAGGTGCTCATAACTGTTGAGCCATCTCTCCGGTTCCTCCTGACCTTGAACTTCTCCTTCTCCTGTTTCAGTTTGGGACTGTTGGAGTGCACCCACGACCAGTGTTTATGCTGTGCTGGGTATTGAACTTGGGGCCTGGCGCATGCCAGACAGGCACTCTCTCAACTGAGCTACATCACCAGACCCAGACTCAAATATTTTAAAAAAGATGCATTGATAAAGCGAGCATGTCAATAAGACAAACAAATCTAGAATTCTATGCTTTTTCCTTTAAGTCCTTTAAATCAAGTTAATGTTCTGATCGTGAGTTCAACCCCAACGTTTTTCTCTGATTTTGACTCTATGCTAATTTCAGTAAAAAAAACTTCTTACCAAATAGTATGTACAATGAATTCTACCACATCGTGTACATCTAAGGGCAGAGAAAGAATTCCAGAATCAATGGATCAATGAATCTCTCTCTCTCTCTCTCTCTCTCTCTCTCTCTCTCTCTCTCTCTCTCTCTCTCTCTCTCTCTCTCTCTCTCTCTCTCCCTCTCCTTTTCCCTCTCCCCCTCCCTTCCTCCCTCCCTCCTTCTATCTCTCTCTCCCCCTGACTTCTTCCCCCTCTCCCTCTTCCTCTCTCCCTCACTTCCTTTCTCCCTCTCTCCATTTCATTGGCATTTTTAGCTGGTGTCTCAAATATATCCAGAACCTCAGCATTGTTTAGCAGGACTTTTAACCCTTACCCACCACAGCAACCTGAGGTGATCTTGCCTTTCAGTGTTAATCTGTTTCATGTCTCACTATAATTGTTTTCTATTTGATGCCTGAAATACATCTGAATGACAAAGTTTTGCTTATGCATTTTCCATGGCAGTTTTTAGGAGCCTAAGTTGCACTTTGACTTAATAGCAATGATACCCACATTTCACTATATCTTTTAAAAACTTGTTTATTTTGTTTCTGGTATTGTTAGCCTCTGGACAAAGTTCTGGCTGACTTTGCTGCTCTCTGGAAACATCAGGCTCCTCTCTTCAGTATCATTGGCCATTTTCCACATCATAATTGCAGCGTGTCTAACAAGCACCCACATACTCAAATATAAATAATAATTTAATAATTATTTATATTTTTATCACACACTGGATTTTGTTAGTTTTTTTTCTTTTTTTTTTTTAGTTTTTCGAGACAGGGTTTCTCTGTGTAGCTTTGCGCCTTTCCTGGAACTCACTTGGTAGCCCAGGCTGGCCTTGAACTCACAGAGATCCACCTGGCTCTGCCTCCCGAGTGCTGGGATTAAAGGCGTGCACCACCACCGCCCGGCATAGTTTTTGTTTCTTATCTTGCTTCATTCCTTGATTATTTTTTTATTTTGCTGAAAAGCATAATGTGGTGACTCAGAGGAACCTTTAGGGCATGGTTGTTGATGGGAACCCTGGTTTTGAGTGCCTTCTTGACAGTGCGGTGGCTTCTTTGTGCGGAATCTGACCCCTCTTTGCTCTTCTCATATGTCTAACTCAGGTATTGGTTTGTCTTCAGCTGAGGCTAGTGTTTGCATTTAGTCTGAGGGCTCATCCATTTATTTTTTTCTGACTCTGGAGAATCTTTCTATTGTTTCTATAGAAACATCATCTCTGGAATCCTCTCGACTTTTTGTTTCAGGTCATCTTCTTTTACCTTCCTTGTGGCTTAACTTCTGTCACACATTCTTCATGCATAAATGGAACAGCCAGTGTTTATTTCTGCTCAGATCAGTTTCGTGTTAATTACTAAATGAAGTGACAGGTTTCATTATAGCATTTCATATACAGGTGTCAGTTTATTTTGTTCTTGTTCACCCCCTCCCCCACTGTCCTTCTCCAACTCCCTCCCCCATTGTCTTTTTCTATCTCCTTCCAAGACTACTCTGCATCCCACCTCTTCCTGCTTCCCTTCCTCCTGCTAAATAGCCCCCTTCTGCTTTCACATCAAATTTACCTCTCCAAAAATTAAACACCACTCCCTAGTCATTGTTCTAATTAATACATTGGCTAATTCATTGAATAGAACGTTCTCAAAAGAAGAAATACAAATAGCCCACAAATCTTTGAAAACACATTCACTATCCATAGCAATCATAGAAATGTTGATTTAAACTGCTTTGAGCTTCTATCTCACCCCCATTCAGAAGGTCTAGCATCAGAAAAGCAAACTGTAATAAGTGCTGGAGAGAATTTGGGCAAAGGGGAGCCTTCATACACTGCTGGTGGGACTATAGACTGGAGCAGCCACTGCAGAATTCAGTGTGGGGGTTCCTGAAAAGCCAAATGCAGACAATATGCTCACTACCACAGCCATCACAGACACAGGTCCCTAGAACTTGTGCCTCTAGCACCTCGCACAATTACGCACCACACTCTAAGTACTATAGAACTACATAACAATTATAATGTCAAAAATATGTTAATATGATGCCAGCTACAAATTTCTGGCAAGACTTCCCAGTGATTCAGGTAATGTTCTAAGTGTCTGGCATTATTTTTAGCTCATTTAATCTTTCAAACAAACAGTGTTGATCCTCATAGAGCCACTGGCATCCTAGTGGCTGGGTGTGCTGAAACACATCTGTATTCCCAACACTTAGGTGGTGGAGGCAGAACCATCAAATACTCAATGCTGTACTTTGCCATGTAACAAATTTCAGGCTATTCTGGGCTACATGAGACTCTGTCTTTAAAAAACAAACAAACAAATGAACAAAAATTGAAACAACAACAACAACAAAAAAAACCAAACAAAAAGAAAACCTGTGTGCAGATGAGGGAGGTGAAGTGCAGAAAGAGAAGCTTAGTCTGATCCTTGCCTTGCTCTAAGTATTGTTGCAAGAGCTTTCTAGTTGTTTCCATGTGCAGTTGTGGAATACCCTCCCCTCACAGGAATCCCACTATTCCAGGCTTTTGGAGTCAGGAAGTCCCAGTGGAAGGAAGCCCTTCAGAGGAAAGGCTTATGTCCATTTCTGAAAAAGATAAACAAGAACTGGTTTTACTTCCATAATGATAAGATAGCCAATGTTCTCCAAGAGGCTAAGAAATGCATGTCTTTGTGTGAAGTGGTGGTGTTTGGTAAATAAGCTTAGCTTTGCTGATACTGCAATGTCACTCAGGACTTTTCCCATTATTATTTCATGCTAGAGCAATGGTTCATCATGCTTAAGCACTGGGAGGCAGGATTCATTTTTACCACCATTATAGGTACTTTGTGGATTTAACATTCTATCAACCAACTAACTAGCTAAGTCTCTCTCTCTCTCTCTCTCTCTCTCTCTCTCTCTCTCTCTCTCTCTCTCTCTCTCCACACACACACACACACACACACACACACACACACACACACACACACACACACACAAACCTCTTCCCTCCTACACACCCCTTAATCACACCTACATAACATTGCTCTCAAGTTCTCTTTTATGAAGTTTAGGGTGAAGCCTTGAACAGCTACTGGTCTTTATACTAAAAATTGTGCCAAAAGCCCCCAGAATTAAGAAAAACTGGGACATTGACAGACATCCAGAAATATTCTGACAGAGCTAGCACACTAAGAATAGAGGGCAGCATGTTCCTTAGAGGAAGATAATCTAGTCAATCGACGAATTGTTAATGGGTAATGGCTGATACCTGATCCCTTTAAGATGAGAAGGTCATTCATCTTGTAGTATTCTAAACACCATTTCCTTCATCTAAATATATATGCTCCCTGTATTCCATCACCTACTGATCTACTCACAGAGGAAGCCTATATTAGAAAGAAAAATCATCAGGCTGTAGAGATCACTCAGAGGTTAAACACACTCTTGCTCTTCAATAGGACTTGAACTTGGTCCCCAGCACCTACATTGAGCAACTCTCAATCACTCCAGCTCCAAGAGATCCAACATTCTCTTTTGACCTCCCTAAATACCTACACACACTTGATATACATTCACATAAACACACTCATATAAATAAATAAAATAAATCTTTAAAAAGAAGTGCCAGAAGAGGCCATTGTGGTTACTGCTAGAAAACTGGCCACTGAAAAATGAAAATCTAGAGAAGAAATTCTGGGACTAAGATGCCATTTAGCATGGTAAGATTTCAACCAGACAAAATACACTGTGATGGTGGCGTTTTCCTGTCCCACAGCCATTCAAAAATAACTACCCAGAAGATTAATATTAATTATAAATGCTTGACCAATAGCTCAGGCGTGTTACTAGGTAACTCTTACATTTTAAATTAACCCATATTTCTTATCTATGCTTTGTCATGTGGTTTGGTACCTTTTCTCAGTATGGTATGACCATCTTACTTCTTTCTGAGTCTGCAGGCTACTCCAGACTCCACCTTTCTTCCTCCCAGCATTCTCCTAGTCTAGCTTAATCTTATTCTGTTCAGCTATTGGCCAGTCAGCTTGTTTATTAAACCAATCATAGTGACAACATATATTCACACGGTGTAAAGGAATATTCCACAGCACACTGGTTTTTATGCCAGTTCAAGCCTTTATAGAAAAAATAACCTGAAGAAACTGCTAGTGTCTTTGACAGTCTGAGACCCTCAGCTGACTCTTACCCGATGGTCTAGCTCAGTGAAAACTCAGGTAAAGTGGAATTACCAGAAGGGCTCAAGAAAGTGCCGAGTGGAGTGAGAGGGCTCATCTGTAGTAGCTCATTCAGTATCTGTTGTGATCTGATTAATTTGCATTTCTATCAAATCTCCAGGTGCTACTAGCACTGTTTCTGGGGAAATTCAACTTTGAGCACCAGATCTAGGTTTTAGATAAATGAAGTGGTGGGGATCAATACATGGCTATGGATACCCACCCCATGTTCCTCATAATGTCTTATAGTCCAATTTTTTTCTTCTTTATTAGATCAATCTTTTTTATACAAATTTCGTCTCTTGATATTTGTCTCCATATCTATTGTCCTGCTTGGTTCTCTGGGTACTATATGACTGCTTATATCTATGGAACAATGCAGCTGTGATTACCCCCATGTGATCCTCACAAGATTGGGCTCGATAACCTTTCCTTGTGGAAGGAGAGAAGAGCTCCTGAGATATATTAGTGTTTAACTGTTCCTCATAGCAGAGAGTTCTTTGGGGGTATGGCTACCTGCAAGCTGCCCATGCACCTGCAAGTATCACAGTTAAACACATTGGCCCACCAATGTTAAACTTGGTGAAATCATTTCTTTGATCTGTCATTGCTTTCTCCATTAGAGTGACTTGAACTAGGTTCCTAGAAGAGTTATTTAGCAACATCTGTGCAATGGTGATATGTTTAAAATATATAGCTGGTGATTTCCATAACCAAACTCTCTCCAAGACTGTCTGAGTATTTACAATACATTATAAAGCAGTATAGCCTACTGCCTACTTTCTTGGATTCCTATGTGGCTTTACTACCTAGGAACATTGTCATCCAATGTAACAAAATTACCTGAATGGGTTAACTATTAACTGCAAATTCAGTATCCTCCAAGTTCAGTGACTTAAAACAATAAACACTGATCATCACTCATGAGTCCATAGATATGCAGAAAAATTCTCTATCTTGGGACATCTCATGCTTAAGTCTGTGGGGAGTTGGTTCAGTAGGCAGCTCCCTTGATCTTAGGTTAATTCTCTGTCATGTTAGGGTTTGGGCTGACTTTGGAGTGGTCTGGTCTACTGCTGAGAAAATTTGGCTGACTTCACATGGCCTTTTGTTATCTACAGATTGGACCAGGCTGGTGGTCATGGAAGTGGCAGGATTTGAAAAGAGAACTGAAACACTCAAGGCCTCTTGTGGTCCAGAGTTAGAACTAGCTTGCCATTACATTTGCCACATTCTATCAGGTAAAGCAATTCTTGTAACCACAGGTGGCAGATCCTATGAAGTTACTAGGAAAAGAGTATGCTCCTGGGAACAATATTAATTGGAACCATCAATGCATTCAACTTGCCACAGTAAACAAAGCAAAATTCTTTAAAACCTATTATGCAGATTAATTACTTGATACACTAGGAAGCCCAAATGCAGCGTTGACTACTAAGCTGTTTGACTAAATGTCTCAACAATGTTGTCAAAGGCACAGACACTTTTCAGCTTCCTTTTCAGCTATTCTGAGTCCCTTGGCTCATACACAGGCTGGCTCCTTTCAAGGTCTCCAATAGCTATGAGCAGCATTTGAAGAAATATGCATCAATGTTCATATTTGGTGAATTCTTTTATCCAGAAGCTCATAGAAAACTTTCCTTTGTGTTACTGTGTTGGCTTGAACTGTCTTACGTCTTCACAGTTCCAAACCAATCACTTACTTTGGATTTCAAGTATGAGACTTCCCCACTGAAAGCATAATTTCTAAAATGATCAAAAACACTAATTAATAACTCATTTGTAAGTGAGTCTAGAGGTATGGCAATCCTGGGATAGGTTTTTCAAGTTAATAGTATCACAAAAACTTCAACTATTGAGGTTGTTTCAGTCGCCTTTGGTGCTGAAATTCTCTCCCATCATGCTACACCTCTAAGTATTATTTCTTTAGTCCACACTTGACTTGACAATAAGAATATGAGGCAAAACTAGCTTTTTACTCCCTGATTCTTTATAGTAAATATTGTATTCTATCTCAAAATTCCTCCAAGCAGTCTTTGCTTTGTTTAATTATTGCCTGCATTCATTTCCTAGCTACAAGGGAAGCTGGGAAAATGGAAAAGTCCATCTACTGTGTCTCACACGAGGCATAAAGTTCACTATGTATGAAAGGAATAAAAAAATGGCTCCCAAGCTTCAATGCTCTAAAATTCCATCTTTCTGAGTAAAGTCATACACAACCCTAAAACCTTGCATTCATGCAGTTGAACAAAATAGTCAACTGAGAATGTGGATATTTCTTTTTAAAAAGGAGTTACTATTTTTTTATTGCATGTGTGTGATTGCCTATTCATTTGCACGTACACCGTGTGTGCAGGACCCTCAGAGGGCAGGAGAGAGAATCCGAGTCCCTGGGAACTCATGTTATGGACAGTAGCGTGTCACTGTGTGGGTGCTTATAATGGCTAGTTTTTTGTCACCTTGATACAAGCTAGAGTCACCAGAGAAGAGGGAGCTTCAACTGAGAAAATGGCTCCATAAGACCTGGCTATAGGCAAACCTGTGAGTCATTTTCTTAATTTGTGATTTATGGAGGGGGGCCCAGTCCATTATGGGTGGTGCCATTCCTGGGCTGGTGGTCCTGAGTTCTATAAGAAAGCATACTGAGCAAGCCATGGAGAGCAAGCCAGTAAGCAGCACTCCTCCCAGGTCTCTGCCATCGGCTACTGGCTCCAGGTTCCTGCCCTGCTTGAGTTCCTGTCCTGACTTCCTTTGATGATGTGAAAGCAGAAGATGAATAAACTCTTTCCTGCCCAAGTTTGCTGTGAATATCGCTCTGTATAAATAAAATGCTGATTGGCCAGTAGCCAGGCAGGAAGTATAGGCGGGACAAGCAGAGAAGAGAATTCTGGGAAGTGGAAGGCTGAGAGGCAGAGAGACACTGCCAGCCGCCATGATGAGTAGCAACATGTTAAGATACTGATAAGCCACGAGCTATGTGGCAACTTATAGATTAATAGAAATGGGTTAATTTAAGATATAAGAACAGTTAGTAAGAAGCCTGCCACGGCCATACAGTTTGTAAGCAATATAAGTCTCTGTGTTTACTTGGTTGGGTCTGAGCGGCCGTGGGACTGGCGGGTGAGAGAGATTTGTCCTGACTGTGGGCCAGGCAGGAAAACTCTAGCTACACAAGTTTCTTTTGGTCCTGGTGTTTCGTCACAGCAATAGGAAACCTAACTTAGGGAGTGCTAGAAATAAAACCCAGGTCTTCTGCAAGAACAATGAGAGCTCTTAATTGTTTAACCATCTTTCTAACTTAGGAGAAGGAAGTATTTTGGAAAAGCAAAAAAAGAATTTCTGTATTCAGACAGTAGTGATGAATTACTGAATGAATTTCATTTTTGTAATGTTTTTAATCATATAAGTATGCATTTGCTGTCTATGAATAAGTCACACATGGAAGAGACTACTTGCTCTCCATGAAGTTATGTGTCCTTAGTTACCATGCTCTTACAGGTGACATACTACTTAATCTCTCATAGACCTTGCATGTAGAAGCTTCCTATTATCACAGTGTCAGAGCACCACACGGCAGCTACCCTTGCTTAGGCACCTTAGAAATGACAGTGATTGTATACACACACACACACACACACACACACACACACACACACACACACACACACACATATATTGTTATGGTTATATATTGTATATGTGATATATATATTCACATGTGCACCCACATGCCGAGGTCAGAGAACTACCTTAGGTGATGTTCTTCAGGTTTCTCCCACTTTTGCTCTGAAACATGTCTTTCCAAGGCTTGGCACTTGCTGAGTAAGTTACACTAGCTAGCCAGAGAGCTTCCAGGGATGTGTCTGTCTTTCTCTTTCATCTCATTATCACTGGGCTTGCAAGTATGTATCATGCATGCTGCTCCTTATTTCTTAATATGAATTTTTGGGACCTGAACTCACACTTTCGATGCTGTATGCACCATCTCTCCATTCCCCTTAGCAATGGGCATAATACACAGACTCACCGACTTCTAGACTGTGCTCTCAATGTTTCCTGCTTGATGCCTTTAAAAGATACATCTAAGGAAAAAACAAACAAACAAAAAAAAAAAACACTGGCAACTGTCTGCCTAAGAGCATGTTACCAGACACTCCATCTTGCTTATTTTCCCCTAATGGGAAATAAATGATGGGCTATGAGTCACCCATCACCATTCACCATCCTAAGCTCCACTATCAAATGCTGGCTTGAAGGATGGAGAGGCACGTGGTGCAGAAGGGTATGTCAGAAAAGCCCCGAAATGAAGGGTACCTGAAGGTCAGTGCATTCCTTTCCCTTGTTCACTAAGCTGGGGCTTCCTCTTTGAGGGAGCTGCAATTTCAGCCTCCTCCAGGAGCGGCTTAGAGGAAACAGCGGAACAATCCGTTTATTGCCCAGTCGGAGTTTACTGTTGCAGGGATGGTTTTAATATACTGAGGATTTTGGCTTCGGGTTTCTGCCTTGCAACTCCAGCAAGTCTTGAACTGTTTGTTGCATCTATGTTGAGAAACAACGCAAAGTTGAAGCTAACAGCTGGCAAGAATCCCAACCTTTGTGTCATGATGGTCATTAATTAGGGGAAGGGTAGTGTGGGGAAAGCTGCCTGATTGGAATCTCTTGTTTGCTGATTTCTTTTTCCTTGAGGGAGGAGCTGCCACGTGAAGCTCTGTTTTTCTGCAGGTAAAGATTGAGGCAGGGAGAAGTGATGCATTCTGGGTACATATTTTGTTTCAACTGGCAAATTATCAAAGAAGAATAAATGAAGCTTTATCTTGATTAGGATTTCCACCTCCAAATTTCATTGTGCCAACCAGAAGAATACCTAGTGTAAGAAAACATTTATGAAAAATATATATGAAATAAACTACTATTATTATATGTTTTGGCTTCTCTAATGTAGCTAGAGGCTAACGTTGCCTCTCACCTGGAGCATAGACTACTCTTGTATGAAAAATAATCCTTTCTGACAGGCTTGACTCATTGTGGGAGGATGGGGCACTGGTGCTGTGAGTATAGAGGCTCTGAATCTTGGACACTTGGGTGGACATTGACATGTTTTTTTATATTCCTTTATACTTTTTAATTGACAGATGTTCAAAGGTTTCCCGTTTCAGTATTGTAACACATACACACACACACACACACACACACACACACACACACACACACACACACACCGCTACCCAGTGAGAGGATTGAAGATCTTTATTTTGCCTGATGAGCTTCTGTTCCATGGCTCTGGCCACACACTTGCGGCCTCGGTTGCGTCTCATAAGTCATGTTACCCTGAGTAACAAATCTACATGGAAACCCCAGGAGATTTCTTTTTAATTGAAAATCCTAGTACAGGCAGGGTGTGGTGGTGTTGTCTAACGTGTCCTCATGACAATAGAGTGTGTGGGAGTGATGTATGGCAGGATCCCACAGGGCATCTCTCCTCAGCTCCTTCAAGTGCCAGCTCTGCTCACCACACCCAACCTTGGTTTGGAAAGTCTTCACAGAATAAGATAATCTCAGGCCAAGGCCTGAATAAGTCCCCTTCTCTAAATGAAAAAAATATATGTGAAACCCAATCCAATCCCACGTTGAGAATCTGGCCAGCTGGTACGTAGACAGTTGGTTCAGACTCCAACAAGAAGTTGGTTTTCTCTTTCGATGGGATTGGGTGGTCCAGAGTTAGCACAGGAAGAAAGAGTGGAAGCCTGTGTCTGGCAGGGCATGCAGACACTCTGTTTTCCAGCAATGCCTTGGAAATCACTCCCTGACTTATATTGGTGTCACCGCATTTTCCACTAACATTTACAGATATGATTAAAATTTACGGGTCATGGTAACTTGTGAGCAACTCAGCTCTATCCATGGAAACTATCAAGAACATTCCACGACAGTTAAAAAAGTAATGTGTGTGTGTGTGTGTGTGTGTGTGTGTGTGTGTGTGTGTGTGTGTGTGTAGAGGACAGTAAGAGACAGACTTGCACACATACACATATGCACAGCCACAGAGGAAGATTATTTGACATATATAGAATCTTTAGGAAAATAGTTAACTATCTAACAGAAGCAAAAAATGGTAAAACTGGCCTCTCTAGTGCCCCTTTCTCCTCTTCCATTATTGCCTCAAGTCTGGACAGTTATAGATGTTTCTGTTAGTTTCATACATGTAAGCCATGTATATACTTTTTTAAAAGGCATACTATTCAAAATCAGTCAGCTAAAAGCAAAATTACCGAGTTTCCAGGATAATGACCATAGGGGGATTGTCCCAGGCCTGGGTTTCTTTGCTAACCCAGATTGGCCAATTTACTAATAGCATGATGGTAAGACTATTAAGAAGATACTGTAAGGGTGAATTTTCTGCTAGAGTTTTTGTGTGGTTGCTGAAGACAGCTGCTTCCTCCCCTACATACTCTATCTCTCCAGAGTTAATTTCTTTGTCAGATTCACTTCATATTTATCTACATCTCAAATTATTGTCAGATACTATCATTCTTTCTTTGTTTTGTTTTAAGAAATACTTTTTCAGGTTCCATAGTAGAAGAGAGCAATTTGGCCATTCTTCCTTCTAAACTTTAGTCTACAAGAATTCTACCACTTATTTACAGGAGAGTTATTTGGTAATTGTTAGTAGACCAATATTCACTTATATATAGTATTGTAGCCATGAAAGTGATGTAATTACTTTTCCTTTATACTTTTTTGTAATTGTTTTTATTTCATAAAATAATATTTTTTGTTAATTTTTGGCAACTTTCATGCAATTTGTAATTTGACCATATTCACCCCTCCCCACAGCTCCTCTCAGATCCATCCCTACCTCCCAACCCACCCACCATCCTGACCTCTGTATCTCTGTCTCTGTCTCTCTTAAACTCCTCAAGTCTAATTTGTGTTGGCCAACTACTCTTAGGCATTGGGCCTACTCTGGGGTGTGGTCAATATACCAAATGTCACACCATTAATAATAATGATAAATAACAGTAATATTAATAATCTGATTCTCCCTCTTGCAACAGCAATCAATAGCCAAGAGCTCCTCAGTTAGGGATGGGATTTCATGCCAATGTCCTCTGCCACATGCTGAGATTTTGTCTGGCTTGAGCTTGTGAAGGTCCTAGGCATACTTTCATAATCACTATGAGTTCATATGTGCATGTGTCTGGGAAATATCGTTTCCTTGGTGTCATCCACCACTTCAACTCAGCATTAATCTTTGTCTCAACTCTTTCTGTATTTTATGTATAAATATAGGTGTCTGATACCGGTGTCTTGCAGTGTATCTGAGGATATTTTGTTTCTGCCATCACACTGAATTGAGAATTTTACAAGAAGTGTAACATTTTTTACAAGAAATGTAAATTTCTTTTCTTTCTTTTTACAAGAAATGTAACCATTTTTTCGTAAACATTTTAAGAGACTGACATACATTACTCTTCTTGTGGTTCTGACAGAATATCCCACAGTAGCAGCTTCATGGTCAGGTTTACTTCTGCTCATGGTTTCAGAGAATACAGCCCGTTACACCGGGAAGTCATGGTACTGCTGTTTGGTTCAAGGTGATGGGAGTTTGTGGTTCGCTGACATCATAAATGACAATGAAGCAGAGATGATGCCAGAAGCAGAGCCAGCCAGTCACCCTTGAGACCCTCCTTTTGTGGCTACATCAGTTGTTTTTCATTGCTCTGATGGATTACCATAACCAAAGGTGACTTAGGAAAGCATTTATTTCAGCTTGTAGTTACACACACACACACACACACACACACACACACACACACACACACACACACACACACACAGAGAGAGAGAGAGAGAGAGAGAGAGAGAGAGAGAGAGAGAGAGAGAGAGAGAGAGAGAGAGAGAGAGAGAGAGCAAGAGAGAGAGAGAGCATAATGATGGGGGAGACATGGTAGGAAGAGGAAGAGTCTGGAGCAGAAAGTCAAGAGATGACATCTTCAACCTACAATAGGAAGCAGAAAGTGTGGACAGGAATTGATGGGAGACTATAAACTTTCAAATCCCACCCTCCAGTGATGGACTTCCTCCACTGAGACTCTACCTCTGAAAGGTTCCATAAGCTCCTCAAACAGTGCCACCAACTGGGGACCAAGTATTCAAATGCCTGCGCCTATTCTTCATTCAACCTACCACAGTAATCCACACCTACTAACAAGATCTGACATCTGGAAGATTCCTCACTCCCCACACCCTATAACAACACCAACCTCTAGAAAAGAAGTCTTCAAACACATGAGCCTGCTGGATACATTCCACATTCAAAAACCATGACAAAATTTTAGTCACTTATTAGGAATGACCTAATAAAAATATCTACCATGCTAGAGTCGAGGATATGTACATAAACTCTAGTTTTTCTTAATACAAAACTGTGAAATTCTTTGTTAATTTCAAGAGTTAAAGTTTTCCATGGTGCATCTTGGAATGAGTCTGATGTCACCCATTATCCTGTGGAGTCTCTGATCCCTTTAGACCTCTAACCAAATCCTCTCCATTTTAGAATTTCTTTTGAAGTATTTATCTGATCATTTGTTTCCCACTCTTCTGCACTTATTTATTTTCTGCTTCTAATTTCTTCTTCAATCTTCTCAACTACATGTTGAAGTTTTCTTTTTTTACAATTGCTTTCCTATTTTTAATTTCAAAAAGTTTTTTAAATTCTAACAATTCCTTTTCTCTAGTATTCTTCTTAGATTCATTTGTGGTGTGTGTGTGTGTGTGTGTGTGTGTGTGTGTGTGTGTGATATGTGTATGTGTATGCATGTTTGTGCACATGCACATATGTTCCTGTTTATGGAAAAGCCAGTGGATAATCTCAGATGTCACTCTCAGGCACAGTTCACATCTTGTTTTCTGGGGTTTGTGTGTGTGTCAGTGTGTGTCACAGTGTGCCTGTGGAGGTCAAAGGACAATGTTATGGACATGGTTCTCTCCTTTCACCTTTATATGGGTTCCGCTGACCGAAACAAATTCTCAGACTAGCATGTCAGGCAGCAAGTGTGTTTACTGGCTGAGCCATCCCAGCAACCCCATGCACACTCTTGCTGAAAACTCATTTAATTCCAATGGGTGTGGGGGGGGGAATTGGTTCATGGCTGGATCATGAAATGAATAAGTCAGTAATTCTTTTTCCAGGTAACAGTTCTGATTGTGGACTTGTGCTCTGTTCTTGCTCCCACCTGCCCCCATGGCCCTTGCCTCTCCTCACCTTCCCCTATTGTTTCTTCTCTTGTTCCTTTCCCTCCTCTTCTCTTTTAGTAATTTCTCTCTCTCTTTATTATGTTTTTAAAAGTCTCCCTATGTAACTCAGGCTAGTTTAAAATTTATTATGTACGCCAGGCACCTTGAGGTCCTCCTGTCTCTGCCTCAACAGTGCTTGGATTCCTGACACTTCTTTAAATACTCTGATTATTAAAATGATATATTTAGGGGGTTCCAAGTTCTGTATTAGACCTGCCAAGGTCTGGAATTGTCTACCTCATCATGCACATCCCTCCCTTTCTCCCATGCCTGCTCTGCACGATGCCTGACCCTCAGGTGTGCCCATCCCCTCTGCTCCTAGAACTTTCTGTGTTTGTTTTGTCTTGTTTTTTCTTTTGTTCAGAATGTCCTGCCTTGCTCTTCCCATTCTGTTACCTTCACATTCTCCAGGACCGATTTCAAGGGCTAGACAATGAATTCACATCATCCGCGCTGTTTGGGGGTGTCTAATCAGCTGCAGGGATCCTCTCGTCTCTGTCACTTCTCCAGCTGAGCTGCCGCTCCCCTAGCCCTGATGCTGTAGTGATTATCAAGACCAGGCGTTAGCAAGCTGCTCCTGAAAACAGAGACTAGAGACTCGAGACTTTACAAACTGAACAGTTGCTGTCATGTCTCTTCTCCCGCCTCACCTCCTCCCTGGCCCCTTTCTTCATTCTCCTCCTCCTCTTTATTCTATTACTCTTTACAATCTAAAATGAAAACCCAAAGAGCCATCGTCTCAGGGTATCAGTTCGCAGCATGGCCATGTTCAGAGATGGCTACTGGCCATTTGCTGACACTCGATCTGGATTATGGTCAAACTTGATTTATAACATTCAAAACCAGACAAAAGCAGCCATCTGAATTGGTATAAAGCACAGCAAACGCAGAATATTAAACACTTAATATAAACGGATGATGTCATCCTCCTAATCGTAGCTGAGACAAAAGCAGACTGCATTTGTGTAGCAAGAGAAAAAAATTAAAACCACAATTGTGCAGGAATTCAGGTTTGTAACAGACTCTTGTATCAAAACTGAGGAGATGTCTAATTCATTGTGGACATTTTAAACTTTGGGTCAGATAAAAGGTGAGGAAAACTGTCCAGGGGTCTCCTTATCTTGGCAGAGGTAAGACAGCGTTTGTCTTCTTGAATCACTAGGCCTTAGATTAGAGGATTGATTAATCTTGGAAGTGTCAATCTCAGCACAGACCGTGTAGTGTAGTTACCAGTGTTCACAGGGGTTGGTGCTTGTTACCAACGGCGGGATGACAAACTGCTGTCCAGAAAACACACTCTGCTGATGTCTGCAGTGTAGACACTCCCGCTGTGACCCATTTCTAGACATCAGCGCTTTCATGATAAAGTGGCAACCTTCTGGATTTGTAAAAATCAAACACCCTAACTGTTAAGCCAGCATAAACCCTTCAATTGTCCTATCAGGAACTTTCTTGGAGCAACAAAGAAAGTAACTACTTCATTCTGGAAAATAATGTGATAAAAAAGAAAAGATTTTCTCTTCTTAGACCATGGCTTAATTTCCCTTCCTGTTGCTGTGATACTCTATCCCCCACAAAAGACAATTTAGAGGAGTAAGGATATATGCTAACTCACACATCTGTGTTACAGCCCATTGTTGTGGGGAAGCAAAGGTGGCAGGGACTTCATGCAGCTAGTCACATCTACAGTCAAGGGCACAGAGAGAATGACTGCATGCCTGCTTGTTAGTAACCAGCTTACTCTCTCCTTTTCATTCAGTCTAGGGCCCAGTTGTGAAAATGGTGCAGCCCACAGAGGGCCAGGAGGTGGATATTTCCATCAAAATAAAGAGAATCCCTCCACAGACATGCCCACAGCCCAACCTGATCTAGCCAGTTTCTCACTGGGACTCACTGCCCAGCTGATTCTGCATTGTGCAAGCCGACAATTAAAACTAATCATCACTTGGGCCCAAAGAGATGGCTCAGTGGTTAAGAGCACTGGCTGCTCTTGCAGAGGACCTGAGTTCAGTTCCCAGCACCCACATGGCAGCTCACAACCATCTATAACTCCAGTTCTGGGGAATCCAACACCCTCCTGAGGCCTCTGCAGTTGCTACGTGTATGTGGTGCAGGCAAACACTCATACACATAAAATAAAAATAGCTCTGTCTTCAAAACAACCAAAGCAAACCATCACTGACAAATTGATCAGGAAACAACAAAGGGGCTAGAAATTCTGAGTGTAAATCCATTGAGAATTTAAGAACATGGGAATATAAGTACCCTACTTTTCTAAGCCCCACATTTTAGTGCTTGGTTCTTATTAAACATGCATGTGAGAGAAAAGAATTCATTTGATAATTGTTCCCAGAAGACTTGCATTTTAATTCCTCAGCAAATTCCTTCCCTAGAATTTGAATCACTTTTTATTGGGGGGAGAGTAACAACACAGATTTAGTTAGTTTCAAGAGTTATAATTCAGTGGCATTTAGTGCCTTCTCATGGTTTCATAACCATTGCCTCTCTGTGAGAACGTTTTCTCTAGTATTTAACTCGGCATACATGTTGGATTCTGTAAACTATTTTGATGTCTTTAAACTCAAGACAAAATCATGAATCCAACTAGAAATATTTTGGAGTGTAGCTGCCACCTCCCCTTCAGCAGCATCCAACTGCTTTAGACAGCTGAGTGTGTCTGGGTACCGCCAGCATGCTTTGTTAGCTGGTGAATGGAGAAAACATGCAGGAGGAGTCAAGGCAACTTGTTGAGAATCAGGAGCTCCCTGGCTTCACCAACTGTACCGCTGCTATTAGCCCAGTTACTTTTATACTTCGCCGGCTTGTTGTTCCATTTTGTCCACCCATGGCATTTGCTGACTGCCTAGGAGGCTTGGACGAGGGTTTCCATTCAACCTCAGCATGGCCAGGACTGAGCTACAGTACTTCGAGTTCTGTCCTTGAGCTGAGACAGCGAAACTGTGATCGAGAGGTGGTTGCATGCTTTCAGGTGGCTTGGACATTGGAAATTGTAGACACCTGGGCTGTTATGGTACTCATGGGCTCGTTTTATGGCATGATTGATGCCAGACGAAGGTTGCCTGGGCAGGCTGGAGCATTTACTCCATTTACTCGTGTGAGAGTTTATAGCAGTATCCTGATAAGAAGAGTGCCACTGGGTAAATTGCAGCTGGGCTCGAAAGTTCATCCACCAGAGATGCTATGGGCAGCAGACATCTGTTTACTTCCTTGACCTCAGGGTGGCTCATCATTCCCAGATGTATGCACACGGAGGCAGAGGAAAGCAAATCGGGCTATATGTCTTCCTTTTTTATAACTTGTCTGTGTCTTTTGGTTTCTTTATAATCAACGTTTGTTTTTCTAGGGCCAGGCGCATCTTAGCAAATTGTTTAATAATGGTATGTCCAAGAATATTTTGAGAAAAAGAGAAGCAAAGGGAGTAAAGAGGAGGCCTTTTATACAAGCCTTCCTCCCAGGCCTCGCACCTGTTCCCTTTAAAATTCTTTGAACAGCGATGAGGAAAATGGTTTTATTATTTTGTGACCTTCAGGCCAAATCTCCCTTTATGGAGTGATGGCATTGAACAGTGTGACTCCAACTATTATAGATACCATCCATACAACTAAAACACATACCTAGGAACAATGGCCATTTTATAGAAGGAGAATATTTCCCTGGTTAAATAATACACTGAAAACATAGGTTAATCACCAAAATGTTGAAATTAACCAGAAAGTCATCTACATGATGACTCTGAATGAGAAGAGGAAATTCTAACCCAAGGTTTTCTAATTGCTGTCTTTTTTTTTAAACTGTATTGGACTTTAAAAATTAGGATATCCAATTCAAACAAGCCACAGAAGCAGAGTAGCCCAATGTCATGTTTACACTGTGACTCAGCAGCTGCAGTCCATTTAAGGCAGACAGACCATTCTAATAACTCACTCTAATTAAACCCCCCCCCCTCTGATAATGGCTCCTCCTGGGGTTATCCACAAAAAGAGCTTTGAAGGGGGCTCAAATTACCAACAAGAATGAAGAGAACACATTTTGATGCTGCTTAGAAGTCTCTGTCCCCAGATACCCATCTTTCTGAGATTCCTATGGTTATTGTCTCCTTTTGACATTTTCCTGGAAAGCTTTTCATCAGATACCAACACCAAAATGCTTATAAGCCACCAAACTGCCCACACAGAAAAGCATTTCAAGCTTATCTATCCTACCATTCTAGTAATATCTACAGGGCTGTCTTTAACGTGTACAAATAATCAACCATTATACCCACTAACTGGTGAAGAGATGTATTGACCTGTTCTTGTCTACTGCTAAAACAGTCTAAAGAGAAGTGAGTCACAGAAATGTTTATCAGAGAAAGAGAATGAAACCCCAGAAAGTCAACACCCTATTCCGATGGCTCTTCATTCTAACTGGACTTGACTTCAAGAATCCTGAAGTCACGTGCTTCTGCGAGCCTTTGTTGTTTCCCTGTGAACTCTGCGGTAATGCCACCCAGAATGAGCTCTGAAAGCCTGCATGCTAACCCTGGAAACCGCAAGCTCTAAGGCTTTTTAATTGTTATTCCCCTGTGTTGTAACTCGTCACCAGTGGGGGCGGGGGTGGGTGGGTGGGGAGGAACAGTGGCTGTTATCATTAAGTATAACATTTCAAAACCTCCCTGGGCCAGTAGAAACAGTCTCCTTCAAAAGCACATGGGGATGCTTTGATGTCACAATATGTTAGTCCTCTGGAAGTCACTCATCACTGGGGAGACAGTTAATGTCGCTCCTTAGTTTCTGTATTTCTTCCTGTTTGTGTCATTCTTCAAATACCTACCTTTTGTCACCAGGTTTTTAGACCATATTCCACAGGTTTGCACAGCTATAATGGAAAGGTCCAGAGGGAGGAGACTCATGTATATCTGAGAGCTCTTACATGACTGGCCATCCTGAGAGGACATGTGAAGGCCCTGCACCTGTGGGGGGCATTTGCTTGAACTGTTTAGTTGCTTTGTGGAAGCAACTCATCTCCCCAAAGAAAGTGCTAGAGCACACAGGCCTGGCTTCAGGACAAATAAAAAAGATGCAAAGTTGCGGATGTTTATGTACTTTTGCAGCAGGCATCAAGATTAAGAGTGGGCTGGGAGACAGCTCAGCAGTTAAGAGCACTGGCTGCTCTTGCAGAGGACTCTGATTTGGTTCCCAGCATCTACATGGTGACTCACAACAGCCTGTAATTCCAACCCAAACCCCAAGGGATACTATGCCCTCTTCTGGCTTTTTGGGGCACCAGGCAGGCATGTAGTGCATCATATATACATATATGTGCATATATGTATATATGTATATATGTGTGTGTATATGTGCATATATGTATATTTGTAGGCAAATACTCATGCATATATCTTTTTTGTTTGTTTGTTTGGTTTTTTTTGAGACAGGTTTTCTCTGTGTAGCTTTGGAGCCTTTCCCGGAACTCACTCTGTAGCCCAGGCTGGACTCATACTCACAGAGATATGCCTGCCTCTGCCTCCTGAGTGCAGGGACGAAAGGCATGCGCCATCACAGCTTGGCGCATCTATCTTTTTTTAATCTTAAAAATATACTAGCATATGACATAAGCCAATGGGCAGAAAGACTGGATACCACCCCTTCCAACAAAGTAACATGTCAGGGACAGAGCATGTGCAAGAAAAGTTCATGAAATACAAGTGTAGATAAAGGTGTGCATACTTTCTTAATGACCTATAAAGGTCACTGCTCTGGAGGCAGATTGCCATCTGTTTATTTATTTATTTATTTATTTATTTATTTATTTATTTATTTTTATTTAGTTAGTTTATGTAGTGTGTGTGTGTGTGTGTGTGTGTGTGTGTGTGTGTGTGTGTGTGTGTGTGTGTGTAGTTGGTAATCTCCTTCCACCATGTAGATCCCAAGGATCCAACTCAGATTATCAGGCTTGATGGCAAGTCCTGCTACCCATTTAGCCATCACTGGGTCTTAGGTCTTTTTTTAGTTTGGGGAACTAATATCATCCAGGAAGACTCCATCCTTATGGACTGATCATCTCCCCAAAACCTTAAAGCCAACATGTTGAGAGCCTCTGTGGGTGGAAGAAGAGTACCAACTACATGTCCACACACATAGGCTTGATGGAAAGCACTCCTACCTTTATGGTTCAAAGCCATAGAGGAAGAGGCAGAACCATGTCTTGCAATGTTAGCTGGATCCGTGGGACTGGCACTCAGGAGTGAAGCAGAGCGATGCTCCAGAATGGCCATGAGGATTGAATGCGCAGCAAACATGGCACATTGTCTAGACTATTATGGACTGGTGGGACTATTTGGGAAAGGGAAATAAAATACTCCTTTCCCAGCCATTCTGCAGGTGATGTCTTAAACACAAAAGAACCATGAACACGTCTGTATTAGCTGTTTTTCTCATTCTATGCCAAAGCATATGTCAAAAGCTACCTAAGGGAGAAGGGTTCCCTTTGGCCCATGGTTTGAAGGGATAAAGTCTATTCTGGCAGAGGAGACATGACAGCAGGAGAGTGAAACAGCTGTTATGTTCTGTCTTCAGCTAGAAGCAAGGAGAGATGAATGTGGGTATTTAGCTAGCTTTTTGTTTTTTTCATTTTATTCAGCCTGGGATCTCAGCCCATGGGATGGTGCCACCACATTCAAAGGAGATCTTCTCTTGCCAGTTAAACCTCTTTGGAAACATCATTACAGATATGTACAGATGTGTGTCTCCTAGGTGATTTTAAATTTGGTCAAGTTGACAATGAAGATTAACCATTAGATACATCTTATGTCTTCAAGTTATATATCTTTAAGGCACATAGACTATGTCGTGAAAAAATGTAGAGAATATATTTGCTGTGAAATTACCTCCAGATATTTTGTGAAGAGGTCTAAATAGGTAGCTTACTTCTACTTGTACTCCTTGGCAAAACTTTGTGAATGTATGAGTTTCTATACATCTCCAGGGTGGGTAAGTTGGCTCAAAGGATAAAGACATCTACTGTCTTGGTCAGGGTTACTATTACTTTGATGAAATAACCATGCTCAAAAGCAATTTGGGGAAGAAAGGGTTTATTCCACTCATAGTTCCATATAACAGTTCATCACCAAAAGCAATGAAGGCAGGAACTCAAGAAGGGCAAAATCTTACAGGCAGAAGCTGATGAAGAGGACATGGAAGAGTTTTGCTTACTGGCTTGCTCCTCATGACTTGCTCAGCCAGCTTTCTTATAGAACCCAGGACCACCAGTCCAGGGATGCCACCACCCACAATGGGCTGGGCCCTCCCACATCAATCACTAATTAAGAAAATGCCTTACAGGTTCTACCTACAACTTGATCTGTTGGAGGCATTTTCTCAATAAAGGGTCCCTCTTCTCAGATGACTTTAGCTTGTGTCAAGTGTACATAAAACTAGCCAGTACAGCTACCAAGCCTGATGCTCTGAGTTCCATTCCCAGAACTTACATAGTAGGAGAAATTTGACTGGTGCCAAGTGTCCTCTGACCACCACACTTGGTGTCTTGACACACATACCCATATCTCCCTCCACACAATAAATAAAGGAAAAACAATAAAAAAAAATTGAAAAAAAAATCTCTACATGTTAGTGTCTACCCTGTGCTGAATAATTACCTTAACAGTCTTTGGTAACTTAAGACAATAAAAATGCCCTATCTTAGACTTTGGAGAACCCAGCATTCTACATCCAAGACATCACAAAACTCTACCCTCCTGGGAAGTTCTAGGGAGAAGCCATCTCCTTCCACAATTTTCCTCAAGTCACTTGTTCTATGGGTTTGTGGCTTTTCCTTATCCCTTAAGCTTTTCCTTTGCTCTTTATGTTTCTCCTCTGACTCCGACCCTTGTGCCAACTCTTTATAAGGCCTACCATATATCATCCCCAGTTTAATACATCTGCAAGTATTTCTGCTAGTGTGAAAGGTATTTTGACCATATACCAGGACAGGATTCTATACGGAAAAAGTGTTCTGCTCTGGGTTAGATCCATAAGATTCCAATAACCATGTGAACTGTACAGCTGTAATCCCAACACGTGAGAAGTAGAGGTAGGGAGGCACAGGAGCTTAAGGTTATTCTCAGCTGCATACTAAGCTGGGGGTCAACCTGGGCTACGTTAAACTCCAATTCAACAAACCAAAATCAATCCAAACCATGTTACTGTCCCAACATAATCTTTGGAATTGGGCCAGTAGTTTGTAATAACACTGTTCTCAAAAATATACTTCTGTCCTTGGATATCTAGGAAGGAAATTTTTACCCTGTCCCTGCTGATTGCAAAAAGAGCCTATGGTTACAGAGTGGGGAAAAAAAAAAGAACCAACTTACATTTTCCTGTGTTTTTGGCCTAGAACATGGGGCCTGTTAGGCGCCTAGTTTTAATGATTATTTTAATGGTATTTTAAGCCATGGCTTAGATTGCTCCCCACTCATGCCAGCTCTTCCATGTATTCTAAGTATTAGAAGCCTCGTTTTCCAAACCCCGCTGGCCAGCACAGTTTTCTTTCCCTTGTGAGCTGAATAGTGCCAAGCACACCACTGACCTCAGCAGATAGGGGCAGTGTCGGGGCTATGACAGAAAAGAGAAACTGAATTTTCAGAGCCTTGGTTCTCTGGTGTGCTTGCAGCTCACACCTGTGGGCAGGTCCTTTGGAAGCTTGAAGCTCTCTGAAGGGCAGGTCCTTCATCTTTTTACCAATGGAAGAAGCAACTGTTTGTAAGTGGGGTGTATATTGAAGATGCTGGGTGTGGTGACACGCTCCTTTAATCTTAGTGCTCAGGAGTCAGAGGCAGGCAGATCTCTGTGAGTTCAAGGCCAGCATGAGACTACATAGTGGGTTCCAGACCAGCCAGAGCTACTTGGGAAGACCCTACCTCAAAATATCATCATCATCATCACTATCATCATCATCATAAGCAGCAGCAGCATTATTGTGCAAATCACCCTGATAAAAGATGACACCAAATATTGTTCTGACTCCTTGGCCTCAGGATGCTCAAGCAAGTGATGTATGCTTTGTTTGTGTGTATGTACATGTGCATGCATATACATCTCAGTGTGTATCTCTGTTTCTGAATGAACATAATCATCACAGGCCTAGTCCATATTTAGAGGGTAAGTGAAATGTATGTTTACAATAACTTTTAAAATAAAGTTAGTAATTTGAATTTTAATAATATTGTAAATTTATTCTTTGAAATTTCAGACATAGATACAACATATCTTAATGGTATCTTCCTCTGTTTCCCCCTGTAGATGTATCCAACCTTCTTATTAAATAAGAAACACAGAACCAATGCAAAGAAGAAAGCCAAGAGGTCAGAGCTAAGAGCTAAAACCTTACCCTTCCTCCTGCGGTGGTCCTACCTCTCTGAACCAGAGATACCCCTGTGTTAAAGTCTTTATATAGAGTTCCTGTCCTGCCTTCTCATTGGTTGTAAACCCAACCACATGACCGCCTCCTCACAGCCTGTCTTTATAGGCCTCCAGGTTTTCCATGATTGGTATTAAGATTAAAGGCATGTGTATCCAATAATGGCTGTATCCCTGAACACACAGAGTCTTACCCAGCTCTGCCTACCAAGTGCTGGAATTACAAGCGTATGCTACCACTGCCCTGCTTTCCTATGGCTTGCTAACAGCTCTGACCTCTTGGCTTTCTTCTTTGCATTGGTTCTGTGTTTCTTATTTAATAAGAAGGTTGGATACATCTACATTTGGCGCCCAACGTGGGGAAGAATTCATTAAAAACCGCTTGGCTTGACTTGGCGGCAGGTCCGGTTTCCAGCCCTGCCTAGCTTGGGCCCAGGCCTGACTGACCTGCAGCTGGAGCTACTTGCAACTGCTACAAACAACTCAGACCTGCCCTGCTGAACAGGGCCCCTGCCTGTAAAGCCAAGGCTTGACTCGGCTCAAGCGGCTACACTTCCTCTCTCTCTCTCTCTCTCTCTCTCTCTCTCTCTCTCTCTCTCTCTCGCTGGATTCACACCTCGAACACCAGGTGGCTGTGAAATTCCCTGGGATTCTACTGTTCTACCCAGACTTGGTAAGTCAATTAACATATCTATTTAAAAGAGAATTTTTTTCTACATTAAAAAAAATGGGCTTTATGTGTACATTGGAAGAAAATTGGGCTTTGTTTGAAATTTTAGGCACTCTGACAATGGAACAACTATATGAAAAGATTAATATTGATCGAATTATTCAGTTTATTACTTTTCTTATCCTCATTTTACTATTTAAAAAGATCGTCAACTTAAGTGCCAGGATAACAGTCTTAGAAAAACTTGTTAAACCGGTAAAAATGAATTATAGAGAAATTCAAATTCAGACAGAAGAAATAGTGAAGTTGTTTCAAAATTGGATCATAAGGTTACAGAAAGAAAGCCAGTTTTCACACAATCACCCTTAATTTATCCAGTAGCCGTACAGCAGCTACCTGATGAAGAGAATGAACAAAATACTTGGGTTTCAGTTGAAATGTTAGACTTACGAAGATTTAAGGAGGCAATAGCATCTTATGGCATGCACTCCCCATATGTAAAGCAAATGTTAAACACCTGGTCAACTTGTAATAGGATTCTACCAAAGGACTGGCGGGAATTGGCACAGGCTGTTCTTGAACCCGGACAAAATCTCCAGTGGAAAATGTGGTTCAGTAATGAGGCTAAAAATATAGAAAGACAATGGAGGGATAGCGGAATACAAGTCTGCCAGGATCAGCTTATTGGCGAAGGCCAATATGCTTCAGTACAAACACAATGTTCCTATGATGTCCAAACCCTAGTTCTATGTAAAACGGCAGCTTTGAATGCATGGGACAGAGTTGAAGAACCAGGAAAAAAAACTGAGTCATTTACAAAGGTTATACAGGGCCCAAAAGAATCTTTCACAGATTTCTTACAAAGATTGACTTCAGCAGTACAAAAAATGGTCCCGAATTCAGAGGCTAGTCAGATAATAATTGAATCTTTAGCCTTTGAGAATGCAAATGCAGCGTGCAAAAGAATAATTAGGCCGTTAAAGGCAAGATCTGCACCTTTGGAAGATTGGATTAGAGATACAGTTAATGTAGAGGCTTATGACCATGATGATATGTGGGTAGGAAAAGCAATTTCAAAAGGTTTGAGCAATGTTAGATGTTTTGGATGTGGAAAGCAAGGACATTCCAACTCCCTCCACTGGAGGAATATTTTAGAAATTAATTTCACCTGGAGCACTTGTGACACTTTTTGAGATCAGCAAGTGTCTTAGGGGACACAACGGATTCTTCAAGTCACTTATTTTTCAAACACGTTTCTTCCCTTGAACACTTAATAGCAAATGTCCTTTCTATTCTAGAATCATTGCTGATTCTTACATTGTTCATCATAGATTAGGAGAAGATGAGAAAAGAGGCAGGAGAAACTCCCACTCATTAGTGAGTGTGTGTGTGTGTGTGTGTGTGTGTGTGTGTGTGTGTGTGTGTGTGTGAATGTTGTGTGAGTGTGTATGCATGTCTGTATCCTGTGTGTATATGTGTATGTACATTTATGTATGTATATGTGTTTATATATATATATACATATATATATACACACACGTGTGTGTGTGCATGTATGTTTGTGTATATCTTTGTGTTTGTATAGGTCTGTGTATCTGCATGTTTATGTATGTTTATGTACATGCACATATATACATATATATATATATATATATATATATATATATATATATATATATATGTGTGTGTGTGTGTGTGTGTGTGATATGATAGATATAGTTGTGGAAGTGGTTTCCATAGAAATTTTATGGGAGTCTGTTTTAACCTAGATTTACCTGGTAAGTAGCACAAGGGTACAGATATCTGAGAAGATAGCTCTTGCCACATACTCTAGGGACTCCTAGTTCACATGTGACTAAGTTTCACTTATTAGGGAAAAGAATTATTCAAAAGCTTAAAAGAGAATTCTCTCTCCATTCACCCTTCCCTGCACTCCCACCCCCATAATAATCTAGCTGAAGGTCGCTTGCTGATACCTCACTGGTTTTCAGTTGCTTTGATGTAGGTATAGCGATTGATTTGGAACTTGTTTAGTTAACAAATTGGACTCCCTGGAAAACCCCACTTCTCTCTTCCTCCTTGAAGCATGCCCAGGATGGTTGCAACAATACACTATGGCAATTAAAATAAATAACCACCTCCTATCAAACCTTGTAAAACCCCTGTCATTGTTGACAATGTCTTAGGGATATCACTTTGATGTCTTCCCCTTACTGTAGGCATCTTGCTCAAAGAAGAAAATCTTTAAAGAGTAGTGTGTGGTTTTGTGGGATGAGAAGTAAACAAATAAGCATATTAGTAATTCATAGTGTATCTGGCTATGTAGCACAGACGGTTACATGGTACACTTTCATGCTAACAAACATAAAATAAGGCAACACTCAACTGCGTCTTGAAGGACAAATTCAGAATTATAAAGGGAACAGATATTTCTATAAATGTCTGTTCCATAAATAAAACAGAAATGCTAGGCATGATTAAAGCTCAGAGAAAGGGTGATATCCAGGAGTAGATATGTCTCTGTGGCAATTTACAAGGGAGAGTTATAGAAGAGTGTCTTTCCTTTTAGGTATAGAGAGCCATAGTGGTTGCCCAGGAAACTGGGACATCACAGAATGATGGGGAGATGCTGGAAGAGAGGATTAGGGACAGGATATGCAAAGGTGTTGATGTCTGTCTTGGGAGAAAATAAAAGTTGAAAGGGAGATTTAAGGTCTTTTGATACTTTTTTTTTATTTTTAGAGATTGGGGTCTCACTGTACAGCTCCAGCTGGCCTCAACTCACTTTATTTGGAGACAATCCTGATTTTGAACTCACAGAGATCTACCTACCTATATCTCTTTGGGTTAGAATTAAAGGCATGTATTACCATGCTAGGTTTATTTTAAAGGAAGAACTACATCAGTGACATATTTTCAAGTCCAGCTTCATCCATTCATTTAATCAGCTAACATTTATGATGCGGTGATTATGAGCAGGCATTTGGGAACACAAAAGGAGGTTTATTATAAACTTGAATAGGAGATCCCGGAGCTATGGTCTTTGTTGGGGAAAATGATACATACAAAAAGACTAGGAAATAACACTGTATGATGAACCAAAGTCCATTGTAAGCTCATATGCTGTAAAGACATTGGCAATGGAGATACGTGTGGTAGGGGAGAAGAAGGAAGAAGAAAGCCACTATGTTAATAGCTTCTATTCTGCTGAATCGCCCCAGTAACAAAGCTAAACCTAAGGCTAGTGATAGGAATGGTCAAGAAGACTCTTTAGTCAGAAAGCTTATCTGTATTTTGTGGTAAATAGGAACTTAATTCCAGACTCCATCATCCCTTGAGCATCCTGAATAGAACTGACCCAATGCCTTTCTCTTTAGAGATGATCAAATTCCCCTTTAAAAGTATCAGAGAAGATTTATAGCATACCTTCTTAGTGCTCATACAACACTCAGAGGCCAAGAGGGGTCCCATAAATGATGGAGAGAGAGAGAGAGAGAGAGAGAGAGAGAGAGAGAGAGAGAGAGAGAGAGAGAGAGGGAGAGAGAGAGAGGATGCTGTCAGGCTGAGCCTGTGACTCAAGACTAGGGTGCTTCACTCACAAAAGCCTCATAAATGTCCTACTGGCTCAGGCTATAAAGCCCCTGATTGTGATTTTTTTATGTTTACTGTAATATTGAAAATCTGTGGCTAAAGCCCAGGACAGTGGTTTCTGTAGAAATCACCCTATTTTACTGCTAAATTATAGGATCATATATGGCCCCAAAGTGCTTCAATGAACTTAACAGAAAGGTTACTCCCAAGCCAGGGAGACTTTGATCTTAATAGCATCACAAAGCCAAGGTCAGTGAGATGATTTGTGAGAGCTTTCCTGAATCAGGATGAGGATGAACCTGTAAGGACATGGAAAGAGCAAGCATAAAGGTTTACTGTTTACCTCTCTGTGTATGAATGCTTTATTTATGCTACAAAGGACAGTTCTATCAAGAAGAGTTATAGGAATACCACTTTTCTCCTTGTCTCTTCTTCTATTAGTAGAAGAAAAAAATAAGCATTTCATTAGGCTGTATTTATTATTCAACATGCTGGGATGCATAGTTACATTTTTGTTCAAGTATGACATGTACTTCAATCACATTTACTCTGTTACTTTGTCTTGTCTCCTTACCCCCTCTTCCTCTTTAAGAAAATAGCTCCTTTTCTATTTTCATATATGTGTCTTCTAGGTTCTACATAAAAGAAAGGAATAATAAAATAGGTATCTTTTCTGGATCTGGCTTATTTAGCTTAACACGATAATCTTCAATTCCACTGCTATATGCCACTTGATGTCAGAATAAATGTAGGCGCTAAAGCATTGGGTTCACCACAGTTCTTTCCAGTCAGCCTGTGAGTCTAGTGCTTATCATTACTGCCAGAAACATATTTTACCTTCATTAAGTGTATTTTTAGAAGTAACGATGATTATCAAGATATTACCTATGTTGAGTGGAATGGAATGTACCAGGAGGATTTGGAATGCAAATATCTCCAAAGATTGAGTTTTCAAGAAATCATAATGGAATGAATTACTTCCTAATTTTCACAGAACACAGACACATTAAAATGGCATATCTAGGTTGCACTTTTGAATCCTAGTAAAAGTTCTTTCAGTTAAATTTCCTTGCAAAGCAGTGTTAATTTGTCTCCAACTGTGAGGGACCTTGGTGAGACACCACTCTGAGCTACAGAGGCTCTAACCAGCACTTTGAAAGGACTTAGCAGATATACAGATGAATCAAATGGGTCTTGAACCTTATGATGAAAAGCTTAGGGCCTGGGTATTATAGTGTCTGGCTTCTCTTTCCATGGAACATCAGCAAAAAAAACGGGTTGAATTCCTCAAGCAGAAATACAACGATGATTACCTGCCTAGTGCATTTCAGGAAGGCCATCTTTACCCTGTGCTCCTGCAACTCTGTAGAACCAAAGCTTCAGGGTACTGAAAAATGCTAGCAAGACAGATGGCATCCATCTGACAGTCTCTCAGCTCCCCAGACACATGCCCATGTCAGGATAAAATATAGAGAAAAACAAAACAAAGCAAAAGCCCATGGATATTGTATAGAACTTATTTTATGAAAAATAGTCAATCACATAGTCTATTAAGTTTATAGCAGAGTAATTATGACAGACCAGAAGGCTGCTGGTCATTGCAAAGAACCCTGGAGGGTACATGCGCACATGCACACACATAAACACAAAATTTTAATACATGATTCAGACAAGAAACCAAAGGTATCACCTTATAATAGACACAGAATACAAAAGCCTAGACCTAGGCATTTTGTGATATATGTGAGGAGGAGGAGTGTAGTTCTGATTAAAGTATGTAGCCCAATTCCTTAATTTCAATAATCACCTGTGATCACTTGACCAAAGTTAAGCAGTTGAACAAATATCTTAACTAGTCCTTGCTTCCACCTAGATCATTTTAAAAGCTGTCTGTTCTGTGCCTTTGAGCACGCACTGCTTACTCTACAGTCCTCTGCATGCTGCATTTGCGACACTGTGGTCTCTCCATCTTTGTCACCTGGACACAGGTGAGTGACTTTTGCAAAGCTTAATAGTCACCTCCTCTCATACTGTTTCTACCCTTGTGTGACTCTTGTACTGGGCTTTTTCCTCACTGTTCTTGTGGCAGCATACATTTTCTATGCTATTTCTCTGACGTCGGTTGTGATTTTCCCAAAGCAAGAGGCAAATCTTGATTTCTCTTCTTTTAATACAGGGCTCAAACCAGGTGAGTCCTGAAATAAATATGAGCAAAAAGAAAATGAATTAATGACATTAAGGATTTTAAAGCTTTAGAAACACCACCAGGGAATTTACTGAATATATTACTTTCTTCCAAGGAATACACAGTATAACAGTAGGAGATTGAAAGGGAAATATTTTTAAAATATGAGAAAGAAAACATCAAGGGTATAGACCAGGAAGAGGTTTGTTGATTGATTTGAAAGGAAGGAAGGAGAGAAATCGAAGCCAAAGATGAAATAAAAAAAACCAACTGGATTCATTCCAGGTTTCTTCCAAAAGTGCCTGAAGAGATGACTTGGTTTTATACAATAGTCATCCTCACCATCCTTCCTGTTTAAAACCATTTCTAAAAATAGTAAGAGCTTATACTTTAGTGAAGATCACAGGAAAGGATATAACATAGGCAAATTTCTAAGGAATTTTTAAAAGATTCATTTTGTTATTTATGTGTATCGGGTATATCTGTATGTATATGCACCATGTGTTTGGATACCTTTGGAGTCCAGAAGAGAACATATCATTTATTGTTAGAGTTACAGGTGGTTGTGAACTACCCAACTTGGGTGCTGGGAACCGAACCCAGGTCCTCTGCAAGAGTAGTTCAGGCTCTTAACCACAGAGCCATCTCTCCAGCCTCTAAAGACAGGCTTCTTACAATGGGATGAAGTCTTCATTGTGCACATGGTTTTTAGTAGTCTCTTCTCAGACTACAAGTGGATTCCATTCTTGTTCATGTCTAATTGTACTTACTATATTAAGTGTGTACAATTAATATATTACAATTCATTAAGTGCTGCGCTTCTGTACAACAGCTTTCAGTGAGATATGCTGTCTCCTGAATGGATGATGCTGGAAGCGCATGGTGTACCGCTCCCTGGAACCTGCATCCCATGAAATGCAAATTCCCAATCAATCACATCTCTATGCAGCATGGAGGAAGAGCAAAAATTTTTTGGGGGGGCTCTATCCACTGAGTGATGGAATTGTTTATTATTGTAAAATAACCTTAGGGTTAGTTTTCTGAGACCTTCATGTGATGTATTTTGATCATATTGACTCCACTCCCAACTCCTCTCAGATATCCCCCCTTTCCCTACCCTTTCAACTTTGTATCCTCTTCTTTTTTATTTCATAATACAGGACACTATGCATGATTTGATAAAGATTTCTGCCCTCTAACATGTAATGGTTGATGCATTTACTCACGATTCTGAATTTCAGATGGATTTGATCCTACTGAAATTAAAAATGCATTATTTTTATGGTCTATGATATTTTAATATATTCATGTCAATATTGCATTGATTATATTATTTACTCTTTCATGTATTTATGTTTAATATAGTAATATAATGTACATATATTTTATAATATAATATAAAATTTTAAATACTTTGCTTTTATAATATCTGGATGAGAAGCTGAGGAGAAAAGTGGGAATGTTTTCATGAAGTGAATAAGAAACAACGTAAGGAACGCCCTCAAATAGCTTGGCAGCTTCATTCATCTACTTTCTGTGGTGGTATTGTGTTCCCCCAAATATTGTGCACCCTAATAAACTTATCAGGGGTCAGAGACAGAACAGCCACTAGATACAAAGGCTAGAAAATGGTGGCACTCACACCTTTAATCCTAGCATTCCAGAGGTAGACATCCCTCTGGATCTCTGTGTGTTCAAGGATACAGCCAAACATGGTGACACACGCCTTTAATCCCAAGAAGTGAGCCTTTAATCCCAGGGAGTGATGGCAGAAAGCAGAAAGGTGTATAAGGCGTGAAAACCAGGAACTAGAAGAATTTGGCTGGTTAAGCTTTCAGGCTTTGGAGCAGCAGTTCAGTCGAGATCCATTTGGATGAGGACTCAGAGGCTTCCAGTCTGAGGAAATAGAATCAGCTGAGGAATTGGCAAGGTGAGGTGGCTGTGACTTGTTCTGCTTCTCTGATCTTCCAGAGTTGACCCCAATAACTGGCTTCAGGTTTGATTTTATTAATAAGACCTTCTAAGATTCCTACTACAACTTTCCTTGTCTCTTTCATCCTTTTCCTAGAGTTGGTCTGTAGATGTCCACTTGGATCACACCTGAAATACAGAGGCAGTGACTGAACTTGGAAAAGCTCAATTGTAGTCAGTGTCTTTGACCTGAGATCACATGTATGTTCCTAATGTTGAGTAACTGGGGCCTCTGTAGCCCACACTGGTAATGTAATACTCAGGGTTCTCTAAAGTAACAGTACTAATAGAATGAAGCATATATATATATATATATATATATATATATATATATATATATATATATATGAATTCTATTAGTATGACTATATATATGGTCTTTATTAGACTGGCTTACAGACTGCGGTCTGGGTAGTCCAAAATTAGCTGCCTGATGGATGGAAAGGTCAAGAATCTGGTAGTTGTTCAGTCCCTGGGGCTGGGAAAACTGCTGGTCTTCAGTCTATGTCAGAATCTTGGAAAAGTTTGGTTTAATACTGCGAAAAGATAGAGGGACTTGCCAGTGAGAGTGAGGAGAAGCAGGCACAAAGGAAAAAAAAAACAACTTCCTTATCCTTTTATGTGAGCTGCCCATAGAGGGTGTGGCCAGATTTAGGGTGGGTCCACCCATATTCAGTGGTCTGATCAAGAATATCCCTCATAGGTGTGCCCAGAAGCTAGGGTTTTAGTTTATTCCAGATGGAGTCAGGTTGACAACTGAGGTTAGCCATCACAGGTAGATTATGGAATATTGTTTTCCTCATTCAGAAATGTGAAGATTAGGAACATATTCTGATAACTGGAACTGGAACACATATGTGAGAGAATTCCACTCTCTGGGAGTTTTTCACATGAGCTGATCTCTTCTGTTTCATGAATTTGCTTCTCTGTGTGGCTCTTGACTGAGCAGCTGCCTATGGTGGATGAACAGCTTGGGGTGGAAGTGGGGAAAACAGAAAACAGAGCCCATTTCTATGTGATGTCATATGGCCCACAGTCATAACAGCACTCTGCTTTAATCCCCCATAATTGACCATGGAAAATGATTAATATTGTAATATTAGGAGTGGGTGGAAAAGAGTGGAGAGCACACTGTATAAATCATGGAACCAATTAAATGTACGCATATGTGTGCGCATGATGGTCCATTCACAAGGGAAGGTGTTTCTACTATTTTTCCCCTTTATCTCATCTGAGAATTAAACAGCAGAAGATAATACTGAATCTTTTTAAAAAATTTCTTCTTATTAAAATGGCATAAACTGAAGTTTCCAGTGTGTTAATGTTATAATAAGTTTTGGGGTAGACATATTTTTTTTTACCACTAATATACAAAAGAAGTACCTTGTTAGGATGTGGACAACTTTTTGATGGGACAAAAGATCTACTTCTCAAATCAAGAAGACATCCCTTCTGAGGCCAGCAAGATGACTCAGGGGGCAAAAGGTCTGGTCTTTGATTGACAACCTGGGCTTCATACCAAAGTAAAGGTGGAAAGAGAGAACTGACTCACAAAGCTATCTTCTGACTTCCTTCAAGTACTGTTGTGTGGCACCTGTATAGTATAGTATGAGTTTACATTCTCCCACAATACTAAAATACTTTCATAAAAATGCATCATTTCTATATTTCTGTAACCATCTATGAAACAGCTCAGCATTTTTGTGAGTGTACTTCACCAAAATATATATCCTGGAAAATTCCAGAAATCAATAATTTTTAAGTTTTGAATCATTTTACTGTAATACACTGCTATTAATTATTCTGGTTTTCTGTAATATATAACTATGCATAATTTGTATGTTCAACTGTATCATAGGTAAGTGTGTATAGGAAAAACTATATTACAGGTATACTGTGGGATGGTCTGTATGTCAAATATGTTGCTGATTGGTCAATAAATAAATCACTGATTGGCCCGTGGACAGGCAGGAAGTATAGGCGGGACAAGGAGGAGAATAGAGCTGGGAAGTGGAAGGCTGAGTCAGGAGACACTGCCAGCCGCCATCAGGACAAGGAAGATGTAAAGTACCGGTAAGCCACAAGCCACGTGGCAAGGTATAGATTAATAGAACTGGATTAATTTAAGCTGTAAGAACAGTTAGCAAGAAGCCTGTCACGGCCATACAGTTTGTAACCAATATAATTCTCTGTGTTTACTTGGTCGGGTTTGAGCGGCTTGGGACTGGCGGGTGAGAGAGATTTGTCCTGACTGTGGGCCAGGCAGGAAAACTCTAGCAACACAGGTAATTTGAGATATCTTCTGGAGTGTTGTAGCAAATTACCTTTGGGATAATGAAGAATACTCTACTATGAAACGAAGGACAATTCTAAATGTTTTGCGCAAAGAACAAGTGCAATGTTGAATCATTTACATGGTTATTGCAATCAATAGATACGGTCAGGATGCTGAGGCCAGACACTGTCAAATCAGTAAGGAAGCAGAGGAAGAGCTGAAGTGGTTTGAGTGATGGAAGGATGATGACATTCAATGCTCAGAGGAATATGGAAAACATGGAACACCCACAATGAATATGCTGGAGAATAGGTTAGGTGGAACTGTCACACAAATCCCCTAGAAAAGACTGCTAACTCTAGGAAGCAATGTTAGATATTTGTCGATATGGTGTAAATCTAGAACATTATATAAAGGCTGCGATTGGAGAAAGCTGAATGACAGGTCATCAGTGGCTGTCAAGGAGAGGTCAAGGTAGAATGTCATTT
The DNA here is from genome assembly GCF_007827085.1 of Peromyscus californicus insignis. NCBI lineage: Eukaryota > Metazoa > Chordata > Mammalia > Rodentia > Cricetidae > Peromyscus > Peromyscus californicus. The sequence continues at coordinate 10,271,100 of NW_026294551.1, forward strand.
CTAAATACAATTGGAAGTATCTTGAGTTTTCTTAGCATTCTTTGTCAGCTTGTTACCTAGAGTGCATGAAACATGTATTCCTTGTGGGAATCTGAATGGAAGGAGTAGAAAGAGGTCTAGATTTTAGAAGGGCCAGAGAAAATGTGTAGCAAAAGGTCAATGTGGGCTTCAGGCAAGTTAGGAGAATTGAAAACAAAACAACACAAATAAACCAAGCACCGAATCTTAGAAAGACAGATGAAATGACAGAACTGACTTCTGCAAGCTGTTCTCTGACCTCTTCACACGCAGTGTGTGTTTGGCTCTGTGTTATACTAAATTAATGTTAAAAAATGAAAATAATACTCATCAATTCTTTGAGATTGTCACACAATGTATTTTGATCATATTAGCCCCCTCCCAATTCTTCAAAACCTATCCCTACCTTCTTAAACACTAAACTAACTAACTAACTAACTAACTCTCTCTCTCTCTCTCTCTCTCTCTCTCTCTCTCTCTCTCTCTCTCTCTCACACACACACACACACACACACACACACACACAAACACATACACACACAAACCCATCAAGTCCAGTTTGTGTTCCTCAAATTCTCTTGGGTGTGAGACCAACCCTTGAAGTGTGGTTCAACTAACCAAGGATCACACCCTTAAAGAAAGAAAACTGGCTTATCTTCCCCAAGCAGCTATTAATTACAAATGTTGTGCTAGGATTTTGCCTTTCTTGAACCTGCAAAGGTCTTGTGCATGCTGTCACAACCACTATAAGTTTATATGTACAGCTGCTTTATTGTGCCAGAAAACAGTTTCCTTTTAAGCATCCATTGCCTCTGGCTCCTAACGTCTTTCCAACTCCTCTTCTACAATGATCCTTGAACCTTGGTGGAAAAGATGTGATATAGGTGTTCCATTTAAGGCTGAGCACTCTGCAGTCTCTTATTTTACTCTTGTTCATAAGTTGTGGGTCTCCTGTGTTAACCACTATCTATTGCAAAAAGAAATGTCACTGATAAGGCCCGTGAGATATATTACTCATTAGGCATAGCAATAAATCCTTCGGAGTTGGTTTAGGACTATGATACTGACCTTCAAACTTTATCCCTACTGGCAAGCTTTCATAGTGTTGGTGGGTGCTATACATACCACCAGAGAAGGAAAATGATCATTGGTCTTACCCAACTTTGAATCCTGTTAACTACAACAATGATTGGTCTGGCAAGCCATGCCCACTGGTACAATAAAGGCACAAATGTTATGGGAGTAACCAACTACTCTCTGATTGGATTTACGGCCCACACCACAAGATGGAAACCATATCTGATACTGTTACCAGGCCAAGAACCTATGGCTAGATAGGTCACAGATCCTACGTGAAAACCTATTGAAAAAAGAAAACTGTTTCTTGTTTGTTTTATTTTTCTTTGGTTTGGTGGAATGGAATAACTAGCTAAAGGTAGTGACATCCTAATAGGGACATCTTTGAGTTTGTGACACAGCATGAACCCAACACAACTTCTGAGGAAATAACCCTTAAAACTTAGCTGGCAGAGAGATATCATCAGCCATTCACAAGGCATTGTGGGAAAGTGTTCACCTGCAAAAACTTCACATTTCTTAAACATTTCACAAGAAACACTCTGTGAGAGCTTATGCATTACTCAAGCCATTTTTTTCTTGTGGCCTTATGAATTTCCTCTTGCCCTCAGGAATGTTTATTTGGTAATATATTTTTAGTTGTTGTTAGTGATAATTTCTGCTTATTTATTTGTTTTTGATTCAAGATATCTAGTTCAGGGTAGTCTTGAATTCTTGGTCAGCCTGCTTCAGCCTCCTGAGTATCGGGATGATAGCTGTGTACCACTGTAGCTGCAATACACTTCATAGTCTAAGAGAAGCACAGTATTTTGCAACTAGGGAAGTTATAGAAGGAAATCAAAATTTATACCATGTTTCTTACAATTTCAGCTATCAATTTGAAATGATGTACATCATATCACACAGGCAGGCACTGGATTAGAACCAAGTTCTACTAAACCCTAGTGTAGGGTCCTTCTGTAGTGACCACTAATGGCATTTAAAACAAATGAGACATTCAAACCATTATGACAGGTAAGTGAAAGAGAATTCATGAGACAGTTGGGATGATGCCGAGTCGCATCCTTTCAGTGGGATGGAGAGGAAAAACAGCTTTATTATTTATTTTTTTTTTTAAAGAATACTTCTACACAGGGACAGCTAAGGAAGGTACATTTCCTGTTGGTCCAAGAGGGTATTATGGGTGGGAATGACACCATTAACTGATGGTTTTTGGCTTTGGGGAAATAGTGGGACATCCTGTTTGCTTGATCAGCAGTTAAACCCTAGGTTGCTGTTTTGACCTTGCTTCACCCAGAAGATTATTTCTATAAACTTGAAAACTGAAACCAAATAAGATCACATACACAAGAGAAGTCCAGCGGAAGAAAGTCAAATCTTTTGTTTATCTCCAGGGTGTGAACGGCAGCCAAAGACTATTCTACTGTTCCCTCTCTGGAAACAAGGTGATTTGCATACCTCTTGGGCTTATGCTCCTGATTAGCTATGTAAATAACTTTATTCAACAAAGCCTCCTCTTCCCTCTTGGGTTTTAACCTTTGGAACCTTTTACTAGTGTTTGTAGGAATTAAATAATGAACATTAAATATTAGCAGTTTGGAAAATGTGAAGGTCTGGTGGAAAACACTGCATTAAAATATAAGAAGCCTAAAATGAGCATAGTTTTATTAACAATTATACTTCCCAATGGCTAGCAGTAATTATCTTCCTACTTGATGAATAATATTATGAAGAACTTTGGAATCTGGCTCCCCGCAGCTCCCAGCACATAAATATGAATGATAAGCGTCATTAGCAATACATTGCATTGGATTCAGGGACTGTGATTTTCTTGGTCTGCAGACCTCCTACTGGAGGACCTCCAGGAGCTCATTCACTTGGTAGGGAACTTTACAGTTCACAAAGCCCTGGAACACATTAGGTTTTGATTTGTTTTCTACGCTTTGTTTCTTCAGACACTAATATTAGCCTTTATGTTACTCTGACAAAGAAAACAAGGCTTAGGAATTTAGCCCTGTTCAGATCAGATCCGTTCTTAAGTCTGAGTGTTGACCTCTATACTTATTGCTTTACCTCATTAAGCTAATGTAACAGTCCACTCAGAAAGTTAAGGGTAATTTTAGTTTCTGTCATCTGTGTGTGTGTGTGTGTGTGTGTGTGTGTGTGTGTGTGTGTGTGTGTGTGTGTGTTCCGGTATGCTTGGGTATGTGTGTGTTTGTGGGTGTGCCATGAGGCCAAAAGATAATCTGTCCTGTCATTCCTCAGTTGCCATTAACCTTGGTGGCTTTTTCAATTAGGCTTGCTGGCCACAGGGCTCCCACAGAGGTACCTGTCTCCATTTTCTCAGCACTGGGATTACAAATACACACTACTGTGCCCTGCTTTTGACACAGGTGCTGGGGATTGAACTCAGGCCCGTCCCCCTGTGCAGCAAACACTCCATCCTCTGAGCCGTTTTCCAACCTTTTGCAGCATTTCTTCAAGGTCAGTCAAAGATGTATCTTCCACGCAAATGCTGAACCACACTCTCTATATGGAACATTATGTGGACACAACACCCACTAGCAAGTTGTAACATAGGACATTCTCATTTTTGAGGATAATTATAGGAGGGTCCCTGAAATAGGAGAAAATTCTAGATTCCTATTTAACCACTCAATGCTAAGCAAGAAAGTGAAGAAGCATCTACAAATACATTAGAATTATAATAATATTGATTAATGTATGCCCAAAATTTCTCTAGGTTTCAAATAAGAAATACATAATATGCATTATATATACATATATAATGTATAAATTATCATACACATATAATATATGAAGTATTATATATGTTAAGTATTATATGACACAATAAAAGTAATATATACAGCATTAAATATATATGTATATAAAATGAAGTAAACAAAACAAAGTATAACAAGCTTGTCAGGATTAGACCACCACAAAATAAAGTAGAAACATAGCAAAGAGACCACTGAACTTTAGAGTCCCCAGGTTTCCTTTTACTCTGGTAAGGCTTGGCTAGAATAACACAAGCCTTATAGCTTACTAATTTTTCAGGCCAATATTTGGACATAATTTGTGTGCTTTATAAGCCTGAAAAACCCACAAGAGGCCCCAGATTGCTGACGTAACTGTCTTTGAATTCAACAAAGCCCATTACCACGTCAGTGAGGAGGATGGGTGGAAAGCTCACAAGGCAGGGTTTCTAGGCACCCAGAGGGGTTTCCACGGCAGCTACTGAAATAATAAACTCCCTTGATTTTTGGCACCAACCGGAGTCATTTTCACAGTTCACTTCTAATCACAGATAATTCTTTTTTTATTATGTCATTTTAGATGTTGTTATTGCACACATAGAAAATGTTGCTATGTGACGGAGAACCATAAACTGTACATATGATAGCGGTCTTAACAAAAGGGGAACTGTCTGCAGTCTGGGGCTTAGAAGCAGGAGTGTGAGCATGCATGTATATGTGTGTGAGTGTTTGTGTGTGTGTGTGTGTGTGTGTGTGTGTGTGTGTGTGTGTGTATGTGTGTGTGTTTCAGCCTGATCCCCTTTCATTTTCAGAATAAAGTTTTTGATGACTGAAACTTGAGCTAGACTTTCTGTTATCTGTTTCAATTAAAAGAAATTAAGAATTTGCTCATGATTTCACCAATGAGTTTTTGCATAAATTTGGGAGAGAGGAAACTCAGGCAAACAGAGCTCCTATAGTTCCCAACAATAGAGGTTAAGGCTGGACTTTGAGTGCTAACATGTTTTTGTGTTAGACAAGGCAACTTTTGAAGAAAAGAAAAAGAGGGGTAAAGGAGAGAGAGAGAGAGAGAGAGAGAGAGAGAGAGAGAGAGAGAGAGAGAGAGAGAGCTAATCTTACTGACTTCTATGGGATTTTAATACCAATGTCATATGCTTAGCATAATTTCAAGGGGTAAAAAAAATCATACCATTAGGAAGAATATTCTCTTTTTCATGTTTGTTTGGCCTCATTAGTATGCTCTCTTGTAATTTTTAATTTTTATGTTAAAATAATTAGAACCCCTAAAGCTTCAAGAGGGCAGTGGGGTGAGGTGAGACCAAATAAGAATGAAGTGTAATAATGTATGTTGTATAAAATGTCACAAATAGAACGTATTTCTTTGTATGTTAACTAAAATCTTAATTTAGTATCTAATACCCTTCCAACGAATGCAGCAGTTGTTAGTCCCTTACTGAGTACACTGTTTCGTGATCTCTCTCTCTCTCTCTCTCTCTCTCTCTCTCTCTCTCTCTCTCTCTCTCTTTTCTCTCCTCTCTAATTAAAAACAATACATTTATTTATTCTTTTGTGTGTAGGGGGGGCACATGTGCCACGGTGAGCTTCTGATCAGAGGACAACTTGGGGAGACCTCATGTTCTCAGCTTGGAGACAAATGTCTTTACCTGCCGAGACATGTCAAGGGCCCTGCCTTCCTAATTGTAATTTTGTTTTGATCATTTGAGTCTAAGTATGGAAATCTTCTCCATTTGCCTCGATATCTACATATGTACATTTCCTAAAAATAAAGACCACTGCTTCTATGCTTAGAGAAAAATTGCTCAAATCAAACTTTGCTTTCAGAATTAAGAGGGTTGTCTTTAAAGTTTGTGCACATTTCATCAATGTCCTTACAGTAATTGCTCCTAGTCTGGGATCTGGCTAAGAATTATATATTGCAGTTAGTTTTTATTAGAATAAGTTATTCTCCCAAGTACATGTTTTAGTTAGTACATATTTATGTCGTTGTTTCACAAATATTTAATAACTATGATCTGGGTCTGCATTGAACTCATCTCCCTTTCGGCCTTGGAACAAAATGAAACAGTAACAGCCCACAAAGCAAACAGACAACAAAAGAGCAAAAAATGTACTTGATGATGCTTTTCAAAAAAATCACCTTTGCCAGGCATGGTGGAACACACCTTCAGTCCCAGCACGTAGGAGACAGAGGCTGGAGAGGCTCTGTGAATTCAAGGCCATACTGCCTACACAGAGTTCCATGGTAGCCTAAGCTGCCCAGGAAGACTTCGTTGAAAACAAAAATGTGAGAAGTGGAAAAGGCAGTGATCATTAGGGAAAGACACCACATGTTCTTCTCTGGCTTCAGCAGGAGCACAGTGGGCATGCAAATGCACGCACAAATGTGCATCCACATACATCTACCACACACACACACTTGTACAAGGTGACACTCAATGCAAAGGATATTTTGAATATCATATTAGCACACCTCTTCAGGTTGACAGGACACCCCATAGGCTGCAGAACAACTCAACCTTCCCCTGCAGGTTTAGAACACAGGGAAAGAGCAAGACAAGGCTCAAGGGAATCTGTGAGGTCAGCAGTCAAAAGGATTCACTGAGCAAAAACAAAACCAAATAACTAGACAATCAAATCAAGGCTAAGCATACGTTCTGACATGCAGCCTGGGTCTCCAGTGTGGTTCATTTAAGCACAGAAAAAGGAGCAAAGAGTGGGCATGGTTTGGCTTTAATTTCCTAATATTAGCATTGTAGTACAAATAATTATCTCTGCTGGTGAAATTATGAATATTATTGTATTCTTTATTTTATCTTCTTTAATTGGTATTGTTGCTGTTTGGTAGTTTTTGAGACTAGGTCTCCATCCTCCTGACTTCTGGGATTACTGGGTGAGCCATCAAGCCTGGCTCTATGTCTTGAAGTTTTATAATAAATGATGTATTTACTTCTTACTATTAAAATTATTTCATGTGTAAAGATGGATATGGTGTAGTTGTTGTGTAAACAACAACTAAAATCATAGTTAGTAATAATGATGAATGCTGAGATTGAGATGGGAAATCGCAGAAGCAGAAGAATATAGTAGTTCTGGTTGGTTCTTGGCGAGATTTCCAGAGGGCCCTGGTATGTGTACTTCCCAGTGGATTTTGAGAAACAAATGGAGACTCCTAATTTGTCGAATGGGGTTCAGGTAACAATCCAGATAGCTGGGTTGGTGGATGGAAGCAGAATGTTAGATAAAAACCCAAACTGTTACATGTTATCAGATTTAGGAGAAGGGGGTGATAAAAGTAGAAACCCAAAGTATTTACTAATGATATTGACAACATTAAACCGCAGGATATATTGAGCAGCTGTCTTAGTTCTGTTTCTGTTCCTGTGATAAAACAACTTAGAGAAGACAGGTTTTAAGTTGCATCAGCATGAAGTAGAGACAGCTGGTCACATTGTATATCCATAGTCAAGAAACAGATCGGAAAAATTAATATCTACATATTTCTGCTCAGCTGACTTTTCACACTATACAATTCCAGATCCCGTGGATGGGAAATGGTGCCACCCACAGTGGGCAGGTCTTCCCATGTTAATTAATGCAATCAAGATAATCATCAGCAGATTTGACCACAGGCCAATCTAGACAGTCCCTTATTGAGATTCAGTTACCAGTGATTGTAGATTGTATCAAGTTAATAATTAAAAGTAATAGTAGCAGCATCCCAGACTAGTAAATCTGAAAACTTCTGATGTTCTAAAAGCTAACCTTTTTTGAGGGTAGATACTACCTCATAAGTAAAAAGCCCTACATTATGAAACTTTTTTCATGCATGTTATCTAAAATATTGCTAAGGCCTAGAGATGCAGCCCAGTGACTGCCTAACATTCAGTCACCTAGTTTGATCTCAAGTACAGCAAAATTGCAAAATTAAGCAGACAAAAACAAAACATGTCTATACATAGATAAAATGTACCTTCAGGGAATTATCTATATCTATCTATCTCTCTATATAAAATATATGAATCATAAATGATTTTCTTGCTTACTCTTGTACCCCATCTCCAAGATATCCCATAATGCACATGTAAATACTACAAAATTCTAAAAATGTGTGTACAAAACATCTGGACACTTCTAATTTTCTAAGCAACATTCAATCTATAGTCATATGAGAATGTTCAACTACACAAGAATTCCTTTGAAGACATCCTGAGATGGCTTAGCTATTTTGCCTGTTGCTGTCATAAAGTATCCAGACAAAAGCAATGTAAGAGAGAGTGGGTTTATTTAGGCTCCTATTTTGAGGTTGTAGTCCATCAGAGTGGGAGGGTCCCAGTAGCAACAGCATGAAGCAGCTGGTCATATTGCATCCGTAGTTAAGAAGCAGAGAAACATGAATGCTTATGCTCAGCTGTCTTCCTCCATTTTTATACAATTCAGGATCCCAGTATAGCGATTAATACTAGCCACCTCAATTAACATATTAAGATAATCTTCCATAGACATGCCCAGTAACCCATCTCCCAGATGATTATATATCAAGTTGACAGTTTTGATTAACCATCACATGAGGACACTCCCCCCATATATATATATATATATATATATATATATATATATATATATATATATATGTATGTATTAGATTTGGCTTCCAGACCATTTTACTCTGTCGAGTGAAATGTGAAGATTATGTTTCACCTTTGATCAAATCATTTTCAGTATGACAAAATCCCAGCACTAGAAAATGAATATGGATTTTTTGAAAATTTTATTACTTATTTTCACTGTTTTTGGAGCCAGTAAGGATGCATCCTTAGCTATATTCCTAAAATTGTACTTGTCAGACTAGCATGATACTGCACATACTCCCCTGAGCAGTTTGTGAGAGCTTTGTAGCCATTGGAAAGTGGAAATATACACCTGGATAACTTTTTCAAGAAGCCACGTTCCCCAGGGCAATACCCTCATCATGTTTCAGTTTGAATTTCTGGTTCCCAATGGCAACAGGTTGGCTCAACTTATTTTATGGGTAATAGAATGCCCTGGTAAATTATCAGTTATCAAAAAAGAGCAAGTAACAGGGTAAAAGTTGATGAGCAAAAAAACTTGAGAATATCTGAGAAGGAACCATCAAATTCTTGTGAGATTCCTATAGTGTTTTTTCCCCCTCACTATACTAAGTATCTTGCTATATGAAAGAAATATGGCACTGTGAGTAAGAGTGGAGAAATGAAGTGAAAGATGATATCCTGAATTCTACCCTCAAAATCCATCAGACTCTGTGATCAGCTGATGCATCCACCATCTTCTTTCTCAATGCCCTGTCTGGTTTCTTGCTGGCTAACAGGGGAAGTCTAGGCATAGACTTGGGATAGGAGGAGGTGAGCTGAAGTTCCATCCCTAGATGATCTTAGTCTGGCTGGATCTGAAGACTGGGGGAGATTCCTTTACTATTGTAAGACTCCAACAATATAAAATATTCCCTTCTTTCTTACAACCGGTATGTCTCTTCTTTTTCTACTATGGTTTGCTCTTCTTGTGTGCATATGCATATGTGTGGGTATATGTTTGTGTGCGTGTAAGCAAGTGGGGGGTGTAGACTCATATGGGGTGTCACCTTCTGTTATTCTCCACCTTGTTGACCTGGATCTCATCAATTGGGTAAGCAGGTTGGCCACAGGGCTCCAGACTCCTTTTGTCTCTGCCCATCTTTTTACATGGATTCAGGGATGCTCAGTGCACTTCCTCACACTTGCATAGCAAAGGCTCTACTGACTAAGCCACCTCCCCAGGCCCCAGCCATCAGATCTTGAATGCCTACTATTTACCAGACACAATGTTTTTAACAGTCTCAGAGAAATAATAATCTTGCTTTACTTAAAAAGAGACTGTTGCTCAAATTTCAGGAGCTTGCTCAAGATTATGCAGCTAAGAGAATAATGGTCCATGCAGAAACCTTGTCTATTTGACCCCAAATTCATGTTCTTTGCACTAAAAAAATTATCATTGTATTCACCAGATGACTACCTTGCATGCTTACTTTGTCAGACTGAATTTAATATTTCCCATTGATCACATGATATTCATGAGCCTATCTGTGTCACCAAGAAGGCAATCTCCACTGCCTCTGATTCTGTTTGCATTTTTCTACACAGCCCTCAGACATTCCAGGTCTTCAGCAGATCTCATCCTCAGCACCTTTGCCAGTTAGTATTGTCAGCAAAGCAAGAAGCTACATGGCAAGAAGCAATTTAAGAAAGGAAGGATATCCTCTGACTTACAGATCCAGGGGATACAATTCCACCCTGGCAGGGAAGACATAGAGGCAGGAGCAGGCAGTCAACTACATTGTATTCATGGTCAGAAAGCAAAGAATGAATAGGAAGTGTGACTGAGTGATAAATCTCAGGGTCCACCCCAAGTGACTCATCCCTTCCAGCAAGGCTCCACTTCCCTAAAGGGTCTAGAACCTTCCCAAATGGTGTAATCAGCTGGGGACCAAGTGTTCAAATGCAGAAGCCTGTGGGGGAATGTAGATGAATTTCTAAACAGTCTTATTAAATAAGAAACACAGAGCCAAATACAGGAGTGAAAGCCTTAGAGAGCAGAGAAATAGTGATAACCACCAACTCACCTTAGCTCACCTCGCCAATGTATCTTCCCAAGAGAGAGTGCTTCTTCCTGTCTTGCCTGAGCTTTTATTGCCTTGCTGTTCTGTCTTCTCATTGGCTCTTAACCCAGCCACCTCACTTCCTTGTCACTGCCTGTCTGTACAGACCTCCAGGTCTCTATAGTTGGTACTGGAATTAAAGGCGTGTGTTACCATGCTTGGCTGTTCCCTAGTGTGTCCTTGAACACACAGAGACTCTCCTTGTCATGTGATTGGATTAAGGGCATGTGCTACCACTGCCTGTCTTTTGTTTATGACTGGCTATGTGCTTTTATCTCCAGGTAAACTTTATTTATTAACATACAAATAAAATATCACCACATTTCAGCACAAATAAAATATCACCACAGAGGAACTTTTCATACTCGAACCACAAAAGAATTATTCCATCCTCAGAAGATCCTTAAGAACGTACTTTAACCAGGTGGAATGCAGGCCCAGGCCCCTTAAATTCCTTTGGTTTTTCTCAATTTGCCTGTCTGTTCCATTTTCATAAACACTGATAGCATTCTCGATTGCTTTCTGTTGATCAAAAGCAAGTTTTGGTCCATTTTGGGATTTATTTCATCTTCCACTTATAGGTCACAGTCCATCTTTGAGGGAAGTCAGGCAAGAACTCAAGACAGGAACCTGGAAGCAGGAGGAAGGGTTGCTCCCAGGCTTATATTCAGCCACCTTTTTTATATAGCCGAGACTCACTTGCTTAGGGATGGTGCTGCCCACAGCACAAATGGGCCCTCTTACATCAATTATCAAGTAAGAAAATGTCCTCACAGATATGACCATGTGCCAATCCGAGGGAGGTAATTCTTCACTTGAGGTTTCTTCTTCCCAGTGTCAGGTTTATAAGCAAGATTAGTCAGATACATACAAATGTAAGCACTTGAGCATTATGTCCGTCATTCAACATATGCAAAATATACATATAGCTGAACGTTTTGATAGAGATAAAAAAGTACATGGATAATTGTAATAGTGGGTATTTGGGCCCTGATATCAGATTGTGGGCATATTATAGAGAAGATTGGTAGTTCTGTGTCTTTAGTTCATAATACAGGATGAGTATCTTTATTTTAAATTTTTAGAAAAATTTTTGAGATTTTGGAATATTTGTACCTACATACTAAGATACCTTGGAAATGGGAGTCAAGTCTAAACGGAAATTTCATTATGTCTTATGAATACCTTAGGCACATAATTTAAAAATATCTTTACAATCTTATACATGAAGTAATTGCACCCTGAAAATTTTGACTTTGTGGTATCACTTGTAGACTCAAAAAGTTCAAGAATTTGGATAATTTTGCATTTCAGAGTTTCAGATTAGTGATGCTCCACCTTAGGGACCTGATGGTACTGCCTCTTTCTCCTACACGTAGACTCGATCCATACCTTGCCTAGTCCCTAACTAACATATGCAATCGGTGGCTGAATCCACTCTCCATATCAACAGTACCACTTTCTAGTCAGCTGACTCCTTCCAGAGCACATAACAGATTAACCTCAGAGAACTAACTTCCCTTTCTCGAGGTGGAGATTCCATTCCTAAAATAAGAGATTTGGAGAGAGGATCTCCAAGATCTCATCCTAGTATGTAGTTTTTTGAAAATTGCATTTCCAAGAAACAAAGTGAATCTGTACATTCTTGATGAATTTCAGGTTGGTTCATTATAATTTTTATAAGAATATAGTTGATATGGCTGGAATCTTAGGAATATTCTCCTAAATCCATTTTTTCATTGTTCTTCATAGGAAATTAGTATTATGCCAAATTTCAAAGGAATCTGAGCCTCCAAAGGGGTTGTGAATGTGAAGTCCCAAAGCCTAGATGAATATGAACTTGGCCAACTGTATGGTTCTTCTCTTCTTTGCTTACCTTGCTAGGTGGTACAGTTGGTTCAGCTTTTCTGTTTAAAATTTCCTTTTGGGCTAATGAATATTTCTGAAATATTGTATTGCTTAAGAGTTCAAACTGTAGCAATGTAAATCAATTCCCAACTCTATTATATAAGTATGCAAGTTTTTTTTAGTCCTACAAAAATTCCATTGAGATATTGCTGGTCTTATATAGGCTAATAATAGACTGTGGTGGTGGTCTGGTGGAAACCTCTGTGGGTGGGATTTGGGAGAGAGAAATTGTCATCACTTGAGCTGTGGAATTCATGGCAGACACAGAAGCTGCTGTTCAACCTTCTGAGGCTGAGATAAACCATTTTACTCTAATTATCCTCCAGGCCCAGAAGGCAGGGTCTCAATTCCTTCTCTTCGAGGACAAGTCACACACAGTAGCAGTTCTTTGGAGGATGGAATGCCACACAAAGTGAGAAGGACCAGAAGCTCATCCACATGAGAGGCCTCAGAAGTGGTTGGGACAAAGCTGGGAAATGAAGGAATCATGGTCTTCAAGTTCTGTGATAATTAAGAACCATTGCCCTCGCTTGCATGCTGTGGGCCCTAATAAATGGTGAAAAGAATGTGGCTGTCTGCGGTAACAGTTTATGTGTATTAATGCAGCCTGGAGAAATTGGGACCTGGTTTTAAGTGTTACATTTCATTTGTGAGTGTATGGTTTAATTATGGCAGTAAAACATTGATTAGCTAAATTTTGCTGCTGTTTTGTGAGTTGGGAGCCAGTCTGGTTTAAATATAAGATGGGACAGCATAAACGGGTGTGCTGTTTTAAGGCAGAGAAGTGAACTAAAAGCCATCACATGCAGAAATGTCTGTGTGCACAATAGCATCCATACTGTCTTAGCTAAACCTGTGACTTCTTGGTATGGCTTGGTGGTCTGTTGTCTACTGTTCTGATCTGCTTGCTGAGTGGATTTATTGTCCTTCAGGGAACTGGCAAGGTGCTGATGGAATCTTGATGTTACTAGAAGAGTGCTGTGCAGTGAATTGCACTCTGGCATCCAAACTCCCATGTTGGAATCCTAGCTCCCACATGATTTCATTTGGGAATAAGGTTAAATGAAATCATCAGAGTGTGATCTAATCTCATAGGCTCACAGTTTCATAACAAATGGAAGAGCTCTCTATATTTCTGTCCTCTGTCTTTCTCCCTTTATTCTCTTCTTCCTCCCATTTTATTGCTCTCTCTCATCACATTTCTTTTCTTCTTTCCTGTTCTCATTCTCCATGACTTCCTATGTAAAGATACAAAAAAGGAAAAAAAAAAAAGCTTACTATATACAACTCAGGGAGAAATCCCTCACCAGACACCAGCCCAGCTACCAATCTTTTTCTTCTAGCTTCTAAATAAGGCCCCATCATTTAAGCTACTGAAAGCGTATGACATCATATTTTGGCAGCTGAGGCTGGCAAAGACAAAGGCACTCATGGAGGATGAGCGGAAGATAATCAAAGAGAAGCCGTAGCTGTCAATTTGTAGCAAAATGTCTCCTTGGAGCAAGAAGTCCATGACTGACAGGGTTGGCTGGGAAAGAAGTGGAGGAGGAAGTTAACGCAGAGCTGGTAGATGCTTCAGACACCACAAAGCAAGAAACGCAAGGGAAGTTAGCTAAGCAAGAGCTGAGACTTCTTCCTTGAGAGACAGGCGGATCAAAGTCGGAGACAGGAAAACATCTGTAAAAAATAGCATTCAGGATCAAGATTGGTGAGTTAGAATCTCTGCCTCAGCCAGTCATCCTGCTGATCTGCGTGGACAAAGGCCTTAGGAACTCCACATACTCAGAGTTAATGGGCTCTAAAAGACGTTGCCTCTGAAAGCTGTAGACATAGAGAAGCTGCTTTGGGAAAGGGTGTCCAAAAACTGAGGAATGGCTAAATGCATGATTATAGGAAGTAACATATCATTTATGTCATCAAGAATCAGAGGGTGGCTGTTCTCTTGATTGGTTTGAGGCCTGCTCCACAGGAGAGCACTGATACTGTAAAGAAGGTCAAAACATATGATTAGAAAGGTCACAAGGCCCAAGAAGGAAACCTACTGTTGTTATTTTGTCAAGCTGCCTTCCAAATATTTGCTGTAATTCAGACTTGTGCTGCTCAAAGTCTTGTTCGGAGAAGTCCCTTGTCGCAGTGGGCAATGGTTAAGGCAGAGACTCATAACTGCTCAAGGTGTTGAGAATAAATGATGGAGATGGCTGTCTGTAGAAGGATCATCTGTCTCAATGCCCCCTCCCAAGGCTCAGGAAACACCATGGAAGAGTAGGTGGAAAGAATTTAAGAGTTGGAGGATGGGGAGGAGTGCTGTGACATGCTGTCTTCTGCACAGGACACGGCTGTTACACACACAAACTCACAGGAGCTGTGGTTACCTATACAAAATCTACCTAAGAACCAGCCTGGTACATGTTCCAACAGGGGCAGGGGAGGGTTACCGTGGCCCCACCTCTAGCTGAAGAGCTTTTGGCAGCTGATGGGTGCTGTAGGGAGGAGAGTCGCTTTTCTTTGGAGGACTGGCCCCTGGTAGGTTGTTCATGCCCCACTGGCTGACCCCATAGCTATGAACAAATGAGCAGCAGTACTTCAACTCAGAGGGTTAAATAATAATATTATAGCATGAAGTTGGGAGAGAGATGTGTTGGGGTGGGGGTGGGGGGTTAAATCCCAGGAGGAACTGAAAAGAAGATGAACGGGTGCGTGTGAATATGCTCAAAACACATGGATACAGCCTTGCCATCAAGCCTGGCTTTTTAAAAATACTTTCATTTTTGGGGTCAAACTCAGGTCCTTATGATATAACTGAGTCATCTCCCCCAGGCAAGCTTGCCTCAATGTTTCTTATTAATTCAGTTTGTTATTTGACAATTATGCAGTTTATTTAATGCATTGTGATTGTTTTCACCCCACTTTTCTGAAGCCCCTCCCTCCCCTATCTATCTCCCATTCCCTATGAATCTCTTTTCCCATTTCTCTTTTATGTTTTCTTTGTGTCCCTCTGGGTTTGACCAGGGTTCTCTGTATGGCCTTTGGATTAGAACTAGTCATCAGTGCCCAATGGATTCACCAGTGAATACACAACTGAAGGTGATGGCTCCCTCTCTTGCAGAGTTCATCTGTAGCCTGTGGTGCAGCGGTAAGATGGAGCTAGTCCTCCATCCAAGACTATTAAGGGAGTCTGTCTCATGGAGGTATAGTGCAAGTGACCTAAGGTACTCTGTGTTATGACGACATTGACTGTGTCCTGCCTAGAGAACAGGATTTTCATATCTATCTGCCTATCTTTTGGTTCTTACATTCTTTCTATCCCCTCTTCAGTAACATTCCATAAGCCTTAGAGGGGTAATATAAAAGCCTTGTTTAGGGATGACCCCTCATCCCTGACTAATTCTCTGTCCCTTGAGGAGCCATGAATCTCTCTCTGAATTCATTGCTGTTTACTGAAAAGAGGAGCTTTTCTGATTAGGGTTGAGAGTAGCAATTGTTTAAAGATATAAATATGGTTATCTAAAGGGCATTATGACATTATTGACATTATGTCTGCTTATCTAGCCATCAGTAGTAATTTCCCTCATAGGGCCTATGATTTCTCAAGACATGGGTTGACAAGGCTTACAGTGACAGTACCAGGCATGGGCTTCCTTCTGTGGAACATGTCTCAGATCCAACCAAAGAGTAGTTGATTGCCTTCAAAATAGCCATGCAATTGCTGCACTTGTGGGCACATCTTACCTGACAGGTTGGTGTTATAGTTTGTAGAGTTTACTTCTGGGCAAGACCTAGCAGACTACATAACACCTTCCAGTACTCTGAAAGCTAGGCAGCCCAGAAGAGGGTTTCCAACTCGTTTCCAGCTCAGTTGTGTGGTTGACCATCCCATCTGTTTCTGGTGAATAAGAAAGTAGAAAGACATCGTTTTGAAGGTACCCTTGCTGTATCGCTTTGACAGACAGCAGCTTTGTGCTGATGGGATGTAGACAAGTGGTGTTCATGTATAACAGAAGCTGACACATTATCATCAGGATTACCATGTCAGGAGGTCATGTAACTCTGGAGGTGACAGTTTTCAGCTCCACTAGAGCTGAAATTGGGCCTGGTAAGGTGTCAGTCAGAAAGGCTACTATTCTGGTGTGCAGTGAAGACTCGCGTTGATCATCCAAGATAGAAAATGATGGCCAGTTCTCTTTTAGGGCACAATGAGATGCCTAAAGGGAGGGTGTCGTGATTTTCTCTATATTTCCTAATAGCCCCAATTTGAGAAGAAAAGAGTCAAATTTAATGAAATGCCAGAAACCCTTGGGAAATTCCAGATGATGGCTCAGAAACAAAGTGGGGTTGTTTTGAAGCTGCCATGTCGGTCCCTAGGATTTTTGTCAGTTTCTATTTATAGGGATAGATTGAACTCAGTCAAACATAAACTGGTTCAACCCTTAAGTACCTTGAGAAAAATTCAGTCAGTGTCCAGGATTGTGTTAGAGAAAAAAATGAGAGTAAAAGGTAAAAAGTTACAAGGAAAGTATGGTGTTAAGAAAGATCAAAGAGATTTCGACTTTTCCCCAAACTCCTTGATAAATAATGTTAGCAGATAAGAGCTGAGGTTTTTTTTTCTTATATCCAGTAAATAAATAGGATCTTTTAAAGAAACTGGTCTTATTCAAGTAAGCTGAATTTAATCTCCAAATTTTCGTTACTCTGGAAAACAAACAGATTTTTCTATTACTTTGTCTAAGAGTTTCCTCCAAGAGTTCAAAGCCTCACCCTCCAATTTGGTGCCTTGCATTGATTTGTGCTGCCTTCTTTCTTCTCCCTCCCCCTCCCCCTCTATCCTCTCCCCTCCCTTTCCTTTCCTTTCCTTTCCTTTCATTTTTCTCCGTACCACTTCTCTTTTGGGTGAGGGGACAGGGTCTTGTTGTATATCCCAGGCCACCCTAAAACTCTAGATTTTTTTCATCTCATCCCCTCAAGTGCTGGGGATTGTACCTCACCACATCTGGTCATTCCAAGGTTTCCAAGGATTGGTGATTGAAATTTCTCTTACTGTGATCAGGAGCTGACTTTCCACAATGAAGCAATACATAGGATTCAGTTTGTCTTCTCAAAATGCATAGAACATTGAATTGAAGACTCAATTTCTGGGATTTTGTATTGGTAGATATATCACCTATTGAAATGTGAAGACATATTGAATTGTAACTTAAAATGTATGGATATATATTCAGTATATATGGATACCTAGTGCTGATATATGTGCGTATGTTGTGATGCTGACACCTCTGTTATTGCCAGGCATTTAGTGTTTGTGACATATGATACAGAAACCAGAATCAGCTTCTGAAGAAAATGGGCTCCACTCACAGCCTGAGCTCAGATATGAACAGAGTTCTTTGCTGGCTTTGTGATCCAACTAGCTATCTTGTATAACTTGAACTCCGGTGGCTCACTGAATTATATGCAATAAAGACTTCATACAAAGAGTGAAAGAAACCACTTTGTTCTCTTCATTATGGAGGAGAAACAACTGGTGTTTTGCATGTTTTGAATCCCATAGGAAGATATTGCTATTCTACTATTATCTTCTACTCTACATTGTACTATAAGTATACAAAAATCACTGGTCTCAATAACACCCCTGTCTTTCCAGTTGGGTTTTTGTTGTTGTTTTCTTGAGAAAAAGGAAAGGAGGGTGTATCTAATTATATTACAGAATTAGAGATTGTGTTGTCTGAGTCAAAATACCTGCAGAATGATAACTGTTCTTGGTGATTACAATCTATGCTCATTTTTGTCTATGACCTACTTTGAGTGCTTCCTCATTCTTCAAGAAACCATTTGTTTTTCTAGAGACAATTAAACATCATCAGAAGGACACACACAGAAGAATCAGGTGCCAATAAGAGCACTTAGATAAAAACTAAAGGTTCCATTCAGCTTATCCTTATCTTCTATGTAACACAAAATAGTGTCAACACTGCTTGGCTTTAGAAGGTGAAGGTCTTTATGTTAAAGGACATTCTTTTCCATGCATACTGCATGTTCAGATACTCAGCCTTCCCAACTGTGATGCTACCCAGAGGAGAGTCAAATTTGGAGAAGAATAATTTCATAACCATAACATTCGAGAGGTTTGGGGGATTAGTATGTACATATCGCTATGTACAAAACAAAGTGGGTCCCCTTACAACATAGTTTAGTTTATGGTCTAAATTAAAATGAAAAGATGAATTATGATTGTGAAATTGTAGACTTCATTTAGAAAAAAAGTACCCATGCTTAATAAGAATATAAGCATGCTAGACTTGTTTTGGCTCATTCTTTTTAAAAATTCTTCTTTGATTGGTACAGAATTTTTTCAATTTAATGTTAGGAGTAATATATACAGCAATACCAAGTTATTAGCAACTATGTCTTCCTCCTTTGATATTGTAATAAGGTCTTATTATGGTTCAAATACACAAAAAATGTTTAGTATGTTTTTAGTATGTTTTCATTAGACCTCCTTCCTGTAAACATTCTCAGACTGAAGGTAAATATCAGATTTAGATCACCCTGAGAAGAGCATCCTTCCCATCAGTGTCGGACCTGTATAGTTTCTCCTAATGTGCTTTGTTCTTCAGCTTGTTAGAACACAGGGCTTAGGAAGCTGGATGTATCCAGAATAAAGAGATGGTGGCATCTCTTGCTTGTGTGAACACTGTATCTGCTTTCTATTTCTTTCCCATCATCATTCTGCTTCATTAAACAGACCTCCTGCAACCTAGACTCATAGGACAGAGTCCTCTGTTAGATGAGAATAAATCTCTCCCCAGAAGAAGGCCCTGGGCACAGACACTGTAGATTGTTAAACTCATGACAGGCTGAAGCTTGTGTTCAGACTTCCTCCAGCATCTCTCATGTTCTCTTGTCTCACACTTGACAGACATTTCCTTTCCCTCACTGCAGCACCAGTTCCTGAGTCATGTCTGAGGGCATTGGACGTTTCCATTTGGTCACCAGTGGCTCCTCACACTGCCCCATATTTAGAAACTCCCATTCTGTCTTCACAGCTTGCTGTTTCGTGTTGATCCCTTGTCTGGACTCCTACATGTTTCTATAGGATTTATGCATGACAGGATCCAAGCTCATGTACAATGAAAATTACATCACAGATGGCTCATAATACCTCAGCCAAGAACAGTCCAGAGGAAGGTAATTTAGGGAGTCATGACAGCAAAGATAGCAGGACATTTAGGACCCACGTCTGTAATTCCTTGGTGGCTCTTCATGCCGCTCCTGAAGCTTGTTAACACCAAAAGGTTGAATATAAAAGGAATGGAGTGACAATTGAGGATGCTGGTAAGATTTTCCAGAGATGGTTCCAAGGCCACTGTTGGGAACAGGACCAAGATGGTGGGGAGCTTGGGAGTGAAGGGAAGTGAGGAAGTGCAGTCTATGAAGGAGAGAATTAGTACCAAGAAAACACGCCTAGGGACAGGAGCCAGGTGGGGAAGCGGGGAGAGAACATTTTGCTTTGCATTTTACAACCACTGGCAGACTATGTGTTCATAAATTGAATTGTCAAAGGGAAGGGAAAGAGAAAGGCAAGGTCAAAATTGAGGAGAAATAATGGAAGAGTGCGCAGCTGAATGAGACTGCACGAGAGGAAGACCACGAGGGTCAGAGTCCATGTGGGGAGAGCAGCCTTAGTGGAGGGGAGAGGGACTTCGCTCCTAGAAGAGAGATATTAGGCAGGTCCCATCTACCCCCTCCTCTTCTTTCAGGAGTCAAGGTGAGCTAGCTCATCCTTCAGAAAGAAGTGTGATAAGGATGGAGAAAAACCAAATGAGCTTTCTCTAGACTGGAAATGTCTGAAATGATTACTGTGGGACATGGGGAGGAATGATTTTCCTGGAATATAGTCACATAAAATGAATTACTGAGTTAAATATATTTTATGGTTTTTAATAAGCATTGCCAATTTCTCCTTTCTGAAACGTTTTGCCATTTGTACATCATCCAATGGTAGAGTGAGACGGCACTCCACGAGCCAGCCTGTGGGATTTGGACTCTGAGGTTCTTGTCAGCTTCTTTCTGTAACTCCTTCTTCTTCCTGTTCCTCAAGCCTTCACCACCATCTACTCCCAGGCCCTGACAAGACGCCCCAAAGGCATCTCTTTGGGACACCATTCTTAAAGGAGTTATAATTATTCTTACAGTTATATATTTAGAGGCTTACATCCAGAATATGGGTTAATGGGATCATATGCCCTCCCATCTTCTATTTGGACAACATGGAGATTTTATGGACATTGATATTTGATCAACTGGTAATTTATTATATTAATAACTTTCATAATAATAAACAATATTTTCTGTTCTCATTTGACCCATTTTATAAACAAACTAAGAACAAGTACAGATCCTCAGAGGAGCATGGAAAAATGTTGATTCATTTAGTGCCCAAAGCTGGAAGGGCATTCAAAAACAAAGGCAATTTGCTGGTTGATCTAACCAATTCTCATAACTCATCCTATCCTTTCAACCCAATCCTTAACATCCAGTACTTTGTTTTATTTTTAAAGATGTATTTATTTACATACTTTATGGATGTCCCTTCTGCATGTATGTCTGCACCCCAGAAGAGGGCATCGATCCCAGAGACTACAGTTATAGACAATTGGGAACTGCCATGTGGGTGTTAGAAACTGAACTCAGGACCTCTGGAAGAGCAGCCAGTGCTCAACTTAACCACTGAGTTATCTCTCCAGCCCCAATATCCAGTACTTTAAAAAGCATGTGTTAGCCAACATTATCTGGCACATTAATTCCTTCTTGTGAAGATGTACCTTTTGGGTTGACATTTAAAAAGCAGCTCGAGCTGGGCGGTAGTGGCGCACGCCTTTAATCCCAGCACTCAGGAGGCAGAGGCAGGCGGATCTCTGTGAGTTCGAGGCCAGCCTGGTCTCCAAAGCGAGTTCTAGGAAAGGCGCAAAGCTACACAGAGAAACCCTGTCTCGAAAAACCAAAAAAAAAAAAAAAAAAGCAGCTCGAAGATACTAGTGAGGCTTTCTGTCTGCTAGGAATAAGATATAGCATATTTGAAAGAAGAAAAGTCTTTAGATATATCATATTACATAAAGAATAATCAATGAAAAATGGGTCATTGATTCAGAATTTGAGACAGTGAAAAAATTTATTACATATCACCCATGGCTTTAGAGTATAATTTTGTATTTGTATTAAGGTGCCATCAAGGAAAAATTTTGTAGCTCAAAGTGTTTCTTCACAGTTCCCTCACCAACATACACCCACATCCACTGGTGTATGGAGGGAGGGAGGGAGAGGAAGGGAGGGAGGGGGGAGGGGGATGGAGAGAGAGGGAGAGGGAGAGAGAGAGAGAGAGAGAATATCTTTAGTAAAGTCTTGCCGGACCACACCATGAGTCTTTGGTTCACTTTTCCAACTGTCTCATGTTGGAACTGTTTTGAAAAAGGTTTACAGTCTCCACATCGTCTTTTTGGAGCCACATATTAGTACTGCCATATTTATGCAGAATGTCCATTTTCTTTCTCTTTAAACACTTTGATTGCAGGGGAGGGTAAAGGAAAGTTTCAAAAAGGAGAAGAACCTTCAATGCTTTGGAAATCAGAATTCTAATGCTTAACAGGGAGACTTTTGGACAGTTAAAAATGCAACCAGTGCTATAAGTGAATAAACTTAATGTGACCTTCATGGTTCTGAATGACAATTCTAACTGTATATAAGATTATTAAGCTGTATAATTTTGGGATCCAGTTAATTTTGGTATGTAATGGTTTTTGTTTATGTCTAATTTTTTTTTTACATAATAAAGTTTAAAGAAATTTAGATGTTACCAATTAAAAGTTTTTCAATACGGAAAAGGTCCACTATCAGTAATACATAGTCGAAATATGTTCTTTTTAGGTTTTATTTATTTATTTGGTAATAAGATCACCTCAAGAATATGAGTAGAAAAACCGTAAATAAAAGAAAGATAGCATTTAAAGGAACAAGGAAAGCTGCTGACAGTGGCTTTCTGGAAAACAAAAAGGAGCATCAAAGGATGATGTGTGATTGCAGAGCAGCACAGAGTGCAGAAGTCAGGACAGGCTGACTCGGAATCCTGGGTCTCCTGAAGTCAGCCATCAGACCAAAGACGAAACGAAGACGCAGCCCTATAGACAGAGTGAGTGCATGTGTCAGCTGCAGGTCTGCAAATCTAAACCTCCTCTACAGGGACAGGAGAAGCAGGGTCAGCTTATGTCTGCAGACACTAAAAAGGAGCCATGAGATATTGTTGATCATTTGACGGTCAAATAATTTGAAATTTTACAATCAAAAATAAAATCTCTAAGAAAATACAACTTGGAAGTGCTCACATGTACAGAAGCCAAGCCACGGTGAATATATGATATATATAGTATAATTATATATAGCATATACCGTTAATTACTTATTTGTACCAACACACACACACACACACACACACACACACACACACACACACACACCCCCTGTGTGTATGTATTTGTGGGTGTGTAATTAAATTGAAAAAATGTAAGAGTCCCACATAGAAAATATCAGGTGAATATGCAGTAAAAATTCTACCAAATACTTAAATAAAAAAAATGTAATGGGAAGTAAAATAAAGCAGGAAAATGTGACAATTTCCTAATATTTCTGATGAGGCCATTGTAACTTTCATGTCAAACTTGACAAGAAAATTATAAGAAGGAAAATTACAGGTCACCCTCCCTCATAGATTGATATGTAAAACATTCTAAGAAAAATACAAGCCACAGCAATTTGCCATACCAAAATGGGAAATGTGTCATAATTAAGATAAATTTATTTCAGAAGTAAAATATCAGTTTCATATTTGAAAAGCAACCAGCTAATCTCCCCACTAAGCAAAGCTGGAGAATCATACAGTGATCTCACTGAGTGCATCTAGCATACCACATACAATTATGTAGTCACTTGCACTAATAGTTTAAAAACACTTTTAAACAACTATGAAGAGAAGACGGTGACATTTTCTTCTTTATGTGTGTATTTATGAGTGTGTGTCATATGTCTGTGTCATGTGTGCCTATGTGTTTCTGCACACGCATATATTTCCATACATTCATTTAGAGGTCAGAGGGAGACATCGGGTGTCTTGGTCTATCACTCACTCTCCATCTTATTCTCCTGAGACAAATTCACTGAGCCTGGAGTTAGGCTAGCAACCAGTAATCTCTGGAGATCCTCCTGATCCTCCCGTCTCTGCCCCACATAAATACACAACCACGCCTGGCTTTTGTATGTGGGTTCTGGAGATGTGAACTCAGTTTCTCAGGCTTGTGCAGCGAGCAGTCTTACTCACTGAGCCATTTTCCCAGCCAAGGAATAATTGTTTTTAATTAATTTTATTGCCGTTATTTTAGTTGTGTGTATGCATGTGGGTGTTTATGTGCATGTGAATGCAGGTGCTCTCAGAAGCTGGAGATGTTGCACTGGAGCTAGACTTGCAGGCAGTTGTGAGTCACCTGATGCAGATGCTGGGAATTGAACTCTGGTCCTCTGGAAGAGCACTCCACACTCTTAACTGCTGAGCCATCACTTTGGCCCTCTGGGAATGATTTTATTCTTAACTGCTGAGCCATCGCTTCAGCCTCCTGGGATTGACTTTTATCTACAGAATGTTATCTGAACTATATCTGTCTCTAATTTATTATTCTTGGCATGAAACATTGAGATTTTGCAGGAGATAACTGCCACACTGCCATCTGCATGAAGCTGAAACACTCTGCCAATGACATTGCACAAGAACAACAAAAATGTATTTGAACTGTAAAGAAAGAAATGAAACCAACAAATTTGAGAGACAGTGCAATAATAATAACACAGTAAAAAGTTTAATTTAACAAGGTTAGCAAAGTTTAATTTAACAATGTCAATACAAACAACCTGACTGTATTTGCACAGACTAACAAACAAAACATTTAACAAACACATCAAATACTTAGGAACAAATTTAGAAAAAGTAAGAATATATAAAACATTCTTGTGGAAACAAAGACAATGTATCCATCACAAAGAGATGTCAGCTCTTCTGAAAGTGAGTGCCAGGTTCAAAATAAAAAAAAAAATAAAATAAAAAAGTACACTTTCATTGTGGGAACTGACAAGATGATTCCAAGATGTATAGGTAACTGAAATGCTTAAACAGTGGAAGGATCTAGAAAATGTGTACAGTCAGAGACCATATACTCCTGGGCATCAAGCATGAACTCCAGTCACAGATGTAAAAGGACAAGGGATTGAGGCAAAGAAAGGTCAGGCAACTGAGCAGACTAGCAGGAGGAACAACATCCTACACATGCCGACGGTTGAGTTTTGCAGAAGTATTTGTCGGTGGATAAGGCATATGAAAAAGAAAAATACCTGCTACACTCCACTTTAGTTACCAGTTGAATATAGAAACCTGTTACGTTGTGTTGTTGACAGAGTGTTTTTTATAGGAAACAAAATATTGACCATAAATGGAAAATATCTGTACATTGATAGTATTAAATCTGGAAATTCAGTTTATAAAAGACATCATTAATATTTAGATTGAAAGTATTTAAAACACATAAAATATACAGTGTTTGCTTGTTTGGTGTGCAAAGAAAACATACAAGGTAATAGGAAAAATACTTCACTATGTAAATGTGAACAAGAGACTTAGACACGAATTTTAAAAGGCTGAGTACTCAAGTACTCAACGAACACAAAGAAAAGATGTTTAATCTCCTTGTTCATCAAGGAAACACAGTCTCTTTGGAGGACTGTCAGTAGCTACTGAGGCTGAGCATATGTATGCCATGTGAGTCAATTCCAGACTTTGGTTTCTGCACAGTTTAAAATAAAAAACTTACTGTGTAAAGCAAACACACAGAGAAATGTTGATAGCTATTCATAATAGTCCCAAATTGAAAACAGTCCAGATTTTGTCCATCAGCAGATGAAGAAATAAATACTGGGTGGTATGTCTATACGGTGGAATACTAAATACTATACAAACATTAACAAACTAGCCCCTATGTCAAGCCTGGTAGGTTTCACAAACATATTGTTGAATGAAAGAAACAAGGTATGCTGAGTGCAGACTGCATGATTTAAACACACAAAATCCAAAAGTCCATATGTGTAAATTATGATTTCACTGAATATGTATAAAATATGTTTTATATGTGCATGTGCATGTGTTGTGTGTGTGTTGTGGTGTGTGTGTGTGTGTGTGTGTGTGTGTGTGTGTGTGTGTGTGTGTGTATGAATGTGTGTGGAGGCCAAAGGATAGCCTCAGGTGTTATTCTCCAGGTGCTGTCCTCATTGTTTTCAGAAACAGCATCTTTTGCTGGTCTGGAACACACAAATCAAGCTAGACCGGCTATCTTAACATACCCTAGAAATCCACTTGTCTCTTCCTTCTAGGCTTTGGGATTATCAGCTCATGCCACCACGCCTAGCTTCTTTTTTATGCTGGATCAGGGGATCAAACTCTGGTCTTCCTGCATGCAATGCAGACATTTTACCAACTGAGCCACCTCCCCATGACTGTTTCTAGTTAGCATATAATGACAATGTGTCATTGTAATCACAGGAAAACATTAACTTTGTCCAATTGTCAAGCGTCATCTTGCTGCCTCAGGAAGCTCGATATGAATATGATATCATCTTTCTTGTTTATGTATCAAATTATCTACAAGAAAGAGAAATACATATTCCAGAAACTCATGACATTTGGAGACTTGAAACTTTTAATTTCTGTTATCACAATCTTCCTCAAAAGACAGATCTTCCAAATAACATATTTGTGGTACATTCATAAAATGTGGTGTGTTTCCCTGGGCAGCAAGGTTCAGTGGAGGCAGTAATTGCAGAAAACCATGATTTAGAGAATGAAGGATTAATTTTTATCACAAGGTGATGTTTTTCAAGTGAGGGGCACTTCAGAACCTCCAAACTTCAACAGGTAACCTAATTATGGCAAATGATGATCTCTGGGGTGTAAAATGCTCTGGGGGAGACTGTTTGGTATGTTTGGGATGTTGCATGGATCCAAGAATTTGTATTCTGGGAGTATGTAGAAGCCCAAAATACATTTCCAGGCCTCCCTTTCCCAGATTTCTTTGGTCTTGAGTAGCATGAGGGTCAGAATTTCAGCTTTCAATTTACCCCAATGCTGGCATCCAAGCCAGTGTAGTAATGCAGCTGAGTAACGGCTGTCCACTAACAGAAAAAGCCACATACACTGAAACACAAGACCCTAAGAAATGTGAACCCTCAAGTCTCATCAGCAAGACCTCAGCCATTGGTGCTGGCTTCTCTTGGGTGAGTCTGAGGAAGAATACCTGGGGTGTTTGGATTTTCCTTTTCTTTATAAAGGTCCTCGCTCTGTCTTGATCATGTCACTCTGCAGATCTCCCCCCAGGAACAATGACACAATGACTGCTTCTGGTCAAAGGAATTGCAAGTCCAGTGGTAGGTCTTGCCGAAATTACTAAGGCCATTAGCTCATTTATGTGGAGTGGAAATTACAACCAATAACGGCAGAGGTTCAGAAGGCAGAGGGGTGGCCTAGGTCCTTGCTTGCTGGGTTTCAATGTCTCTGTAAGAAGTATTCACAACTTTTTTTATATGATGCTTATAAGAAATCATTGCTGTCCTTCTCATAAAAAAAGTGTAAAGTCTACGTGGAGGTAAATAATGAGGTTCTAGGAAGCCAGAGATCCGATTAAGAGTCCAGACTCTGAAGTCCTGGAACTACAAAAAGTTCTTCCCAGCCCTGTTGGGATCCTAAGGTGGGGTGAGTTGTCATGGTTTACCAAATAGATGTAGTGTAAAATCCTCCACATATTTAATTTTGCTTTTCAGAAACCTGAGATTTAGTGTTAAGCAAAGGACAATTGGTGTGTCCAATTCCATGGATAACAAAACCGAATTTCCCTAGGAAGCCTGAAGAATGATCTGGGGCTTTAAGCATATAAATCTGACTTTAATTAACTCAGAGGACCTTATTGTTAGCCTTTATCCAGCCCAAGAGGCCACTGCTTTTTTTTCCTCCTGTGATTTTCTGCATCAAATACTTTGTATGGGAATGTGTATAATTAAACATCTAGCAAATAGTTTTCAAAAACAAAACAGGGCATCTGTATATTCTATTTTTTTCTTAAGCAACATGTAGGTGGTGTTTACGGATGCTGCTGTCACCTGTTGCTTCTGCTACTTTCAGACCCTGCTTTCTTCTTCTCCCCCCCACCATACTGATGCCAGGACCACTCAAAGCAATGCGCCTGCAGAAGTAACTCCTCAGGAGGCTTGATTAGCTCAAGGAAGCACCAACATCCACAACAGATGCTCAAAGAAGGGGACAAGCAGGCCCTTCAGCTGGGTCTGGTTCTCATTTGCATTAAGCCTATCCTCGTTTTATTTTAGTAGTTGATTTTATGACATGCCTTATATGCTTTGCTTATACAACAAAAAAGCAGTTACTAAAATGATACAATTCATTGCCCTTATGTCATTGAATAATCTAGTGTTTAGAAGAGTTAAAATTTAAAACAGGAATGGGTTGGGTTTTTTTTTTCAAGTTTAGAAACAGCAGAGAGGATATTACACACACATGCACTCAGACACTTCAGTGGCTGTTCTTGGTTGTCAACTTGACTACATCTGGAATTAACTAAAATCCAAGTGGCTGGGCACACCTGGGAGGCATTTTTTTTCTTAATTCAATCATTAGAATTGGGAAGATCCACCTCTAATTCAGATCTTTTGACAGGAAAATATACACCTTTAATCCAGATCTCTTGAGGTGGGAAGATTCACCTCTAATCTGCTGGCAACCTGTGTAGAGGACACGGAAGAAGGAAGATTGCTCTTTGCCTGCTTGCTCTCACTCTCGCTGGCCAAGTCCATTCCTTCTCTAATATCTGGGACTGCCTCTTTCTGGCATATACCAAAGACTAGCTGAGATATGCAGCCTCGTGGACCAAACAACTACTAGATTTTTAGACCTTCTATTGGTAGACAGAAATTGCTGGACTAGCTAGACCACAGCCTATGAGTCATTCTAATAAACCCCCCACTCTGATATAATATAGATTCATTCTATAAGATCTGTTTCTCTAGAGAACCCTAATATAGACACATTGAATTTTCTGTAAGATGCATGGGGAATAGTGATGGCAAAAAAGGGCTCCAAGCCCTAGATTTAAAACTCACACATCTTTATTAAATTTATTCATTTTTTATCTTATGTGTACTAGTATTATGTCTGCATGTATTCATGTGTACCATATGTGTGCAATATTCATGGAGGCCAAAAGAGGTGTTGGAACCCCTGGACCTGGAGTTAGAGGTGGCTGTGAGCAACCAAGTGAGTGCTAGGCTCCAGTGCCAGGCCCTCCACAAGAGCAGTATGCAGTCTTAACCACGGGGTCATCTCTTCAACCCTCACCTCTAACTCATGCATCTTGACTAGGAGCTACACTATAGAAAATGAAGCCCACTGAAGCCGAGGTGAGATAATGGGGCATGGTGCTCCATCTCTCTGAACGTGGCTTCTCTTTGCTCAGCTCAGGTCATGACACCCGCGTCAAAAGATGGCTAAGTCACCTTGGTCTCACACTCTCCAGTCACTTTCACTAAGCATCACGACAGGTAGGTATTGGTCTCTAGGCTATATATCAACCTACTAAGTAGGTCTCAAAGAACTATATGGGAGGTTAGTCTGAATTCTCACATGCAGATGAGGAAACTGGGGTGCAGTGCAGTTAACTGAAATCGAACACCCTGACCTCTAATAATAGACCTTGAGTTCCATCTAACTTTGCTGGCTGTGAGACCTTTAATTACCCTTGTCAACAGCATTAGACCATGATGTTAATATACAATAAGATTTATGTATTCATCCTGGTTTGTCTCAAGACTTCAAAAATATCCTGGAGAGATAGCTCAGCAGTTAAAAGCACTTGGGCTCTTTCATAGGACTTGAGTTCAATTCCCAGCATCCATATGGTGGCTTGCAACTATTCGAGAACTCCAGTTCCAGGAGATCCAACCCCATCTGTCTTCCTTGGGCTCCAGGAACACACATGGTTATATATATATATATATATACACACACACACAAGTATATATTCAGGTAAAACACTTGTACACATAAAATAAAAATAATTTTAAAAATCTTCAGTAACTATTTGTCCCCTTTGTTAGGCACTTACATACACACACACACACACACACACACACACACACACACAGAGAGAGAGAGAGAGAGAGAGAGAGAGAGAGAGAGAGAGAGAGAGAGAGAGACTTAAGAAATGTTGGCTTCAAGATATATTTGCTTTAAGGGAGATGAATAAGAAAATCATTTCCTGGCAACTCACCATTTCTTCTATATTGCCAATTTTTTAAAAGTAGCAGGAATCTAACCGAACCCTTTAGTCTCCTGCTTTCTCCTCATCAACAGGTCCTGGCTGGCCCAGAAGCTTTCTGAATGACTTGTTTCCATTCACGGTGGTTGGGTGGCACACAGGAATCTCATCTCAGGGATTTTTCGGTTGATACGGTGGTGAGAAGGCAGCCGCACAGTTTTGAACTGTTGGAGATGAACTTTTGCCCCTGACTCATGGGGTGAACTTGGAGATCCTGACAAAGTCCACCCCTTGCCTTGTGCTCTACTCTTTTGCACCCCACTTTGCTATTTGTCTGGTTTGAAATAGAACCCCAGTTTCTGGGGTTACCTTTAACATTATACACAGATTGACAAGTAGAACTAGACCAATGGGATTGTGTTGTTTGTTGTGTTTGTTTGGGGGTAGTGGAGATGTAAGCTAGGTCCTTGCTTGTGCTATGGAGGCCCTCTGTCACTCAGTTTCGCCTCATTCAACACCAGTGGCTTTTCATCAGTTGATGTTCCTTTTGCCCTGAAGACGGTGGGTAGTATTTGGTGACTGTTTAGATTATCATGACTCTGGGCTATGATGCTTAACACCATTCAACACATAGGACCCCACTAAAGATGAGCCAGCCCCGTATTTCCAACACATAGGAAACCCACTAGAGCCAAAGGTTATCTAGCCCCACATGTCAGCAGTACCTCTAGTAAGGAAGCTCGACCACGAAATACACAGAAGTCTTTCTTCCTTTGGAACAGAAGGCTGAATCACTAGAATGAACCTTGCAAGCATCTCTTTGAATGCACATCCAACTGAGAAATGAAAGCAGTGCCCACAATGAGGTGCCACTCTACACCAAACATAAACAGTGATGACATGAACAGAAAGTCAAGTCCTATGACCCAGCAAGCTAGATAAGAAGCAGCACTTCTACTGGACACACTAGAAAAAGAGTTGACAAAAGCACTTGGGAAAGTAATTCTGCAGTATCTAGTAAAGCTGACCACATGCATTCCCTAAGACCCAGAAATTCTACTCCTCAACTTAAAAATAGTAATTATGTGTGTGGTGGGCATTGCATGCCACTGTACATATATGGAGATCAGAAGACAACTCGTAGGAGTCATTCTTCCCTTCTGACATGTAGATGTCAGAACTGAATTCAGACGAGCAATCTTGGCAGCAAGCATCTTTACTCACTGACTTATTTCACCCTTACTGGTCCCTCCATCACCAAATTTCTGCTCACCAGACACATGTGTAGATGTAACCAATGGTCTTATTAAATAAGAAACACAGAGCCGATTCAGAGAAGAAAGCCAAGAGGTCAGAGCTAAGAGCCTCACCCTTCCTGATTCAGGGATCCTCTTCAGCCAAGAGAGCTCTCCGAAAAAGGGGCCTCTTCCTGTGTGTATGACTTTATATACTCTAGCTGTTCTGCCTTCTCATTGGTTGTAAACCCAAACATGTGACTGCCTCATCACTGCCTGAATGTACCGCCCTCCATGTCCTTAAAGGCGTGCGCCACCGCCGCCACACACTTGCTATGGCTCTAATAGCTCTGACCCCCAGACAACTTTATATCCATCTACACACATGCACATATATTCACTGAAAGCATACACTAGAGTGACTGTAGTAATAGTATTTGAAATTGT
Organism: Peromyscus californicus insignis; assembly: GCF_007827085.1. Taxonomy (NCBI): domain Eukaryota; kingdom Metazoa; phylum Chordata; class Mammalia; order Rodentia; family Cricetidae; genus Peromyscus; species Peromyscus californicus. Next base: position 10,302,640 of record NW_026294551.1, read on the forward strand.
TAAGAATTGGAAACAACTCAGATGTTCTTCAGCTGCATATATATGTTTTATATATTATATATATGCAATCACACATAGTGAAAAAGAGAGAGAAAAATCTTCTAATCCATATCATAATGTGTATGAAACTCATGAAAATAACATCGAATGAAAGAATCATTCCAAAAGTAAATACATTATGATTCTATTTTATATACAAACAGACAAAACTGATCCATACTATTTGACATCAAGATATTGGCACTGGAGAAATGGTTCAGCCAGTAAAATGCTTGCTGTATAAACATGAGGCCCTTACTTCAGATCCCCAACAGCCATGTGAAAAGGGGGGTGTATTGGCACAGACCTGTAATCCTAGCCTTGTGCAGGTGGAGACACACACACATGTGAACACATATGAACATGTAGGTATGCATACATGACACACACACACACATGCAAACATACAAACAGTAATGATGGATAATAGAGCGATGGCCTCGGGGTGTATCCCAGTTGGTAGATTCCTTGCCTAGCATGCACAAAGTTCTGTGTTTGATCCCTAGCACTATATAAACTGCTCATGGTGGCACATGCCTGCCATCCCAGAACATGTGAGGAGTTCGAGGTCATCCTACTCCGTGCTATCAGAAATCAGGATGCCAATCAAACCATCTTTTGTTGAGAGGCAGTGGCTGATAGTAAGCCTGATGAGATCCTGGAGGTGGGAGAATTTTCTATTTCTTGGTCTAGGGGCTGCTACCCAGGTGCACTTCCTGTGAAATTTCATAGCACCACACATGTTTGCTATATTCACTTTTTTCTGCATGTGTGTTATTTTTTTTCCAATAAAAGTTTTAACATGTCCAGCTGGTGCTGTGGAAACTGGGACCGTGTGTTTCTATTAGTGTCTCTCCTTACATTTTGGTCCAGATTGGTCCAGTGACACTTAGCAGATTCAACACTGAGCAAGCAGAGGAGTTGCAAGTGGGTGCTTACTCCATCCCTGCCAGCTGGGGAGCTGGTGAGATCATTTACCTGAGACAATGCTTCTGAGCTGAAGAATTGCCTCATGTCAGGTGCTAAAGAAACCTGTACACATAGGTCAGCATGGAGTCAAAGACACCATGGAGGCTGGTGTCTGCAATAGCCCCAGAGGTAGCAATGAGGAATATAGAGGCAGAAAGTAAGTAAAAAAAGGGCCCCAAGTCTCCTTTAAAATGCTGCTTTACTCATGCCAAAAACTCTGCCTTTCAAAGGTCATGACTATTTCTATATTTGTATAGGGTCTTGTTTTTCTTTTTTCATTCGGTGGTCAGAGTGATCACGGTACTTTGAGCAATAAGTTCCTAACTTTTAAAACTTATTTACTTATTTATTTTTATGTGTATGTGTTTTTTGCCTTCCTGTATGTCTGTGTACCACACCCATGCAGTGTCCACAGAGGCCAGGCGAGGGTGTCGGATCCTCTGAGCCTGGAGTTCCAGGTGATTATAAATTGCCACGTGGGTGCTGGGAGTTGAATCTTAGTCCTCTGTAAGAGCAACCAGTGCTCTCAACTGCTGAGCCATCTCTCCAGCCCCCTCCCCTTTATTTTTTAATCCCTAGAAGGCAGATGGACATTATGTGCTATTTGGTTCCTTTGTTGTTTGCTAAGTGATACTGAGAAATTCCTACCTTGAAGTTTCTTATCTATCAAAAAGTGCTTAGTGTAACGTGGTCAACGAAGGACACTGTTGTGCCTTCTAGGTCTCCAAGGAGTGACTCGAGGAAACTAATTTAATATGAAATCATGGAATCCCTCTCACAGCTCTCTACTAACACACGTATTTTCTTTCAGTTCTTCATATTCACCACCCCTCTTGGGTCCCTCCTGGGGGAGGGCTTTGTGTGGGTTCTTATACTATGGGTAGTTCTGGAGGGAGGCACCTTGCCTGGAAACCAACGGAGCACACAGGGCACAGTGTAACATAGTGTTAGTCCTGGCGGCCAGATAGAGCTTGTCATTTGTGTCCCAGAGAAAGGTCCTGCTGTTGAAGACTCTAGTGTAGGCAAATAACATATTTTAAATGTTGTACAGCATACGGAAATTTCTATTACTGCAAACATTTGGTTTGGTTCTGTGCCTGTTCAGCATATTGCACATTTCTAAATTAAGTCTCTTTTTAAACGGGGGTAGTTATGATTCAGGTTCCCGTCTCCCTGTGGGTGGAGAGCACACAGTACGTGTCAGGCACTCAGTTTTCTACAGCTACATGTGCAGATCCAAATCACAAACTGGATTTTCTTCTGTAGAGTCAGAGGTGGGCTGCTGAACAGGGCTGGGACTCAATGCGTTCATTTAGAATATGGAGCTCCTGAAATGCTCGTCCATATGGGGCAGTGGAAGAGCCGAGAGCTGTAGGTCACAGTTCTCTCTCCTCTGCAAAGCCTCATTTCCTAAATTTATAACACCAGTCTTCTGGTGGAAGGAATCAAGAACAGGCCCTTCATGTGACTTGTGCATCCATTCCTTCGTATAAAGCATATCCTTCTAATACCAAACCATAGTGTTAATGATATTCTGTTTCTTGGAACCTTCTTGGAGTTTCCATTTTTCCAGGTATTGAACAAGTCCTGCTTTTTTTATCCAGAAAGTAAAATATTACCCATAATATGATGGCTATATTGCAGGTCCTTATGACATTTTTCCTTCTTTGGGGATGTGGTGATGATTTTTCTGCTTAAAAACAAATAACCCATGCATATTATTCAGACTTGATCACTGTCGGGATATGGGATATCACTAACTTGTGCCACATTGGCCTTTAACTTATTAAAATAATAGAATCTGTGAGATGGCTCAGCAGAAAAGGAGCTTGCCTCTAAGACTGAAGACCTGAGTTCCATTCAAGGGATCAACACAGTGGAAGAAGAGAACTGACTCCTGCAAGCTGTCCTCTAGTCTCCATAGGCAAGCAGTGGCATATAAATGGGTAAACACACACACACACACACACACACACACACACACACACACACACACATCAAATAAATATAATTTTAAAATTTCAAAGTATAGGGCTGGAGAGATGGCTCCATGGTTAAAAGCACTGGCTGCTCTCACAAAGGACCTGGGTTCATAACTGTCTTTAACTTCAGTTTCAGGGTATTCAATGCCCTCTGTGGGCACGGCATGTATGTGATGCACAGACACACATGTAGACAAAACACTCATGCATATACATGAAAAAAGTAAATCAATATTAAAACCAGTAAAAAGTAAAAATTAAAGTCTGTGAGTCTCTTGATTTTTTTGTTCTACTCTCCTGATAAAATTTGTCATCATTCGACCTTCATCTGCTACTCCTTATAAACAAGAGCATGATCTCAGTTTGCATCAGAAATTAGCCTTCAGTTAGGAAACTTAAGTAAGGAATGCCTAGGATAACACAGTGTACCAATGTTGTAACGATTTGCAAGCACTCAGCCCAGGACTTGTTACTTCACTGTAACTGAGATACCAAGAAACTTGTAGAGTTCAGACATATTTTGCTATAAGAAGGTCCTTGTCTTTTGTCTATTTGGAGTTTCAGAATGAACAACATCTGTCTGTCTGTTTCAAGATATATATTTACAACTCTACCTGAGTAGATTTTTCTTCTGTTTTAAAGACATTTTTGGTCTTAATTGCTATAAAGTTATAACTTAATCACCATGGTAATGCATAAGAAAAGACTCAGAAAATGGAAGGTAGTGGAGAGCCTAAAAATTAAATTACATGTGTGCATGTAGCTGCTTTTTTGGCTAAGTTCGAAGAATGTGCAGTGAGGGAATGAACAGGATCTTCAACAAATAGTGCTGGGAAAAACTGAATATGCAGTAAGGCAAATGGGCATAGTATATGTGCATGTGTGCATGTGTATGTGTGAGAGAGAGTGTGTGTGTGTATGTATTTGTGAGTGTGTAGGTGTGTGTGTGTGTGTGTGTGTGTGTGTGTGTGTGTGTGTGTGTGTGTGCGTGTAATTGTCATATTGCTCTGTGATGCTGAGGTATTAGTTCCTTTAGTTTGATTTTCTTGTCAGTCAAAGGAAGCTCAGTGTCAGGTGGCCCACAATGGAGCTTTCTGTTTGTGACTTTTTTTAAAATTTTTTTTTGGGGGAAGTGTTGAGACAGGGTTTCTCTGTGTAACTTTGCGCCTTTCCTGGAACTCACTCTGTAGCCCAGGCTGGCCTCAAACTCACAGAGATCCTCCTGGCTCTGCCTCCTGAGTGCTGGGATTAAAGGCATGCACCACCACTGCCCAGCTTTTTCAAGTGACGTTGTTATCCTGACTACATCTGCTGCTAGGAGTGACTCCACAAAGTCAATTTAATATGAAATGGTGGAGTGCTTCTCACAGCTCTCCACTGAAGTTGTTGAGTTTTTGTTTCCAGTTTTTCCTATTCATCACTCCCCATGATTCCCGCTGGTGGAGGGCACACACGAAACTGCTCCCAGCACTCAGTCAATCAGTTGAAAGGAGACTGAACTAGATGTTCATGAGCGGAAGCAAGGAAGCAATGGGTGGAAAACATGGGAATTTTTTAGGACATTGGTTTATGGAAAGAGTTTTTAAAAAATAAAATTATATGAAGCAAAAGTAAAAACTGGCAAATGAGATCATATGCAACCATAACGTTTTGTTTTCAATGGAAGAGATAATAAACAGGCTAAGAGACAGCCTGCAGAAAGGAGAGAGGTATCTACAAACCACAGGCCTGGGGTAGTCTTGAGACTTAGGTTTACATAATTAGTGTTGGCTGTTGAGTCTACCACTGATTTACCATGAACAGGAGGCTGGCAATTTCTTGGCAGAGTTCCGGTCCTTCTCGGGGTTCATAATAGGCTAACAATCCATTCAGGCCCAGGATCTGAATCATTGTTGGTGTTGTGGGGGAATTGAAAAAGAATGAATATGAATCAGGCTTATTGTTTGACTGCTAAAGACTTCAATTACCAAAATTTATGTTTCTGTTAAGTGCAAGATACATTAGCCTCACCAAAGCCCTCATTCAGGCACATTGCAATGCCTAATTCTTTGGAGCTGACATGGTGTCAGCAGCTACCATCTTTGGAGGTGTGCAGCAGTGAGATCCTTGTTTGAGGCCATCCAACAGCAATGGTGGCATATCTTCTGTCCCAGTAAGACACACTTGGAGCTTAGACAGTTCTACAGAGTAGGATTTTCACATGGCTTGCTTCCTTCGTGGTCCATTCATGCAAAAAAGAACCTGTTTATCCTGACACTAAGGTGATGCCAGCTAAATGAACAAATGTTTTGATTGCTGAAAGGAAGAAGGACAGTATGAAGACAATAAATTTCATCTTTTTGATGTGCTGGTGGTAGTTCTAGGGATCAATCTTCTGCATGCTAGGAAACTACCACTGAGCTACACTCCAATACTGTATTCCCTTGAGGACGCTTCTTCCCCCAAAGAACTGAGCTGGGCTATCCTGGCACTTCTCTTGTGTCATATCAGTCTCCTTCTCACTGGAAAGCTCTCATTCATCACAACTGTCACCTAGGCTACCCTCACTCTCACGGGGTAGATGAAGCAAGTACGGAGTACATTCCTAGACATGACTTATTTTTCATTCTCTGATGGCCTGCACAAAAATTCCCATTCCACTGATTACCAAGTGACCTTAGATGTGCCTTTTCTCATCTAGAACATGGAGTTAATAATACCAACATTATAACATGATTGCAAAGAATAAATGAGTCAATACATACGTAATTCTCAGAAAGGCATCTGCATGTAGGAAACAACCAGTGCAGGTTACTCTTAGTCAATTTCACACTTAGGAACTTAACACAGTTCTGAGATATAAGACGGACACTGATTGGCAGTACCCTATATTTGCTTTATTGTACAAACTGGACATCCCAGCTGGATAGTCAAATTCTATGGTCCTGAACTAGATAAAACACCATAAATCAGAATATATAAATTCAGAAGGTATATAGTTAATATGAATAAGTATATCCATTGTATTCTTATAATTATTATTATTCATGTGTGTATGTGTGTGTGTGTGTTTGTATGTGTGTGTGTGTGTGTGTGTGTGTGTGTGTGTGTGTGTGTGTATGCGTGTGTGTGGTACGTGCATGTAGACTAAGAACACAGTTCCCACCTCCGTTCTCCCCCCACCACAAGTTCCAGTGTGTGGACTCAGGTTTTCAGACTCACACAACAAGTGCTTTTTACCCACTGAGCCACCTCACCAGCTCTAACATCTGTATTTCCTACACTTCTTTTCAAGCTCTTTCTTTAATCTTTTTGTCCCTCCTTCCCTACCAAATAATTTATGTATTCTGAAACACCAAATCCTTCCTTACCAAATAATTTATGTATTCTGAAACACCAAAGCAAACCATTGGGCAAGCCCATTGAAACAGCCATTTTAACACTTAAAAAAAAAAACTATTTGAAGACTATTCAAAGCATAGCCACAGGTAGAAATTCCGTTTAGTTTCATGTCTTGTGAAGGAAACCGTAGAAACTCAATATAAAGTGGATTTTACTCTACTTTCAGCTTTCCTAGTTCACAGCATAGAGTCTGAGCTTTCCCACAAGTCCAGGTTCTGTGTAGCAAAGCCAGAGATCAAAATGATGTTGAATCCTGTTCAAATAAGAAAATACTCTAACACCACGCACACACACGTCACACACTTACACACACAACACACACATCAAACAACACACACACACACACACACACACACACACACACACACACACACACCCCATGTGGTTGTCACTTGAAATAATTTCTTCCCTAACAGGACACCTTCTTTTGCCTGTGTCCCCCTAGTGCCAGCCCATACTTCCTTCCTCAAAAGACCCTTGATTGACAATATGGAGAAAAGAGTATGAAGTTCCCAGTTCCTCAGTGAGAAGACCATCTGTGAGACAGCAGAGGAAAAATGAAAACTATGTCCCTTATTTAAAACCTCTGTGCTGAAACCATCATCCATTCCTTCTCCTTTCCAGGAAAGCACAGGGAAATGTGCAAGATTCAGCACACTTACCACTGCAGAAAAAATTGCCAATGAGCAATGTGTTGATCAAAGTTCTGAGGAGGAGAGATGCTCAAATATTTACTCAGAGCACTTCGCCGAAAGGTACCCAAGGGTGCTCCAAGGTGGCCACCAACTGACTCTTGGCAGAGACAGCGTTTCCTCTGTTCTAAGGGACCATTCATTCCCACCTGGCTCTTCCTCACATCCACTCCCTCCTTCTCCAGCGCCCCTTAGGAAGATGTTTTATGAACTGTGTGCCTGAATATTTTTGTGCTTGCAGCAAAGAATGTTGTTTTCCTAAATGGAGCAAGAGAACAGAAACTTGGAGAATCTGGCTTCTCAGCCTCAGGAATGCAGCTGCTCAGACACTGTCCTGGAAAAGACTCCACAAAGGCTTCAGCTCCACACCTGGAGACAGACACCCCACTGTGATGCCCTGCACCATCTGTGGCCTCTGTTCCTCCACTTGCTGACTTTTGAAATCGCCGTTCCTCATCCCTTAATGCTAGTGCAGATGTAAGCCCTAATAATCTGCTTTCCTTGTGTTTGATATGAGCTTGGTCAAGTAGTTACCAGCTTTGCTCCAAAGCTACTAAAAAACCAAAGGGTATAATAATTCATGAAAAAGAATGGGTCAGTGGTGGGGTAGTTGTCCTAATGGGCATCAACCCCGGTATTTTGTGTATGCGAACATCTGTTTTGGAAAGATGTAATTATTGATGCATGGACCTAGCAGATGAGGCTGAATGGAAAACACCACTTAGTGCCCACTGAAAATTACAATATTCTTAGTCAGATAAAACACCTAATGCTTTCATTTTTCCAGGAATTACAAATAAATTTTCTTTCTGAAAAAGTTTAGAAGTATATATTTTATGTGCATGAGTATTTTGCTTGGTGCCCTCAGAGGTCAAGGAGGGCATCTTATCGTTTGGTCCTGGAGTTATGAATGATTGTGAACCACCATGTGGGTGCTGGGAACTGAATCCAGGTCCTCTGGAAGAGCAACTAGTGCTCTTAACCACCAAATCATCTCTCAGACCCACAACTACATTCTTAACAAGGTTCCATTGGTCTATGCTATGTTAATTTTTAGTAGGTGAAGGCATGCAGGTTTGTTTCTTGAACTGCAGAGAATTTATGGACCATTGAGATTGCTCGGCAGATAAATGCAGTTACTGGCAGACCAGACACCCTGAGTTCAGTCTCTGGTATCCACATGGTGAGAAGAGAGAACTGACTGACTCCTGAAAGCTGTTCTCTGACCTCCATACATGTGCACTGGGGCGTGCTATGCTCCCCCCAAATTAATAAAAAATACAATAGTTTTTAAATAGACAATTTAGGTTTTATTGATTTGAGAATTATAACAATTATGGACTTTTTTACTCATTAAAAATATATTTGCCTTGTGGATAGCCACATTTCTACATGAATTTGTCAAATATGCACATAATTATTTAGACTTTTTTAGGTATATCCAATATCCCATACACAGAGGATGTATAGTTAAATCCACAGTCATATCTCTTAAATACACATGATATTCAATATCATATCGTATCAAATGTGTCTACACATTTCTTGCTTGATTCTGACAGGGGTCCTTTATAATAGACATTTATTCATGGTTACAATTAAACATATAAATGTGTAAAATACATTCCTTCTGGTTGTAATTAAGTATTTTTCTCCTTCCAAATCTGCAGAAATTGAAGTAATTGCTTCAAAATTGTAAAATGTAGGTTTCATTCAGTACTCAGCCAACTTACATGTGTCCATTCTCTTTGAGATTTGGGGGTTTGCTTTAAATCTCTTGTTATTTGGTAAAAAGAACAGGAAAAAAGTCTGATGGAGTAGGAAAAATGTTTTTTCAGCCTTGCTCCTTTTTTCTTATAAAAGTATTTATTATTGTTGTTATTGCTATTATTATTATCATTGCATGTGTATGCTATGTATGTGTGAAGTGTACAATTGCATGTATTTCTCAGCATGCGCATTGAGAGCAGAAGAAGCTGATGGGGTTGGTCCTGCCTTCCACCCTTACAGGCTTGAATCAGGTGGTGAAACTTGCTTGGCCTAACTCCTCCTTTATGGTTATTATAATTTAGTGTGTGTGTGTGTGTGTGTGTGTGTGTGTGTGTGTGTGTGTGTGTACGTGTGTGTGTGTGTGTGTGTGTGTGTGTGGACACATATGCTTGTAACCTCAGAGGTTAGAAACCAGTGTTGGATCCCCTGGGGCTGGAGTTATAGGCAATTCTGAGCTGTTGGTTATGGGAACCGAACTTTTGTCCTCTTCAGGAGTAATAAGAGCTCTTAACAGCTGAGCCATCTCCTCGGCCCCTCATCTTCTCTCTTTGTTGTAGAATTTTCACCAGAGAAAACTTACATAGAAGCAGATTGCCTTTCTGAATGAGCAGGGAAGGCTGAGGAGTCCTTCACTCTTGCCCACCTTCCTTCCCCACCACCCTGACCAATGAAATACAGAGATGCGCTCTGCAGAGCCTCTCAATTTAGGTTACTTGCTGTTCACCTGAATTCAAATTCAACATGTGCTCTGCATTTTCTTTTGCTGAATCCACTCTGAGAACCCCACCTACAGACGACTTCTCAATTCAAAGAGCTTTGGGGAAGCAGGAGAGAACAGGGGGTCCCCCATGTCTGTGCTAGTAAGCCACATTCTGAGGAGGCCCATTTTATCTGGTTTCACTTTGACCACAAGAATCATGGGTACAATCCTGTGCCTGGAATTAAACTCAGGAAGGTGTTCATGCTAGGAAACACAGCAGTTAATGTCCTATCTGTGTCACTGGATATTCTAAGAAAATAATTAGAGCTTAGCTTTAAGGCTTATAGTGCATGACATTCTTATTGTAGTTCCAAATTCATGTTCATTGTTTCACTGTTCACAACAGCAAGAAAATAGAGCAGCTTAGGTGTCTGTCAACAGAGAAGTAGATTATGAGAAACTGGTACTTACACAAAGGAAATTTGTTCAGCTGTAAAGAAAAATGAAGTTATGAAATTTGGAGAAAAATGGATAGATCTAGAAATTTTATTTATTATGGGATCCCAAACTTAGGCAAATATTGGATGGTCTTTGTCAAATACGAGTCTATTAATTTTTGTAGATAACAAATTGTGCTGACTAGTTTTATGTCAACTTGACACAAGCTAAAGTCATTAGAGAGGATTTTCAGTTGAGAAAATGCCTCTATAAGATCTGTTTGTAGGCAAGCCTGTAGGGCATTTTCTTAATTAGTGATTAATGGGGGAGGGCCCAGCCCATTGTGGATGGGGCCAACCCTCGGTAAGTCGTCCTAGGTTCGATACAAAAGCAGGTTGAGTGAGCTATTGGGATCAATCCTGTAAACAGCACTCCTCCATGACCTCTGCATCAGCTCCTGCCTCCAGGTTTCTGCCCTGTTTGAATTTCTGCCCTGGCTTCCCTCTATGAGGAGGTATAGATTGAAATAAACCCTTTCTTCCCCAAGTTGCTTTATCCATGGCATTTCATCACAGTAGTAACCCTAACGAAGACACACATACCACACACACACACACATGCTATGTGCATGCATGCATGTGTGTGTATATATACATTTGTGCATATATGTGTGTAGAGGGGTGTGTGTGTGTGTGTGTATGTGTGTGTGTGTGTGTGTGTGTGTGAGATCAACAGAAACAGATCAAATTTGAAAACACCATCGTGGAACCTAATACTGTATATGATAATTTTAAAAATTTAAAGGAAAGAGCAGCAACTACCAAACCATATCAAGACTCATGTGTAATATGTTTGTAGGTTGAGTACTCAAAACTTATTCATTTCCTTACAGTGTAGTGTGAATGTAAATGATTTAATAAATACCTTGAGTAGATTGGATTATTTTCTCTAAATTGCATAAATGAAAATGCATTTGTTTAAGAAAACGAATAAACCATATAAATATTTCAACCTATATCATAAGTCAATGCTAGACAGAAAATAGCTCAGAATAAACCAAACACAAAGATTTCCATTGTTTGCTTGTACTTATTTTCTACTTTCATTGTGAAGGTCCACAAAAGAAGACCTTTACCTCTAAGACCCCCTGTGAGTCACTATCACCTATCTGAAAGGAGAATTTAAGGCCACAATGTAAGGTCTATTTAAATTCAACATCATACTTAGGACCTATCTGAACTGCTGGTGAGATTAAGGTATAAATAAGGGGACATAGGGACAAAATACTATCTGCTCATGGAACAGATATTCAGGTGTCATGGGATGAAGAAGCTTGCTCATTCCATCATCCACTGCCCTGCAAGTGGTTTAGCTCTGGAAACACTGCTGTGTTTTATAGGAGAGATAGACCTCTGGTCTTGCTGAATTAAGGGAGGAAAGACTAAAATCTACTCAATTTCTAGAGTTTACTCAATAATGAAAACAAAAATAAACCAGTGTCGGTTTGCATGGCTTGAGAATGCCAAGAATGGTGATGGGGCCAGTAATCCCTTGTCACAATTAATTAAGTACATCCTCTAACAGGCTGGACTTCAGGCCCTTAATCTTCACACCTTCCTTTGGGGCTGCTCAACAGCTGCTTTGGAGGTCTTAATGAATCTCTGACCAGTTTGGAGTATGGTCAAGTAGCAAAAACAACAGCCAGAGGCGTAATATGATATTCTGTGAAGACCACACGTTCAATATTGCCAGACCAGCCCTAGTGTTAGAGAGGTAATAGCATGGACCATACAGAGCAAGGAGACCTCCATACAGCTCTGGGGCACCCATGGAAGCAGGCAAATTGAAAGTCAAAGACCACCTAGAAAATGTAATGCGACATGCTCAGCTCATGAAGAAGTTACCTAAGCAGAGCAACCAAACAAAACCCAAAACAGCCCTAACCCACCATCATCATTCCATGATACCAATTTAATCTAGGTTAAGGAAAGAAGGAAGGAAAGAAAGAAAAAAGGAAGGAGACAGAGAGAAAGGGAGAGAGACAGAGACACAGAGAGAGAGCTCTAAAATTTTTGTCTAATTCAGTTATTCTCCATGAAGCTATATTTATTTTAGAGGGGAAAGAATTTATTTCAATCAAGTCCGAGTTTCTTTAGTTAGTTTTCTCTTGAGTTCTAAACAAGAGCCTCTGAATTTCCAAAAGGGACCATCTGGTCCCTTTTGAGTGTCAACATCGATGTTATTGGTTTCTTAGAACTGTGTTGTCTTCTCTTATTTCTTCCCTGCTCCTTGTGAATGCAAATACCTTTAAGTCACAACTGGTGTGATGGTTAAACTGCCTGGCTCAAAGTTCTCAGATATTTGGTTGATACTCAGAAAAGATTTGAGTAGATAGTCAGCAGAAGGCTAGCTGAATGACACCTTCAGAGGTACCAGTGTGGACAAGAGGCAGCTGTGGACCATCTCACTTCCTTTTGGAAATCAGTGGCTCTTTAGCAGTTTATAACTCAAGAGAAAACTCAAGAAACTTTGACTTGATGGAAATGAATTCTTTTCCCTCTAAATTAATACAGCTTCATAAATAAATATTCATATATATGGCTGTGGAGAGTGCTTCTGTATCTGTTGACCAGGAATTCAGTCTGTACCTCAAACTCACCAACATAGAACATGATGGTGATTCATCCAAATGGAGCCTTAGGACAGCATTGCTGTTCTGTTCACTCTTGCAGTTCTGTCTATAGACAAAAGGGAAGAGCTGTCTTGTCTATCACCTGGTTCAATGGCAGATGGTACAGGCAACTGAGAAGAGCTCATATCAACTGAACTTCAGCCATCTTACTTTAAGCCAGTGGATTAGTAGTTCATTTCATGACAAAAACAAACCAACATTCCCTTGAACAGATTATTTATATCAAAAGAGTAATGTAACCAATCTCAAAATATAAGATCCTCAAATATTTTTCAAGGAAATGATGGGGCTAGAATGATGGCTTGGTGGTTGTGAGCATTTGCCTGTCTCACAAAGAGTTCCAGTTTGGTGTCCAGATTCCACAACCATCTGTAATTCTCGCTCCAGGAGAACTGATATCAACTTCTGGACTCTGCTAGCATCCACATGTAGACACACATATATACACATAAATTAAAATTTGAAAACACATTCTTAAAAATTAAACTGTGATTAGCCAATTAGAAAAAATATAGCATGTTTCTGAGAATCGAACTAAAGGCTCAATACTATTCTCTGGCTGCTACTGGCCTTTAATTATTTTAATTTTGAAAACCATTTTATTGTTATTTAATTTAAATATTATGAATTCACTTTTTTGTTTATACAGACAAATAAATTTTAATATGTTTACAGAGTTATATAGTCATGGCTACAATCAATTTAGAGTATTTTGTCACCCTATAAAGAAACCTTAGCACCCATTTAACTCTACTTTCTCTAATGTTTTCCCACAACAATGACGTTTCTTTCTGTTTCTACTTATTTGATAGTTGGGACATTTCAAATAAATAGGGTCATGTAATAATGTTATTTTGTCTCTAATCTTTATTTTTACGGGCATGACAAGGGTGAGTGCCTTGAGACAAAAGTATCTGACTCTTTTAAATAAAAAAAGAATCTTAAGTTGTTGTAGATTATACTTAAGAATTACATTTAAAAGATGAACTCAAAGTTGTTAGAAAAGTTTAACATGGATAAGGATCCTGTTGCCTCACTTACAGTGTACTGAACCATCTATGGTACAAGATAAACCTGAATTTTAATGATTTATTAAATTATTTATTTATTTAAACATCATGCTATTCAAACATATCATGTCCAGTTCTTTTGAGATGCATTTCATAACTTTGCCAAACATATGGAAGGCCAGTCTCTAGACACTGTGCCTTGAAGGGGATGCAGTATCTGGATTAACAAGCATGCTGAGAAAGATAAAAATGATATTTGTACAAAATCATCCTATCAGTTCCTTCCAGGCTCATCCTGAATTTGTCCTTTCTATCTATCTATCTATCTATCTATCTATCTATCTATCTATCTATCTATCCATCTATCCTTCTTTCTCTCTCTCTCTTTCTTTCTTTCCTTCTTCTCCCTTCCTTCCTTCCTTCCTTCCTTCCTTCCTTCCTTCCTTCCTTCCTTCCTTTCTTTTATGTGTATATGATTGCGCCTGTGGGGTTGTTTATGTGTGTGGAGGTGCACGTGAGTGCAGCACCCACAGAGACCAGATAAGGACATTGGATCCCCCAGACCTACAGGTATTTGTGAGCCACCCACTGTGGGTTCTGGGACCCTGACTGGGATCCCCTAAAAGAGCATTTTCCACTCTTAACCACTGAGCCATCTCTCTAGTGCCAGAGTTTGGCTTTTTAATACTGTACAGTGTCTTTAGAGGAAGAAAAGGAAATATCTAGCAAGAGATGGTCTGCACAGATGAGTTTAAATGGCTGTTCCTTAACTTAAAAAAATGCCAATAATGTTCAGGTTGTAAAATGTTTGCCTTGCAAGCATGAAGATCTGTGTTTGTTCCCCAGAACTCAATAAAACTGTGAGGCATGATAAGCCCAGTACTGGGGAGCTGTACTCAGGAAGATCCCAGGGGCTCCCTAGTCAACCATCCTAACCTACTTAGCAAGGATAGGCCTGTGGGAGACTCTATTAAAGGAATGAGAGTATTTCTGAGGATGGTAGGATGACACCCAAGGTGTACTCTCCTTCACACACAACCTCAAATATATGCAGCTACTGACAAATCAATATGCACATGCATTTCTCTCTCTCTCTCTGTCTCTGTCTCTCTGTCTCTGTCTCTCTGTCTCTCTCTCTGTGTCTCTCTCTGTCTCTCTGTCTCTGTCTGTCTCTGTCTCTCTCTCTGTCTTTCTGTCTCCCTTTCTGTGTCTCTCTGTCTCTGTCTGTCTCTGTCTCTGTCTCTGTCTCTCTCTGTCTCTCTCTGTCTCTCTCTCTCTCTCTCTCTCTGTCTCTCTCTCTCTCTCTCTCTCTCTCACACACACACACACACACACACACACACACACACACACACGGTTATCAATAAAATGAGATAAAATCATCAGCTATCACTGACTTCTTGTGACATGAATATGACCGGGTCATTAAAGACTCAATGATTCCAAACTTCTAGGTTATTTTGCCCCCAAGATATATGTTTAACTTTCAAGAATGCCCAAAGTGTTTTACTGTACGGGATCATTTTTGTCAATTTGACACAAGCTAGAGTCACTTGGGGATAGGGAACTTCAATTGAGAAATTGCCTTAATCAGATTGAATTGTAGGCAAATTTGTGGGCATTTATTTCCTTTATTTCTTCTATCTATCTCTCTTTCTATCTATCTATCTATTTATCTATCTATCTATCTATCTATCTATCTATCTATATCTATATCTACATCTCTCTGAGTAATGACTGATGTGGGAGGGCATAGCCCATTGCAAGTGGTGCTACCGCTGGACTGGTGGTCCTGGGTTATATAAAAAATAAGATAAGCAAGCTATGGAGAGAGCAAGTTGGTAAGGAGCATTCCTCCCACTCTGGCTTCCCTTGATGATGGACTTTGACCCAGAATATGTAGTAACCCCTTCCTCTCCAGTTTTGGTTATGATTTTATCTCAGCAACAGACGCTTAACTAGAATTCAGACCAATGTAACTTCTTGCTCTTGAACATTGCAAAGTAAAATGGATGTTGTAAAGCACTTGAACGCTTAATTCCTGAAAACATATCCCCCAGTTATCTAAAGCAGACCAATGAAGTTCGGACAACGAAATTCAAGTGCAAGAGCAGGAGAATTCAGAATGCTTCAATGCGTTCACACATTCCTGCAGGATAGAATCTGGTACAGAGTCAAAGAGTCGAAAGAACTGAGACCATTCAACCAGCAGATTCAGACTCTACACACTAACCAGTCCTGTTTAACAGTACCAAGGAGTAGCTCCAGATGGTGTCATGTATCAAAGGTCCTGGTCCACATGACCCCTGTGATGACAGACCAAGAGTTTGCCTTAATTGCAGAGCAGTAGTTAAACCTGCTGATGAAAGATGCACCTGGTGCTTTTTTTTTTTTTTTTTTTTTTTTTGGCCATCTGCCCCACTATTTCATCTCTGAGTTTTCTGGATCACACACAGGAGGCCTACTCCTGACCAGTGCTCAGTCTGCATTCCCCAGTATTGTATTAACTGAAGCTCATGCACCAGCATGTTAAATACACACACACACACACACACACACACACACACACACACACACACACACACACACACGTCGAGAGAGGGGAGGGCACTATGGGTAGAGATACTGATTCCTGTAATAGAACAGTGGAGCAAATGCATTGCTTACGGCTTTTGGAACATCTGGTTCCACTTTCATGGTTGTGTCCGTCTCCTAAGTTAATGACATCCCACCATATGCCCAGGAGCAAAGAGTGATGGGACTGACATGCTGCTCAAATGGCCTGAAACAAGCTGCATCGTGTGTCCTCGTCCATAAAATGCCATTCAAGTGACCCCAGAAGCTGACATCTGCCCACATGTTGTACACATTTGGGGCAGAGTTGCCCATTTGTTCCATTCTGATCGAAATGTAAATATTATACATGAAAACATGCTACAGGTCCTGTCTTCGTTCCTTTCTTAGAGGCCAGAGAAAGGCCAGGTTAGCTAGGTCTCTTTTTAAGTTTTTCTTCGTGATTCTTTAAGTGTGTCTTGGTAAATTCTATGCTTTGCTATTAACCGATGGAGCCCCAATAATGGACATGAAAGGCAAGATTTTTCTCAAAGTACAAAACATTCCTATGGAAATGAATTTTTCCAGGCAGTGGGCCATCTGATCAATAATGTTTGTCTCTGGTTTTACAGTTTGTGGCTTTTCTCAGTTTCTCTGTGGCACCTTGACTATGATGGGGAAGCAGAGAGTGTGGGGCTGTGAAGTTTCTTGGAAAGGGTAACAAGAGAACTGGAGAAGAGAAGGAAGGAAAAAGTAAGAGGAGGAAGAAAGGGGGAAGAGAGAGGAAGCCAGACAAAGTGAATGGTGAAAGAAAGAGAAGAGAGGAAAGAATAAAGAGAAAGGGAGGAAGAAAGAAGGAGGGAAGAGAAATCAAGAAAGGGGGAGAGGTAAGGAATGGAGGAAGGAAAGAGGAAGTAAGGAAAGAATAAAGAGAGAAGGAAGAATAAAGAGAAGGAGGGAAGGAGGGAGGGGAGGGATGGGAAGTAAGGGAGGAGAAAGAAGAAAGAAGAAAGGATAGAGCAGGATAGAAGGAGAGAGGAGACAGAGAGACTCTGTCCTGCGGTACCATTGCCATTATTCTCCCGACTCAGTACTCCACGCTCTTTGCTGTGGCACTGAATCAAGCAAAACTGCCATACACAACTTCCCCACCAAACCTGTGACCTTTCTTACTGTCCTTATATGTTCATCTCACTAGTACCATGAGTTCAAAGAGCATGGTATGGGATTCCAGTGGACACAGTGAGGATGCTGCTGTGGCTTGCATGCAAACTGTCTCACATAAATGCATGTGTTGCAGCCCTAGGTTCCCAGCTGGTGGCCCTGGTTAGGAAGATTGTGGAAGCTTTAGGAGATGGAATGTTGTTGGAGGTTATAGGTCACTAGAGGCAGGGATTATAGCATGGAATATCCCACTCTCACTTCCTGTCTTCTCCCTGCTTCCTGATGCACTGTGACCCACTTTTCCCACCATGTCTTTCCTACCATGATGGACTACATCTAGCCCTTCTTATCTTAAACTGTAAGCAAAAATAACCCTTTTCTCCTTAAGTAGGTTCTTACCAGGTGCTTGGTTATAGCAAAGGAAGAGTAAACTTAAAAAATACCTGATGGAAAGTGAGATTAGAGAAGAAGTGTGGGTTTGTCATCCTTCTATTTCATTATGAATTCACTGAAGTCTTATATTCTCATAACCATAATTCATAACCATTCTGAGAATAAACATGTCTAGCAATGTGTATGAATACACTACATTGTTCTGAGCATCTTTCTTGGTAAAACGATTTAAATCCCCATCATATGGTAACTAATTCAATGCTGAGTTCAGGTACTCACAAATAAGCTAAATAGTAACAGATATGATTAGACAATGGCTATTAGAGCCATCTGATCTCAGTATTGATGAACAAGTAATAATAGCTGCAGAGAACAGCAGCTGGTAGTTCTCCCTCACCCCCATTTATGACTTCCAACTGGGATTAGAATACAGTGGTCAGTGCTGTGAAGAGAGAGGCACACCTTCTAGAAGCCTCCAGTGGGTCCTAAATCAGGGATAATACTGACACCTAAATGACTACTTTGTTTCTTAGACATATATGCCTAAGATCAAATATCATGCATAAAACTGCCACAGTAAACATTCAAAATCAGTGGTAATAAAACAGATCATGGCACTCTAGTAATAGTTATATGAGCAAAATTATCTCTGGAATTTAACATTTAACAATTTAGACCATAGTTGAATGTGAGCAACTAGAACCTCAGAAATTAAAGTATAGAAGATGTCTGTGACATGAGGAGTCCTCACCATGACATGCAAGGTCCCATGCAACCTCATTTCTCACCTCTCTGATTGGGCTTCATTCCAGGTCATCTGCTTACTTTCACCCAGTTGCAAGATTGCCCCAAAGTTCTTTGCTTGAACAAAGACTCTGTGACCCAGGGCCTTAGCATCCATGGTAGTGTCTTCCTTGAGTGTAGTGTCAACCTTGACTCATGTTACCTTCTCAAATGTCATCATATCACCACCTGTCTATAGCAGCAGCCAACATGCCTACCAATTTGCTACTTTAAAAAGTGTTCTAAGGCAGTTTCATTTGCTGATTCTTTTATAGCTTTATCCTCAGACTTTCTGTCTTCTTCCCTATTTTGAAGAAAGAACCACAAGGTGATATTTCATAGTATTATGAGTGTTATCTACATAGATATGTATAAATCACTGGTATTGAATTACACTGATATTAGGTAAACCTCTGTTTTAATAATTTAATTGGCTTTTCTATGTGCCCTTCAATGGACAGAATCCATGTGATATGAGATAGGAATACTCTTCTGCGTAAATGTGCCATTGTTAAAGCTTGGCTAATGCATGCTCTTGTAATGATACTATGCCTTGTGATACTTAATGCATAAGAGATCTTGTACATACGTTGGCCTTGGGAGGGGTAGATCAGCTGGTAAAGTGCTTGGCATGTAGCACTTGGACTTGCATGTGGACTTGCATCCAGACAAAAACCAGGCCTAGATGTATAAGCCCAGAAGCCCAGCAATAAGGTGGATCCCAGGAGCTTCATGATTCAATAGCAAGCTCCAGGTTCAATGAGAGACCCTGCCTTAAGATAATAAGACAGAGAACAATAGAGCAGACAAAACATCCAGCATTCTCCTCTAGGCTCTGTACATGTGCTTGAACACAAGTACTCAAGCACACAGGTGCACTACAAACACCACACACATAACACAAGTATCTCACATGTACGATATTGTCATTAAGATGTTACAGATTTAAATTTCTTAATTTGAAAAGTGCTTCTTATACTTCGAATATATGCATAGTGTGATATTAGTATAGTCATGTACTATAATATGCATTGTTTTCAGTCAAAACCTAGACTGGCAAGAGAGGCTATAGACCTGAAGGAAGAACTTGCTACTTAACCACTATGATTCCTAACTCCATTTCAAATATTTTTCCTTATACCCACAGGTAAGTGTATCCCTCGCCCACCATCATAGAAGCATCTTTTTGCAGCAGATGGAGATGATGACAGAGATTCACAACTGATCAGAATGCAGAGAAGAAGTGACTGTGGAGGTCCCAACTGCCATTGACACATCCAGGATGCAACCCCTATATCTAAACCTCAGAGAACATTACAGAAGGGAAGGCAGTAAGACTGTAAGAGGCAGAGGACCAGGACACTTGCTGAGAGATAGCATCTTCTAGACATGACAGGGAACTGCACCCACAAAATCTCAAGAATATAGTCACCTAAATAATGCCTGGACAATGACATCACTGATTGACAAGCCAACAAGGAGGGAGGAAATTCACAAGGTCCTACTTTCTCCAGCAATGAGCCCCCGAATAGGTTATCCAATTCCAAATGATCAGTCCTAAACACATCTATATCAGAGAAAAATTAAAGGGACTCAATGGATTATACACACAAATATAAACACACACACAAATACTACTACTACTACTACTACTAATAATAATAATAATAATAATAATACTTGAAGAAGAATAATTTGAGTGGAAGTTGAGTGTGGGAGGAGAAAAAAATGAACTAATATAAAATTGTCAAAAATATGTAGAGTAGCAATTAATTAAAGAAAACCCTACACCCTCTATGCAATGGCCTCACAAGATTATAGTGGGGCAGATTAACCCTTACCATCCCATCTAGCGACACTGTGGCTGCTGTGACGTTGTGAAGCAATGCATTATTCCTGTGCTTATGGTGATACTGGCATAAACAACTGTACCATGCTGTCAACTGTATTAAAGTATAGCCCATGTAATTACACGTAGTGTGTGATACTTGATAATGATGGTAAATGACTAAGGTGCTGGTATTGTATGCTTACTGTTGTTTTGTGGTGTTCTCCTTCTACACACTAAGAAGCTTACTGTAAAGCAGTATGCTACATCAGCGGAAACTCCAGAACTCTTTACTGATTCTCTTGATAGCACAAGGAGGCCAGAGTAGGTGACTGATTTGTACATTTAGACTTGAGTGTGGAATACCCGGCCACAGCTGCTCATTCTGTAGGTAACTCCTCATCCATGCTCCTTTTAGTAATACCAATTAGACTCTGAGTCACTAAGCTACACTGGCTGGAACCACTTCTGTGTCTGATCTGAGATGAGTTCCCATCTTCTCAGAAATAATTTATGCAACATTTGTGTTGCCCAATGCCACAGTTTCTATCCCTGCATGACCACTGGGCTTTTGAAATGTGACTAATAAGACTGAGAAATGTACATTTTAATTCCTATTCAAGTTTGCTTTTTATGGGGGGCAATAATGCTGACCAAACTTGGGGTTTTATATATCTTAGGCAAGTTCTCTAACAGTGAGCTATATTCCCATGACTGCTATTTATTTTTTATTAATGTAAGCTTCAGTATGCACACGTGGCCATTGGCTACGCATAAAGTACAACTTAAGGTCTGAGATAAAGAGCCAGTACATTAAAGTTAATTAATGAAAGAAAAGCAAAGTTGAGGAGTCATGACATGAAAGTAATGCACAGATCTTGTTCCCCACACAATGGCTGAGCATCCATTCTCCTTCTCATTGGAACTATCATATCATTGATTTTGGTATCCACACCTCCCTCATACATGCTGTATGTAGTAAGTAGAGTTAGTTTTACTCCTGCTTCTACTCAACATGAATAACATTTTATTACCTGTAGCATACAGGGAGGCATGGGTGACATTAAAAAGATCTCTCTGAGTTTACATTGAGAGATGAAACTTTCCTGGAATTGTGGAGTTGAAGATAAGTAGAAATAAGATATTGAGTATTTAGTGGGGCAGAATTTTAAAACTGGCATTTGCATGAGGATGGACACAGGACTTTGGCGCAGAAATCATGAGCTTAGTGACCGATAGTGCAAGGATTCCTTAGCACAGGGCCTTCCTAGAGAACAATAGCTGAGACCTGAAGCTTCCTCTCCTAGGTCAGGCTGTCCAGACACAATCCAATATGGCCTTAGTCTGTCTGTCAGATTCTTTGCCATACTCATTCCTGGAGTTCAAAGTCACAAATGAAAATATCCACACGCTCTTTGGTTTTCCTGTAACTCTGAAGAAAAAAAAATGGTGTCCACCATGAATACTGTCTGTACTCTAGTGGGAAACTGGTAGCCTTGGTGAATATTCAAGGGAACAATGGTGGGTGTTATTGAGTGGCACACACTCCTTCTTTTTCTTCATCTTTCTCTTCTTCCATAGGTGTGTTCTCAAAACAACAGCTGTAAAAGTTTATTGCCTGTAGAAATAAAAGAAACAAAATTTATCACTTCAAAAAATGGAGACAAAAGCATGTGGAAATGGAAGAGGCTATTATGAAACCAAAGTTAAAGTCAATACACAAAAACACGTTCTAAAATTTCAGTGGCTATGTTTGCCAGAGTTCAACTACAAAATTGGTTCTCAACTTTCTATCCACTTAGAGTCTCTGTTTCTGTCTTAGTTACTTCTCAATTGCTGTGATAAAATTCCACAACCAAGGCAACTTATAGAAGAAAGGGTTTATTGGGCTAATCATTCCAGAGGGATAGGAGTTCATCATCATCAAGGTGGGGATCATGGCAGCAGGCAAGCAGGCATGGCACTCAGCAGCGGTAGCTGAGAGCTCACATCTCTATTCACAAATAGGAACCAGAGAGAGCATGCTGGGGATGGTGGAAGCTTTTGAAACCTCACAACTAGCCCCGGCATCACACTTCCTCCAACGAGTTAACGTTTCCTAATCCTTCTCAAATAGTTCCACCAATCAGGGAACAAGCATTCAAATGTATGAGCCATGTGAGCCATTCTCATTCAAACCATCACAGACTTCTACTTTATCTGTATATGATGCCTTCATAAGGTCAGGGGCTGTATCAGTTGGCACTCCAACAAGTCCCACATTATGTGATGGTCCTACAATCACAGATCTACTGACAGAACATGATTTGGGAAAAAATCTACAATTCTTTCCCTGGTAGCTCCCCACTAAAGTATCCTGAACCTTGAACACAGACAATATTTATGGTGGACATCATTTTTTTTCTGAAGAATTACAGGAAAATTAGAGTATGTAAGTATTTTCATTTGTAACTCTGAACTCCAGGAACGAGTATGGCAAAAAATTTCACAGACAGACCAAGGCCATGATGGACCATGTCTGGACAGTCTGACCTAGGAGAGGAAGCTTCAGGTCTCAGCTGTTGGCCTCTAGGAAGGCCCTGTGCTAAGGAAGCAAACACTGTACATGTCAGGATTTAAGGTGGTTTGGCAGAGACGTGAGAGGGGAAATGTTGTTTGCCAGTCCCTGCCGGACCTGGCCAATTTGTGTCCTTGGTGGTTGAAAGATAAACTGTTGGCCACATTCTGCTGGCTGTCTCAGTTCACCTCCCTACCGAGGTCTAACCTGTCTCAAAATCTGACATTCTTGTGCTTTTCAGTTCCCATATTATCCAAGAATTCAATGTCCAAGTGAGAAAAACAGCTTACTGCAGACTACTTAGTATGTCTGGAATCAAAGCCACTGTCTTCCCTCTCTGCTATTTCTGGATGTGTTCTTCATATAAGACAGGGCTTCTGGGGCATGTTAAAAGGGGTTTCCAATAGAGATGGCATTCCTGAGGTGGCTCAGATGTCCCCTGTGGTAGGTAAAGAACATGGTTGCTGCATCCTGGTTAGATCAGTCCTCTTTATAGCCTCTTGGATAGAAAAAGTATGGAGAACCAGAACAGTGGCAACCCCACACATGTGTGCCCGTGGTAGTGTGTTGTTCTTGTTGGTGGTGACGGTGGTGATGCTGCTCACTGCTTCCACCTCTTCTTCCTCCCCTTTTCCCTTCTTCCTCCTCTCCTCTTCTTACTTTCTCCTCCTCCATCACTTTTCTTCTTTCTAGATCCAGGATTTTTTAGTCAGGGGTGGTTCAAACTCAATGCACGACTGAGGATCACCTTGAATGTCTAAGCCTCCCATGGCTACCTCTAGAGTGCTGGGATTACAGATATGTGCCAACCTGCCCAGTTTATACACTTGTAGGCATGGGGCTTGAGTACTCCTTCAAAGTACTCTACCACCCGAAATTCATCCCCAGTCCCAGTAGTTCTTTATGATCTCTTTGAGATGCCAGTCTGTTCAGAAAAAGGTCATGTGTCATCCTACAGGTGGCCATAAAAGTGTCTACACCTCTCTCTCAGTCTTATGATTCAGCAAGAGAATCGTGAGGTCCTTGAGATCATGCAAAGGAGACCAGATTTCAAGTACAGCACTGTACGTCTGTATGGCTTTCTTTTTTTTGAGTAACTTGGGCAAAGTGGTGGTTTGAATAAAAATGTCCTCCATAGGTTCATGCATTTCAAAAGTAGGTCCCCAGTTGGTGGCTGCTGGGAGAAGTTTAGGAGATCTAGCCTTGTTGGGGGAGGTATATCACTGAGGGTGAGCTTTAAGAGTTTAAAGACTCTTGTCACTTCTAGTCCACTTTCTCTGCTTCCCGTTTGCTGTTCAAGATGTGAGCTCTCAGCTTCTCGTTCCTGCCATCATGCTGGCCTGCTGCTATAATTAGCTGCCATGATGGATACTTATCCCTCTGGAATCATAAGCCCAAATTAACTCTGTCTTCTATGAGTTGTCTTGGTCATAGCATTTTCCTCACAGCAACAGAAAAGAAACATGGCCTGTCAACTAGAAACCTCTTAAAACTGTTGGAAAGATCTCCATCTCCTAAACATTCATGAGGTTCATCCTGGTGGTGAGATTTTGGAGCGATCATTCTGTATCTGTTATACGTGGGGTAATAATATGTGTTCTGCCCATCACACAAGAATTAAGGCTCTAATGAAGAATATACAAATATGTGTGCATAATCCAAAACAAATAAGAGCTGCATAACAGGAAAGAAGATGAGATAACCTGACATGATATTTGTTGATAGGATGTATTCCTTATCCTTGCAGCACATCTATCCCCAGCAGGCTTGATCTCAAATACTGTCTCCACGTTCTTTCCAGTCAAGAGAACTTTTAGTGCCTATGTCAGGCTCTGCATCCTTCTTGCCTATCACTTCCATTTTAACTGCACATGTCCCGAACCTGTTGCTGATGACTAGCTCTAACAAGGGACTTTCCAGGGATCATAATCAGATATGCTTTGTTCCTGGTGAGGTCATGAACCAAGTTCAACATTAATGATTGGGTATTTTTATGAGTAACAAATGTGGGTGGTAAGTGCATTAACCATGAACTCTCCATTCCCTTTACATCATACATCCAATGAAACAAACATCTAGGCAGTGAATGTATCTTTATCTTTCCTTTAGAATATCATACAAAGGAGATGAGCCAGGTTCACAGACACAAACCTAAACCACTCCAACCCCCTGGACCTTATTGTCAATGTAAATTCTTCTCTGACTTTTTCTCAAAGTATCCCTATCCTGTCTTCAGAGTCACACTAAAACTGGGGAAGTGTAATCTTAATTGATCTATTTTAAAAGCAATATTATGATATGTATGGGGGCAGCTCAGTGTCAGAGTACTTGCCTATCATGTGTAGGGCCATGTGTTTGATTCTCCAGCACCCCTCACAAAATTCGCTTATTATTGCTACTATTATTAAGTAAGTATGGCAATGCCCTATCTCCATATAGACATTTGCATCCTTCTCTTGTCAATTACCACGCAAAACATGGTTAAGAGTCACTGGCAGGCTTTATGGCCTCTCACAGAGTAAAGAGACGCAGGATTGATATAGGGGCATAAGAAGGACAAGACTACGATTACTCTTATTAGAACTGAAGATCTGGGAACCCACATGTCAAGGCCCTTCTATCCCTAAGATGCACATTGCCTCCACAGGGCATTGATGATTTATGGTTTCCTTAAGCAAGGATGGAAAGTGACCAGAGGAACTCTGGTATTGCAATGTCTAGACAGGGTGGAGTTCAAGGAAGCCAGCGCTCTTCTCCGATTAATCTGCAGATGCTCTGGCAAACTTCGTTTTGTTTTGACCCTGGGAGGAAATGAGAAGCTTGTTTTTGTCTGTGACAAAACCCATAACCTTTAGGATATTGTTGAATGAGCCAGCCTAGTCTATTTTTAGACACCCCCCCCCCCCCAGGTCTGTGGCTTCCTTCTTAGTCCTAGTGCACCAGTGAAGACTTGAGGAAAGAGTCCAAATGAAGGGAAAGGGGTCAAAACAGGCACACACTCCTGTTCTTAACAATTTAATATTGCTTAGAAGCCACCCAGCCCTCCTTAATGTGTGCCCTCGGGTGCCCTGCAGAGAAACTTTTTGCCCTCAGCAGAAACAGAAGTGAAAGTAGAGACAAAGCTTCCTCGGTTGTCATTGCTGGCTCTGCCTAGTGATCTGTTCAGACAGTCGGTGCTATTAGTCATTGTGGGAGTTGTATTAAGTCTTAATTAAATCTTTAACAGCCCTTACTAAAGAGCCCAGATTTTGAGGGCAGAATGTTATTTTTTTCCATGCAATTGCCAGGGGCACATAAAAGTATCTTGCACAGTGAAAGTGGAGAAATTGGAGGAGGTCCACGTAAGTGTTTGCCTTTTCTCCCTCTGGCGCCCTCATCCCTTCCTGCATGGATGGCAGTGATGCTGTGACGATGGGGCCGAAAATATTTTAAAAACATTTAAAAGTTACCACCGAGAGGAGAAAATGGTACATTTACATTCGTCTTTCTCCACTTAATGGCATTACCAGAGATGCTTTGTCCCCCTTGGGCCATAAATTGAGACATCACTCAACAGTTGTCCTGGCAAATTTCCCCCAAGAAGGCCACTTATGAAGTGACTAATCACGTCGGAGCCTAATTTACTGAACATTTAAAGCCATTGGGGTGGAGGGGATTAGGAGACTGTGAACCTGGGATGTGATCCATTATGCCCCCAGACCAAGAACTCATCCCTGCATCCTCTCTATGGAGACTGGGCTGCACTTCCTGTCCCATCAAATTGCAGAAATCATTGCCTAGTCAGGCAAAGCCACCATCTTACTAGTTTGGGGCTAAGACATGCAACAGTCCTCCATCTTTTTGGTCTGGAATGGACATTAAGTTCCTCCTGGGGCAGGTTAGTGAGAGTTGAGGTATATTCCAGGTCAGACAGGAAATGAAGATTATAAGTGAAATGTAATATACCTTTCCCCTGAATTTGGATAACCCAGTGACTTAAATTGGGAAGACCTTAGTCCTACACCCTTTCCAGAGCCTCTTCATATTTCAGAACTTACCTCCCTAGGCACTATTTTCCCAACAAGCTTCCATGCTCCAGGAAAGGAGAATAATTAGAGAAAGCTTTTAATGACATGTCACACTGGAGGGTGAGCCATAAAGAAGTGGACCTGGCTTTCTTTGAGGTGCCAGCAGTCTTTCTGGAGAGATGGGTATGTCATTCTTGTTCTCTCAGTATCAAGTGGTAATATGCACCTGACACTATACAGTAAGTGTGATGATATCCACCCAACAGACCCATATGGTCTTTTCTGAAAAAAAAACACTGGAAAAAAAACAAATATGGGGTGGAGGTGAGTATTTTTATTTCTAGGTGGAACACAGAGCAGTTTTCAGCCTTGACAAAACTCTTGGCAATATAAACTTAAGGACAAGAGAAATAACCATTCAATTCCAAATTTCTCAATAGTATAAGATAAAAGGACCTTAAAACACATATTTGCTGCTGCTAGAGATGTAGCTCAGCTGGGAGAATGCTTGTCTTGCATATAGAAAGCTCTGCCTCTGTCCCCAGCCCTTACATAAGCTAGACAGGGTGGTACACATCTGTAATAATAAGGCTACAGAGGTAGAGCCAGGAGGACCAAAAGTTCAGTTGTCCCTGGCTACATATATAACTCGAGGTCAGCATGTGCTAAAGACCTTCTCTCTAAACAAACAACAGACACATGAACAAACAGCAACAACTGTAGAAAAATCACATCAGCTACTCTTGTCTCAATTGTCACTTGATATATATGATCAGTACTGATTGAGACTGAATTTACTGGAGCATTGGCAAATCAATTAATCCCACAAGGCGACTCAGTGAATTCATGACGACATCTCTTTGGTCATGAGCTGCTCTTCAACTTCAGTTTGAGCTGAGGGAGGGTGCACCATGTTCTGAGTGAATTCCAGCTACAGAGAAGGGAGCAAAGGGGCAGAGGGCACGGGGAAGGAAGAGCTAATGAGCCAGAGTATCTATGAGGGGAAAGTCACGTACTTGGGTCCTGTGCTGCCAAGAGGAATTAAAAAACAAGTGTAGATTCTTTTATGCAGAAGTGACCACATTACGTAAGACATCAAAACAAAACTCTTGCCCTCCTTGTAAAAGGTTCTTTGAATGTGAAGTGACTAATTCCAAACAAAGAAAATTATTAACTCTTTCTGATGAATTCCATGGATAGTTTGAGCCTCCCAACTTCTGCTTGAGGAAGATTCTCAATCTAGTTTCTTTAAAGACACTTCCAAAGGCTGAGATGGTACATCACAAAATTTTCTTACCCGCATGCAATTTAAAAACAGATCCAAGTTCCATGAGCTGCTGAGAAGAAGGCATATTCTTTTGCATTTGGCTGAAATGTTCTGTGAATATCTGCTAAGTTCATTTGAAGTATGACATTATTTAATTTCAGTGTTTCTTTGTACAGTTTTGTCTGGATGACGTTTATCAGCAAGTGTGGAGTACTGAAGTCATCCACAATCACTGTGTGAGAGTCAATATGTGCTTTCAGCTGTAGAAGCAGTATTTCTTTTATAAACTTGAGTGCCTTTGTGTTTGGTGTATAAATGTTTAGGGTTGCAATATCCTTTTGAAAGATATATTTCTTTGATGATTATGTAGTGTCTTCCATATATCTTCTGATTTGTTTTGGTTTGAAATCTATTTTGTCAGATATTAAAATAACTATACCAGCTTAAAAAAAAAACAGATCCAGGCCCAAAGAGTTGGCTCCATGGCTAAGAGGACATACTGCTCTTCTAGGGGACCCTAGTTTGGATCCCAGTGCCAATGTCACTCAGACACCTGTAACTTTAGCTTCAGGGAGTTGGGGAATCTGGTATCTTCTTCTGGTCTCCGTGGGCACTTGAACACATGGATATATGGATGTACATCTATATACGTGTATGTGTACATTATTTAAAAATGGGTCTGATAATCATGTTATAATTTAAATTTAATATTTCTGAACATGAAGTAAAAAGAAATGAATGAATATATAAATTAATAATTATATTTAGGTGAAAATACTGTAAAATATTTTATTCAGCATAAGTAAGATGAATGAAATTTTGTAATGCTTATAATCTAAAAGGGGGACATAGATTTATACAAACCTGCAAGATTCAGCAGAAGAAGAGGTTCTTGAGACTACAAGGATAACTTAAAGTATAATTTTTCAGTTTTTTTTTTTTTTTACTTTAGGTTGTAACCACATATTCAATATAACACTGGTTCATCAAATTTCAACAAAGAGAATTCATCACTTACCTCCACTAAAGCTCCTATTTCTGACAGGCATGCGATTGATTGCTAAGTTGTTCAGAATATTAGTTTTGTAGTCTGGGTTTAAATCTGGTCTCTAACCCAAATTATGTGACTGTGGGCAACTGATTTTGTATTGTTTTTCCCTCATGGTTTTCATCTCTCAAATGGGTAAGGTCACAGTACCACAGAAGTCATGATGATTCACTTTAATGCCAGCTGTGCACAATCTAGAATCACCTGAAAGAAGGGACTCTAAAGACGTCTGGGAGGGGTTTTCTTGGCTGCAGTCATTGAGGTGGAAATACCTACTCACTATAAGTGGCACTTTCCCCCAGGTGGTGGTTCTGAACTATGTAAGAGAGGAGAAAGCAAGAAGATTTAAGAAAGCAGGTGTGTGGTAGTCCATTACTTTTGCTTTCTCTCTCTGAGAAGAAATGAAGACAGTGGTTATCTAAGTATTAAGTAGTTTTTCATAAGGAAAATGCTTACGTGGGGTCAAGAGATGTGCAACGATGTTGTTACTACGACTGGCATAATCATCTCGGTAGAAGTGACATGAATTATCTTCTGCTTTGGGTGTTGTAATCCTTTTCTTGTTGCTATGACAAAATACCCAATAAAAGCTACAGGAGAGTTTACTTTCATTCATAGTTTGAGAGGATGTCAATTGAGGTGGAGAATGTAGAGCAAGCCTGCCTAAGAGTCAGGTGGTCACATTGCATCAACAGTCAGGGAGCAGAGAGATGAATGCTGGCTATCAACCTGTTTTCTCTTTTATATTCAGTCTAGACTCTAGCCCATGGCATGGTGCTACCAACGTTTAGGGTGTATCTTACTTAACTAATTTAGAAATGCTGTCACAGACATTCCCAGAAGTCTGTTTCCATGTTGATTCTAAATCCCTTCATGTTGATAATTAAAGTTAACCATGATGGGCATACAGAGGAAGAGCAGTGACAACCAGACTAAGGACATTGCAGACCTTCTGGAGGCTGGTTCAGACTATGATCAAATGCAAGTGCTGCCTGGTAGAACAATAGCCTTCTGCACTGTGGCTGCAGGTCAAGATAGCTCAGAGGCTCTAAGTGCTTTCTGGGAGAGTCTGAGAACCCAAGATAGAAGGAGAAGATAGATTCTAGAAAGTTATGCTTTGATCTCCATATGTTCACCATGATAGGCAGGCTGCCTACACACACACACACACACACACACACACACACACACTATAATAATAATAACAAATAATAATAATAAATAAATAATAGAAAAGGGAAACAGCAATGTTCTGTATAGAGATGAGGACACATACAAGGAATGAGCCTCAGGAAGCATCAGTCTGTGATTCATTGTTGTCTACATGTTGGATTATCAGCTAAATTATGAAATGAATGCTTTCTACATCTTCCCTCTGCCTCTCTCTGTACCCTCTCACTTTGCTCTACTTTATCCCTTCCCCTCACACAACATTTTTTCCTTCTTAAGCTATCAGCAAGGGATTTGAGGAAATGATTTCAATAGACTCCAAAAAACTCACAGATGTGTAAAAGTGATTATGACCCTACAGAGCCAGAAGAGATCAGATCAGAATTCTCTTTCCTAGTGGTCATGACCTCGTGATAGTGAAGGTAGCAAACACTGGATTTGTGGCGGGGCTGGAATTTGTGTTATACCTGGAGAGAGGAGAAAAAAACCTGAGCTTTCAGTCGAGGTAGAGTGGGAGAGAAAGCACAGCTGTAGAGCCGCCACTGTAGAGCACGTGGCTATCCATTCAAACATCAAGGTCTTTGCATGTCTGATAAGGAGAAGTCATCATTTGCTCCTGACAGGTAGACAAAGGCTTCAATCATTTCAGATAAGTAGGATGGAAGTGATGACATCTGTCATTCTCTGAATTTATTTCAAAGAAAAACTGACTGATGGGAGAGAAGATTCCTTAGGAATCTCAAGGCAATAAAGAACTGTCACTTCTTCTCTTGCTTTATCTGCCGTCAATTCTGAATTTCATCTTTGCATTTTATCTCCATAAAGGATTTTATTTCTTAAAGGGTAATGGTCCAGAGGACATTTATAAGCTAGAAGGAGTTAGGTCCGATCCCAGGCAGACACAAGGGCTTGAAGTATTGAGGGCGGATTGAGGTTAAGTGCTTTCGGTGTTTATTTGAGTAAGACGGGTCCACTTTTCGTGCGTTTACCTAATGGCATTGCAGAGAAAGAGGAGAAAGTTTATTGCAGAGAGAAATCTTACTTATTGAGGGATTTGTGTGACAGGCAGTCACTGAATCAGACAAAATAAATTAACAAAAATTTAATTAGCTTGTGTCATTCTTGTCAAAACTGACAACTAAAACATAGAGAAAAGATCCTGTTTTCTCCAGAGAATATTCTAGGTTCTTTTTCCTGGTCTGAAAAGAGAGTTGAACTCAGATAATTATTTATAGCATTTACATGGACTTCTCTTTCCTATATTTTAGGAAAGTTCAAGAATTGGGGACATTTTTCCTAGACCATGAACCACAGAGCCACACGTGCATATCTGTGCATCTCACTTGTAGAACTCACTATCAGCTTAGGTTTCCTTTACAGAGTTTCTTAATGAGACGAGGAGGACTCTCACCTTGCATCTATCTAGCTACTCAGTCATTATCATATCTTTCAGTTGTCTCCCGGTGTGATCAACCTTCCAGAGAGGGTCTACAAGATGATTCAAAGGTGAGAGACCTTACAATCTACCCATTACAGTCTAGGGGCCATTCAGCAGTTATCTCCGAAGCTCTACCCATCCTATTACTGCCACAGTGGGAGCAGACCTGGAGCTGCCCACCAGAGCTGGAGCTGTGAAAGCCAAGGCATGCCCTTGGAAAGTCCTCCTGGGCATCCAGATGCCTCCCAGGGTAAGTGCCAGAAATGGAGCTCCTACCTTGGCAGAACACATCACTGACACAGGCAGCTAGACCATGCTAAGAACTGCCCATCCCCCCTTAGAGATGTTCTCGGGGGGGAGACTGGCAAGACTGTGGACATTTCTCTCTCATCTCTACCTCTCTCATCTCATCCTTCTCATCTCATCTCTACCCCTACTTCCTTGTTTTCCTTATAAAACACTCTTTGCTATCTCTGGGCTCTTTGCTTCCAACAGAGATCACCATGTAGCTGGGAGAGTGGAAATTGAACTGCACTTTGAATGATGATGACTTTGTCCCTCCAGCTAGAATTAAAAATAATATTTTAGTGTAGGGAAATTGCAACATAATTCTTACACACTGTGAATCTTACAGTCAACCTACAAACACTCTATTTCTTAAGGAAGTCATCCTTTGAAATAGTGGAGAAGTTCAAATACACCTGAGTATAGAAGCAAAGATATTGAGAGTCCAGCCTGCTAGAATACTTTCCTAAATGCCTGTGTACAATTTTCAGGATGTATTAGTTACCTTTCCTGTTGCTGTGACAAAATACCTAACTAGAGGCAGTTTAATCATTTAGGCTCACAGTTCAAGGGGATTCAGTTCATAAGCAGTTGGTCCCATAGCTTCTACAGTCGAGAAGCAGAGCAATGAACACTGAGCTTGTTTTTCTCCTTGTTTTTCAGGCTGGGATCCCAGCCCTTGGATGGTGGTGTTCACAGTTAAGGTTGGTATTCCCACTCCAATCAACCTAATCAAGATCCTCCTGTGTAGAGGTTTATCTTCAAGTAGACAATCAATATCAACTATTTAAAGGTGCAAGACCCTACTGGTTTAAGGGAGATCATGGTAGACAATCAAACTACTCTCAAGGATTCTCTGCTGAGGGTGTGTTGTCTTCTCATGTACTCTATCTAGGCAAGGTTCATCAGCAGTCAATAGCTACAAGGGAGTTGGTGAAATGATGTCCTAGAAATTAGGACAAAACACCACGAGAAAACATTCAGGTTTTCATTGAATAAATTCTTGTTTCTATCTTAATTAAGGTTTCTATTGCGGCAATGAAACAGCATGACCAAAAGCAGGTTGAGCAGGAAAGGGTTTATTTGGCTTACACATCTACATATTAGTCCATCATTGAAGGAAATCAGGACAGGAGTTCAATCAAGGCAGGGACCTGGATGCAAGAACTGATTCAGAGGCATGGAGGAGTGCTGCTTTCTGCCTTGCTCCTGATGGCCTACTCTGTATGCTTTCTTATATCTCCCAAGACCACCTTCCCAGCCACCACCCCTAATGGGCTGTGCCTTTATTCATTAATCACTAATTAAGAAAATGTCCTACAGGCTTGCCTACAGCCTGATCTTATTGAGGCATCTTCTTGATTGAGGTTCCCTCCTCTCTGATTGCTTTAGCTTGTGTCAAGTTGACATGAAACTACCCAACACAGTTAAATAGGACATTAATTCCATCAAAGCATAAAGCTTATGGTATGTATTTGTGTGTGTGTGTGTGTGTGTGTGTGTGTGTGTGTGTGTGTGTGTGTGTACCCTGTTTGTCTCCATCATACCTACTACTTACCTTTGCCCCTCCATAATGACCATGAACTCCTTGGGAAAGAGCCTAAATATTCTACTTGCCCCAGACCACTATAAAAGGAATAAAGGAATCCATTAATATCCATTATCAGAGCTTCTTGGTTGGACATAAGGTTACTTGTCATCAGAGGCAAAGTTGTCACGGACTCTGACATGTGAAAAAGAATTGGAAACCAAGCCTTTTTGGCAAATTCCACTGAAGAAATGTATGTAACGCATTTAGAGACTAGAGGGAATGATGTTTTTCAAAGAGAAACACAAAGAGTATGTTATTTTTCAATTTTTTTAATGAAGAAGAGATCAGTTTTATGCAAAAGATTGATAAATACACCCAGAGTTTGCAGTTTTCTAACAAAATACATGTACTCTCTCCTGCCTTCTTTTCTATTTTCAATGTTTTATATTTTTTCACCTCTCCTTTATGGGGAAATATTGAGAGAACATTTAGTTAGCAATTAGGACTTCGTGGCCAAGTTTTCAAAGCTGTGCTGGGCAGAAAGTCAAAACCTACATTTGGTGGTGAGGTTTTAAGTGCCCACAATGAACCTGAGTATGTAGAGTCCCCCACCCCTTCACTGGGTGGCTTTTACACCAGTTCTAGAGGCAAGAGGATGCCTATCAGGGACTGACTATTGCTCTGGGAGAATGTTGCTTTCAGATTTTCTTGGAATTTCATGCTTTTCCTTGAGTTAGCATTTCAGTTATCTAAGGATGCCCCCACTTGGGTCATGGGTCTGTGGAAAACACCAAACGTTGAACGAAATACAATTCCTGTAAGTGTTTCTAGTGCCTAAGTTTCTTAACTCTGCCTTCGTCTTCACTTCTATCTGAGTAAGAGAATTAAACTGGTATGGTCCTTGTGTTTGTTCTTGTTACAGTGTAGGGTAGCCAAGGCAGAGGGTTAACCTTGAGTTTTTCTTGTTTATTAAAAATTATCAGGTTTATCACTTAAAAATTAAGTGTTCTTGAAATGCACATGTATGCCTATGTATGCCTGTGAAGGTGCACTGCATACATGTGTAAATGTTTCTGCCTATAAGTGCTTGTGCGTGTGTGAATGTGTATGGAGGACAGAGGTGGTCCGAATGCCCTGTCTTCCCCAGTTGCTCTTGGACTTATTTATTTACTTTGATATAAAGTTTCTTACTGCACTTTCAGCACACAGATTATGCTATACAATTGGCCAATGAGACCAAGTGGTCCTCTGGTCTCCACCCCAGGCTAGGTTTATAGGCATACGCAGCCACGTGTGAATTTTGTATGGGTGCTCTGCATTTGCACTTACATCCTCATGATTTCCCAATAAGCACTTTACCAACTGAGCTACCTCCCCAGCCCCTTCAAATTCAAGTTACACGGTGTGGCACAAATGTCCCAATTAGGGCTAAGCATACCCCCTAATTACTTTTTTATTTTATCTTTTAAAAAAATCTTTAGAGCAGTTTGCAAGTGTGAGCGCACTTATGTTTGAAAATGTATGTCCTAAGAGCTGCCTTCTGGCTGACTGGGATTTTCACAATACAAGGAAACATTACTGCAGATTATTTTAAAAAATAATTTTTCAAAAAAACATTCTTTTTTGTTTTTGTTTGTTTGTTTGTTTGATTGATTTTTGAGATGGGATCTCATGTATCTCAGGCTGGCCTGGAACTCACTATGGAGCTGAGCTTGACCTTGAACTTCTGATCCCCTTGCCCCCACATCCCTAATATTAGGATTACAGGCTTATCCCACCAGGCCAGTGTTTTGTGGTGCTGAGGAATTAACTCAGGTCTTTGTGCATGCTGTGCAAACACTCTGTCAGCTGA
Organism: Peromyscus californicus insignis; assembly: GCF_007827085.1. Taxonomy (NCBI): domain Eukaryota; kingdom Metazoa; phylum Chordata; class Mammalia; order Rodentia; family Cricetidae; genus Peromyscus; species Peromyscus californicus. Next base: position 10,338,189 of record NW_026294551.1, read on the forward strand.
GATACAGCCCTAGCCCCTACTGATTTGTTCTAAAGAACAATTTTGAAGGTTCCTTATTTTCCATTCTTTCTGAAGATTTTTGTATCAGAAACAAATACTATGATTATTCCAAGTCAGCCTTTGGGTAAAAGATAAGGGAAGTTTCTGTTCAAAGAACTGTGAGAGAAGAGGTGGAGCACAGGGAGAATGCTATCAACATCCTCACTGCCATTCCTGTCTCCAAAAGCAAATTCCAGAATTTTGCTCAAAAAAAGCTGAGTACTAGCCAACACATCAGAAAATGAAGTCCTTGCTTAACTTTAGTGAATCTGGTCTTGTGCATTTTAACCTGACATAGTTCATCAAAGCCAAAATATAAAGAATGCAAGTACTTTGAGAATAGAGAAAGAAGAGGAGAGGGAAGGAAACTGGAGGGGAGGGGAGGAGAGAAGAAGAGAAGAAAAAGGAAGGGAGGAGGGGAGAGGAAGAGGATTGGGCTTTAGGTGTCCGTTTGATTTTTGTGTGTGTGTAAAAACTGAGTGGAAAAGCATAAATAGCCAGGACATATGAATGCAGCCCGGTGCCAGCAGAGAAAGGAACATGTGCCAGAGAATGCTAGAAATGGGCTTGCTTTTGCTCCCAAGTCCAAGAGTCTGGAGAGATGGTCATACCCAGTGTCTTACCTGAGACAGGAACTTATTGCCTTCTCTCTGTCTCTTCTCCCACACTGGCTTTTGTCCAGATGATGCTAGTGTTCTTCGTTCAGACCCCACAATTCTCTGTAGAAAGATGCATATGTGCTTTTCAGTCAATGAGAACGAGACATGAATTTCTTTAAGTGAAATTTGTTTGCCGTAGAAGAGACATTGTTCTGCTGTGTTTCACAGTTTTTCTATCAGGAATATGGTTTTATTTTATCTTATTGACATATTTGCTTACCTCAATATTGTAATTTTAAATACACAGAATTATTTCAGCTGTAAACTTTCCAAAGAGTCTGCAGGCAGTCTACCACTAATAACCTTTATCATGCTACATAAATGAGCTGTTTTTTGGGTGGGAGATCGAGGAGGGTTGGGAGACAAGTGAGAACAGTCTTTTCAGATCCTTTGCCTTGTAGAAGCTGCACACTACACTTATCTCATGAGTTGCTTTTTTTAAAAATAAATCCTGAGAGGAGCCAAGGTCTCTGTGATATCAGTTTCTCAAAATACCATGTCCTATGTCTAAGTACTTCTCAGCTGCCGAAATCTGAAACATAGCTGGCACTGGGAGTCCCAGATTCAGAAGCCTGTTTGTGCAGCAACAGAAAGGCAGAGCCAGCAGGAGCCACGGATTGCAAGGCATCCCAGAACTTACAGGTGGATGTTTAGTTCCACTGTGTAATCTATTTTTAAGTAATAGATTATAATCTTTGAAAATGTCTTCCCAGATACCTATCAATTTGTACTTGCTTCATTGTGGATATTCTAAGTCTCCCTTCTGATGTTTCTAGCAACCTCTTTTGTCCTTCACACCCCCAGGGAGTCTAGATGAATATCAGATTTGATGTGTATTCCTTCGCATGATATTTGAAGATACGAAGATACAAGCTAATAAGGTTTACTTTGCTTGAGAGAAACAGATCTTCTGATGAGCTCTAGAATCACTTTTATTCTGTTCTCTCAAGTCTTACCTGTTTGTGACCTTGCTTATTAATTTTTAATTCATAATAAACAAGGACAAAGATCTGTTTGTAATATCTAGACCAATGACTCACATTTCATACAATATCTGCTAAATGAATGAATATACAGGACTTGAGTGTTCTGTTACAATATGTATTTTACCAGCAGTTTGAAGCTTTCCTCTCTAGGAACTTGTGTATCACCAAGTGTCTGTGGCAATTAGATAGAGGGAATAATCTTTCTTCTGCTTTTTCCCCTAAGGAGACTCAAGTGCTAACTGACAAACAACAAGTTTTAGGATCAAGCAAACATGTCCAAGGAAGAAAGTTAGTATTTTCAATGTGTCTACAGATTTTTAACTTTAGTTTCCTTCCCTTTTGAAAAGAATAAATAAAATCATGCTATTAAAATACACATTTAATGTTTCCAGTATGTAGATCATCAAAAATTTAGGAAATAATCAAATCAATGAAGAATTTTGTATAATTGGAGTCAACCCAAGCATGACACTTGGGATCCGAATATAGTCCAATATTCACTGGAGAATAATTCCCGGATTTCTAGACAGAGCTAAAGGCAACTGATGACCTGGGAGAAGAGAGTTAGCTTCTCCCAGGGATAAGTCTCATTATTCGTTGTTCAGTGCAGAATGGTCAGTCCTGAGTCCACACATACACCACCAATCAAAAGGAACCCAGCAAATATATTTGTACACGCATAAACATGTATACAGACATATATATGTAACAATAATAATCAAAGAAAAAGAAGCTGTCAAGATCCTCCTGTTTGCAAAGCCAACATTTGCCAGCTGAGTTATCTCCCTTTCCTTCTTTCTGGCTTTTGATGGTGTCCTGCTCCAGTTATATGCTCTGTGAAGCTCAGAAACCTGGCAGCTTTCCTGAACATAGCCAGAAGAAAGAAAGAAAGAAAGAAAGAAAGAAAGAAAGAAAGAAAGAAAGAAAGAAAGGAAGGAAGGAAGGAAGGAAGGAAGGAAGGAAGGAAGGAAGGAAGGAAGGAAGAAGGAAAGAAGGGAGGGAGGGAGGGAGGGAGGGAAGGAGATAGGGGAGGAGGGAGAGAGGGAAGGAGGGAAAAGAAGGAAGGAAGGAAAGAAAAGGTATCATAAAGGCTAGTTTTAACTGCTAACTTTGTATAACCTAGAATTACCTAGGAAGAGTCTAGGAAGAGTGATGGATTGTCTACATTGGTTTGGCCTGTGGCCTGTGGGCATTGTCTGTGGGTGTATTATCTTAAAAGTTAATTGATGTGGGTGATAGAGTCCACTGTGGGAGACACCATTCCCTAGGCAGGATGGTCCTGAACTGTACAAGATTAAAGACATGGAACTGAGAACAAGCAAGTATATATTTATTTCTCTCTTTTCTTACTGTGAATATGATATGACTAACTGCTTCAATTTCCTGCCATTGTGTCTCCCCTGTTAGGATGGACTTTAATGTGAAATTATAAATCAAATAAACCCTTTCTCCCCCATGTTCTTTTTGTCAGAATATTTCATCACAGCAATAGAAATGAAACTAGAACAGATGGTGGCCCTGCATACCTTATTATCATCACAGAAATGAATGCCATCTCTCTTACATACTCTACTCATTAGGAGCAAGTCATCAAGTCCAGCCCACAAGGAAGTCATGTGAGAGTGTAAATATCCAGAAGTGGGGATAAAGAAAATCACACCAGAGAGAGAGGAGTTTAAAGGGTTTGAATATCCAGAGGTGGTGGTTAATAATAGATTAAGCTGATTGCAGTAATATCAGCACAGGCCACAGTGACAGTGTAAACTGGTCTTTGAGCAAAGGTCTCTATCTCCATCTTAATATGAGCTTTCCATTTCCCCCAAATGCTTTGTGTTTAGCTGTGGTAAGAGAAGCAACGGAGCATGCTTCGTGGTCTGAGGCTCCTGGTCCCCTTTGAATTCCTCTGCCATTGTTAAAGACACAACAATAAAACACAACCCCAAATCTGTGGTTGAAGCCAAGGCCAAAAACAACTACATTTGAATAATTGTAGCTTTGCCAGGCAAGCACTTCAGCAATGTAAAATAGGAGATGAGAGAAGGAGGGTGAAAGAGGCAGCCTTGGTTGGGCTGTTTGTACTGGGCCTTCATAAGACTCTTGGTGGTCAGTTCTGGATAGGAGAGGGTCTCATAGGACCCACCCCCCTTCTCCAGGGAACTATCAGTTATAGGTAGATACTGGGGCAGGGGGAGTCACTAGCCTCAGTTGTGTGTGTACACATTAGTGAATATATTAGCTTCCAATGGGGGTGGTTTAATATTCAGGGCCACATGGATGGCCTTGGTTAAACTCTTTAGCTCACAAAACAAAACAAAGATGCGAACATGGGGAAGGAATTCATATGGAGGATGTGAGTTTGACACAGATGTGAGGGAAATGAGAGGTCAGGGGAGAGAGTGGCCAAAATGAATTTATATATATATATATATATATATATATATATATATATGAAATCATCAAAGAATGAATTTTATTAATTTTTAAAAAGGAGTTAGAAATTGGGTTAATGTACAGCGACCTTGTCTAAATAATAAAGCCATGCAGTATGCACTAGTTGAAGGAAGACTGTGAGGTGGGGCATGGGAGGAACCAAACCAGTTGGGGTCTAGATACATTTGCTCCAGGCCCTTGCATGTTGCCAAAGCATGATTTCAAAAGGTGCCAACATCAGAGAATTCCTCAGGGGAAATTCTTGAACTGGGAAGAAGGCTGTCTTATTGTTTGTGGGAGAAAAGAATAGGCTTTATCATTTCAGGTCACAACATAGCAGTTCTGATGAAACTGGTTTTCAGAATGTAATCCTTGTTAACCCACTTCCTTCTTGGAATTAGAGAGTCTCAAGGTTACAAGGAAATCTAAATATCATGTACTTCAACCTCTAATCCAGTGTGAGATTCTTTTTAAATCGTGCTAATGAAAGGTCATCTACTTTTTGAGGACAACACGATGGGGAAGTAGCCTAGGGAGGAGGTTATCCCATTAATGTGAGACCTTGTCAGGTAGACTTGATGTTTATTGCAACTTGAATTAAAATATGCTCTTAGGTCAGCTCTGTCTTGATTCTAGCCTGACTCTCTGCCCTTACCACAATTTTATGTCTTGTCTCTAGCTTGACTCTCAGGGTCAGCAAATATACCACACTGTCTCTATTTGATATCGTGAGCTAGCAAACACCATGTGTAATCATGTCTTTCCCTTTCCAACATTCAGACTTCCCTCCATTCACTCTGTTTCCCTCAGTGATATTTGTGTGAGATACCTTCTTAACCTTTTCTTTCCTTCACGTGATATTTCTTCAATAAGCTCTGGTTAAGGTTCATCCTAAAATAGGAAGACCTCATCGGAAGACCTCATTCCTAGGTATGAACTCCAGCCAAGAATTCTCCTTATGGTCTGTAAATGTTTCTAATTGAGCTTAAGACACTGACTGTATTGCTCACTCCCTTAGACCTCTCAATAATTTTAGTATTCCCTACACTTTGCTTTTCCATAAGATAGTGAATTAGGAGAACAAAACTAAGATGAATTTTAATTTGTATCTATTCATTTATAGACTATTCTGTGGCTTATTCTGGAACTTAGCATGGATTCAGTCCTGACATGTGTCTGAAAACTCTGGGAAATCACAAGCATTCCATCCTGCTTCTGAGCAGCTGAGACTGACTCCAGGCACTAAGGATGAAAACTGTGCTTGTATCTGTTCAGTCTAAACTGTATGCTACTTTGCCCACAGCAAGCAAAGCCAGAGTTGGAGTCTGAAGTGATGTCAGCAGTGATCGTCCCAAAGCCTCCTCATACCGCAGATCAACAGATTTCTGCTATGGATCAAAATTATCTAATTTGCCCTACCTTAACGGCAGGATAAAGAGGACACCAGGATCCTCCTATGGTCTTTCATCACATAAACCTGGGCAAATGGTTAAAGAGAATAATTGGGTTTGATTTTGCTTCCTTTAAGATCTATACGTTTCTGATTCATTTCAAAGTTGTGAATTTGTATTAAGTACCTCTAGGTTAAGGCATTATTAAATGTTTTAGGTTTTAGGTTTTTTTTCCAGCAACTTAAATATGCTTTTAGGGCAAATGCACACATACACATAAATTAAGTAAATCCATGTTTATACACATTATATATGTGTCATACATATGAATATGAATGTGTGCATATATGCATATAGGGCAGTATCTATATCTTTATATGTGTGCTTGAGTATAAACACACAGTATATTTTTCTGTGTATTATTAGAAATCATTAACCCAGCCCCAAAAAGAAAATCCAGCACCAGGACCATGACAATCCTATAATAGGTTTCTAGAGCATTTTTTAACACGGACATAAAGGTAACCAGAAATCTAGACTTTTTTTTTTCTGATATAGAGTCTCATGGATTCCAGGATGGCCTACTTATGTAGCCGAGGCTGGCCTTGAATTCCTGATCCTCCTGCTTCCACCTTTGAAATGTCGGAATTACAGGTAGGTACCAGCATACCTAATTTATAAGCTACTGGGAAATGACCCCTCTGTGGATGCTAGGCAATCACTCTACTAACTGAATTATATCATGAACTCTTAGACATGTTTTTCTAATTTAAAAATTTTTTTCCTATTTATTCTTCCAGTGCTTTTGTTGTTGTTGTTTGCTTGTGTGTGTGTGTGTGTGTGTGTGTGTGTGTGTGTGTGTGTGTGTGTGTGTGTGTGCATGTTCTTTGGAGATCACTTGCATGGTACCTGCACTACAGTCTGAGGATAGCTTTCAGAAGTCACTTCTCCCCTTCCTGTACACAGATTTTGTGACTTGAACTCAGATCCTCAGTCTTAGCAGCAAATACCTTTACCCAATGATGCATCTCTTCAGCCCCCTTCAACATAATCTTTTAACCCGGTTTTGCTGTATTTATTGTCAACAAGTTCATGTGGCTCTATCTAGAGGACTATTGAAAGAAACAATGGCTAAGGCTTTGGCAGCCACAACAGATTATGTAACCTTTGTTTCTTCAGACCACACCAGCCTAGGGATATGAGTTGGGTCACATTTACATAAAAACCATGTATGTCCTCCTACGTACTATGCAACCTGTGGTCCTCTGCAAAGCTCTATCCAAATCTCCAGCAAATTCTCTCTAGTTCTTTCCAGGAATCCACAGGGGTGATCTCATTGACTTTCAAGGATGTTCTTGGCTTCTTCAAGTTAGGCTACATTGTACCTCTCTCACTGGTCGGAGCTCTTAATGTGTATAGTACCCTGATATATTGAACTTTGCCATAGCTCAGCCCACCAACATGGTGCCCGCATACATGGGCTAACCTGTGATTCCTTCTTAGAATGCATCTACCAAGCATGCAAATCCAGGCTGGTGAGATAGATCAGTCATCAAAGTGTCGACTGTGCAAGCATAATGACCTGAACATGCCCAGAACTCGAATTTTAAAGACCAGTTGTCCTATGTGCTTACAGTATCTGAGTACTCAACACACTGTGCTGGATGCTCCAGGAGGAAAATTTCACTCTCATCCCTCCCTGTGTGTCACTCCACACAGATTCTAATGGAATGCTGCATTCACTTTCTAGTATCTCCCAAGGACTTTGGGAAGGACCACATTCAACCATTCTCCCAGGCTCCATCCCTAGCCATTCAGATTTGCGTAAGTAAAAGCTGTAACCAGCTTATTCATAATAGTTAGAGTTTCAAGTTAGCAACCCCCCTCAGTCAACTCACAAAAACATCTTTCCCGGGGTTCCCATCAGCACAGCCTTCCCTGCCTGTGTCCATTCCCGAACAAGTCAGAACCCCAGTGGTGGTCAGCTGTCTCTCAGGGCTTAGACTCATAACCTGCTAGGTTTGCCTTTGGGGCTGTGATGGAGAGTCCCAAGACTTGACAATCCAAACAGCAGATGAGTGTTGGGTGATGAGGCAACCACTGACTTCCTCTCTCTTCCAATCTTCCTTTCACAATGGCTGAGCACTCTCTGCTGGAACTTCATGCATTTAAAATGGATGTTGTGTCCACGCCCAAAGGAGCTGTAAGAGCATATAATTAAAGACATGTATACAATAGAATCACGGAATTAAGGAGCTGATTCCTGAAAAGCACTGGAAAATATGGCTGTTTCCTCCTTCCTTAAAAAAAAAAGATTTCTTCTGTGTATAAGTCTGTCACTCTGTCAGATACAAGGGAATAAAAAAAGGGGAATAATGATAAAGAATGCTTTGGGTATGTACCTGGTAACTCTCTAGGAGACTATACACTGCTTCACAGCAGTACACTGAAGGATGGTTGTCACCATATTGTCATGTGGTACCAAAATACATGACGGCAGAGAAATACATACATTAATAAAAATCCCAAGAGGGCATTGTGCAAGACGCCGAGAGACACAAAACAGCAAGCTGTTTTAATGTGTGTGTATGTATATGTTCATGTGTATATCAGGCGCATGCAGTGCATGCGCTCATGGGTGTGGGCCTCAGAGGACAGCCTCGGCTGTTGTTTCTCAGATTCTGTTCACCTTGATTGTTTGAGACAGGGTCTGTCTTTGGCTTGGAATTGACCAAGTAGTTTCGACTGACTTTGCAGCAAGCCTCAGGGTTCTGCCTGTCTCAGCTTCTACAATGATGGGATTACAGATATGCACCAGAAAGCTCAGATGTTTTCAGGTGAGCTCTGGTGGGTTGAACTCAGGCCCTCGGTCTTGCAAGGGAATCACTTTACTGAAGGAGTTCTTACCTTCTCCCTTTATTTTCTAATTTAAATTGGAGATTGATGGGATCTGGACTGTAGAACCTAGGCATGCTTCTTACATAGCTGTACAGGCGTGTTACCAGCTGAAGGTTCTGGACTCACTGCAGTTGGGCTGGCTCTGGCCTCTGAGGACATGGGATTCATAAACAGGGTCTAAGACTAGTCCTCAGAAGATCCCAACCCAATCCTTGAGAAGGTGGGCAATCAATAGTACCATTGCCATGGTTTACTCTGATCTTGTCAAATTAAACTTTGATCCAATGTGGACAAAGATAAACTAGAACATATCTAGTATTTCTTTATACATTAGCAAGGTTGAGGAGAAGGATCATCACTAAAGAACACTTAGTGCTCTTTCAGAGAACTCAGGCATGGGTCTCAGCATCTACGTGACAACTTAAACCATCTTTAACTCTAGAGTCAGGAGATCTGATGCCCTCTTCTGGTGTCTGAAGTTAGTAGGCACTCATGAATGCAAAATCTCATATATATATATATATATATATATATATATATATATATATATATATAATAAAAATAAATGGTTCTTAAAAATAAATGAGATTGTTTTTCTTGGTGAACTTTGCTCCAGTGGGGACGAACCTATGTTGGCTGATCTATTGTTGAGGGGCTTATCAAGAAGACCATATATGAAGCAGATGTCAGAGGTACTAAGTACATTTTTTTTATCTCTGTGATAACCACCATCACCAAAACAAATGACAACAATATTTGAAAAATATGTTTAAAACACCTTTAGTGTGTGCCTTGGGCTCTCATGTCTTTTCAACCCCCATTTCATTTGAGCAGGAAGCTTTTGAGTTTGTAGGCACAGCAATGGGTGCTAGATGCTGAGGCTGCTGGCTGGCATGGAGTTGATTCATGGACGGCCCTTGGGCCTGTTCACATCATAGGTGCTGTGACTGAACACCTTGCCAAAGCCTCTGCATTCATCACTCTGAGTGCAATGCAGGTGCCAGCAAGATCAGACAATGTCTGTGGCTTCGGCGAAGGTTAAAGAGAGGCAAAGATTCATATAAGTGCCGATGCCAAGGAATGAGTCAGTAGTCAAGAATAACCCAAGTTCTAGCTTGCTTACACGGTGCATGGTTCAGCTGTGCTTCATTTCCTGGGCAATTGCTTAGTACAAGCTCATTAGTCTAGTACCCAATATCGCCGCATTGGTGGCCAGTTCCAAAGGACATTTAGTTGAGAAGACAGGTTATGGTTCTCAAGAAATCAGGGTGGATATGGAGTTGTCTTTGCTCCTCTGGGTCATCCAGAGTACCAGTAAAAGGGGTTGGCCGAAAGCCTTGCAAATACCTTAAAATGAGGAACCTATGGTCAGAATACCATCTCTAGAAGCTTTCTCATCAATTATTGAGATTTGACAATAATCCTAAAATAAAGAACAATAGGCTTTTGCCTCTGGATGATTTACCAATAATCACATTAAGATCTGAGATGGGTAAACTTTGCTAAACTTTTGCTATGGAATATTTAGGATAACACACAAGTTGTGTCATTAAAAAAAAGACAGAAGAAATTGGGGATTTCTGAAGATGAAGGTCAAAACTTCAGACATCTCAGCAGAAAACGTTTTTTCTGTGATGTAAATGGGATTGATCAAAATGATGAAAATGGAGAAAAAGTTCTTGTTCATTACCCCTGTTTGCATTTCCATCCTTTTGTCTGTCTGTATCTCTCTGCCCCCACTTCTCTCTTGCTATCTTATTTTGACCTCCTATCTGTGCTTTGTCTCCTCTCTTTCTCCACACTTTTCATATACAATTGTTATTTGTGTCGTGAAGCTACCACTGAGGTATGGCCTGAACCAACACTATGAGTCCAAGAACCAGAAAGACACTGTTGAGTCCCTTTTGAATTGGCCATCTACTGCTGGATGTGGGGCCTAACCTTGAGAGTGATTTGTTTCTCCAGAAAGGCTCCCTTGGAGAAAACTAATTTTTCATTCGCCAGTGGTTATCAATTGGAGCAAGCTTCTGGGTTAGGGATGTGTGTATCCATTATTACTCTCAGCACTGGGACCCCATCTAGTGCAGACATGTGCAGGTCCTGTGTATACTCTGTGAGTTCGTATGTGTGTCAGTAACTCTATGCTTAAAGATCTTGTTTCCTTGGTGCCTTCATCCCCTCTGGCTCTTATACTCTTTCCACCTCCTCTTCTGCCGGTTTCTGGAGGTGAAACATAAGGGAAACAGAAATGGTTAAGAAAAACAAAGTACATAAAACAATCCTTGAAAATATAGGATTTGGCCCAAGAATACTCAGAAGAGTAGACAGAAGAATCCAAAAATGGTAGCATTTCTCTCCTTCAAAGAAACTCAAACGAAACACCCAAAATCTGCAAGAGCATGCATCCTTCATGAAACTCTCCCTACTGAAGGGTCCATAGGAAAGTGAGGCAGAGAAGCATGGCAGCCTGCAACGCCACACTTGAATGGAATGTAAGCCACAACACTCTTGAGAAGTTAACTCCCCAAGTTGAGATTAGCTCCTGTGGTTTGGCTGGCTACAGGGTAGATGTTTAGCAAGCAATAACAGACATTTCCCTTTCGTCCCCAGGCAATACAGCACCCAAACCAAAAGAAAAAAAAGAACGTGGGGGTGGGGGGAGCATTGTTCTGTCTAGAAACAAAACACGACAAAATGGCACAAGCCCACAATAGAGCACGTTGATGAAGCATTTCCCAGGGAGAAGCCTGTGTGTGGATTAGGCAGGAGGATGGTCAGGCCAGCTTCCTCTCCATGACCTTCCTGCTGATCACAAAAGTGAAATGTCAACACACAATGGGTTGGTTTACTAAGAGAACTGCACACATCAGGATGGATTTCAGTTGGGGTGGTGGAGGGAGAGTTCCGTTGTGGAGCCCAGAGAGCTGACCTTTTCCATTTGTGTGGTGAGAACACTCTTGGGGAGCGTTCCTGAGTCTAAAAGCAAACACTGGGTCTCCATGGGCCAAGGACTTCAGGACATGATGATATGCGTGTGAAGTGTTCACCTGCTGGTTTGTTATTCCTTAATAATGTCCACTGCTCCCAATGGTGGGTGCAACCTGATATTGCCACCACTCAATTATTCACCTGCATCACTATCACTAGCAACAAAGTCCATTCAGTTTCTTGGTTAGGATTTTTTTTTTTTTTGAGTTGGGCCATTGCTCTAGGGTCTGGTGTGGTCTGGTGTGGTCTGGCCTGGTACTTCTTGTCTCTGTTTCCCCAGCACTGTGAGTACAGACAAATGCCATCATGCTTGACTTTACATAAGACAAAAAAAAAAAAAAAAAAAGCGCCTTCCTTTTAGGGATGTGTTTTTTTTGTTTTTTTTTGTTTTTGTTTTTGTTTTTTTTTGTTTTTTTTTTTTTACATTTTAGGGAATAATCAGTCTTGAATGTAGCAACAAATGAAGCGCACGCCTTTAATCCCAGCACTCGGGAGGCAGAGCCAGGCGGATCTCTGTGAGTTCGAGGCCAGCCTGGGCTACCAAGTGAGTCCCAGGAAAGGCGCAAAGCTACACAGAGAAACCCTGTCTCGAAAAACCAAAAAAAAAAAAAAAGGTCTACAAGCAGTGCTGGCCCTGGGAATTCCCTTTCCCTTTCCGCCATCACTGCTTTGCTTCAACTTGAATTCCACACAGTCTGTAGCCTTTTGGGTCGAGATCCTTTTCAGTGGCTTGTTGCTTCGGAAGTCCACCTGCGTTGGTGCATGTATCCATTCTAGATTCTACCCCACTGTGGGCCTGGATGACAATGTAATTCATTCAGCAGTTGGTGAATACTGCAGTGTTTTTTTGGTCCTTTGAAAATTCCATCTGTATCAACATAAAAGCTCCCTTGTCTTAGACAGACTTGGTCAAGAAATTGCTTGATCAACACTATGCTTGAAATTGTAATGATAACCACTTGACTTCTTTTCTAGCAATGCATACTTTTTCTATTTAATTAGTATTTAAACCATTCATATTTAATGTAGTTGTTGATCTATTTGGATGTAGAGATATATTTTGCTGTTTTCTAATCATGTTGTTTGTTTTATTTCCTATTTTAATACTTTAAATCTATTTTTGGATTGTTTTAATTCATCCACTGAAGCTTTACAAAGTGTTTCTTATAGTGCATAGCCCCTTCTATCTATGCCAGCTTTTTTTGTTTGTTTGTTTTTAATTCCTCATTCTCTAGAAGGTTCCCTGTGCAATGTTCTTCAGTGGTCAACTCATGCTCTGTGCAGCAGCTAAACTCTTGAAGCTAATGATGTAACATGGTTACACTGCCTCTTGTTGAACTCTTGGGGAGATGGCCCCCAGGTTTTGGGTTTTCCTCCGATTCTCTTGTGTCTTCCATAAGCACCCCAGTTTAGCAGACATCTCCAAAGTGACTCACATTAGACATTCAAGGATTCACTTGCTTTCAGATTCTCCTCACTCAGTTTTTCCTCACTCTGCCGCTTACTCCAAACCAGTTGACGACCTCTGGCCATTAAAATTTTACTGGAGGTGGGTATAGGACTATTTTAGGCAAGAAGCCCACAAGCTCATTTTTCCTTTTATCCCTACCCCCACTGCTCCACAATAGCAGTTTTTCAAGTACTTTGAAAATCCTTTCTTGCCTTTGGGTATTTTCCAATGTTAGGAAAAGTGTTGATTTTTAGACAATATATTTTTCCCAATTTTATATTTGTTTTCTGTAAATAAAAGCTGAATGAGCTCACACAGTTCTTAAGGGAGAACCAGCTATTTTGCATGTGCGACACTCCATTGTCTGTATTCTTCAACTGGCCTCAGATGCCAGCTTAGTGGATCAAGTCCATTAGTGTTTATGTGGTGCCCACAAATCAGCTGGCTCTTGCCGCAGTTCATATCCTGCTCTAGAATAAGTCTGTGTTTTGAGACAGGGCCTTTGGAAACTAGCAAAAGTTAATTGGGATGATAGGGGTAAAATCCTAATCAGACACAATTGATAGTTTCCTAGTTAGCTCTGACTGTCGACTTGACAGAGGCATCAAGCATCATCAAGCAGGAAAATCTCCATGGATGAATCGCCTGGAGCAAATTGACTGGCAGGAGATATTCTTAATTATTAATCGATGAGGAAGGGCTTAGCCCACTGTGGGCAGCACCATCCTGATGCAGTCGGCCCTGGGATATACATAAAAGCTAGCTAAGAGAGCCTGCACGTAGTGTTCCCTCATGGTTTCTGCCTACCAGTTCCTGCTTGAGCTTCTGCCTTGACTTTCCTCCAAGACTTATTATGATCCTAAAGTGTAAGCCAAATAAACACTGCACCCTGAGCACCAGGAACTAGGACAGGGGTCTTGTAGAAAACAGGGTAGAGATTTCTCTCTCCACTGTGTCATACCAAGGAAAGGGTAGGAGCACAATCAAGGAAAAGATGGTTCATAAGCATAGAAGAAGGCCCACAATTCAACCTTCCCATGCTAATAGCCTGATCTGATCTTCAGCTTCCAGTATTGTAAGAAAATGAAGTTTAATAGCTTAATTCCCCACCCCCACACCAGTCTGACATTGACAGCCAGACCAGGCTGAAGCACACGAAGCTCTCATGCCAGACGCATTCAGTTTGGTGAGGTATTACTTTCATTTAAAAAAGCTTTCCATCAGTAGGTATACTGATACATGGGAACAGAATATATTTTATTCACCTAAAAACAATAAAAAACCCTTATCAGTAGAAGTTAGAGACTCTGACCTCAACTGATTTAATGAGAGCAACTTAATTCCTACGTAACAAAGGAAGGTTGCTAGAGTCCTTCCCAGTTATTAAGCCTTTGGTGAGATCTAACACAGGCCATTTGTCTTTTGCTGGGATTAAGATGCTGTTCATGAAGTTTGCCACTCCTTGCCTTACCACCAACTCCCTGGAGCTGACTCACTTCTGTGTCTATCTGCCTTCCTTTTTCACTGTATAGTGAGACTCGTTGGCTTTTCAAAGTAAGCCCACTTTTATTTTTCTCCAAGATTAAAAGACAAGGTCATTCTCCTCTTTAAAGACTGCATTTTTTTTACATAGGTTTATATGCAATTTTTAATCACATGTCTTAATTGATCCCTGAAGTGATTGGATTAGTTAGAGGTGAACCAGGTGGAGATGCAACTGCAGGATAAGGAAATGTCTCTACTTGCAAGTCTGTCCGATTTCATCTGCCAAAAAAAAAAAAAATCACGTTAGAAAGCTGTAACACTGTGATTTTGTTTTTCTCTTAGCAATAGACGATGGTATCTTGCTATATTCTGCAATAGTACCTGACTGTATCTCAAAACCAGCTCAATGTATATCTACCTTCTACTTCTGCCCTGGAGCATCCAAAACCAAAGATTAACATATCAAGATTATCATCTCCTAGGCCGTCTTCTCAGCTTGTGTCTTCCTCTCTTTCCCACATAAGTCTGTCAATATCCTCACCCCTGGCTTCTTCAGCATGAGTCAGTCCTGTGGGGAAATATTCCCACTGTGACTATAACTTTAGGTATGGGGGGAGGGAAGTTCATTTTCAGGGTTATTTCCAGGATGGCAGCTTCCTAGGAAGAACTGCCAATCATATAGATGACTGTGCAATGTCTGAGGAACTGGAATCACCAACTAACTGTCCAAAATGTGTTGCTTACATAGACTGTTGTTCATGCTTCTGTCTATAACATTAAAAGGGGAACAATTTCATTGTTAATATCAGAATACTTTTAGAAAGTGCATATTATGTTACACTCTTTCAATGAAATAACATTTATATATTAGACACAATGTGTTGATTATCACATGTTGATCTCTTAGGGTTTTTTTTTTCCCTTGGTTCATCTGTCTTTTCCAAGACTGGTCCTTATTTCTTTACTGATGCTTCTTATGATTCCTGAGTATAGCTGATTTTAGAAATTCTAATCTTAGTTTAATAATTTTTCCTATGAGCTTCGCTATTGAACCATAATTCTGCATCTCTCCTACAAACCATGAAAAGTGGTATATCAAGAAGAGCTGGCAAAGGAGAGGAGACCTTAAATGAATGATAGGGGAGGCTTAGACACCCAAAGGTAAGGAGAAGGGCCATTGACAATAGAATGGCTGAAGGCTACCACACATATAATGCAGGATTTAAAAATCTCACCATCTCACATAAATTAAAACAATACTTAGGATATTGTAAATATCATGCAGGATTCCACTGCAAAAATATAGCCAAATTAGGGTATTTGCTGTGTCATCTACAAGTTGTCAGGGCTGTCCTAATCATCTCTCATACTTCATTGGTAACATTTTCTTAAACTCTGAGTTTCCAGTTACAAAACTTTGATTCCTTAGCCATGACTTCCATAAGATAGTGTGACCTTGGAATACATGAACTCTGGATACTGAATCCTTGCTCCTTGAACTCATTTTTTACTATCTTTATAGCGCATTGCCAAAGTCAAGTCATAGACAAGGATAGTTCTCGTTCTTCACTTGTGAAAACTCTTAGCCAATCAGCCTTATTTCCAGAAATGATAACTCTAGGGTGATTTTTTTAGTCTAACAATGTTTATCATCACTTTTATAATAAGAGAAGAGATAGTATCAACAACACAGAACAAAATACAATATTCTCTTGATCATTTGAGTTTTAATGTCTAATAAGATATAAAAGCTGCACTGAGGTGAAATTACATTATTTTAATGAATTATATATTATGTAATATTATATATGTGTACAAGCAGTTGTATGTGTATGCATATGTGTGTGTGTGTGTGTGTGTGTGTGTGTGTGTGTGTGTGTGTGTGTGTGTATGTGCACGTCTCAAGGTTTCTTTTATTGTTATGAAGCAGCATGACCAAGAGCGAGTTGGGGAGGAGAAGGTTTATTTGTCTTACACTTCTATATCACTGTTTACCATTGAAAGAAGTCAGGGCCTGGAGACAGGAGCTGATGCAGAGTTTGTGGAGGGGTATTGCTTACTGGCTTGCTTCTATAGCTTGCTCATCCTGGTTTCTTACAGAACCCAGGACCACCGTCCCAGGAGTAACCCATGCACAATAAGCTGGACCCTCTCACATTAGTTCCTAATTAAGAAAATTCTCTACAGGCTTGCCTACTACCAAATCATATGGCAATAGGATAATGTCTCCATTGAGGTTCCTTCCTCTCAGATGATTCCATCTTGTATCAAAATGACATGAACCTAGCCAAAGAAAAATATGTATGTTGTGGTGGTATTGTGTTCCCCAAAATATTGTGCACCCTAATAAACTTATCTGGGTTCAGAGAATAGAACAGCCACTACATACAGAGGCTAGAAAATGGTGGCACCCATGCCTTTAATCCTAGCATTCCAGAGGCAGAACTCTGTCTGGATCTCTGTGAGTTCAAGGCCACATTGGAAACAGCCAGGCATGGTGACACACACCTTTAGTCCCAAGAAGTGAGCCTTTAATCCCAGGGAGTGATGGCAGAAAGCAGAAAGGTATGTAAGGCGTGAAGACCAGAAACTAGAAGCTTTTAGCTGGTTAAGCTTTAAGGCTTCTGAGCAACAGTTCTGCTGAGATTCACTCTGGATGAGGACTGAGAGGCTTCCAGTCTGAGGAAGCAAAATCAGCTGAGGAATTGGCAAGATGAGGAAGCTGTGGCTTGTTCTGTTTCTCGGATCTTCCAGCATTCACCCCAATAACTGTCCTCAGATTTGTTTTTATTAATAAGACCTGTTAAGATTCATGCTATAGTATGTATTATATATGGTCTCAGAAGCCTGTTATTCAGCGAGATAGAAATCATCTATAATAGGTTTTCTGCCCCCCCCCCCCCCATAATAGGTTTCTCCATCAAAATAGTAATCCAGATCAAACCGAATTGAAAAAGTATAACAACAGATTTATTTGAGCAAAGCAGCTGCTGGGCAGGCTCTCCAGTCCCAGAGGTGGAGGCTGGAGAAGCCACATACCTGAGCTAAAGCCTAAAGTTGTAGGTAAGGAGTGATGATGTGTCCACTACAAGTTGAGTTTGTACCTCAGTATGGTCAAAAGCTGAACGCTTTAAGCAGGGACCTGAGCGGCTGGCAATTTCAGGGTAGGAAGCTGCCTTAGCTGCCAAGAATACTGAAAAAAGGCTTTTTGGTGCCTTTCCTTTGTTTGGAGCTCTGGAGGTTCCAATTGAACAATCTAATAAAAACTCTAAGTGAACATAAACACTTTGCATACAATGTCTTTCCAAGGTCATCTTTTGGTTAGCTGAATATTCAAGTATATTTATTTCTATAGGAAATCATTAATGTCTATCAGTGTACTGTGTTCCGAGCACCTCTACCCAGAGGTTGTATTTACTTCAAATTCAATGAATGATTTTTAAAAATGTTAATTATACATTAAAAGAAGAAGAAAATATTTTGTTATGGCAAATGTCTAGGCAAATAACTAAACAAGAACAGAAAAGAATGAGAGATTTACTTCTCACTGAGGTAGTTGATCATTCTGGTTTTTTTTGTTTGTTTGTTTGTTTTGTTTTGTTTTATCAGCCTGGAGGCATGAGTCTTTTCATAGTTCTAGGTAAAATGAATGCTAAAAAACAAAAACTAAGAAGTTTTTTTATGGGGTGGGGTGGGGGATTGTTAACTTTCTGAATTTTTATGCACCAAAATGAGCTTCCTCCAGCAGGCAAAGCATCCCTAACAGGATAATGTTAAATTAAATAAATAGCAATTAACAAGATCTGTTACTGCCCGCTTTTTGGTGGTGTTCTGGCACGACATCTGAAGGCTTTCTCATGTAAGCGCAATCATCAATCTTTCAGCCTATTTTGCTTCTGAAAATTCTAATATCTTTCCTCTCAGGCTGAAGTCTGCTGCAGCCCTCATTTGAATCTCAATAAAATCTCTCAGGTTGAAGTCTGTGTCTTCAGTAAATCTTATCTTGGTGACGATAAGAAAGTTTACATTTCAACAGACTGGTTTTTAGGCAGATAACACCCACTTGCTTAAAACTGAAGGAAGATGAGGAACAGCAGTTCTGGCAGAGAAATGAGCTCTTGCATCTGGGGGAGTGTCTTTCACTTTTTGTTGATTTTTAAGAATATCACTGTCAACCATGGGACCCTTGGGCATATGTCTTTGTGCTCTATGTTCAGTACATGGTTTACTAATCTAAATCTTCCTTAATTACAAATTGTTTGTGAAGATATCATTTCACAAATAGTCATTTCTGTAGAAGAAGAGAAAGGATCTTACAAAGCAAGAACTAGGGTTGTGGGGATGACTTGAGGACTTAAAAGGGCTTGCTGCTCTCCCAGAGGACCTGGCTGGGCTCATTCCCCAGTGACCCTACAGAGTGGCTCAGAACCACCTGTAACTCCAGTTCTAGGGGATCCTTGGTACCCACCTTTGTACTCAGAGGGAACCCATACACATGTGGAATTCACTCATGAATACACATAAATGAAAATAAAAATGATCTAAAAAGGAAAAAAAAAATTCACAGACAACAGCCTGCCTCTAGGAGTCTAAAAATAGACTCTTGCCTAGGCACACATCATTCCTAGCTACTATTTCCTAATCACTTCTCTATACATACCATATAAAGAACCTCATACCCTGGATTCTGATAGAATTTGGCTCCTCTAATCATTAGATACATGATGCCTGATATTTGATGTTCATATGAACTTCAAACTCATTATTTTAGAGTATTTTTATGAGTTTCTGAACTTAATTTAACAAATAATAAATTATAGATTCATATATGTAAATTATTCAACTGAACAGTATCTAAAGAGTCTACAGAAAATTTAAAAAAGCACAACAGAAATGTATTTTATAAGATACAAATGCAGGCATATTGATTACATTAAGAAAACATACAAGAGATTTTAAAAATGCATTTGAGCCAGGTGTGATGGTGCATGCTTTTAATCCCAGCATTCCTGTGGCACATGCAGTAAGGTTTCTGTGAGATCAAGACTGGCCTAATTTACATAGTGAGTTCCAAGCCAGTTAGGGCTACATAGTGAGACCCTGTCTCCAAAATTAAATGATTTTGATACTGAGTATCATGAAAAATTCAGATATTCAACCAAACACATCTAATGTAAACATGACCATTATTTTAATCTATAAATCAGTAAATATTAAAAGGTACGATAAAATATCAAGAAAGTCAAACACAATCCTTAACAATGTCATTAAGTAATTATAGCCATGTGAAATAGCACTTTGGCAATACTTATTAGAATTGTCTGTCACTTGATTAATCTGTCTCTAAAAACTTGTATAAACTTATATAAAGTTCAAAATGTGAGAGTGAGATTTTACTTAAATCAAGCTGTTTATATTTTGTGGGATGGATGGATAGATAGATGATAGATAGATGTTAGATAGATAGATAGATAGATAGATAGATAGATAGATAGATAGATAGTTAGATAGATAGATATGGTAGATAGAAAGATAGGTAGATAGATGTTAGATAGATAGACAGATAGATAGACAGGTGATAGATAAATAGGTAGATGATAGATGATAGATAGGTAGGTTAGCAGGTAGATAGATAGATAGATAGATAGATAGATAGATAGATAGATAGTTAGATAGATAGATAGATAGATAGATAGATAGATAGATAGATAGATAGGTGATACAGGTATTTCTTCTCTTAGGATCTTTCCTCCTTTGTTATGTTTTCACTCTATTCATACATCTTTTTAACACCAAGGATTCAAGTCAGAAGCCTGAAAATTACGATAGGCTGTCCAAAAGTTCTCTTCTGCTATGGTTCTTTTGTAGTTAACAATTCACTCCCCCACCTCCATTTGTACTTTGACCATAGTTTAGGTCCCCCTAAAATGATCCAAGAATACATTTTCAATGGGTAGGCTGTCAGATTCCAGCTTTACCTTCATTCCATGGTTGATGATGGTTCTCTAATGACTTAGATACACCACACTCCACTTCAACAGTCTTGTTATGCCCCCAAAAGACCACTGTAGTTAGAAGTCTTCCTGTGTCCTGGCCGGCCAGTGATCAAGACAAATCTCTCCTGCTTGCATGCCCCAAGTAAGCACACAGAGGCTTATATTAATTATAACTGCTTGGCCATTAGCTCAGGCTTATTACTGACTAGCTCTTACACTTAAATTAACCTATAATTCTTATCTATGTTTAGCCATGTGGCTTGGTACCTTTTCTCAGTTCTCCCTTGTCACCTTGCTTCCTCTGTGTCTGGCTGGCGACTCCTGATTTAGCCCTTCCTCTTCTCAGAATTCTCCTTGTCTGCTTACCCTGCTTATACTTCCTGCCTGGCTAGTGGCCAATCAGCATTTTATTAAACCAATGTACAGAAGCATTAACCCACAGCAGACCACTATGGGGACTGAATCCGATATATAAAAGCAAAGAGCCTTTATTTCAAGCTCAAGCTTGGTCTTTTCATTTGTCCAATGCAGCACTGAGAGCAAAGAGCTCCAAACCCAGGTCGGGTAGGGTTTTTATCATAGCAGAGGTTGGGGTAAGGGGATTTCTGAGGTTCAGGACCCTGATTGGCTGACATTTGTCTAGGGGTATTTTGGTGAAAGGGAATAGGTGTGCGCTGGGCATCTGTTGATCTTATCTAATCTTATCTAATGGTTAGAATGTTTGGAATATCAGGTACTTCACCATTCCTGGGTGGTACCAGGGTGGTATCAGTTTGTAGTCTTTCTTGGAAGCAAGTGTTGCCTTAGAGTAAACTGAAACTGAGGCCTATTTTCTGGCTGGTCTCTATGGAGCCTGTCATGGCAGCAGTGTAGCCAAGTTGTTGCCTGGTTCCCACAAGGCCCACAGCTCTGTATTATAGAGAAGGCCATTGTTAGGCTCTTTGTGTGCCTCTCATGATCTTCTGCTATCAGTCCAGCAATCAGCTCACCACAGAGGCTTCAGTAATACACAAGCTTTCCAAGGAGGTAAAACCCTTCCTTCCTGTAGCCTACTTGTGGATAAATCCTTTTCAATCTCCCTGACCCACTCTGTTCCTGGGGACTGGGGAAATCAAGAAGAAGAAAAATGAAAATCCTTGGAATATTTAGATTTTGCTGTAGGTTCTGAGGACACTTTGGCTCTGTGTCTAATGACATGTGGCTATGACTATTTGTGCTTAGACTAACAGATCTTTGATCTAGCCTTGATCGTGTCTTTCTGCCTAACTCTGTTTCTTACTTGTTCAGTTCTGAGCTTCCCATGGAATTCTCTCACACTCTGTTGCAAGGAAGTGTGTGATCCAACTGTTGTCACTTAATTATGAAAGTAGTCACTCCAATAAATGCCATTTGCCCTTTAAAAATATGTTAGCTCTTCTTCTAAGTATAGTTTGTGTCTCTGTGTGCTCCTTATGTGCATATAGTTGATTATAACAACATTAAAATTCTCTAGTCACATTGGCTCTGAACTTTGCAATGACATAGTACTATTTAATTATCTTTTACTGGGGAAAATGTGCACCATACACTTGTTTTGTATAAACATTTTACACAACAAATTTCTTTTATAGATTGTGGTAATCCTTTATGAGGTTTGGGTAGCACAGTGTAATTTCTGTTTCCTGTGTCATTCAAGATATGGACACTAAGCTTGCAGTCACATGCTGCCTTTGTAAGAAAGATGTTGCTGATTCACAAAACACATATACTTTGCACGGTTTACCTAGAGAATAAGATGAGTTGAGTTGACCAAACAGGCTTACTCCTGACTCACAGGATGTAATAACAATGAAGTGGATGCTGGTTGAGTAGGATAGAGATGGAACATGGTCACTGAGTAGAATGAATTGTGCTGCTTAGAAAGAAAAGTGATCAGGATTCACAACCTATCTAATACCCGACACATGACTGTTACTTTCCAACTTATACAGAACAAGAGATCCTTCCCTGTTGGCTTATAGTATTTGTTCTCTTATTATTATTTTCAGTAATAGAGAGAAAGGGGAAATGATAAGTACCACACTGCAAAAATCAAAGATGTCTAAAAGATAAAGGTGGAGAGAGGCTGGGGAGATGTCTCAGTGGATAAAGTGCTTACTATGAATGCATTAGAACCTAGGCTTGGATACCAGTACATATGTAAAAAATGGGGCACATCAACATGGACCTATGATCTCAGCATTGGAGAGAGGGGAGGCAGCAGGATTCTTGTGGCTTGCTCATCTTCCAATTGTGCCAAAAGGGTGAGCTCTAAGTTCAGTGGGAGACCCTGCCTCAGAAAGTAAGTTGGAGAGTAATAGAAGAACATCTGCCCTTCACATGTAAATACACAACTGAACACAGCTCACACATACACAAGTGGGGTGGTGGGAAGAGAGAGCGCAGCCAGGGCCCCAGTCTGATAGAAATGAGTGGGGACACTTGCCTGGAATACTGTTTCCTCTTCTTTCCCCTATTATCTCAGTGGGTTTTATAAACTGTCACAGGCCAGCAATTATTTGACAACACATCTTCAAGCAATTGTCCTAGCAGGCTTTTTAAAGAATGGAGCTGCACAATACCTCTATAAAGAGAATGTGTTGCCAGGTAGATCGTGTAAAGCATTATTGCCTAGGTATTTCCAAGCCTTTCTCAATGATCTGGACCTGCACAGGTATTCATCAGCGAAACACAATTCTAGGGAAGATACCATGTCAACATTAAGTCAACAGCTTCATGTCTCTCTCTCTTTTTTTTTTTTGACAAGTTGTCCTTTAGAACAAGACATAATTTAATACCCAAAGCTCTTAAGATGGCCCAACACACTATTTATAAGTGAATTTCTATTAGGATACATTGGTTAACTTTCTTGTTGAGGCTCATGAACGATAATTTATTACTAAGGCAATGAGGTACTGGGTGTGCTGTAATCATTGTCATGATCATTATCAGAACAATAATCATGATATAATGTGCAGGGCCTATGTATCACACATTGACCTGACTACTGATGCAGCCATCAACAGTCCTCAAACGAAACTGCAAGATGGCTCTCATCAGCATCTCTCAGGGACACATGGAATAAGAATCTACTTCTTGGCTTGTCAGGTCAGACTTGTGCTGAGGCCTTCCCATTTTTTTTTCCATAGAAAATGGTGAGGGCTTTGCAGCCTCCAAGATGACTGACTCTTCCTCCTAAGCCTAAACGTGTCATTCATGTGCTAGAAGATGTTTCTACAATCCTTCTTACCTTCTGTTTCTTTGCACTCCACTGGCTTCTATGTATCAAAGAGCCCTTAGTCCTGATCTCACGTGGAGTGAGAGCCGGCATCCTTTTGCTCTTAGCAGAGCGCTTTCTCTCCCTGCCTCCTGCCCTCTGCCCAGCCCTTGAAGCATTCCATCTGCCTATGTCTATGAGGAGGCACACAGCCTCTGGGGCTGAACCAGTGGGGTCAAATAATGTTCTCACCATTTAGTATAATTAACTCCAACCACCCGTCTGCAAGGTCTGGTGAAGCCAACACAAGCAAGAGGAGGCCAAGAAGAAATTTCTCCTCATTATTAAACCTAAATCTAAGCACTTGTCTGTCTGTAAAAACAGAGCAACCGAGGAAAACTGAAACCAGTGCACGGGGTCTGAGGTTTCAATAAATGTCAGGGAGCGTCAAGTCTGTTTGGATTGCAAATTATTGCTGGCTGACAGTCTTAGTATTTTACAGCTGAAGATTGCTGTCATGGGGGGTAGGAGGGAGTTGGGGGAGAGCCTCTCACATCACAGCCAGAGGGAAACAGAAGTTACCAGATACTATAACAATCATAAAACATTACAAGAGGGATGTTGGCTTTTGCTAAATTTAGTCTTTCCTTAATGTACATCCCGGGAAACAACAGCCCACAGCACTCAGACCCTCCCCTCGAGTGGATGAGGTGTTAGATGGACCCATGATTGAGAGCACAATTCTCTGGTTTATCCATTTTGAACTTTACTCCCTGCCTCCCCTTTGCTGAGCCACTTTGAACATCTGAGAGCGATAAAGAGGCCTAAATGTTTCAAGGTGAATTAATACCTTACTACACATCCTAGAGAAACATACACCAATAATTCGAGTCGTGGTTAAGGCTGTTTCTCAAATGGATTAAATGAGTGAGCAATTACTGATTAAAACAAACGCCAGGGCCAGGGCCAGGCAGGAGCTTTTCAGCCGGCTCGGGGACGCACACTGCTTAGCTTTTTATTACTGTGTACTCAGAGTTTTAAGGGGATGTGCAATTTTTGATGCTTCCTCCCAAGTTTACCCGTGTTTGTATTCATTTATATACACCCAGAGCAATCTGTATTGATGATCTCCCATGTGCCCAGGACTGTGTTAGGTACACTGAAAACCCAAAAAGGGAAGGCTTCCATTCTCCTAGGCTAAGAGTCAAGTGTGATTGTTTTAACCAAGATTCTTTTAGCTTCAATAACTAAAAAGAACATTTACTTCAAGCAAACTGAAAGCCAAGTAAAGAAAATCATTTTTAGGTGGAGTAGTATCAGTTGATCCAAGAGCAAAAACACAACGGGACTTTATAAAACACCTAGTAGTTGGACTTAGGATGTTATGAAAAACAGAATTATTTTCTCAAAATTTCCAGTCACCTAGGCTCTCCATTCTGGGTCTCTTACAGGTGTACTCTATTTATTGCTTTATCGGTTTTCTAGAACTTCTGGCTCTTTTCTTGAATATATCTAAAATTAGAAAAACATCTTGTCAAGCAAGCATCCCATTTCTATTACCAGTTATGGTAAATCCTAACTTGGAATTTATGGAGAGAGAATTGGATAGCTTCAGTCTGGGTCAGGTGTACATCCTCCTTAGATTAGAGGACTCAGAATCTGTAAAGGGTGCCTTATGTTCAAGCAGGCCATTCTCGAAGCTGATTGATCAGGTTCTTGTATCAACACATCTGTCTTTTAAAGTACCACCAGAGTGAATTTACTTCCAGTTTGGGGGTATTATATAACTGTGGAGTGAGCTCTTTGAGGAAGATGGAATTAGCTCCCTAGGTAGTGCCTGGGGAAAAGCCTAAGAAGAAAAGAAATGCTAACTATGGTTTCTGTCCCAATGCTGCCAGATTTGTGAGGTCCCTTGATAACTGTTTCACAGCATCTTATAATCTCACTTTCTAGGAAGGTCTAAGTGTATGTACCAAGTGCATCCAGACATTGGCAGCTACTGCTATGGCATTCAAACCCACGTTGGTCCTTGACATAGGATGGGGCAGCAGAATCCTGACCATGAAATTATGAGTATTATATCTCCCTATACAGGAGCCTTCCTCCCTTTGGGCAGCACCATTCCCTAAGCAGATATATGGTCCGGGGTATATAAGGGAACTAGCAAAGCATGAAAAAACAACAAGAAAGCCAGCAAGCAGCACTCCTCCATGGTTTCTGTATCAAGTTCCTGCTTGACTCCTCTCAGTAATGACTGTGTCCTGTAAGCTGAAATAACCCCTCTCCTCTTTTGTGCTGCTTTGGGTCAGGGCATTTCAGGGTGTTTTATCACAACATGAAAAACCAAACTGGAGCACCTCTGAGTAGTGTCAAGGTGAGAACTGAGCACTTAACCCGATGAGCTTTGGGGGTGCATTTCAGATGTAACTCTGAGCAAAATGCAAATGACTCAATGTGGGGCTTTGTTCCTCAGTGAGGTTGGGGCTTGGTGTCAGGCAGTGATCTCATGTTGATTACTGATTATTGGTGTTAAACAGATGAAGGCATCTTAGGTCACAAATTGGGTTGGCAAGGCAAAAGTTTCTCCAAGATTCAGTCAAAAGATGTCCATTTTCTACTGGTGTTTTGCTGTGAATGACAAATGATTTCAATATTTCGCGCCACGCACACACCACGTATATGCAAATGTAAGTGTATGTAAAGTCCAAAGCACAGCCTCTGGCGTCTTTCTTCCCACAGTATTTTTTAGAGAGCTTTTCTCACCTTCTGGACACTCATCAAGTAATCCAAACCAAATGCCTGGGGATCCTCCATTCTTTATCTCCCCAGAGCTGGTATTAAATGTCTGTGCCAGCACAACTGACTTATTTAATACGGATTCTGAGGATTGAACTGGGTCAGACTTTGTGATGAGCACTTTACCTGTCACCCCAACCCCATTCCTGGTCCCCCCCCCCTTTTTTTTCCTTCAGATCTGAGAGTTGGATTTGTCTCCAAAATCACACCAGTCTCCTTTCACAGTTATTCTTAGCAATAACAATGGTTTTATAATTTGCTGGGTGGTCACACTTCGGCACAAGAAGT
Organism: Peromyscus californicus insignis; assembly: GCF_007827085.1. Lineage (NCBI taxonomy): Eukaryota > Metazoa > Chordata > Mammalia > Rodentia > Cricetidae > Peromyscus > Peromyscus californicus. The sequence goes on from NW_026294551.1 coordinate 10,364,830, forward strand.
TCCCAAGAGCATGGAAAATCCACTCAGTGCACAGAGTGAGGGGACCTCAGGGTTTTGTATGTTCCTAATCAGCATCTTGTTGGAAGCAAACAGGTCAGTTACTCTATCCTGTAGTGTGGCGAATTCTTTAACAGGGAAAACGACTTCCTCCCTGTGTCCCCTACAAAATAGTCTTTGCTTGATAAACACTGAAAATAATAATAATAAAAAATGACAGAGGGGAAGGTGTAGGTTGGAGTGGAAATATATTTACATGCCTTAACATGCACGGAGTGGTAAATTTAAAAAGCTATAAATAAGGATTTCGCACCAATAATCCCCCAAAAAGGCCCCGCACTTTCCCCCTATGGCAAAGAAAGGCTGCCAAGTTTCCCTTGTTCGATATTCTTGAAAGGGACTCAATTTTGACCCAAGGTATGCTACTTTAATGCTTGTGGAATATTGCTTTGAATGCCAAACAACTAAATAGAGAGAGCTGATTGTATGGCAGTGAGGTGTGTGTGTGTGTGTGTGTGTGTGTGTGTGTGTGTGTGTGTGTGTGTGAGTGTGTGTGTGTGTGTGTGTGTGTGGTGTCTTAGGTTGGGAGAGCTACCATTCAGGTCTTCAAGACACCATTTGCTCCCCTTATAGTCTCCTCCTGTACCTGAATGTCCTGAATGTTCATCCACAAAGGAATAAATTATCCCTTTTTCCTGACCTGGGATAATGTTAAAGATGTTATTAAGCGATTTAAAAGTTTTAGCCGGAAGAATTTTTTTCTCCTCTCAGGTCAGGTTCGCTGGTATCAGTTGATAAGAAGAACTCACCATGAAACTCAGAAGACTGTGAGCAGTCTTCAGTCTCGCTTTGCACCGGAAATGTCTTCCACACCTCCCCATCCTTTATGTCAGTAATCACGGTCTGTGATGCCTTCCTTTTTTAAAACCTCACAGTCATAGTGAGCATATTATTCCATGACCCTCAATCCCAACTCTAGAGAGACTCAATGCTCCCAGGAGACATGGAGAAGGATGGGATAAATAAGATGCAGATGCAAAGCTAACTCAGTAAAGCGCCCCCCTTGCAAGCCTGAGGACGCAAGTTCAGATCCCCTGTACTTAAAAGCACACATCTAGGACCCCAGTGCTGGACTTAAGGAGAAAGGCAGAATCCATGGAGGTTTCTAGCTGGTTAGTACAGCCAGACCAGTGAGCTCCAAGTTCAGTGTGAGAACCTGTCTCAAAAATAAGTTGAATAGCAATTAAGGAAGATATCCAACATTGATCTCTGATTTCCATGGGCATGTCCACACACATGCACACACAGTGACACACGCGCGGGCGTGAGCACACGCGCACACACACACACACACACACAGAGAGAGAGAGAGAGAGAGAGAGAGAGAGAGAGAGAGAGAGAGAGAGAGAGAGAGAGAGAGAGCTAAATGAGGATTAGTAACCAAATACTATCCCGTGCACAGTGGTAATCTCTTTGCCTCAAACTTCTCCATGGGGTCTCCATAATTTTCTAGAAGACTGAGTTCAGAAAGCTTAAACAAATTAGTCAGTAGCAAGTTGTTTTTGAACAATGGTTTTAATTGCTTCCTCTTTCTCACCACTTCACTCTGCAATCACTGTGCCCAAACCAAGTATTATATTTTACTGTACAGCAATATTTAGCCTGTGTACAGAAGTCCAGATATATTGACTGACATAATAAAGAAAAGTCACTTGCTTGAGTATTAGATGTGTTCCTTTCCAACCAGTAGCCATTGCATTATGTATACACATTCAGTGTTGGCCGTGCCTTTGTTACCTTTTGAGTATTCACTTCTCTCCAGTGGTTGGTTGCCAGACATAATCAGTCGAGTTTTCAAAGGATGCCAAAAATCTCTGTGCATTTAACAGTCTTTCAACAAGTCTATCAGTCAGAGATCCTGGAAGCAAAGAGAACTTACTACAGATGGTACAAATGAAAAGATTTTAATGAAGGGTCTGCTTAATGATATGTGGGCAGAGTTACAAGGGGAGATATGAGGAGCAACAGGAAGCCATTGCACCCTCAGGCTGGAAGGGATGGGAGGATGGATTTCTTTTACCACAGCCAAGTTGCAACCCAGAAGAGGAGGGTACCTGGCCTGAGAGCTGGCTGTGGAGGAATACAACTATTGTTAAAGATGAGGGCCTGAAGTCACACTGTGATGAGGAAGAAAGAATACAACCCTTCTCTCTTGCTTCTAGTCACCCTCTTCACATTGCATTTCTTTGGTCAAAATTCCAGAGAATCCATTCAACAAAATACTCGGAGCCCTGGAGTCTAATCTTCAGGCCAGAACGAGGCAGAAAAGAATGGAAAATAGATCTGGGGTTATGTGAGGATAAAGATGTGTCAATCAAGCACCTAGCCTCAGTCTGAACACTGGAGATGGAAAGCAGTGGGCACAATAGATATAGCTTCTTTATTCATGGAGCTCAGGCTACAGTACAATATGGTAGCCAAAAATCAAGAGGGCTGGGCTGGCAAGGTCTGATGTCCTGGTACCATAGAGGTAAGTGCTGCAGAAAAGGCTATGACACTTGGAATCCATGAAGGGAGAGTTTAATGGCTGCTGTAGGTACTTTTCTTCTCCGAGAAGGGATACTCACCCAGGGATGGGGCACTGTTGTAAAGACCCACTGGAAAGGAAAGAATAAACTATGCTGAGGAAGGAATATGGTCAACGAAGAGCAGAAATAGGGAGGAAGTCAGATCCGCTTTTTTCCCAAAGTTGATCTTGTCAATCTCATGGACCCTCAATGATCTTTGGCCTTTGACCAGGAATCATGGAGAAATAAAATGTTGAGAGCATAATAACAAAGGTAAAAGAAGAAAAGTCACCCACTCAGCACATAGAGGCTGGCTCTCTTCCCTAGACCAGCTAATGGATGGCTTTCCAGTTAGAGATTTGTCCTTGTGGGTGTGCTATCTCCTCCTGTGACAGTTGACATTGAGAGTGTGTGATGTGGGAATTGATGTGTAAGCTGTTGTCCAGGGTGGGTGTGCTGGCTCTCCCCAGCTTCCCATCTGGAGCTATGACCAGAAAAGCAATGGTCCTACTTTTCCTGGACCCTAGACCCTTCATGTCTTCCCAACATCCCTTCCTAAAATACAGTGTTGTATATGTGCAAGGTCTTTTTTTTGACTGACTACCATCATTTTTACTGAGATCTCTCTCTCCTCTCTCGTTCTCTCTCTCTCTTGCATACACACACACACACACACACACACACACACACACACACACACACACATACACACACCCTCATTCTCTCTAAAAATGTCCTAGTTAACAATGTCTTCCTTTGTCAAACTCTATTTCAACTATGAAAAGCCTTTTGACTAAACCCAGGAACTCTCCTCTAGAACATTCTGCCATTTGGTTTAAACACATGCTGAAGAACCTACATGTGATGTTTACTTAATGGCTTATCTCTGAGAAACTTTCAGTTTCATATGGCCAAAGCCATATTTTGGGTTCCTTCTTGTTTTTGATTAATGTGTATGTGCATATGCCCATGTGTATTTGTGTGTGTGTGTGTGTGTGTGTGTGTGTGAGAGAGAGAGAGAGAGAGAGAGAGAGAGAGAGAGAGAGAGAGAGAGAGAGAGAGAGAGACTCATTATACAGGGTTTATCAATCCAATACCAGTCTGCAGCATTGGTGTCCCCAGCATTTCAGAACTGAGAGGATAAACCATTACTGAGTCCTAGATAGTGCTGTGAAACTAACTCTAGGGTTTCATGCTGTGGGATGGTCTGTATGTCAAATGTGTTGCTCTGATTGGTTGGTAAATAAATCACTGATTGGCCCGTGGCCAGGCAGGAAGTATAGGCGGGACAAGGAGAATAAAGCTGGGAAGTGGAAGGCTGAATGAGAGAGAGACTGCCAGCTGCCACGATGAGAAACAGCATGTGAAGACGCCGGTAAGCCACGAGCCATGTGGCAAGGTATAGATTAATGGAAATAGATTAATTTAAGCTGTAAGAACAGTTAGCAAGAAGCCTGCCACGGCCATACAGTTTGTAACCAATATAAGTCTCTGTGTTTACTTGGTCGGGTCTGAGCTGCTGTGGGACTGGCGGGTGACAGAGATTTGTCCTGACTGTGGGCCAGGCAAGAAAACTCAAGCTACAGTTTCATGTGCTCAAATATGAAGAGAACTGATGTCTTGAGCAGGGATGACTTGTTGTGGACTGCCAGACAGTCACAAAATACCACAGTTTCCGTGGGATCCAGAGGCCTTGCCTGACCTGTCCTCTGGGAGGCCCTTTTGATTGTACCTTATCTATATCTGAGCATCATAAAGATGAGTAGTTAAGTGTGGTTAATAAACCCCAGCTGGGTGTTTTCTCGGTGAGTCAACACACCATTTTTTCTACTGTTTGTTCATATGGGAATGATGAATAGGACACACAATTCATATTTTCATTGTAAGTGGAAAACTAGAAATAATATCAACATATGATACTTGTTCTTATAAAGTGTTTTAGAGACACCCTGAAAGTTTCAAATAATTATAGCCCCAGTAAAAATTTTATGACTGCCTGTGGATTTCCATGATCAAAGAAAAAGTAAACAGAACACTTTTAGGCTGAAAGACACTCAAGACCCTACGGTTTATTTTTTGTTGTTGGCTTTCTTAAGAGAGTGACTAATAGCTTCACAATGTAAAAGCACCCACATTTGGGATTAAGTAATTGAGTGAAATGAATTCCTGAATCCACTCTTCATGCACCTTAGGCATGATATATAGTAGACTGTCTTGGTGATTAAAGTTATCATGAGCTAGATACCAGAAAAGGTCTTCACAGCCCACCCAGTTTCTCATTGTTCTATTCCATTCCCTGCACTTCAGCCCAATGCTTTTACTAAATAAAAGTATACTCGTACTAGCAGTGCGGTTAGGAAAGAGATGTGATTACATTCTAGTATTGATGCTATTAATAGCTTGACCTTAAGGGTTGTCCTTTAGTCATACATACATCGATTGACAAAATGTCATTGATGGTAGAAAATACCATGTGTGCATGAGTAAAGAAGGAAATTCATGACTTATTTTCAAATAAATAGGAGATGTGTCTAGTCATGTAGACATGAATTTAAATATATATATATGTGAATATGCATGTGTGTATGGATGTGTGCAGGTACACATAGATATGTGTCTTAGAATATGCAAATACATGTACAAAGACACAAATATAGGATATATATGTGTATATATACATATATATAAGACAACAAGGATATATATCCTCACACCTATACCTCCCCTCACACTGATTTTTTTTTCTTTTCATTGGATTGATATGCCATAGTAGGATTTCTGGACCATATGGCAATTGTAGTTCTCATATTTATGAGGAACCTCCATACTGTTTTGAAAAAATGTCTATCATGCTGTTCGCCTATTTTTAAATATAGTTATTTTCATTTTTGCCTTAAAATGGTTTGCATTTCTTATATATTTCCCACATGATCCCTTACTCTGAAACTGTGAGCCAAATTAAACTTTTTTCCCCTAACTTGTTTCTTTCAGGCATATATGCCTCAGCAACAAAAAACTAAGACAGCAAGGATTCCAATCTCTCTCGTATTCTGCCATACTTAAATATCTACGCTTTTCCTCACTAGGCGCCAGCCATCATTATCTCCTACCCAGGTGACTATAATCGCTCCTGAGAAGTTGCTCTCACTCATTATGTTTTCAGGTTTATGGCTCCCAAATGCTATTTGAAACAGCACCCCCAGGATCTCCAATCCCACTCCTGACTGTCAGTCTGCAGAATTGCACGCCATATTCTTAAATACATTGTATTTTGCCCTCTTTGTATTTACATCTCTTTGCATTACATCTCTAGCTTAGACTAAAAACTTAAGAAAAAAATTTTATTTATTTTTTTCTGGTTTTGACCTTTGTATCTACAATCTAGCATAGTACCCAACACATTGTAAAGGCATATTTTAGGCATTTTCATAAGAAATACTGGAAACATATCTAGAATCCTCACCAGGTCTTCCTTGTAACAGACAATACTTATTTTTTTTTACTTTTTATTAAGAATTTTTTAATTCATTCCACATACCAGCCACAGATCCCCCTTCATCATTCCCCCACAAGACTTTTCCCCAGCCCACTCCCTATCCCCTCCTTTGAAAAGGTATGGCCTCCATTATTTAACATTAGATAAGAAAGCTCATTAGAAAAGCATCATACTGCACATATATTTTTCAGATTTATTTTTATTTATGTGTATGTATGTACATAGAAACGTGTGTTTGTACATGTGTTTGGGGGTACCTGAGGAGGTCAAAAGAGGGCATTGGATCTCCTGGAGCCAGAATTACAGATGATTGTGAGTCATTCAATATGGGTGCTGGGAACTGAACCAAGGTCTCCAAGAAAAATTGCAAACCCTCTGAACCGCTGAGGCATCTCTCCAGCCCACTTACTATGAATACTTAAAACTAATTTAGAGCCAAAAGATTATTGTAGGCTAAGAGACATTCACAAATCAAACGTTTTCAGGGCCAATTGAAGAATCTCCCTAAAAGGTTTGGATTAAAGGATACCTACTCAAGTTGATTTGTGGCTTAAAACACTATGAGTCTAAACCCATTTCTAATCCTTCAGTGAAGTATTCCTGGACTTGGAACCTGTAGGATTACAGTTGTGTTTCTTAGAGACATCAGTGACGGGATAACTGGGCAAAGTGTTTAATCCATTTGGGGCTTAAGCTGTAAATTGGTGATGACACCCATAATAACAAGGACCTCACAAGATCACGGAAGGGATCAGTCTGAGATCATGGACACAACTTACAATCCTCAGCATCTTCATATATAAGGATAAAGACTATGAACCCAAGCTAAGAGGAAGCAATAAGTTCAATGCTAATATTCTCTTACCATAGGAATTTTTTATTATGATAGTTGTTCAAAACTTAAAGAAATTCTAGCCTGTTGGAGAAACTATTTTAAATAGCCTCAAAATATTGTAAGTAATTTTCATTTTATGCTGTGTGAGTGTAAATGTGTGTGTGTGTGTGTGTGTGTGTGTGTGTGCGCACGCGCGTGCGTGTGTGTGTGATCATGTACCATAGCATACAGATGGAGAATAGAGGAGAACTAGCAGAAATCAGTCCTCTGTGTGTGTGTATTTCTCAGGTATCCAATCCGAGTTCTCAGGCTTTGCAGCCAGCAATTTTTGTCTACAGAGCCATTTCACCGGCCCAGTAAATCACTGTTCTAATGCCCAAACCTCATCATGTTGCAAGCTTCTGTGGATAGCATGTTCCTTAAAGGCAGGTGGTCTCAAAAGAAAAATGAAAAGAAGAGAGAAAAGCAAATAACAAAAACAAGAAATGAGCAGATTATGGCTCCTGGGAGGCGGTCTCCCCACAGCTGTATCATGTTCCCTTGGACATGGGTCTGCTTTCCCTAGACTTGACCTAATTTCCTTAAGACTTTGACACATGAGTGTGGCCATTTCTCTGGCCTCCAGGGGTGCACTGACTTTGGCTAGAATACTACAACTCCTTGTTCTTTTGGTCACTGAAATGTCTGACAAATGTAGAGCACAACAACAAAAATAAAAAAAAAACTTACAGTGTTATAATTTTTAGATCACCTAACTAAGCAATAAATAGAAGCAGTAGGCATATTTTCCTTTGTGTTATATTCAACCTTTGTTAGGATCTTACTAGGCCATTTACTTCTCTTGTGCATGCAGCTCAGCATCCAACGAAAGAAACATGAAGCCCTTATATATCATCCTGGCCTTGCTTCCAGCTCACCACTGGTCTTGCTGTGTTTAAATGATTCCTTTCTTTTGACAGGAATGGCAGCACTTCAGGACTCCTTGTGTGGAAGAAAGTTGGCAGAGAAGAAGTCCACCGTGAACAGTTAAACATTATATGAATTAATACTCCCCATCAGTACTTTAATGGGTAAAATGCATTGATCGCTTGGAGAATTGGGCTGAGGGCTACAGTCATAGGCAGAGATGTCTGATTTGACATCTTTAAAAAAATATATATGTCTGCAATGTAATCTACTCCCAATTACACAACAACCCCACCAAAGTAGTGCCGAGTGGTCCCACTACAGTAGTAACATGTTATAAAAGCTCAGGTTTCAGGACAATTAGCTTCTGGCTGCAGTTTATTACCCCATCTGAGATTTAAAACATTTATTTTTCCATTGCATTCCATCATCGCTTATGTGTCTGGGGCAGGCACTTTAAGACAATAACGGAATGGCAAATATCTGTCTGGCAGGAGTGTGTTCTAGAAGAAGGGGACATTACATTAAAAAAAAAACAAACAAGACACAATACATTAACAAAAACAACTTCTTTAAATATTTAAAATAGCCAAGGATGTGATGTTTTACAAAGAAAAACAGATGTACTGAACTAGCACGGTGTAGAAAACTTAAGAAACACTTGGAAAATGGGATTACCCTGTTCTTTTTTTAAGGTTTTATGTTTGTTTGTTTTAATTTTATGTGCATGGGTGTTTTGCCTGAATGTATGTCCATGCACCAACTATGTGCAGTCCCCAAAGAGGATGTCAGATACCCTGGTTTTGGAGAAACAGAAGTTTGTGAGCTGTCATGTGAGTGCTGGGAATTGAATCCTGATCCTCTGAAAGAGCATTTTGCATGCTCAACTGCTGAGCCATCTTTCCAGCCCCTATTCTGTTATTCTAAAGATAATTTCCACACAATGATAAAGAGCACCCCTGTCTGTATCTACTTACCTACTTCATGTCCTTAAGACGTCTGATGTGAGCTAACTGAATCTCTTCCCAGATTTCTTAGTTCACAGGATGCTGGTAGTTAGGGGCTTTGTATTTCTGAGTGGTGATGATAGAGAAGTTTGTCAGAAGTCTGTTTCATAAGGAGGAACTAAGCTAAAGCCTTCTGTGGATGATCTTATTAAAATTTCCTCCAAGCTCTCTGGTTAGGTATTATTTTTGTATCCACTTAGTGAAGAAATTGAAGCTTAAATACTGTAAAATTAATTTACTATACAGATAATAATGGAAGGCCTTGAAAATCCATTTTATTCATTCTTTATGCATTTTATACACGTGTACAGAGTATCTTGATCATGCCTCTACGTACAACTCCTTCCCACCTAACCTTTCCCAGGACCACCCACTCAACACACCTCCCTCTCAACTTCAGATTCTTTATATTTTATGCACTTATCTATTTATTATATTTTAATCCACTGACTAATTAGTGCTGCCCATAGGCTCATGAGTGTGGGGTCACCAACAAAGGAATATGTTTCCTATCAGTGGTCACATCTTTGAAGAAAAGTCACCCTCCCTCCCCAAGCAGCTTTCAACGGCCAGCAGTTTCTCAGCAAGGGTAGGGCCCCTCCCCATCCCTGCTGGAAATTTTGACTGGTTTGATTTTGCCCAAATCTGTGAGCTCCTGTGTGTAGCGGCTATGTCATGACTAGAAGACTGTACGTCACAGCACTCCTGTCCATCTTCCAGCTCTTACATTTCTTTCTCCCCGTTTCTGCCATGTTCCCTGAGCCTTTGGAGGGGCAGGGAGGATGAAACTGTGGCATTCATTACAGATAGGCTTGGCACAGGATGCTAGTGATGGTGTCAGTGACAGATGAGGAGGACAGCAGGAGTGAACCTGGGAAATAATCTTGTCTATGTCTCCTAGGTTTTACTAAGTAACTCTCTCTCTTCTAGATCTCTGAATAATATCTATTTTTCATGTCCTTTTATCCTAGTGTCTACTGCATCTTCTTCTTCTGCCCTCACTCGTTGTCTGTCCCTCACAGTGGGATCTCATGCTTCCTTGAGGATGCTAAGGTGATATTGAGATGTCAGCTCTTCCAGTCCTCAGTTACAAATCACATCTATACTCCAAACCATATTATTTCTATCAAAGAATCTTTAAAATCAGTTTCTCCAGTGATTAAGACCCCCATTTCTGGAACCTGTGCTGGCATATGTTTAACCCTTTGAAGTCAGTCAGAATACTGACCTAACATGTATTCTGTAAGTCTGAGCATGTATGAAGAGCCTTTCCTTCTTAATGGTTCAATTCTTTGATCCTTTAATGCAGTTCCTGATGCTGTGGTGACCTCACCCCCCATCATAAAATTATTTTGTTGCCATTTCATAACTGTAATTTTACTACTGTTGTAAATTATAATGGAAAGATCTGATATGTAAGATATCTAATATTCGATCCCTGTGGAGGTTGTTACCACAGGTTGAGAACCATTGATTGCTTTAGACTGAGCATAGTGTATGCATTTGCTCAACGGATATTTATAGATGCCCACTGTTTGTGCTATTCTTTCAAGGCACAGAGGGCAATAATAGTAAGTGAACCTGTGGTTTTGAGTGGTTTAGACTCGTAACAAGAAATGTGGATGTGAACTGGCCAATATTAGACTAAAAAGACAACAGGTAGTAAGAGTGCACAGAGTGAAAGATGCGTGGTTTAAAACTGGGTGGATGTGTGGATGGGAATCTGATTTCTGCGGATTTTGCTAAGTTCTTAGTCCTGCATGCCAAGAGGTGGAACTTGATGAGTCTGTCAAATATAAGTGTATCACCTCAGGAAGAAAGCTGGAAGAAGTGAAAACCCTTCTCAGAAGGAACCAGGATGAGCATTCCCTGAAGAATGTGAACGTATATCAAGGTAAATAGAAATCCATCACCCTACAAGAGACATTGACGCAGCCTGAGTAAAGCATGAAGAGGAATGGGAGTTTGCAGTCTCTCCTTGAAGATCCAAGAATATCCACTTCATCCTGAATATGTGTGTTGTCTGCAGTAGGATAATGTGATCAGGCTTGCAATACATGCCAGCATCTTTATACAGGAGCTGAAGTACTAGGTAAATCTCAGAATATGAATTTGTAAACTTGGAAGTCTGTGCTTTCAATCCTAAGTATCTTTGTGAAATTATTTTTTCAATGAATGCAGTTATAATATTCAAATAAACTCTTCCTGTGGAAAAGAAATTTCATTCTATCAAGGTCTACTTTCCATACCCAGGATTAGGCCTGTATTACATTGTCTCTCCTTTAACTACTAAAAATAGCGATCCATTAGACAAAACTCTCCTCTCTGTGGAGGTTCAAGCAAAGGTTTGTGCATTAGTCTTCAGGCTTCACCCTTTTAATCTGGAGGGGATGAAGAAAATCAAGAATCAAGTATGTACACTGAGGAAAACAGGAATTTGGCATGCCGTTTTCTTGTGAAAATACGTACAGGGCTGGAGAGATGGCTCAGTGGTTAAGAGCACTGGCTGCTCTTCCAGAGGACCCAGGTTCAGTTCCCAACACCCACATGGCGGCTATCAACTTCCGTAACTCCAGTCCAGAAAGCACCCTTTTATGACCTCTGTGAGCACTGCACTTACAGAGTACACAGACATGCTTGTGGGCAAAACATTAATACATATAAAAATAAAAAGATCTCAAAAAATTAAATGTATCAAAAATACATTTGTAGCTGACATTTTGCAAAAGATTTCAGTGAAGCACCAATTTTTCTCCTTTCTTTCTTTCTTTCTTTTCTTTTCTTTTCCTTCTTTCTTTCTTTCCTTTTTTTATTTTGTTCATTCTTTCTTCTCTAGCTGTTATCCAAGGACATTGCCAAGTCAGGCATAAAGAAGAAATATCAAAATAGAGAGTACTCTTGAAAGAATAGCATCAAATTGATTTGCTGATCACTTGGAGAGGTTTCAGTGGGCAAATAGTTTATAAAACATTAAGCAGTTCTTCCACAGAGAAAAAAATAAAGTTTTCAATGGTTTTTTCCTGAAGTTATGTAGAAACTCCTTACCTTTGCTGCTATTTCTGTTTTCCCAGAATGAGCCCTGGTATCCACAGCAATACTCACTTAAAGTCACACAAATCTCGGTTTTAAGATTAACTCTGCAAATATCTTACTCAATCTCTCTCTGTTCTGCCAATTGGACAAATTGAAACCATAGTACCTAATTTAGAGGTGAACATGGGTGTCATTAGAAGTCAATGGAGACTCTTCAGTCTTGCACTCAGTAGGCTTGTCTTCAACATACATTTATTGAGTGAGGGGAGGCTACATTGTGGTCAATGTCCAACTTTACTATCAAGTTTATTACTTATGCTTCCAAGCTAATTGCACAAGAGAAGAAAGTTCCAGGTATAAAAACAGTTTTATCTCTAATAGCCGGGTTGGAGTTGTTGTATATGGAACACCATGAATAGAAATATTGACAGGACATCCTGAAGCCCTCATGCTTAGTATTTACACACCTTTGCTTGGGAATAATAAGGCAGCTTTAAAGAGGAAACCAGGAGCCATTCAGGAGAATAAAAGCACTCCTAACAGAAGTGATCACCTTGGTAGCTGTCAAGAGAAAGTGTCTTTGTTTTTGGTGGATTGCAATGAATAGCCCTAGCCTTTCACAAAACAATATGCAATTGTTACTAAGATGCCAACTGGGCACAGGGGAAGAGACTCTATGCTCTTGGGAACCAGGGGACTCAGTTAAAACAAGATTGAGTAAAGGGATTATTCTTAGTTCTGATACTTTCCTGCCAAATTTGGACCTGATTCAGGGGTCACCCTGACAAAGTCTTGGGTTCCCTGCAGTAATTCTGAGGACACAGACAGCCACCCTCACATGACCAGAAGGCAGCAAGGACTGGATATGCCTGTTTTCTTTAGTATCTTCAAAGTTGGTAAAACCAGGTTCTGTTATCAGCACAAAGCGGGAGGGAACTTATGCAGAAATATCACATAAATGTGGCTTCTCTGATGTTTTGGTCCTCGGATCCTTTGCTCTGTTGAAGAAGAAGAGGAAGAAGAAGAGGATGAGGATGAAGAGGAGGAGGAGGAGGAGGAGGAAGAGGAAGAGGAAGAGGAAGAGGAAGAAGAAGAAGAAGAAGAAGAAGAAGAAGAAAAAAGAAGAAGAAGAAGAAGAAGAAGAAGAAGAAGAAGAAGAAGAAGAAGAAGAAGAAGAAGAAGAAGAAGAAGAAAAGAAGACAAAGCAAAATAAAAAGAAACTACTGGGATTACACAGGTTTTTATTAGAGGTATGATTCATCAAGAATTACAAGGGAGAAATTAAAGTGTGCATTGGTTAATATATTTAGAACAAAAATAAGCATTTACATGTTAATCTATGTGGCATAATTTTAATGGGAAATGATTATGCTCACCAAAAGTAATGGGAAAGAATTTAATGTTAACACTTCTGAAAATCTAACGTCTGGTTTCAAAAAACGGCAACTGAGGAGGCTAGAGAAATGGCTCAGACGTTAAGCACACTTGCTACTCTTGCAGAGGACCCAGGCTCCCTTCTCGGTGCTCACAGCTGCCTGTAACTCCAGCTCCAGGGGCTTTGATGCCCTCTTCTGGACTCCAAAGGCATGCATGTAGAAACAAAAATACACATATACAAACACATAACTAAAATAGGGAAAGAGGTCATCTAAAGCCCTCTGAATGGGTCTTTCAGCCCTGTGCCATTTTGTGCCATGCTGCATTGGTCACACGAAGAATAGCAGTTCATCAACTTTTTGCAGGAAGAAAGAACACTTCGTGCTCCTCTGAATTTATCACATGCAATCTGAAAGAGGTATGCAGGGAAATTCTGGATATAATAACAACCTCAATATTTTCTCTTATTTTCTCAAGATTTGGGTAAAACTGCCTTTTGAAAATGGCACTGTCTTTATTCATACCAAAGAACTTTTATGTGGGAATTTCTGTACACATGTAAAACACAGGGAAGACGACCAGCTACTGAATGTGTGTGTGTGTATGTGTGTGTGTGTGTGTGTGTGTGTGTGTGTGTGTGTGTGTGTGTGTGTACAATCCTATGTCATGTTACTTGTGTGGAGGCCGGGGAACAACTTAAAGGAGTCAATTCTTTGTTTCTATCACATGGATCCAGGGAGGAAACTGAGTTCCGCAGGTGGCTGCATGCCTCTTCCCGCTCTGAGCCATATTACAAACCTCAGAGTTTAGCTTCTCAGAAAAATTTGAAATAATTTCTCCTGGAACACTGTGGAACATAATTTGAGAACATCAATTTTATTGAACTACTATTTCTTATGTATTTTTTTAATAAATGCATGAGGATCTGGGGCAATTGAGGGAGGCAACATGTCATGACAGCACTTATTCTAAGTTAGGGACTGAAAATGTTCGTGCTATGAGGAACTAGACATTTTTGACATCTGTGTTCCTGGTGACCTAGTCCAGGGTCCCTTCTACTAAATTCCATTGACTGTTTATCTTTCTCTGGATCTGTATGGCCATAGAAAATGGGCAGCCATGGAACAGAGGGATAGCTGGACCTCTTTCTTCATATTGTCTGAAGCAGAGCTAGGGTGTGTCAGTCAGTTGACCACAGCAGTTCTCTCGGCTTGATACTAGTATATTGTGTAGAGATGATTTGAATCTACTTTGTGTCCATCCCTGTGGCCTCAACTTTCCGGGAAACCTCTTACTTTATTCTCTTCTGTCTTCCCACTGGTGTCCCTGGAGGAGTACAGTCATCTTCCCTGAGAAAGTAGTTCATTACGCTTGAAAATACACACACACACACACACACACACACACACACACACACACACACACACCCCTATTTTTCCATTATCCATCCATCCATCCATCCATTCATCCATCCATCCATCATCTCTCCATCCATTCATCATCCATCCATCCTTAGAAAGAGCAACAGCCAATCCACAGATAGGCCCCTATCAAATGGGCTTGGGGCAGATACTGGCAGTGTCTCAGAAATGTGAGATTGCTCACATTCATGTGAGAACCAAACGATGTTTGCCAAAGCTTTGGCTGCTTCCAAGGGGAGATGTCCAAAGTCTACAGTATAAACCATCTTTCCCGGCTAGTTCAGCCAAATCAGGACGGTGGAAAAGTCAGACTGTGGTAGGGCTGATTGGTGGATCCTGGTTCTATGAATACATGGAAAATTGAAGTTTCCAGGGAGGTGTAATTGGCACCTTAGAGGAGAGCCAAATTAACTTTTAAAAAGCTGAGAGTGACTAACAATCCCTGCAAAGGACTAATTTTGGAATCAAACCTGGTGAGACTACACTGGTCAATCCAGAGAACAACTGGCCCAATGACCTAATTACCAACTCGCTGGGAAAAATGAAACCAGTCCTTGGAAAATTGCGTCAATATCATGACCTTTTGTGGGCACTATTTTTAAAAATACCCGTGGCTATCCTGAAAATGTTCCTTTCTTTATAACTAACCACATGCTGAAGGCCAGTTTCATTTTGAACATACAATAACAAAGCTCTTCATGTTTAAGGATAATCCCACTAAAACTTCTAGGCTTGAAGGCTAATTTAATAATTAATAAAAGGAGTCGTTACACCAGCGCCCTGGAAATGCACTTGAATCCAGATGTGATGGGCTTCTCTCCTTAGTGGAACACCAGTTCAGTGAGTCTGTCCATATTTTTATGACCAGAACTCTCTTGGAAGAATATTATTGTTTACTTCTGTAGCCAAATGATCTAACAAGTGTTGGGGAGATGGCTCAGTTAGTGACGTGTTTATAGTGTAAGTGCAAATACCTTAGTTCACATCTCCATCAACCTCATTAAATCTGGACACTGTGGTACCCATCGGTAGCCTTGACACTTTGGAGAGGAGGGACAGAGACAGAAGAATCCCTGGGGTTTAATAGAGACCCATTTTAGAGAAAGTAATAAACTACAAGTTCAAGGAGATATCCTGTCTCAAAAACTAAGGTGAGGAGGGCCTGAGGAAGTTACTCTATGTCAACTTCTGGCCTCCATGTGCATACATGTGAATGTACACCAGCACATACATATACACACATACACTTAAGCACATGTATACCCATATGACACACATGCCCAAGAATAAATAAGTAAATATAAACAAATAAATGAGTGTTCTAGCAATTTTTCTGTTCTGTATAGGTGCCTTTAGTTTTCCCCTCTTTTAAGAACCTGCCTCTTTTAAGAACAGGCCCCTGAAAAAAATGTGGAATATTGTTTAATGGGCCTACTTCATTTTTCACTTGTAGTCATCATTCTAAAGCCACCAAGGGGAATACTTTTAAGAACAGAAAATGTGACTCTGGAAGATATATGAATTGGCATTAAAAATCAATAAGCCCATGAATGAATGAATGAGTATTCAAACAACAGCTATATATATATATATACTTCATGTATATGTGAATATATATATATATATATATATATATATATATAAATATATATATATACATATGCATACACACACATATATGGAGAGGGGGAATTAGTCAACTGAACAAGAAATGGCTTAAGATATCTGACAGTTTGGAGGCAAACATCACTCAGTAAAATGCTTGTTAACTTGATTGTGTTAGTTGGATATATTCTAGGGGTGAATGAAGAATAGCGAGAATAAAGTTAAGCCAAATCCTGAAACATAGAGATGAAACATTGCTGAGAAACACATCATTCAGCTCAGACATCAGCGTGAAATCTGCAGACGATTTGAGCAGCTTCCCTCAATCTTTGAGGAAAGCCCTTTCTGAAGGATCCACTTAATGAAAACCAAAGCATTCATTCAAAGAGAACAGATAGCTTTCTTGCCTCCCTCCTTCCCGTGGCTGATTAGAACACAATGGGGCTTCTCAGGCCACCGTATACTCCCCTCAGCTGTTTGTTTAGAAGTGAGTCTACACCTGCCCTCATGGCTTCCAATTCTCCACCAACATCCTGATACACTTCCCCTGCGCGACTCTCCCACAGGTCCCAGAATCCTTCTCCTTGGAAGATAGGATTGTCTCAGCGTCAAGGCAGTGTGCATGGTTTCCGAGCATATATTTTGAAGTATAAAGATTCTCTTAGAGGTTTATCAGAGTGACCATTGTTGTGGTTTGTTTTCAGAAGCCAACCTGGCCTTCCAATTCCTCAGCTATCTGCTTGCATTTGCAACAAACTTTGCTATGGACTTTCTTTTTTTTCTTTTTCTGTTTTGAGACCCAGATGAAAGTTTCTTTTCTGGCCCTATTTTTTTAGGAGCAGCACTTCTGAAACTTCCCAAACACAGCATAGAGATTTTATGAAATCAAGGGTTTCTAGGTCTGACTTTTAGCAATGTCCCAATTTCAAACACTCTTATTCTACTACAGCTGTGTTGTTTGCTTTCAGCTCTGATGTGGGTCCTACTCCTTAGGTTTTGCCTCACTGCCTTTTGTGAAGAACTACTCCATAAATCACAGATTTTAAGAGCTAAAGCTGAGAGGGGAGCTCTCTAGTATGCTACGCAAATCATCACAATGGGAGAAATGATGCTTCTGTTGCCTTGGGGAGGCTCGCGTGGTGCAAGACTCTGACATAATATAACATCTTGGATCAGTGTCCCTACCATGCCAGGGACAGCACTGATCCTGAACCATTTCCTTCTCACACACTGTTGTCAGTGTTATTCCAGGTAATGATTTATTGACAAGAGTAAAAAGATGTCTTTACCCTACACCAGTCCCTTAGAGTTTCTAGTTTAAGGGTCAGGAACAGATGCATCAAAACCATTCTGGTCTGCAAGATAGACCAAATTCACTCTTCTGTAGAGCTTTCATTCCAAATAATGACAATGTTTAGAAGAGAAACTCAGACCATGGGGTGTAAATTCAGCAACGGGATAGGAGGACCGGAGGAGATAGTGTCTTCAAAGGGTCAGGATTCTGAACTGGAGAAATACCAGATGGTGAATGTGGAAAGTTTGAGGGAAGGAACACTCTCAGAGGATGGTGAATAAAACGTCTGAAACCAAAAGATGGGACAGTTGAAGTGTGGTGAAAGGGATGGAAAGCGGCTAAGAGATGGAGTAGAAGGACAGGTGTGACTCTAAGGATTGGGAAGTTCTGTAAGTACAGAGGAGAGCCACTGGCCCTTGACGTGCAGATGAAAATTTTCATTCTACACAGTCCTAAATGCCTATTAATTGTCTTCTCTGGTTAATCAGACATCAGAAATAATAACTCTAGATCAGTAGCATATCTGCTATATAAGAATTGTGTTGTATCTCCTTACCTCTTACGGTTTAGGGTCCTGGAGAAGCTGAGAAAGTCTAGGGCCCTAGTCTGCAACCCCCGACTCCTACTTTCTCCCCTTCTCTTTCTTTTCTTTTATTTATTAATTTTTACAGAAACCCAATTAAAAGAACTGAAATTTTACCCAGCATACAAACCTACCCATGGTACTATGGCTATTGCAATTTTTTTTTTGTTTCATACTTCCATCCAGGACAAGGACCCCCATCCTCCATGAAAGTAAACTTTCTAGCAAACAAGTTTAGTGAATATGTCATATTTCATGATGTTCAGCATTAGCTTTTTTGATATTAAGTTGCTGCAGAGTTGGGAGAATGTCCTCCTCCTCCTTCTCTTCCTCTCTTCACCCCCTCCATTCCTTTCTCCTCTTTCTCCTTTTAGCAATGAAGATACCATATCTTGTAATGGAATGTCTGTGGAGCAGGGATTCTGTCTGCACTATAATGGATATTATTGTGCTTCCTGCATGAGATTCTTCAAGTGGGAAAATATGGAGCCCTAGCTAGATTCTTCTGTTCATCACAACCATCAGATATTTGTTGATTCTGAATTATATTCAGAGCATGACTGTCCAGAAACGCACGTTTATTTTCAATAGTACAAGTTTTTTTTTATATTTATTTGTGTATGTGTATATAGAGAGATATAGACAGACAGGTATAGCTATTGAGAGATAGATACATATATATTATTTTTGGTGTTTTTGTGTGTGTGTGCTCACATGCTATGGCACATGGATGGAGTTCAGAGAAAACTTTTTAGATTCAAATCTTTCCATCTTGCTCCAAGGATCTCTCTTTCTACTGACATACTTTGGACTCCAGACTCACTGGCTTAGGAACTTTCAGGAAGTTCTCCATTCTCTGCCTCCCATGTCACCAGGAGAATGGTGGGATTACAGATGTGCACCACCACACCTGGCTCTGTTATGTGAGTTCTGGAGACTGTACTTGGGCTGTCAGACTTGGGCTGCAAATGTTTTTTACCAACTGAGTCATGTCAACAGCCTGCATATTAAACAATGTATGATCCCTTTATATGTAGCCCTATAATGACCAAAACAGTCAACAAGCCTAGTTGGGGCACAAATTTCTCAAGAAATCTTGAGAAAAGCTTCTGATAATATTGACAATTTTTAAATCTCTACAAAAACTAATGTAGTCAGTGCTGTCTTGAGGCTGTGGCAGGACCACAGAAATGGAACATAATAAGACAGAAATTAAGGCATTCATGACTTGGTGTTTACAATAAGCCATAATCCCTGAGGCAGCTTCCAACCTCCTATGTGGGTCTAATTTTCCAGTAATTCTCTCTCCTTCCTGCATTGTACTTTGTGCCTGTTGGACTGGTTTGAAGCGTGAAGGTTAATACATTGGGTGTGTGTGTGTGGGAAGACGTCCGTGCCTCTACCTAGAGGTTATTAATCATTCATTTGTTATTTTAGCATTGAGAATATACTTTATCTCAGAGACTTGAACCTGTACATGGGAGGCAAGCTGCTACTTAGTGCTGCAGACCTAACTGGATCACACAACAGCATATTTTGTGCACCCAGTCCTGATTCTTGTCTATGATAAGACCACAGAATCAACAGTCTTTTGTCTTTTACCTTACAGTTAATTTCTCTGTATAACAGACATTGATTTAACAAATGTCTCAAAATTGTTTAATCTAAATAATTGACATCTAGATCTGTAAGATGTGCATAGTAACGGAAGATGCTATTGTTTGGTCCCGTCACCTCAATAATACTACAAAGAATAAAACAAACCTTGTTATTTATTTAGTTTATCTACTGTTGGGTAGTTTTGTGGTTTTATGTAAGCGCACATAAAATGTACAGTGAGCCATCTATTCATTTTCCCCATTGCTCCACCTGGCGTTGGGATAGGCAGGTCTGCTGTCAGCTAGGCTGCCCTTTCTTTGAGGACTTTGAAGTTTTTTTTTGGGGGGGGGGGAGACACACTCAATGCAATCTCAGCACAGTAGGATTCACTTCTCTACCTACATTTTTTTTCATTCTGAGACAGAATGTCTCACTGGATCTGGAGCTCACTGATTCGGTTGGACTGGGTGTCTAGGGAGTGCCTAAGGTCTGCCTGTTTCTACCTTCCTAATGCTGAGATTGTGGGTGTTCACCACCGCATCAAGCTTTACTATATCTGTACTGGGGATACAAACTCAAGACCTCATATTTTTGCATCAACTGCTTGACCTACTGTGTCTTGTTCCTAGACTTCTAAACTTCATGTTTCTTGATTTTACCCATCAATAGGCTTATTAAAAAATAATTTGATGGAGAACTTGATTTTTTTCCTTTATATTATTGTTTAGGGGAAAGAACCCTCCTCTCCACGAGATGTTAAGGGACATTTGATTGATTAGGTCAACTGCTACTGAAGATTTCATTTTTGTATAGAAGCGGGACTTGTGACTGATACTGTTGACTGTGGGTCGGGTGTTCAATTCTATTGCCTATGGGAAATGTAGTTGACAAGCACTCCAGTGGTGATGGGAGACAAAGTCTGTAAGGAAAGTATGACATCATAATGCTATCCCAAGCTGCAATTATAGAGCAACCCAGGGATCTACTGCTCTTTCTCAGGAGTACATGGTGCCATTGACTTCAGAAAAGTCAACAGTCCTTAGGAAAATGTCTTGCCTGTTGGCTGGGTCCTAGGATATGAGCTGGTGGCTTGATTTATTGCATGGCTTTGTTAGTGAAATGTTGCTGAAATCAAAGCATTTATTTGCTATCTACATAGGAATATCCATGTTAAAAGCTAACTCTGGAGGAGGATTTTAGTCAACGATGGGTGAAGAGAAAGATTTACAATAATGGTAGCACCAGGAATTGATGACCCCCTCTGTTCTGCAGCTTACAGATGCACACAAGAGCAAGCTTGAGCAATAAGCTGCTGATTTTTCTATTTCCAAAGTCCTTGTGGAATGAAGGCCCAAAGAACACTATCCCATCTATTTAATTTAATCAATAGTAGGTGAGTTTGGCAATGCAGCCTCAGATAAAAAATTTAAAAATGGATTTTTTTCTCCATAATGAAATCTCTGTTGTTTTTCTGGCCAAAGTATAAATGTCTATTTGAGCTATTATAAATATATTATAATATATTATTTTGTTACTGTTGTTAGAATATGATAAATCTAATCCATTTTATTATAATGGACTATCAAAAGTCCCTACATAAAATTAGAAGTTCTGCAAAGAATCAGACGTCCGTACTCTACCCCCACAACAATGTTCATTTTAACTCAAAATGTCTGGAGGCAGTGGTGAAGTATTAAATAAACTGGTAAAATGGGAAAAAAATCATTCAATTCAACTTCAACTTTATTTTCTGACTTAAGCAATTTTTAGAATGTGGATTTTTCATGATGTTGTGAAATGAAATAACATATCCCTTGGATCTTCACTGAAGATGTGAATCAGGAGAACTAACTCCTGAGAGTAGGTGGGATGAGTCTCACAATCCACCAGAATAATTTTTGCTGAATTGTTTCTAGCTTTCTGGTTGATTTGATCACATGCCAACTCATCCCAGTGAGCTCAGGTCTTTCTAGGGTTTAGTACTGAACATCGCATAATGAATACAAGGACTTTCTTGATACTGGGTACTTCAGAATTATTATGCTAACTAGAAAACACAGTCTCTTTGGCGGTGAATGCCTTAGGATACCTAATACCTTCCTTCCCTTGAGTTCATGAAGACACACACGCTTCACTCTGAGAACTTCAGAATTCATTTTGTGCCTCTTGATATTAGTTTTTATATATTCTAGGAGTTTCTTTGCTTCCCAGATTGTCAGACTTAGTGGTAACTATCAAATACCTACTCAGCTCAGCTCAAATTCAGATATGACCTCACTTTTGAAGCACCTGCCTTCTGTGACTTTCTAGGTTAAGCTTAAGTGAGGCGTGATTATGTGTTATCTAGCCGTCCCAGGAGACAAAGGGCACTTTTGTATTCCATGGATGAAATAGATATTCTCTCACTTTGCAAAGTCTTCCCTTGCTTTGATACTGTGGAACGCTTGGGACAGGTGGAGGCCAGTGACCTAATGCCTGGGACAATCACTTTTATTTCAGATCTAGCCTACAGGTTTTATTACGTAAGCATATTAAGTTTGCTTGGAATAAAACCTACTGTCAAGAATCCATCCAACCCACAATTCTGTGTCTGTCATCTGGAAGGGAGTACTCGGAGAGGTTACAAGAGGCAAAATACAACGTGCCGTTCCTAAGTCAGCTTTCTGTTGAGGTGCATGCAGTCTGGGGTAACAGCATGATCCACTGTGTACCGATTATGCCATTCATATGCTTCATTTGCTGTATACACACATGAAAACTGGAGGCTTTCTCAAAGGCAAAACCTAAACCAGGATGCCAAAGCCACAAATCACGTATGCCTTGGGTGAAGCACTCACAAGGAAAGAGGGCCGCAGACACATTTGTGCCTGTGGATATGCATTTGTAATTCAGGGGCTGAATTTTGGTATAGACTGGGCATAGGAGTCAGTGTCTGCAGGTGGAATTGGATAGACTCAGGTAAACAGTACACAAATGCTCACTGACTCTACTAACAAGCTTAAGTAAAACTTAAAACTTGGAAGGCAGTGGTTACTGGCCCTACTGCTGTCAGCTTTGAGTTGTGGGTCCTTTATAAATGTAAATGTATTGCTTTTGGGAACTTCATATATGGGTGCTGTAGTTATTATATCGTTTCAACCCTTCCCTCCCTCCCTCCTTCCCTCCCTTCCTCCCTCTTGCCCTCCCTCTCTCCAACTCTTCCTGTGCCCTCTCTCAAATCCACAAGTTCACAGGGAAGCTACATCAATTAAATCTCAATAGTGTGGTTACCTAAATAAGACCTGCAGAACACCAGTTGCCAAGGCAACATGGATGAGGAAAAATTCACAAAGATCCCCCCCACCCCCCCTGCATGTCGCTACTAAGAGAAGGAGAACCAGTCTTCTCCAGGGACTCCTGTTAGGTTTTCTAATCCTAAGTGGTCCACCCCAATCACATACATGTACATATGAGCAAGACTAAATGAACCCAGCAGTGATACATATGCCTGGATGGAGCACTGTGTGTTTGGTCATGGACATCCTCCCTAGCAGAAGCCAAATGCTTGAGTCCCAGTGTCCATCCCCCTGTTACCACATTTGGAAGGTGACGATGCTTGAAGACACAGTGCTCTCTGTGCAGTTCCAATTCCATGTCCTTTGTTCCCAACTGAGGGACTGAGATGAAAATGAGGTTTTGAGGGGCCGGGGAAATAGCTCAGTTGGTAGGGTGGTTGCCTGGCCTTCAGGAAATCTGAGGTTCAGTGCCCAGTGCTTTGTGAGCTGGGCATGGTTGTGCACACCTGTAATGCCTTTTCTTAGGAGATGGTGGTAGGAAGATAAGAAGTTCAAGGTGATCTTTGATAGAGCGAGTTTGAGGACAGCCTTGGCAAGATAGGACCCCATGTCAATTCTTTTGAAAGTTTTGAATATTATTATGTGTGTCCCAAGGATGATCTTGATTCTGTGTGAGGAGGAAGAACCTGAGTGAGCACGTGGGGAGGGTATCAAGTCCTCTGTCGAACTTTTTATCTGACATTTTTTATAAGTCAGCAATCTGTCTTTTTAAAGGAAGCTGTTAAGCTAAAAATAATACATGTTTTCTTCCCAAGAAAATTAAAACTAGGTACAAACAGATTGGAGCTGGTGTTACTAAAATGAAAGGAACTTTCTACAATTTCTCAGTCCCAAATTACTGACTTGTGCAGTCAAACTAAGGGATATTTGTGTGTGATTTCAACCATGTTTCTGGTCACTTCTTGTGTGTGAACTATAGCCACTGAGTCGTGAGTGACACCCCAAAGATGACATTAAAATGGATACACAGAGTAAAATATAATATGCCTCTTTGATACACAGCTATCCTTTGATAAAAGTTCCTAGAATTATGTCATGAGCTCTGTTAAAACAGTTTTATTGATTGTTTATTGTATGAATCTGACAGGCATTGTGCCAGGTATTACTTGTGGATGGTCCCACTTGCCTTCAAGACAATCTTCTGAGAGATATACTAATTTTCTCCTTGTTTTTCACTAAGAAAACTCACTGTGGGTATTTCCTCAATATTAATTTTGTTGCATATAAATATTCCACAAGTAGAGAATAAACATCTGAGGTGGGACTTACTTAAGGGTGTATTTTTTTGTTTGTTTTAAGACTGGGTCTTGTTAGATAGCCTCATGTTATCTTGAACTCACCACATTCTCTTTGGGCCTGAGGAGTTCTGAAACACAGGACTATGCCCTACCTTAAAGATGTAGCTTATAAATCATATGTGAAATGGTAATATACAAACTATTCTTACCATAGGAAATTTGAATCATTTACATTAAGATTAGAAGGCTGGAGTTCACAGGTAGGATACATTTTAAACACTCTTTTATCTAGGGAAGGAGACAAATTAAACTTCTTTTAAATAAGATAACAGAATCAATATTACAGTTCCTGTTGACCTACGACTCTGAGAGCCAGCTTTAGAATAGTGAAGACTGGAGAGGAAATTTATTAATATGTCTAACTGAAAGATGGTGCCAACAGAAAAGAAGCACGGACGTAGTAGGCACTTTGTGCCAGTTGTTGAAGCTAACAAGCTGGAACTGGGTCTGACTTGTTTACAGCTGCACTGGGGGCTAGTTGAATCTAGTTTGCTCAGAATGCCTTCACTTTCCAACAGTATATTTGCCCAGGGTCTCTAACTGGGAACACAAGAGGAAGAGAGTCACTGCGCCCTCTAGGGGATGTTGTAGAAAAACCTCCCCAAATGCAACTACCCTACAAATGAAGGCTCTGCCCTTGCCCGGGAGAAAAGGAAGGAGGGAGAACACAGGCCCTGAGAAAAGACAGGGTTGTTCTTCCTCTAGAGTTTCCTCCCCCGGATGATCCCTAGAAGCATCCCATCAGACTTCTTAACAGGGCCTTAACTTTATCAAACCCTCAAATATTTTAATATTAAAAGGCAAGGTTGAGAGCATGCTATTCATTCTTGGCTGCACATTATTTCTCTGGCCCTTACATACCGAAATAGCTCTTTGAGATGACAGGTTTCTACTTTAGTTGGCAAGATTCTTTCTGTGGCCTCTCTCAATCTGTTTCTGAATGCTACGTGCTGTCTCAGGAAGTTCCTCTGACCAATGTCACCTGTTTCCCTAAGAAGAATCTGACCTACAGAGAGCCAGGCTATCTTTTGAAGATAATAAATGCTTAAGGAGACAGAAAAGGGCAACGGAATTCCTGATCACAGCAGCATCAATCAACAAGCTGTGATTAATTGCTGAAAGTGAAGTACACAGCCAGCTTAGGAGAATGAAGGGTTGCACAGAAGAGTTGACATCTATATTCAGGGAGCATATTAGATGGTGTGTTCAGGAAATCACATCTAGTACCTTATTTAGTCATCCATTATACCCTTAACAGTTACTTTTTTTTTCTTATTCTCATTTCTTCCAAAGCATAAAGGCAATTTTGAAAAGACAAGAAGTATGTTCAGGGTCACAGTTCAGTAAAAGGCAGAGAAAAAAAATGATCTCACATCTTTCTGACTCCAAGGACAATAACCATGGCTTCTAAGATGGTAGTTAATTGAATTATCTAGGAAATGTTGTAAAAGAGAAGTACTGATCCCTTCACATGTTGAATTATTTGATTAAAATATTATTAATTTATGGCAAAATACAGAAGGAAGTCAGAGCTTACTGTATGCTGGGGATTTCATTAAGACAAAGTCTTAAGAAAAAATGAGAAGTGAAATTAACACCCAAGATGTATGGAACACTACATATGGATAAGAATGTAAGATGATGTCAGCAAGGAAAGAAACAGCATGTACTACCTTACATAATGCCATTTTGAAGGTCTTATTGAGGATTTTTTCATCAGGTTGTTACTCTAATTTTCAGCTACAGGAGTGGGGACTTGAAGTCTGATTAGAAAGTGGGGCGGGAGCCGGATGAACAAAACAAGTAGCAAGGAATGTCCCAAGAGAGCCACCCAGACACAGTGCTGAACTCCGAGTAGTTAAGTCCAGTCCTGGGATTTTAGGGAGGAAGAAATTGAATGTCAAAATAATGAGTAACCAAAACATGTGAGTATTACTGAGTAAGCTTCAGTTAAATGAAGCCCATTCCTATAAATGTAACCATCTTGTTAAATAAGAAACACAGAGCCAATGCAGAGATGAAAGTCCAAGAGGTCAGAGTAATAGCTAAGCGCTAAAAACCTTACCCTTCACTGCCACTGCTGTCCTCCTCTGCAAGTGTGCTACTTCCTGTGTATCTGTCTTTATATAGACTTTCCGTTCTGCCTTCTCATTGGTTGTAAACCCAACCACATGACCTCCTCGTCACTGCCCATCTATACAGACCTCCATGTCTTCTATGGTTGGTATTGAGATTAAAGGCGTGTGTCTCCATGTTGGCTGTATCCTTGAACACACAGAAATCTGCCTCGCTCTGCCTCCCAAGTGCTGGAATTAAAGGTGTGTGCCACCACCGCCCAGCTTCTGCTATGGCTTGCTATTAGCTCTGACCCCCAGGCAACTTTATTTATTAACATACAAATAAAATCACATTTCTGTACAAATAAAATATCACCATACATTCCCTGGTCCCCAGTTTTATGTAAGGACACATCTTTTCCTTTAACAACTGCATTGTTTTGGGAAGATTTATAACTTATTTATTTTTTATTTTATTTGTGTGTGTTTATGCATACATGTATAAGAGTAAAGAAAAGCAGAGGGCCTCTGAAGAGGCCAGAGGAGGATATTGGGTGTCCTCTTCTGTCTCTGGCTGCCATGCTCTCTTGAGGCACAGTCTCTCTCCAACTCTGGAAGCTTGTCGTCTTTTGGCTAGGCTGGCTGGCCAGCAAGCTCCAATCATCCTTCTGGTCTGAGCCCGAACCCCCAGCCCCCAGAACTGTGTACAGGTACCTGTAGCTGTGCTAGGCTTTGCGTATGAGCCAGGGATCCAAACTCAGATCTTCAAGTTTATGCAGTGCTGTTCTCACCCACTGGGCCTTCTCCCAGCCTTGGATGGATGTGCTTTCTTCAATTCATTCAACATTCAGACAACACTTCCTTTGCCTCCCTGGAATAATGAGACCATTACAAACTAGAGAAGGACATTTGTTGAGACAGTGGTGTCATGTGTTGTGACAACAAACACAGGGACATGAGGACAACAAAGACTTGTGATGTCTGTTTAGTGGAAGGTATCCATTGGATGAGCTTAGCTTCCACCATGACCAAGCTGAACACATACATTTTTTTTTTTTTAAGGGAAGTTTAAAGGGAACCGTGGATGTGCTTCAAAGCTGACCTCCTCCAGTTGAAAAGAGGGATGTCTCCCACCCTGTGGCCAAATTTTAGCTGTCATTGGATCATGCATCTAAAATTGCATGTTGTCAGCAAAGCATATAGTATGCTTGGAAAAAAGTCCAAGAGTAATGTGTAACACACAGGGATAAGATATGAACATCACTTAATCCTTCAAAGGGGAATTGGACTTAGATTAATATGTGTATAACTAAATGGGTCAAATCTCCCACTTGACATAAGCCAGTTCTCCCCGCCCCCCCCCCCACAGGAAGAAGAAACATGTCTTTTGCCTATACACAGATAAGACATAAGATGGATATAAAGATTGGTTTGATTTTTCAGAACTGTCACGAGAGGGATAGATTTTTCCAGAGAAATTACATTGTCCTTGGAATCTAGTTGTGCTTAGATGCCTGAAAACATCATACAGTGTGGTTCAGTTCCTTCCCCCACATCTCCCAAATTCATCCATTCTTGCTTTTGGAGTTCTGATCCCTTCAAATGATGCCTTGAGCTCCCCCCTTTAGATTAACCACCTTAACACAGCCCAAGAGAAAAGGTCAAGTCTCAGGCTTCTTCTGTGTTGAGGAATTTCCTTTCAACATCTTGACACAAGCCAGAGGTCTGCCTTGCAGCAGGAAAGACGAATACAGGAGGAAATTCTGCCTGACAAATGCCAGTCCCACCTGTGTGCCTTCATAAGCGAGACTCCAGCCCAGCCAGCACTCCTCTGCTAACTGTCACTTCCACGCAACCAATCCGTTGCCTGGGAATTATCCCAATTAAAAAAAAAAAAAGAATACAGTGTGTCATTTATCAGGCAGCCAATTAAAGAGCCTCTGCAGGAGAAGGCGAGCTGGAAGCCAGTTCTCACAAAGGAATCAGGGCAGGGCCAAGCCAGTATGGGCCTGGAGGGAATTGAAGAAAATAAGTGGTGGCTGGCTCCTAGGGGGACCAGATTTGGAAAATGTTAGGAGCTGGTAATATTTCACAGTTTCTAAGGACACCAAGGTGTGAACAGGAAGCCTCCTAACCCATCTAATCTTACCTAAGCAGTCTCTTGTGGCCATGAGACCAAGGCTCATATACTGTGTTGCTTGGTTCCTAAGGCATAGTTAGCATTAGATGTCTTGAAAATTAAATAGAAACAAGCAGCTAAACAAACACTAATTGAAGACAACAGTTTCCTAAGTTTATTGGAGCAGGTAACAAAATGAATAGAGGGATGGGGGTCTCATAATCACATATTGGAAAAATAGAAGCAATTCTTTGTACTTAAAACCTGCATGAGAGACGTATTTTCACCTCTGGGGTTCATAATAAAGGTCCTCTACTATGCATATAATAAATGTATAACATACATGTTCATTCAAATGTACTAAATGTTTTCCAATCACACTGTAACCAGGTGGTTATTCCCAAATACAAGCCAGTCACTAACCACCAAGGCCATCAGTGTGCATGTGGGTTAGCAGACGGCACTTAAGCACATCTCAGGGACTGTAGCTCAGATTTACATCTTACAATTTGACCTTTCTGTATTGAGGTGTCTGAAATGCATGAGATTTTAAAACATTAATTGCTTTTGGTATTTTAATTTTAAGTCAATCAGTGATATGTATTATAAATCAGTGACATATGAGACTTTGTAAGGCCATAGGAATGGAGTTGAAGTATATTGATTGACAGGATGGCAGCGAAGTAAACAACCAGAGAAGTAAAAGTTATCTGTGAAATGCATTTCCAAAGTCATAACTCTGTTGTCAAATGTAGATATGGTTTAAATCCAATATACCAGGGTTGGAGAACTGTAGAGTGAGGAAGCATAGACCTCTAGCACAGGTCATCAGAGAGTCTTTCTGTGGACAGTTAAATGTTAAAATTGTTAGTCACTCCTGTAGTTGAATGAGGCCAACACTCTGCTGAAGAGACACCAACTGGACGTTCAGTATTGTTTCCTTTATCCCATGTGTTGATCCATGTGCATTGTTTATGTCCTTTAAAGAGAAAAATTGTTCTGCTCATGTTATATACTTAGTTCTTGTATACCTCTGTCATATATATTCTTTCATTGGGAGAATTGCCCCAATATAAGCTATCTAGTCATTTTTAATAAGATGATTCAAATTTGAATCTAAGGGACCCAACTCCAAATTTCCATGAGATGGCCCTCAGAGGCCAACATACAGAACACTAAAATGATCCAGAAGGTGACTGAGTCTTTTATTTTATTAACTTCTTGTGCTTCTAGTACTGACAAATTCACACACACAGAGGAAGAATGAGGGAGGGAGGGAGGAAGGGAGGCAGGGAGGGAGGGAGGGAGGGAGGGAGGGAGAAAGAGAGAGAGAGAGAGAGAGAGAGAGAGAGAGAGAGAGAGAGAGAGAGAGAGAATTCTCTAATGTTGTCACACATGGCCATTGCCTATGAGTTATTCCAATACCTAAAACAACTATCTGCCTTAGGTATTTTTGGTTTAAATATTCACAGATAACATCATTTCAAATAAAGGATCCCATTTTTAAAAGAAAATTTGTCCACTTCAACAAACATTTCAGAGGATATAAAATTTTGCCCTCCCAGTAAATCCCAAGTTAATTACCCAATTAAGCTCACCAAGTATCAGCTGACGGGTTAATAAAAGAAGTAGCTGGTTTATTAGATATACTCTGTAGTCAAACTGGATCTCAAATTCAAAGTGCAAGTTTCCCCAGCTGTGTGACCTTGACACAGCTGAGAATCCAGTTCCTGTTTCTTTAGACACAGAGATAAATGACTCTTAGTGCCTCGGGTTTAGGCTCCAGTAAATAAGATTTCACTGTGAAGAGCTTAGAAACATTGGTGAGAGGCAGTACCCCATCAATAAATAACAGCTACAAAGCTACCACTTATTACTCTTAACAGCCAAGCAGGGAACAGCACAAACAAGGCTGATGCAATCAAAGAAGTGGTTTCTCATTTCTTCTGCCCAGAGCAAACAAAAGCCTGAGGGTTCCTACTCTTGTCCGGAGACACTGTCTAATGTGACCTGTCGATCCGAAGATGGGCTGCCGTATCATAAGCTGTACAGGAAATTTCTGATTTATCATAAGCTGTACAGGAAATTTCTGATTTATGTCACTTCCAAAAGACAATCCTGCCTGATTAACATGTAACAAACATCAACTCTGGTTATTTCTAAAACCAACAAGCCCCCTACCTCCCTGTCAGGCTCCTGCCTTGTTTTCCTTTTTCTTTTCCTCTCACTTTCCCAAAGTACTTTCTTCACACCCAGTTCCATTTGTGTGACACTGGGAACAATTTCGGTTGCATCTCTTCCTGAAAATCAGTTATTTTGAAACGCGGAGAGACATAAGGAGATAAACACCACCTACCTGCTCTGTTTTGGATGGCCCTGTGCCAGTCATGATGCAACTGGTGTGAAGCATCATCAATAGCAGGTTCTTCTTCTTCTTTTTTTTTCCCTTTAAGCTTCTTGTTATTTGCATATCTTTGGAAAGAAGAGGTTTCTCCCCTCGTCGCCCCCCACCCCTGCCTCCAAAGCAATTTGTCTAAAACTCAAAGGACAGTATGAGAGACAACCAAACAAAATAAAACCTCTTCCTATTTAAAGGGACAGAGAACAAGGGACTGTGGTGTTAAAATATGCTATTTAAAGTTACACGTCTTGGTTGCTAGTCCCTAGTATCCTGATGAGACCCTTGAGGGAGTACCTTCTCTTTCAAGACTTCAGATTCATCTTTCTAAAGATGTCCTCGGAAGGTCTCTTTTAGGTTTAATGTTCTACGAGCCTGTGCTGAAAATAGAGTAAATGATGATGAACACCTAGAGTCCTCTCTGAAAGGTTATCTGTGAGAAGTGAAGCAAGACTACATGTGCGTCTTTTGCATCTGTCTACTGCTGCTGCCCTTGGCTTTCAAATGTTCCCATCAAGGCAGACTGAAGGTCTGGGCAGCACCTGATTGACATCACGGCTAGAAATAATTTCTTCTTTCACAAGCAAAGCTGCTTCTGTAGTCACCAAAGCAGAGAGCACAGTCACCTTAACAGTGAGCTCCAGCTGTGACCCAACACTATGAAAATGCAACAGAAACATCAAAGCGGAAACAGAAATCCATCGCTTTTTTAAAACTAAGGTTGGTGTTATGTGAGTCTTTTTGCCTTTCCTTAGTTTGCTATGATCACCGTTCATACCTCTCCTGCTTAGTAATCACCTGTTCACACAGGCACACATGCACACACTCACACACAGGAAAAGCCCCCATTCTGGTTGAGGGCTAGCTTTCTGCCCTAAACATTTACCACCAAGGGCCTGGCATAACTTTCACTGAGGAAACAGGAGAGAGGCTAGGGGTTAAGACACAGAGCCATCGTCACCTGTATAAAGTTCAGTGGGGAGACCCCAGTCTGTGCATAAATAACTAAGGGACCAGGTGAAGAACAAAGGTCACAAAGGGACATGGAAAGGTCTATCTATTTCAAGACGGGACTCCAAGGATAGACCAACTGCTCAAGGGGTTTTGGAGAAACTCCATGGATAAAGTATCATTTGTAAACTTTCTTGAAGGGCAGGAGAATTTGGACAGAAAATAGTAGAATGAAAGGAAGAGTCTTCGGAGTTAGTAACTCCAGAAACCAAAAAGACCTCGGACACAGAAACCCAGAGAGATAGAGAGGAGATCTAAAAGACTCACTGTGAGGGGACTGAGGTAAATGGAGGCTGAAAGCCAGACTATAGAGGGGCTGGATGACAAGATGGATAGTCACAAAGGCATTGAGTTGACAATGGGAACTCAAAACATGTCAGGCAGCTACCGTACA
This sequence comes from Peromyscus californicus insignis, assembly GCF_007827085.1. Taxonomy (NCBI): domain Eukaryota; kingdom Metazoa; phylum Chordata; class Mammalia; order Rodentia; family Cricetidae; genus Peromyscus; species Peromyscus californicus. Next base: position 10,397,162 of record NW_026294551.1, read on the forward strand.
GGTAGCAACATGCTTGGCTCCATCTTGCATTTAGGCCTCAGGTCAGACACTGTCATGGCAGGAAGTTCTTGTCTTACGACTTAGACGAAAGCAGCCACTTGCACCCCTCAGTCACTCTTTATCATGCCTTGTATTATTCTGCTTTGTTCAATTAATAAAAATATTACTACCTAGGCTTGTTTGTATTTTTGTTTTTAATTGTGTGTGTATAGGTGTTCAGGGGTGTGTGTGTGTGTGTGTGTGTGTGTGTGTGTGTGTGTGTGTGTGTGCGCAGATGGATGCCCATGAGCATGGAGGTCAGAGGTTTCCCTTTGGTGGCATTGTCAGGTGCTGGTCACCTTGATTTTAGAGACAGCATCTTTCATTGGCTCTGGAACTCACCCATTGGGCTAAGCCTGCTGGCCAGCAAGCATCGGGGGTCCATCTCTCTCCCCACCTCCCAGGAACTAAGGTTGTAAGTATGACACCATCCCTGTTTTTTTCCCGTGGGTTCTGAGGATTGAACTCAGGTCCTCCAGTTTGTATGGTAAGCGATTTACTGACCGAGGCATCTCCCCACCCCTTACTTTATCTCAATGTATTTCTTGGCCCCTGGAACCTTCTAGAGTGTGAGCTGTAAGAGAAGACCTGGCATTTGCTGTTAACCAATGCTTCAGATAGATGCATTGCTTTATAGATGATCGTTGAAGGGACGAGTGAGTGAATGAGCTAAAAACACCCTAAGCACACCATTAGCTTACAGGTAGCCTCAGCTTAAGACATATTCATTTTCTTTTCTTTGCAGTATCTGGTAAAAAGAGAACAACATGTTTTTGATAGTAAAACCCAGCTGCAGCCAGCCTGAGTTAGCAGCATCCACTGCTGTAGGGATCTCTACATTGATGGCAATGTGCCTTCTAAAGCTATTGGTACAATTCAAACTTCTCCTGTCTTCCAAAACCACACGGATGGGGAACGTTAAATCCGGGGGTGGGCATGTCTGTGTGATTTCCTCTATTCTATAAGGGTTTGGTGACTTTTTTCTCCCCTAGGCCACAGATTAGCTGAACAATTGCAAACCAGCTTTAGAGGTTTCTTCCCTTTGCAACGGGAAAAAAATGATAACGTGTTAGAACAGGCTAGACTTGGCGAAGATTCCTTTGTTTCTCATCTTAAACTGTTCACCTAGCCTCTATGTACCCTCTCTCTTATAGGGCTATAAAAAAAAGTCACATTTACACTCAACCTTTGGTATCTACATGTTTTACACTCATGAATTTAAACAACACAGATTGTGAATATTGGTGGGGAAACTGGGAGTCATAGAACATCACAGACATTTTATTGTCCAGATCCTGTGACTGTAACAGTTATTTTCATACCATTTACAAGGTATCAAGCATTTTAAATATCACAGGGATTCTTTAAGTGTTTAGGAGATGTGTGTGGATTATACATAAAGAACACATGGGTTTACTACTGAAACTTGAGGACCTTTCTGATTTGGGGATTCATGGGGCATCCTAGGATCAGTCACTGTTGCATATAAAGGTGGAGGTGATTGTGTATGATATTTACACTTACCGGTCTTTCATTCCTAATGAATACAGGAATCATTTTGTTCTCCCCTGTTCTGATAGCTAAGATTGGTGTGTGTGTGTGTATGTGTGTGTGTGTGTGTGTGTGTGTATGTGTGTGTGTGTGTGTGTGTGTGTGTGTGTGTGTGTGTGTGTGTGTGTGTATGTGTTATGTTTTAATACAGATTCCCAAAGGAGGGAAGGAGTGTGCGTTGTAAATAAACAACCAATTGACTTAGCAAGTCCTTATTCAATTGGCCTCTGGTTTTAGTTTGGAGAACCACTTTCCCTGTTTTGATTTGAAATGATGCCACCAAAACATATTACAGAAACATTGCACTTTGCAAAACAGAGCAAGCCAAATGAGCCTCCCCAAGTGTAAACAGAAGTCTTGTTTGGGTGAACTATTTTTCTGAGAATCCAAATTAAACCAAGTGGTGGCCTTTGAAAGCACATACAGGGTTCCCCTTAATTGCTAATGCTATATTATAGTCCTCTGAATCTTTTCTGTCTCAGAGTGGCTGTGGTTTTCAAGTTGTCTTACGTACAAAAAGTTGTCATACAGTCAGAGAAGCATAACTCTGGAACCACTGGTGATAGCAGACGACACTAAAGTGTTCTGTTTGTTGTGTGATTTTTTTCTTTTAGCTTCTACACAACCTGGGTTAGACAGCCAGGAAGAAATGAGTTGAGTGCCATTGCTGAAGAGATACAAGGAAACTCTTAACATCCATTTGCTGGTAATAAGTGAGGTCTGTGTTTTCCCACCCTGAGTACACTTTACCTGAGTGCCTTTCTTATGCCTACCCTCACTAAGTGTGGCGTTTCATGTCTTGGCAAACCATTCTTCATGATGGCAACATGGGTTGAGGTCGGAGTCACTGGCTGGGACATGACTTTTTTGTTGACTGTGAGAAGGCAAGCTGTGAGCAACAAGCCCAGGCATGGACCTTTTCAAAGCAACTCTACTTATCTTTCTTCTATGTTTGTAAAATGGAGATAGCCTGGTCCTTTTAGTACATTTATCAAATCAGCTTGTGTCTAGACAGCTGGAAGTACAGGAAGTTAGTCCATTTTACAAAAGCCCAATACAAGTTCTGTTTGCTTACTTCCTGCATGGAAAAAAAAAATTCACCTAACAACCACATGTGAGATTGAGCCTGAAAATGAAGTACCGAGCAAGAAGCCATGTTTTCCCATCCTTTATGGACAATTACCCTCAACTCTCCACCCCACGCAACACACACAATAAGCACAGAGACCTTGGTATACTTTATTAGGCAGTGCTAGACGTGTGGAGCTCTAAGAGACAGATAGGTCAGAGTACTGAGGAACGTAACCTCTAAGCTCCTGGTAGATGATGGCCAAAGATAGTACCTGGTCAGTTTGTTCCTCTTGCTGATCTTTTGAGACCCACAAAATGTTAAATAAGACTAAAAGGTTAGGTGGGTATGATGGCACAGATATGTAACAAAGGACTTGGGGGACTGAGGCAGAACTATCACAAGTTTGGAACTAACGTAGGCTACATAGTGAGATGCTTTTGTTAAAGACAAAGGGACAAACACTAAAGAAATCTTGTTATCGTAACAAATTTTAAAGTTTGCATGTCTCTATGGGAATCCACATCATCTCTCCAGTCCTTTTGAAAATATGTACATTATTGATAGGCATTTGAATTCCTCTCTCAGGCTTATTCTTAGACTCTCAAGTATATAGCTCCAGTATGAAGGCGTGTGAGAGCAGATTTCAGTTGGGCAGTAACCCATTATCTTTCTCAGCTGGGGGAACCCCCTTGGCTCTCCAAATGGGTAGTGATTATAAAATCACGAGACTAACATTTTTATTTTGATAATGCCCTGTTTCCAGGAAGATTTTGAACTTGGCTACACAAGTGTCTGGTTTATTCAGCCAACCTTGCTGACATCAACACAAAGATCTCCCCAGTCTGGAAGTTGAATACTCATTAGATGGGCATATACCAACTCAACTTAACTATGCCATAACTTTATATAGAGAGGTAGGGAACAGCACCTATATTAGATGATGTTCTTTTGCTATGGGGAAAGGGAAATGAAAAGGATAAAATGAAGATGAGCAATGGAGAGCTTTTATAATGTGGGGAAGGGTACTGTTCAATACTACTGATCTGATCATCAAAAGTAATCCATTAGTGACTTGGAAAATGGCTTGCATGGTGGTTAGTTTTATGTTCTGATTTGGTTGGTCTTTGCCCAGTTAGAGTCTAGACTAGGAAGGCATTATGAATGCTCAAACTTTATTAATAAGGGTTCCAGTGTTTATAAAAAAAAATCTATCTGTGTATGTATTAAAGATACAGGTAGGTGGCCACACACATATACAGGCACACACATGCATACACATGCTTGCATGAGTACACACATGTACATACATACATACACACACACACACACACACACACACACACACAAACACACACCGCATTTGTTCTATTTCTATAGCAAACTATGATTAATAAAGTTTGAGTATTCATAATGCCTTCCTAGTCCTGGTTTTTCTGACCTTTCTCATCATAAATCTCCATCGTTGTTTTAATCAATCTTGACAGATGAAAACTTTTAATCCAAATCAGATGGCATGGTGGGGATGGGGGTGGGGAGCATAGCTAGGACTGGATGCAGATTACTGTGGTTGTGTGCCAGTGCCCAAGGCTCTCTCGGATTCGCACAATCAGCAGGTGGCTGGGGAAGGACATCTGAACGGGAAGAATCCTGTGCTTCCTCACCCCCACCCCCTGCACCTCTATTCTGTTGGGGATCATTACAGATTTTTAAACTCTAACTGTGGAAATGAATGCAGCTGCTCTTTCTAATTGTGAAAGTGAGTTAAAGGGAGGTTGTTGTGGCCCTGCAGGTGCAATCATTAGATGCATGGATGCTGTGTAATTAACCTCATTTCCATGTGAATGTTCCTGGTTTACTCACTGCTTGCAGAGCTCACCCGGTGATCAAGACACTTACAGTCAATCCAATTAGATAAAGGTTCCCACACTTAGAGGAAAGCCAGAATGACTATGGGGAAGGCCTCTCTCAAGAAGGTCTCTAGTTAAATGTCTCAAAATAAACAACTGTGGCCTAATTAATTGTAGCACAGGCCAAAGGAGCACACTAAGGAACTACTTATGTGTCTGAAGCCCAATCCAAGGGAACTGCTTAATAGAATTTCCTTTTGTTCACACTTGCACAGGCTGAGAGATGGGTACTAGGAGGGGGTGGGACTTATGCCTGTTCTCCATTGTCTCTTTTACTGAGAACTCAAATATACTCAGTGAGTTTATCTGGATTCTCTTTAAAAAAATAAAATCCTCTTCAGGTGCTGGGAGGGGAGGGGTACAGGGAAATCTAAATCCTCAAAGCATGGCTGTCAATCATTATCCTTTATTGCTTCCCTTTCATATCTTCTACTATCTCTTTATAAGTGTCTTCTTATCTAGTTATTTTTCATCTGAGACTATATTTTAGCTGAGCAGAAAGATTCATATATGTAATCCGAGTTTGTCGTAGAGTTTGAGTCTCTGCCATTCTCCCTTTTCTCTTCTGATTCTTCGGTTCTCCACCCCTTTAATGGCTCTTCGAACCCAAAGTTGGAGCAGGGTGGTGGTGGGGGGGGAGGGGGGAAGGGGTCCCTTGGGGCAGCACTAGATCTTTAAGATCTACTGAATTTGGAGTTCTTGAGGACTGAGGGGCTCCCAACACATTGTTTCTTTCAGTAAACAGTTATATATTTAAAAAAGAAAGAAAGGAAAAGGAAAAGGAAAATAAAGAAAGGAAAAGGAAGAAAATGCCACAACCAATCCAAATATCCAAGAATATCGACTTGTTGCTGCTTGCATGGAGTCCGGAGATGGAAACCACGGGCCTTCCTTCTTCCCTTCCTTCATCCATAGCTGTGTGTGTCAGGGCCTCTGCTGATTATAAATGTGTTCAATCTCTAATGAGGAAGGCAGACATGGACACACATTTGGAGTTTTTGGTAAGTGATCTGAATGTGATGGGAACAAGACTGGCATAACCCCATCCCCAAAGACTTTTTTATGGAGTGTTTGACACTCAAGGTAAGCCCAGCTAGGGGGAACCGGGGCTCTGTTCTGTCCACAAGGAGGGCTTTTTAGAAGAATACAGACAGTATGCATTTCTCTATGGTAGTTTTTGAAAAACAGAAAAATAAGAGGGAGAGTAGTTGGCAAGAAGAAGGGGATCAGCTGGAGTGGGAAGGAGACAAGAGAGGGGAAGGGGAGTGAATATGATCAAAATGCATTGGATACCTGCATGAAAATGTCACGATGACACTTATTCTTGTACATAGTTAAAATATGTTAATACAAATCAATAACAGGAATTAAAATGCTTAGACATTTACCGAGGCAAAGCAAAATAAATAACAACAACAAAACCACTACCACAATGTGCTTTTGTGTGTGTGTGTGTGTGTGTGTGTGTGTGTGTGTGTGTGTCCTGGTAATGATGTTGCATCATGCTGTAGGCAGCTAAATAGGAACTCAGGTAATAATAAACATCAGGATAGAGAGACAAACAGCCCAGGATGATTGGTGTCAGAATAATGCTGACAAAAATAATAATAATAATCAGCTGTGTTTGCCCTCAACTGCATGTGAGAACTGTCAGTGTTTGGCTGACTACATGTCTATAACCTGCTGTTGAACCTGCCCCTTTGTTCTGTGTGTGGGAATATGTTTCTGTAAGGCAAGCCAGGACAGGTCTATAATGGTTCCTGTAGAAACATTTCAGGGTGACTGTAATTTAGGAAAGTCCAGTCAGGCTCTGGGGCTCACAGTCTACTGCAAAAAGAACAATGAAGTTGGGTGCCTATCTCGGTTTCCCTTCCTCTGTCAGCTGGCCCTTCTCCATCTCCCCATAGCCACCCTCCATACATTCTGCTAACTCAATTCCCTTGTCCTCTGGAAAATGAATTCTGCCAGAAACTCGTGTCTAATTTAATTGGATAATCCTTGTCAGTGGAAGGCTCCCCCACTAAGGTGCAAAGATACTCTGCACCAGGAACCATTACTTGGGACTTAAGCCATAGCGAGGGTGAGGTCCAATTTCAGCAAGTACTAATTATCCTTATAAACTAGGTAGGGGGTCATGGGAGCACATAGGGTAATTATAATACAGATTCTTTCCGTAGTCGACATAACGCCCAGCTTGGGAAAACATCAACTAGGCATTGGGTCTCAGTTGGTCCTACTATTTCTTTCCTAATCCATAATTGCTAATTCACTTAAGTAAAAACAATATTTGGTCTTCCAGGTGCCAACCTAAGTAAGCTATTGCTTTACTTGGAATGACTGAAAAGCATAGTTAGGCTACATGCATGGACATTCCTTCTCCTTCACAGATTGCAGTGAAACTTTGGAAAATGATTTGCTTTTAGATAACCCAAGTCTATAGTTCTACCAGAAGTATGGAGAACCAGCTATATGTGTCCATATATGTATTTCAAGCTTAGAATTTTGCCACAGAGATAAAGGGAAAATATCAGTATTTGTACATTTTGCTTTTTGTAGCTAAAAAAAAAAATCCAAGGTCTTATGTTGGAACAGTCTTTAAATCTAGTATGACTACATATGCCCTTCATCCAAAGAAACATCTATTCCTATGAAGCAGTTTCCCAAAAACATTTTGTTATTGCTTCCATTAACACATTTAAAGTAGACATTGTATCTCCATCAGCAAATGTGGAGAAAAATCAGAGTTTTATAACTTGTTCCAATTTATCAGACAGTTTGATTTGGAGTCATACTAAGAAATAACACCAGTAATGGTTCCAGATAATAAAGCCATTTTGGAACTGGCATTGCTGAGAGGAAGCCAGTACCTCATGTTAGGAATGTTTAAGCATGTTTACTAGCCATATTTTTAGATTCATGTATTTATGTATGTATTTAAATCCTGCATCACTCCTTGGTAAATAAATTGGGTGTGTAACATGCATTTTGAAATCTTTAAAGTCACCTAATTAGGGGACAAGATGCAATTCAGTGAAGGAATATCTATGGGAACATGTGATTACAGGTATGACCTCTCATTGCTGATTATCCTGGGTTCAAAGTAGTCCAGGGTTCACCAGCACGGTATTTGTGTTTATAGGTGTCTTGGTCATTGTCATTGCTGTGAAGAGACACCATGACCAAGGCAACTCTTATAAAAGAAAGCATTTAGTTCATGTGTTTCCATTCATTTGGCTATTTGTCCCTGTGCTTTATCCAACCTTGGTCTCAACAATTCTCGCTCATATAAACCCTCCTCATTCTCGCTAATTGGACTCCCAGAGATCCACCCAGGGCCTAGTCATGGATCTCTGCATCCAGATCCCTCAGTAGTTGGATGACCTCAGTCTGTGGGGAAGGCTTTGCCCTGGAGGAGATGGGAATGGGGGGGGGGGGTTGGGGGGAAAGTGAGGGGGACGGGAGGGGGGAGAACAAGGGAATCCGTGCTGATATGTAGAACTGAATTGTATTGCAAAATAAATTAAAAAAAAAATATATAAAGGCACAAAGAAAAAAAAAAAAGAAAGCATTTAATCGCAGCTTGCTTACAGATTTAGAGGGTTGGTCTATGACCATTGCAGTGGGGAGCACGGTGACACACAGACAGGCATGGCACTGGAAAAGTAACTGAGAGCTTTACATTTTGATCCGCCGCAGGCAGCAGGCAGAGAGTGGGCCTGGCGTGTTCTTCGGAAACCTCCAAGTCCACTCCCAGTGACAAGCCTGCTCCAAGAAGGCCACACCTACTCCAACAAGGACACTCCTCCTAATCCTTCCCAGGTGCTCCACTCCCTTGTAAGTATTCAAATATAGGAGCCTAAAAGGGCCATTCTTATTCAAACCACCACAATAAGAAAGTAAACGGCACAATTTAACAACCAGCTGGAGATGTAACTCAGGGGAAGTACTTGCCTTGTGAACACAAGATCCTGGACTCAGTCCCCAGTACTGCAAACAAAGATGCCCCACTTATATTTTCCCAGGAGGGAAAAACAACAGGTTCCAGAGGACTGCTTGTCTCACATCATATGATGCTTTAGATAATGAGAACCAAGTCTCTGCATTATATCCAAGTTCAGAGTCAGCTCAGAATGACATAAGCTCAGGTCACCCTTGTTGAAAGCACATTGGGCCCCTAGCCATTCAAACACAAATATTGAAAGCAAAGTATATTTTTCCAGTTTCTAAGCAAGAGATATTTTCAGAGTTGGTAGCCAAGTAGAAGAGGAATAGAGGAAAGGAGACAATGACAAATTCTCATTGCCTCTGCTCCACATTGCTTACCAGGAACTAGAATCTTCCATATGTGTGTGATTCATCATGTCATCTCACTTATAAGTACTTTGGCATTATCCACATACTTTCAGGACCTTTAGGACCTTGGAAAGATGCTCTCTCCATATTTCTATGTACTATTCTAACAGATGGGGGTTTGTCATACTCAGGAAGCATTCAGAACTGAAAGCTGAGATCATCCATCTGAAAACCACCATGGGGGTCAGGTTCACTTTAGAGGGAGATCCTAACGGTGTCTTGCAACTAAAGAGAGCATGTCACATGGGTCTCAGCTGATGTGTCTTATCAAAGCAGACATTCTACAGTGAGAAATAAAAATTTAATATTTTCAAGTTTAGGCTCAGATATTTGCTCAGTTGATAAAATGCTAGCTACACAATGTGAATTTAATCACCCATGTAAAAGTCGAACTCAGTGAAATTTACCCTAATTCCTGTACTGGCTGGGTAGACAGAGACAGGGCATCCCTGGAGATTGTTGGCCAATTAGTATAAAAGGATCAGTGAGTTCTGGGTTCAGTGAGAAAACTTGTGTCAAAGAATAAGTTGGAGAGCAGCTGAGGAAGACATTTAACATCAGCCTGTAGCCTCCACATCTGCATACACTTGCACACTTTTGCACAAACATTTGCACATTCACAGACACACCCCTCAAAATCTTTGTGTCTGTGCACTTTTCTGCTAATTTTGGCAATTAAGAGGCATTTTTAGAATAAAAGCTACAATAGTTTTGAAAGTTAGCAATTCATTTTACGGTATAAGTTACCCCCTAGTTTATAATACTCATTTTATATTTATCTGTGAATTGTTTTATGAATGAAGACATTGGATATCTACATATGCATTTGGCTGGACTTTCATTTATTTCCTTTTAAAACAGGTGGTTGTGAGTCACCCTGTAAGTGTTGGGAACATGAATCTTAGTCTTCTACAAGAGCAGCAAGTGCTCTTAAGTGCTGAGCCATCGCCTCATTCCCTTGACTATACATTCTTGAGGAGTGGTGGGATATGGATTACACAGATTACATTAAATATTGAAAATGTGCGGTTGAGAGAAAGAAAAAAAACAGTCACTAGGGATTTATATATAATTTCTATGAATATAGAAATAAAAAACAAAATCTGAGGTCAGGGTTTCTACACGAGTATACAATACTATATTTTCATATGGTAATGTGCATATATAAAATACATATGTATGTAACATACATCCATATGCACACACATGCATTTTTCTCTAAATTGAAATTGAAAATTTTAAATTGAAAAAATTGTCTTGCTTTGGGCTCTGACTGGTTATATATTAATTACTTTCCACATCACAGTGACAAAAATCCCAACAGCAATGACTTAAGATGGGTTTGTTTGGCTTACAGCTTCACATGACTCAGGCCATGGTCCCATGCTCTTGAGTAGAAAATGATGGCAGAGAGAGGGAGAATAAAAAGAGTGGTCTTCACTTTTTGATTGATAGGAAGTGGAGAAGGAGTATACAAGAAAGGGGCTAGGAAACATAGAGCCCCACTTACACATCCTAGAGACACATTTCCCTCATCTAGGTCCCACATTCTACCTTTTTTTTTTATTTATTTTTTTTAATTTTTATTTTGCAATAATTCAGTTCTACATATCAGCCACGGATTCCCTTGTTCTCCCACCTCCCGCGCCCCTCACTTTCCCCCCAGCCTACCCCCCATTCCCACCTCCTCCAGGACAAAGCCTTCCCCGTGGACTGAGATCAACCTGGTAGACCCAGTCCAGGTAGGTCCAGTCCCCTCCTCCCAGGCCGAGCCAAGCAATCCCGCATAGGCCCCAAGTTTCAAACAGCCAACTCATGCAATGAGCACAGGACCTGGTCCCACTGCCTGGATGCCTCCCAAACAGATCAAGCCAATCAACTGTCTCACCCATTCAGAGGGCCTGATCCGGTTGGTGACCCCTCAGCCATTGGTTCATAGTTCATGTGTTTCCATTCGTTTGGCTATTTGTCCCTGTGCTTTATCCAACCTTGGTCTCAACAATTCTCGCTAATTGGACTCCCAGAGATCCACCCAGGGCCTAGTCATGGATTTCTGCCTCCAGATCCCTCAGTAGTTGGATGGGGTTTCTGGCACGACAATTAGGGTGTTTGGCCATCCCATCACTAGAGTAGGTCAGTTTGGGCTGTATCTCGACCATTGCCAGCAGTCTGTTGTGGGGGTATATTTGTGGATTTCTGTGGGCCTCTCTAGCACTTTGTTTCTTCCTATTCTCATGTGGTCTTCATTTACCATGGTCTCCTATTCCTTGTTCTCCCTCTCTGTTGTTGATCCAGCTGGGATCTCCCGCTCTCCCAAGCTCTCTTTCCTTCGACCCTCGCCCTTCACTACCCCCACTCATGTCCAGGCTGTTCATGTAGATCTCATTCCATTTCTCTGTCATTGGGCGATCCCCGTGTCTTTCTTGGGGTCCTGTTTTCCAGGTAGCCTCCCTGGTGATGTGAGTAGCAGTCCAGTCATCCTTGTTCCACATCTAGTATCCTCCTATGAGTGAGTACATACCATGTTTGTCTTTCTGAGTCTGGGTTACCTCACTCAGGATGATTTTATCTAGATCATCAGGGAAATGCAAATCAAAACAACTCTGAGATACCACCTTATGCCTGTCAGAATGGCTAAGATCAAAAACACTGAAGACACCTTATGCTGGAGAGGATGTGGAGCTAGGGGAACTCTCCTCCACTGCTGGTGGGAATGTAAGCTTGTACAACCACTTTGGAAATCAATATGGCGCTTTCTTAGAAAATTGGAAATCCATCTCCCCTAAGATCCAGCTATACCACTCTTGGGCATATACCCAAGGAATGCTCAACCACACCACAAGAGCACTTGTTCAGCTATGTTCATATCAGCATTGTTTGTAATAGCCAGAACATGGAAACAACCTAGATGCCCTTCAACTGAAGAATGGATAAACAAAATGTGGTACATATACACAATGGAATACTACTCAGCAGAGAAAAACAATGACATCATGTGGTTTGCAGACAAATGGATGGATCCACATTCTACCTTTAAACACCTTCCATGAATGACAGCATATTATGGATCAGTTAGTCCATTGATATGGTTAGAGCCCTTAGGATCTAAATGTGTCTTGAAATGCTCTCAGAGATACACATTTCCTAGGTGAATCAAGTTGGTCATCAAGTTCAACTACCCCACTGACTTTGCATTTTATGCCCTTACACTTACACATGACCTTTCTTTTTCACAAATATAAATCTTCCTGTATATTTGAAATTTCCATTTGTCTTTTGTATAATGGAATAATAACGATGGGGTAGGCTATTATGTACTTTTACTTTGGGGAAAATGCCCATCTTCATATAGTTTTTCCATTTAAAATAAATTAGATGAAATATACAATTAAATGACAATCCCAAGAGGTAATAAATATTATAAACCCCAAGAGGTACTAAATGTTACAAGACCACTAATTTGTTCATTTTTTTATTTCCAATGAAATTTTTATCTTATTTCTTTTTATATCATCACAGTTTTTTAAAGTTGGATTGTAGCTTCATTTTTTTCTTTTAAGTCTTTTTTTTGTTCCTTACAAATACATTTTTTCCTCATAAATGAAAATTATTCCTCCTGCACCTATTTATTCAAACATTTACTCTCCTTCAATTTTTTTTCTCATCTTTGAAATTATCTTTATTCACCTGTTTCTTTCTTTTATTTTGTACTTGGAACAGGCTCTCCCTCTCCAGCCCACATAGGCTTTAACCTTGTCATCCTCCTGCATCTGCTTCCTTGGGACTGGGATTGCAGGCATACACTACCACACATTTGCTTTTATGATAATAAGATTGTGCTCATCATAAGATGCATTTGTAATAGTCACAAATGACTCTTTAATTGAGCATAAGAATACATATGTTTCATTGGAGGCATATTATCTCTAACTGGGGGACAATAATGGTAATAATATTCTGGACTGCCTTTATTTGAGACTCTAAATTTTATTGAATTGTATGGAAAGCTGTTTACTTACCAGAAAGCTGCATTATTTTGCTCACCTACAGAACATAAACATTGCACATCCTCTTAAGTGTTGCTAGTTTCACTTTGGCTCGAACTCTTTTTAATGTCAGAATTAAAATTTAGTAAGTCTGTGCTGTGACTTTTCATATCTTTTCTCCCTTTTTGACCTTCACAGGGAGACTCACATATGATATAATACAATAATAGGATACATTGGTCTAAGGAGGCCATGGGTGTTTGAACTGGAAACATTTTTCTTTACCTAATTATTTTTCTAAAAAACTCATTTTTAATACAAGGACAGAGAAAAAACTTTCAGTATTTTGTTCAAGTCATTGAGGTTTGTCTAGAAATCCTCCAGAGAAAAGATATTACATCAGACTGTAAAAGTTAAACCTGTTTCTGTTTGTTTACTACAACATAGTCATCAGCCAGTGTCCCTGTGAGGTGAACCCTTATGATCTATTCTTGAAAGTTGACAAGTTTTATGTGGCTGGACTATTTACTTTGGGATGAGTCTCTGTTTAACCAAGACACTATTTTGGAAAAGACAGTTTTCTTCCCGAATGTTCCCTGTGAAGCCAGCTTGACAGATATCACATTTCTCTGGGCATTCCGATAAGCAACAGCTACAAAACCCTAAGACCAGCACAGGCCAGAACCCTGGGGAGGGTGAAACTCGTTCTCATCATTGTCCCTCTCCTTCTGATACCAGCTCTTCAGCATCATGTCCCTGCTCAGTAGCCTCTTCCTGTTGGAAATCCTTCACATTTTCCCATCTCTGAAAATCGCCATATCCTGAGTTAAAAAACTTCTTAATTTTTCCCATTTTATCTGCATTTTTGGTCAAAATAAGCCATAAACAACCCACGTTGTTTGAAAATACAATGTTTTTTCCCAAAGAGCCTCCCAAAGCTACCGGTAGTATTCAAAGAACTTTCATACATGATTTTTTAAAAACAATTTGAATACGGATGGGAAATGTCCATTTCATTTCATTGCCAGCCTGGTATGATTATCACACTCCTCCATGTCACCTCTGACCTTACAGAACAATCTCCTCTTTCACCCAATGAAGCAGTCAAATGTTTCTTAAATTAAGGAATCCATTTAATTAGGTCATGGAGAAAATAAAGTGCATATTCACTGTTTATGTTTCCAGCAAAAAGTTTGGACTCATCTTTAGGCTAACATATTCATTATGATAATGCCTTCTAGTCTATCACTCCCAATTATCTGGGTAACTTTATAAACACTGACAGCTTTTCCTGAAGCTAAATTCATTCAGTTTATAGTTGCATGGTATACCTTTTTAAGAAATTAATTTCTGAGAATTAAATGGCACAGTCAGAATTTAGATATAATTCATGTCTAATTATAACAACAGAGCCATCATTTAATGAGGCTCATATTATTTGTTGTGCATTGTGATGGATGTTTCATCCTTAATCTCCTTTAATTAACTCTAAGCTCTATGTGTAATGATCATCTTAGCTAAGAAAGCCAGTTCAGAGTGGCTGATGAAGACATAGTTAAGAAACAAGAGTGAATTTCAAGTCTTGATATGTCTGAATCCAAATGCCAGGGTTAGTCAATCTAGGTCACTGTTAAAGCATTTTAGAAATATTACTTTTGTACCAAGTGATGGTGCATGTCTTTATCCCAGCACTCAGGAGGCAGAGGCAGGTGGATCTCTGTGTGTTCAAGGCCAGTCTGGTCTACAGAGTTAGTTTCAGGACAACCAAGGCTGTTATACAGAGAAAACTTCTCTTGAAAAAAACAAAACCAAAAGTAATATGTAATATATGTATATATCATATATAATATATTAACATATTATATATTATTAACATATAATGACTATATATATATATATATATATATATATATATATATATATTGCTTTCACTTAGGTCTTCTGCAAATAATGTGCAAAATGAAAGTGGCTCTCACTTTGTCACTTCTTACCTTGAGTTTTCTCCTTTATTCATCTCATTCACATTCAGTCTTCATGCTCTAGTTCTCTTTGGCATATAGCCTCTGAGGGCATACAATTTCACTTACAATCAACACTAAATTTATTACTGATACTTATGGCCAACTAGGTTGATAAAAGTTACTTTACATTAGATATCTCATTCCTGTTTCTTTCTCCAAGACACAAAATAACAGGGTCTGAACTTACTAGATTTGCAAAGTCTAATTCTAGCTAATTCTTTCTTTGAGTTTTATGATGGCTGGTTGACTTACATACACAGTCAGGAAATTTTGATCTCAGTCCCATGAAATTTGAACTTCCTTTGGGGATTCCCCATTTACCTAGGGGAAGAGAAATAAGTAAAAAGAGAGCTGAGAAGAGATTAACGGCTTGACATATTGCCCAAACACTGACAGTCTTTTGCATTTAGTGTGGGCACTCTATTAAAGCAGAGAGAAGCTAGCTGCATTAGTTTTGCTTTCAAAAGCAGAAAACATCCTAGAGATTGAAAGAGGGAAATGTTCTTGATCCAGTTGGGATCTCCCATCGCCTAAGCTCTCTTTCCCTCGAACCTTGCCTTTCATTACCCCACCACCACCCACACACACACATCCAGTTTGCTCATGTAGATCTCATCATCATCTTCTCTGTTGTTGGGCAATCCCTGTGTCTTTCTTAGGGTCCTCTTTTCTAGGTAGCCTCCCTGGAGTTGTGAGTAGCAGTCTAGTCATCCTTTGTTTTACATCTAGTATCCTCCTATGAGTGAGTACATACCATGTTTGTCTTTCTGTGTCTGGGTTACTTCACTCAGGATGATTTTTTCTAGATCCATCCATTTGCCTGCAAAACTCATGATGTCATTGTTTTTCTCTGCTGAGTAGTACTCCATTGTGTATATGTACCACATTTTATTTATCCATTCTTCAGTTGAAGGGCATCTAGGTTGTTTCCAGGTTCTGGCTATTACAAATAATGCTGCTATGAACATAGCTGAGCATGTGCCCTTGTGGTATGATTGAGCATTTCTTGGGAATATGCCCAAGAGTGGTATAGCTGGGTCTTGGGGGAGATTGATTCCCAATTTTCTAAGAAAGCACCATATTGATTTCCAAAGTGACTGTACAAGCTTACATTCCCACCAGCAGTGGAGGAGAGTTCCCCTAGCTCCACATCCTCTCCAGCATAAGGTGTCTTCAGTGTTTTTGATCTTAGCCATTCTGACATGTGTAAGGTAGTATCTCAGAGTCGTTTTGATTTGCATTTCCCTGATGATTAGGGATGCTGAACAATTCCTTAAATGTCTTTCAGCCATTTGAGGGAGAACAAGGAAAAAGAGACCATGATAAATGAAGACCCCATGGGAATAGGAAGAAGCAAAGTGCTAGAGAGGTCCCCAGAAATCCACAAAGATACCTCCACAATAGACTACTGGCAATGGTTGAGAGAAAGCCCAAACTGACCTACTCTAGTGATCGGATGGCCAAACACCCTAACTGTCATGCTAGAACTCTCATCCAATGACTGATGGAAGTGGATGCAGAATTCCATGGCCAGGCTCCAGGTGGAACTCTGGGAGTCCAATCTGTGAGAAAGAGGAGGGATTGTGTAGGTGGAGAGTTTTCTCTCCAGGTCCTGCCAAGCCCTGGCAGTCCGACAGTCCACTTATAAAATAAACACACAAATGCATATATTATTTAAACTGTTTGGCCTAATGGCTCAGGCTTCTTGTTAACTGTTCTTATATCTTAAATTAACCCATTTCTATAAATCTATACCTTGCCACATGGCTTGTGGCTTACTGGCATCTTCATGTGCTGCTTGTCATGGAGGCAGCTGGCAGTGTCTCTCTGCCTCAGCCTTCCACTTCCCAGAATTCTCCTCTCTTTGTCCCACCTATACTTCCTGCCTGGCTACTGGCAAATCAGCATTTTTTTTTTCCGAGACAGGGTTTCTCTGTGTAGCTTTGCGCCTCTCCTGGAACTCACTTGGTAGCCCAGGCTGGCCTCGAACTCACAGAGATTCTCCTGGCTCTGCCTCCTGTGTGCTAGGATTAAAGGCGTGCGCCACCACCGCCCGGCTCCAATCAGCATTTTATTTATACAGAGCGATATCCATAGCACTTCCCCTTTTCTTTTTTTTAAAGGAAGGTTTTAACTTTCACATGGTAAATTACAGATAACAAAACAATTATCAAGCATGAATTGCAGTTACAATATCTAGTCTATTTATAATATCTAGTCTATTTGTATTTGGCAAAATTAAAGAAGATATCCTATCTATCCTATATTTGTGAGTCTAAGGTTTCATATCTAACTTATTTCTTATCATAACTAAGGAAAATATCTAGCTTCAACTGCATCAAAGACCTCAGAAGGATATAATACTACCTGAGAAATGGGAGAAGGATGCAAGCAACTTTTGGGAGTCTTGCAGGGTAGACACAGAAAGCTGGCAGCCTGAACAGTCATCCAATGTTCTCTTGTAAAGTTGGGGCATCTTTCTTCAGCCCACAGGGCTAGAGTCTCTCAGTCACTTCTCTCTGTGTCCTGTAGAATGTCTGCCAGTTTCCTCTGCGAAGCAGGAACCTGAAGGACCATTTCACCAAGCAAAGTTCAGTGGTCACCTCCTTATGGGTCCTGCATGTCCAGTTGATCAAGCAGTCCAGGCAAGAACAGTTTCTTGCCCAAATGGCTATTTTTGTCAAGGTGAAGATAAACTCCATATAGAGTGTCTTCGATGCCCATCCTCCTCTCTGAAGTAAATCCGGTGCTGTCAGGAGCAGACATGTCTCACTGTCCAGAAAGTTTAAATTTTTAAAACATTTTAAATGTCGTATTCTGTAGTTCTTTAAAGTATTTGAAGATTACCTATCTATCTGAAATATATCTATGTATACCTAGAAGACTTAACTAACATGGCTACAAGTATGATTATCATAGATGACTAATTATTAATCTATTTATTAATTATCCATTACAAATTTAAATGAGCTATACAAACATAATACCTTAAACAAGAGTAGAAATATACATACAGTATAACAAAATTAAGTTTAAACTTGTATCAATAAACTAAAATCTATACCAATGTAAAACATTTCAAACAAGTTGTTGCTCTTTAAAAGCAAGTTCATTAATCTATCCTTTTATCCTATCATATCTATACTCTATCCCCTTTTCTTCTTTAGAAAGAGATCACATTTATAATCAACCTGATTTAAATAAAAATACTGGTTTTTCTCTGTCCCAAACCAGAGGTCTCTTCTGATATGGGACATAAGAATCTCTTAACCTTTTTTTTTTTTTTTTTTTTTTTTTTTGCAATATGCTTGGGTTTAGAGAAGGAATGAGCCAATTCTATCTCCAAAGCCAGCTTGGTATATTTGGGAATTTGGGCGTAGCATCTCTTAGTACTTCCTGCTGGAGGGGGGTACTGTATCTTATGGGGACACAAAGAAAATTTTAGGATTATGGGCTAGTCCATGAGGGTATATCTTCTGAGCCAGTTGCCTTGAAACCATTCTGGATGTTGGATCATCTGGGCCATGGTGTCATCATAGACCTTTTAGGGGGTCTTGGCTGGTCAAACCGGATGTATATTAATCTGGAACAAATCCATATCCTCTGGCTTTCTGTGGAAACAAAAGCAGAGCCTCCTTTCCAAAGCAACACATCCTTACATCTAAATTTTGAAGTCAAGGTACCTTTAAAATATACATTTTTGTTTAACTCAACAGCTTTTACCATTAAATGTTTTTCTGCAGTTAAAAATCCCAAAGACAACACAATCCAGATTCTCTGTGTAATATCCATCTTTACGTGGCTTATTTTTTATACTACCTTTACTGTCTCTTTAAAGACTTTATTTTTAAAAACTATCTATTTCTTTATATAACTGTATATATTCCTTTTTTTCTTCCTTTCAAGCCTATGTACATTTTTATACACATTGTAAAGCATTTAAAGTCTTGTTCCATCTGAATCTGTCTTATCGTGAATCTATTGTTTTAAACTGTAACATTTCTAAGACTGAAATGGCCGCTGTGGCTGCTGGCTCTGCCCACCTCAGCTTCCCAACATTGCGGTGGTACAGTTTACTGCCAGCTCTGGGTCTGGAGCCACATGTACCATCAACTATCAGAAGCAGTTCTATCAAAGCAGCGTGTAGCCCAGAAACTTTTTTTTTTTTTTTTTTTTTTTTTTTTTTTTTTTTTTTTTACTAGCAAAGGCTAAATCCACCACACAGCAGTGTAATGTGTTGCTTGGAGACACCTCTGTGTAACATAGCATAGGTCAAGCCCACACTCACTCCACAAACCCGCCATAGAGTAGCTCAAACACGCAGGCTGCCGCTAACTTGAGAGAGACAACTAGGAAGCTTTTTTTAACTCCGTTTTAGAATCATCTTTGTCAGGTTTTAGGTGGAAACTCAAGCTGTTGGGCACCATTTGCAGCTGGAGAGTTTTCTCTCCAGGTCCCACCAAGCCCCGGCAGTCCAACAGCTCACTTATAAAATAAACACACAGACGCTTATATTATTTAAACTGTTTGGCCTAATGGCTCAGGCTTCTTGTTAACTGTTCTTATATCTTAAGTTAACCCATTTCTATAAATCTATACCTTGCCACATGGCTCGTGGCTTACCGGCATCTCCATGTGCTGCTTGTCATGGCAACTGGCAGTGTCTCTCTGCCTCAGCCTTCCACTTCCCAGAATTTTCCTCTCTTTGTCCCACCTATACTTCCTGCCTAGCTACTGGCCAATCAGCATTTTATTTATACAGAATGATATCCACAACAGGATTGTATGAGCAAGAATTGTTGCGACCATGATTGGAAAAAGCACAGGGACAGATAGCCAAACTAGTGGAAACACATGAACTATGAATCAATAACTGAGGAGCCCCCAACTGGATCAGGCCCTCTGGATAAATGAGACAGCTGATTAACTTGAACTGTTTGGGAGGCACCCAGGCAGTGGGACTGGGACCTGTCCTTAGTGCATGAGCTGGCTGTTTGGAACCTGGAACCTATGCAGGGACACTTTGCTCAACCTAGGTGAAGGGAGGAGGGGACTGGACCTGCCTGGACTGAATCTACCAAATTGAGCTGAATCCCCAGGGGAGTCCTTGCCCTGGAGGAAATGGGAATGGGGGGGACTGGGAGGGGTTGGGGGGAGGCGGGAGGAGGGAGGACAGGGGAATCTGTGACTGATATGTAAAATTAAATTAAATTATAAAATAAAAAAAAGAAAGAGAAATGATGCAAGACAGTATTCCTACCTAGGACAGTACTCTGTGTACTGTAAGGTTCTTGCTTTGAAATGTGCATGCCCCTCACCTTGGGATCTTATTGAAATGTGAACTCATTGTAGCATGTCTAGAGTGACCCCTGAGAGTGAACTCTTTCAACTAGCTCCCAGGAAGTCCTGAGGTTAATGGGCATGTGAATCCCATGATAGATTTAATCAAATTCTTCCACCCTCAGCCTATGGACCTTTAGTCTTCTTTCCCATAGCAACCTGCTAGTGTTGGGGAGTTGCAGGATGTTCACATGTGATGGCTGCCATCGTGTTCAAGCTATGAACCTCACATGTCATTGTAGTAAAATTTTATCAGTGTACCTGAAAAGAAAAACAGGGTGCTTATTCCAGCCAGGGGCCCCAAACTGAACCCTGTGAAATACTGGTTGATTCCTGGGGCAATGCTTGTCCCAAAGTGATTGACTATTTTTTTTTCTCTCATTTTAAAAAGGTGTTTCCTAGGTTCTGGTGTTCTCATCCATAGACCAAGCTGACGTTGTTCTCTCCAAACATGACTCATGTGATTGAGCCTATTCAAGATCTATTTAAAAAACCACTCAAGAGCAGCCTACCAGGGATATCTGAAACAAACAAACAAACAAACAAACAAACAAACAAACAAGCAAACAAACTGTAGCTTTCTTAGCATTCATGCTCATCAGCGGGTGCTTATGAAATCACAGCCCTGTGCAAAGAGACAGAAGCCTTGCTCTGGGAGGTTGTACACCAGCACCTATATTACAGTGAATATAACGTGCCTGTGTTTGACACACTGGTTTTAAGCATCAGTACAGTAGGTTTCTGGTCAAACATTAATGTAGAGATTGTGTGATGCTACTTCAGAGATATTGACATTATGTTGGGTAAAGGAACTTATTCTTAATTATATCTAGTCAGTTGAAGGACTTAAGAGCAAAAAGTAGGGTTTGCTGAACTGGAAGGGGTTCTATCAGGACTATAACCCTGAAATCTGCCTGAGTATTCAGCCTGCAGATAGCCTCATGGCTTTCAGGCTTAAGACTGTGACATCATCATGTTTTGAACTTTATTTCTAGGCAGCACTTTGATCTGCCCACTTTTGACCAGCCAGCTCTTGTAATTATGTGAGCCTATTTATTAGAACTTAATCTCTCACATAGACTTACACACACACACACACATATTATAAAGATATACACATGGACACACACATACACACATACTTACCTGTCTCTTGTTTGCTAAAGAACCTTTTTAGTGTCTTAGATTTTTCTTCTCATTATTCTAATGTGTGAATTGTCTCATCAAGGACCCATTGATTGAAATAATAACACTATTATTATTTCTCCCAAACATGCTGGCATCATTCTCAAATTCTACCTGCAGTACCTGGATGTTTAATGACCCTAAATTCTCTAAAGAGATAAAAGATGTGAATCAAAGGTACTTTATTATTTACTAAAATAGAGATAGAGGCCATTGCATCATATCTACAACCATATAAATTAAAGCTCTCATATCTCCACACAAGTCCACCTTTAGTATGTATTCAGCAATTTTGGGAGAGTGACTTGTATGGGGAAAACAAAACTGTATACAGGCTTGAAAAGCCAACTGGTCTGGTGTATCAACAAGTGTGGGTGGTGTATTGAGTGTAAGAGGTACCATTGTAATGGAAGGAGCAACTTAACAATGCAGTGGGTAAGACTGACTTGAGCTAGAGAAAAAAAAAATACTTTGAGTTTAGACTCACAGGAGCTTGTTGGAATGTGTACACTTAAAACTCGGCTAAGCATGTGAATCAACAAGCAGGTATAAAAAACAATGTACTGATAAAGAGGAAATCCAGATTCATCAGATCATCCTGTCCCTCTTCCTTCAGGCAATCTGCACCCAGATTTGCAGCATCTGTTACCTGTGAAGACCTTCTCCTTCATGACTGTGTGGAAAGGTTTTTTGTGACTGTTGAGCCTTCTGAGAGAGTGTGATTGCTAGCATTGCACATGAAGGTCTTTACATGGTAACATTTTACATGGTAACCCACATGGAATGATGTGATGGAAATTAACACCTTAAAATATATGTGCATGTATGTATGTATTTATATATATATGCATATATATATATATATATATATATATATATATATATATATATATATATATATAAAACACAGCCCCATTTGGGCTTTTTAAAACCACTGCTTCCTGCATCTTATGACTAAGCCTACATAATTAAGCCAAGATCACTTTTTCCACTCCACCCAAACTTCGTAAAAACCTGTTGTAATTTTTCCTTGATTTATTTGCTCTTTTGTATTATTTTTTTTTTTCAATTTGTTCAGACTAACGATTTCAAATGAAAGACTTTCACATCAATGGGTGACCCAATGATTAACTGATTCTTTTAATACTGTAAAAAGAGAAATCCATTACATGCTGGGGGATGAAGCAAAGCAGGGAGGGAGGGCACCTTTTAACAGCAGTATGCTATATTTATAGCTTTGGGCTTCGAGGTGGTGGTTGGGAGCCATGCTGGTGGTAAATGATACTCATTTGTAAGCATCAGCAATATTCACCAAGAAAAATAAAGAAGTGATTTGTGGAATCCATTAAGATGCAAGCATGAATAATAACTTGAGAGTTAGCAGTGTGGGCCTTTAACAGGTATTTGAGTTTTAAAATGCATTATACTTTGCAATTTTCAGAGCATGTGTTCTAAATGGCACGACATAGGCCCAGAATTGGTCCATGACACAAAATATTCAAATTGAAAGTTTTATTCATGTTGACCTTTCTTAACCTTTCTCTTTTATCTAGAAATGAGTCAATCGACTAACCTTTTCATAGAATATACTTTGGCCCATCAGTCTGGTGGGGAATATGGAAGAGACAAGGATTATTTGTAGATAGATTAAACAGAAGCCCTCGGGACTTAGGACAGCTCTCTTAGGGTCAACCTTTCCTTTCCAATTGTTTCCACAAATATCTCCTAACTCATTAACCAAAGTCTTCACATTTAGGATTACCTTACTTATCAGATACAAATGTGAGACACCTGCATTTATCTGGCGACCAAACTATCCTTGTATTCCTGATGACGAATGCATCCTGCAGTGCTTTTCTAGATTTGGCTATTGTAAAGGGCAAGAAAGTGTCTTCAAATAAAGATATTGTCTGCTGATTATTTTAGTCCAATATATGTTTGATACTGGGTTTATTACTTTAATGTTAAAGATAAGAAACCTCCTGCTCTTTTTCTGTTTTATTCCTTTCCTCTGGCCTCATTTCACTATACTAACAGGTATTTGCTTTCATAATAACAGAACTAAGGGGCAGTCATTGACACAGCCTTTTGGGGAATGGTCAAGTTCCTACAAGACATATCCACTTCTTGGCATACACTACCATGCTGCCCATGAAGACACCAACACTTTTAAAGGATTGAATGATACTTAAGAGTAAAGTCTGTTCCAGGGTCTTTTGCTCAACATTCAATTTTTCATGGCAAATATACTTCTGCTCAACTCTCTGGCACTGTGGTCCATGTATGGTTACACCCCCAGACTGTGGCAAAAGTATCAGCTATTTTACATTTTCTTTTAACAGAAAATCTCAAAGATCTTTGTAACAGTGATACCTTGGAGGAATGAGTGGGCTTCAATCCAAATGTTCAGAAAGTTGTGTTTCTATAATGATAAAATCATATTTTTAGGAACTGAAATCGAGTCCGTTATCTCACGATTCTCATCTTTCGCTCTGCCCCCAGTGTCTCTGCTGTCTCCTCCATTTTTGCTTCTGAAAGCGCTGGCTATCTAAGACCTACTTAGCAAGTGAAAATGTTCACTTGGTAAGGCTGCCATAACTGTGGGCAACCTCTGCTGCCAGCTCAGTACCAAGGCCAGGGCAGTCTAAAGTTTCGCTGACACTTGAAAATCTTTTGGTACTTGTAGACGGAGCTACGATCACAGGCGGAACTCATTTGATATGTGGTCACTAGTGTCCCAATCTGGCAGAGTAGCTGATGTTTAGCTTTGTGTGGGATTTGGGAGGGTGTGCAAAAGAGGAATTGTAAGCACTATCCCTAGGGGGAAACCTCAGGTGAATTGCAGTTGCCATGAGTCACTTAATAAACCTTTGGCCAAAATGCTTATGATCGTCTCTTTCCTAATTCATTATCTCTTTCCTTATGGCAATTTACACTTTGGATTTTTAGTTTGTCCTACAAAGGACCCTCAACTTCCAGCATCTTGAACAGTATAGAAAGGAGGCTTTGGACAACAGCAGAGTCCAACACAATATCATGTTGCATCAGCAACACAAAATTGTTTTATGTGATGTTTCTGGCCAAAGCTATAATGGAAGAAAATGATAACTAACTCTAGTTTTCCACTTATTTGTGGGAATTAAGTAGACCACTCTTCCATTACTTAATAATCAGAGTGGACTTAGCATTCTCAGAGGCTAATACCAAGACGCTTTTCTTAAGTCAGGTGAGTATTTAAACTTGGATGCCTCACTTATAAATGGATGTAGGTAATTTTTTTTTTCCATCAATGGGCAACTGAGTTCAAGATGGTCTCCAACACGTAGTGTCTGTGCCCTAGAGCAAAGACTTTATCAAAGTCAAATTCAGGAGTATCTTAATTTTCTAGGTAAGAGCAATCAGGGAAGCCATGAAAGCCCGTGCAGGAATGCCTTCTTGTCATGGCTCCAGCATGTGAAGATTTTGAGCTCTCAGCAGGGAAAGAAATATCTACAATATTCATTCTTCTTTGGTAGAAGCCTCCTTCCATGAAGTCTGGGCTAGCCATCCTCTTACACTGTACTCCGAGAAAGAAAGGAATAGATACTATTTTCTTTCCATCTAGTTCTTCCCCTGAAATGACTCATACACATTAGCAAAGTCATTTCATGTTCTGAAGGAGGGGACATCCTGATTCCAAATGCCACAAGTCATCGAGTTGAAACTGTTCATTCTAAACTTTTTTTTTTTTTGGTTAATTTGAAGTCTTGTCTCAGATTATTTCTTATGTCAGAGGTATAAGAACTAGAAAGGCAAAGGGGACTATGATTGTACAATGGAATCCCAGGCCTGGGTGTGGTTTTGAAGTGCTACCTCCAGACAGCAGCAAGGTGCCAGGCAGAAGGCATTAGGACCGGCAAGGTTGTCTAGACAAAGTAGGGACTGTCTGCACTTTTACTGCCCTGGGCCTGCTTTTCTTTCCCCTTGCTTTTTCCTTCCTTCTCCAGTGTGTGTTTGTATGCGTGTGTGTGTGTGTGTGTATATGTGTGTGTGCTCATGCATGCATGTGTGTGTGTGTGTGTGTATGTGTCTGTGTCTGTGTCTCTGTGTGTGTGTTTGTATGTGTTTGTATTTGTGTGTGTATGTGTGTGTATGTGTGTGTGTGTGTGTGTGTGTGTGTGTGTGTATGACCACTATTAATAGCTCCTGTGTCAGGTTCATTACAAACCACCTTCTGCAGTTTCACTAAAAGCACAAGGAGCAGACATTGTAGTTGAGATGAAGAAGGGAGATGAGCACCCCGAACTCAGGTCCTATAGTGGCCACTTGGGGTAGATTTCAAATTAACATTGCTTTACTAATGTAATCTAGACTATATTAACAACATTTCCCAAATTCTACTGGGAAGAAACTTGCATAAATAGTTTTTTTTTTTTTTTTAGTGAATCCCAATTTATTGCCTTACCCTTTACTCCCTACACACACACACACACACACACACACACACACACACACACACACACACACACACACCTCTTAAATGTAGTGTCATGAATCCCAGGCTGGCCTCAGACCATGTAGTGGAACATGAACTTGACTTGTTCATTTTCCTGTCTCCATCTCTTGAATGCTGGGATTACAGATGTGAGCCACACCGAAGTACTGAGGCTCAAAGCAAGAGCCTGCTGCATGGGAGACAAAGCACTCTATTGAATTAGTTCCAGCTCCAGCACTGTCACATCTTTTAAAGGAAATCATTTTGAATTTGCCAGAGAGATAAGAAATAAATGACGAAGTCATTGAAATTAAAGCCTTGAAATTAAACTTCTGTTGGGTATGAGGGGAATGGGTACAGAGTTCTAGAGTTGATGTTAACAATACGACATGATTATTTACTATAAGCAATCATAATAATGGTGATGACCAATGTGGTGATGATCATTACATGAGTCTTAATGCTGTCTTCTTTCTGTGTATTGGCTCATTTGATCACAAAACAAATACTGTTGATTGATTGATTAATTAATTAATATCAATTAACATTTCATGGGCACATAGGTGCATAGATCTGAATCTATGCTTTTGTATTTTCGACTGACATCTGGGTTATGCTCTTGACATCTGATGATAACACAGTGTTTCACTGAACAATGGAACAGAGAGAATGCAAGGAATTCTTGGTCATGACTATGGACTTTGTCACTGTGTTCAGATGAACAGAAAGAGTCACACTCCTTATCACTTGAGACACCACAGTCTACCTAATATATGTTGAAGGAAAGTCAAGAGTTGGCCTTTGACTAAGATGAATTTTTTATCAATTGTGTGTGTATGTGTATGTGTATATGTGTGTATGAGTGTGTGTATGTGTGTAGTGTATGTGTGTGGTGTATGTGTGTGTCTGGTGCATGTGTTTGTGTATATAGTATCTGTGTGTATATGTGTAAGTGTGTGTGTATGATGTATATTTATGTACGTGGTATGTGTGTGTGTGTGTGGTCTGTGTAGGTATGATGTGTATGGGTATGTGTGTGGTGTATGTGTTTATATGTGAGTGGTATATGTGTATGTGTCTGGTGTATGTGTTTGTGTGTGTGGTGTATTTGTGTGTGTGTGTAAGTGTGTGTGTGATGTATGTGTTGTGTATGTGTTGTATGTGTGTGTGTGATTTGTGAAGGTATGATGTGTAGGTGTGTGTGTGTGTGGTGTATTTGTGCATGTATGGTGTCTCTGTGTGTAGGGGTATGTGATCTGTGTATGTATGTTGTGTGTGTTTGTGTGTATATTCAAGTATATAAGTGTGATATTCAATGCAAGCTGGGGAACACTTAGATGTTGGTTCTTGGCCTCCACCTTGCTTGAGACAGAATCTCTTGGTATTCTCATCGCCATACAACAGGATAGCCATCCTGTTATCTCTCGGGAATTCTCTGCCTCTGCCTCCAAGCACTGGGATTACAGACATGTGAGTTCTAGGCATCCAAATTCAGGTTCCCTCTCTGTCTCCCTGTCTCTCTCTATTTATCTCTGTCTCTCTCTCCATCTCTCCATCTCTCTATCTCTATCTATCTATCTATCTATCTATCTATCTATCTATCTATCTATTTATCTATCTATCTATGAGATTGTCTTCCTCTTTGAGAGATTTGAATGCTTGGTTATTGAGCACAGGTGGTGGTGTAGAAATTCTTTTCTATTTCTCAAGTTTTGGTTGTGCTTAGCAATCCAGTTTTCAAATGAAAGATAGTGGTGTAAAGGCAGTTTCTTTGTTCCTTTGAATGAAAACAATCCAGAGGTAGGAGGCCTAGAGATGAGACTGTAGAATGGGATCATCAGAAACACAGGTTTTGCCTTGCCTCTCTTTGTAACTCCATTCTTTGGATACAGCCATCCTTCATGTCCTGTTGCATTTCCAGGTGACAGCTGGAGGTTCAGTCATTGGGTCTGACTTTCTATAGAAAGGACAAGGAATTTTGAGACAGAATAGCCAGCAAATGCCTCAAGTATTGCTGCCCACTCCAGATTTTTCAAACCCCACCCCCTTTCAAATTACACCTTATTGGCCACCTTTAGCATATGGGAGTTTGCAAATAAAGTCTTTTGGCTGGGCATATTGCCACATGGATTAAATTTGGGGTTCTATTACTATGAAAGAATGG
Organism: Peromyscus californicus insignis; assembly: GCF_007827085.1. Taxonomy (NCBI): domain Eukaryota; kingdom Metazoa; phylum Chordata; class Mammalia; order Rodentia; family Cricetidae; genus Peromyscus; species Peromyscus californicus. The sequence continues at coordinate 10,425,254 of NW_026294551.1, forward strand.
GATAATGGATATTGGATAAGCTACTTGAAGTATTAACCGCAATTAGCTAATCAAGTGCTCAGCCCCAGTGGCAGGACTTCCAATATAAATTCATTAAAATAACATCCTCATTGCTGTGTGTGGTCTGTGATCATTAACAAATAATTGGATCAGCTGCCCACTCAAGGGAGAAAGCATGGTGCATTCAGGGTTTGGAGACTCTGAGAACTGAGGAGTCTCCCGAGGACTGTTGCTCTCGGTTGGGAAAGGGAGGGATGACTCACCAGTATTAACAAATCACAGTCAACACCCTCTGAATCCATGTTCACCGAGCACCAGTCAACCAGGCAGGGGACAGATATTTTGAAGCTGTGGCTCTGCTGGCACCAAACCAGAGAGATGAGGAGAGAATGCACCTACCCCGGTATGTCAGCTTTCTTTGTAAGCTGATTGGATTTGAAATGTCTTACGAAAACAACCATATAATCATAGGACTAGGGAGAACTCAGCGGGCTTCTTCTATTGAAGCAAGACCATGTTGGTACTTTCCCCACATAGCTTTTCAGAGTAGGTGTCCAGTCAATCACACTGCATAGTCTGGGCTTATTAAACGATTTAAGAGTTTTAGCCATCTACCCTTGAATTAGCTTTAACAACCCCAGAGATTTTTCTGTCTTTCTTTTCCCTGACTCCTACTTCCTTCCAGCATTTGTGACAGGCCTAGCTAGAGGCAGAGGCGTGGCTTGGATTTCCATCCTGCTGCCTCCCCTCCAATCGGCCATGTCATGGTGGAATTTTTATTAGCCATAAATTTTTTTACTGGCTAGATTAATGTGATTGAAAGCATCACACCCAGTAAATACTGTCTGCTATTTGTTTTAGCAATACCTGTGGAAAAAGGGCAATTGGGACCCAGGCACAGCAGAGCTGGTGAAGCCATTGGCTGCACATAACTCGTTGGGGGCCCCTTTGACTGATGACCAGGGGATGCTCTTCTTCGAGGGAGGTCTGCCCAGCAAGAGGCTCCATTGGTGCATGCGGCTGCCATGTGTAGCCATGATTCACTTCACTGACTATCAAAGCTTTCTACAACTTTGCTTGCTGACTTTTGACCAGAGGTTCCCTTTCAACACAAGGAAAATCTGCCTAGAGAGAGAGACAGAGAGAGAGCACCACGGCCGGGAAATAAATGGCAGCCGTGTTCCTGGCGGTCCAGGTTTTATGGCCCGAGGCGCTCCTGCTCGAGTCTGCCCTGTGGTGCTGCCTGGTGGATGTGTTCGGTGGCATTTTATGGAGCATGGTTTATAATCAGCATGGATTATTGTAACAACAACAAGAGGGACATTCAACAAAACCTTGTTGAATGGCAAATGCCCTACACAAAACACTTTTCAGGGGCCCGGGACCCAAGTGCAGTGTTTATTAAAGCCCCTTCGGAAAGGTCCTTTCACAGAAACCTACGTTTGGAAACAGATTTTAAATGAAGGTGTGGGATCTGCAAGCCATTGGTCTCCATCTGTTTTCTCCCCTCTGACCTTGGCTGTTTGACTACCTGGTCATGACCCCTTTTTGAGTGGGGTAAATGGTCTGTACAGACAGTTGGTGGAAGCTTCACCTTTAGGCCTCCAGCTCTGCCTGGAGTCTTCTTTCTCGTTCCTTCCTGGAAGAAGAAGAAGAAAAAAGAGCCAGATTTCTCTTCTTAAAAAAAAAAAAAAAAAACACTTATAAAAGAGAAACACAAACAGAAAATGAGCCAAATTGCTAGAGGGGATCAAGAATTGAAATACAGCCTCCAAAGTTGCGTGTACAGAGAGAAACCCTAAAACATTCCCAAACCCCAACCTGGAGCGTTGATCTGCCTGAATTTCTTTAGTCTCAGGCCAGTTTCAACCATTAGAAGACTTACAATTATAAAGTTGGCAGTGGCTGCAGCCCATGGTGGCTGGAGGGGATTCACTTTGGAAATTCAGTTCCTTGGGTAGGTGGTATTGGCAAGATCATCCTGTTCCCTTGGTGCCAACTCCGAAGGCTCAGAATGCCTTTCCTGGATGGGGGTTCAGCAAGGCAAGCTGGGAAGAGGAGTCTGGACAGAGGATGAGATGGAAAAGCCAATGAGGGTGAAGATGGGAAAGCTATAGGGAGAAGGCAGAGGGATGGGAGTCATGGCGGAGAGAGGAAAAAAGAGAAGAAAGTGACTCACAGTTCAGAAGGAATAAGGGGAGTGAGAAGGGACAGGTAGAGGGGTAAGGAAGAAGTCTTTGGGAAATGGATAAAAAAAAAATCAAGAATATCTTTTTGGAAATCATAATTTTGAGTTCACAAGTTTTCTAGATAGTTTGGACTATCATCCTCCTATCTGTTCCTTGTTACAACTCTTCCGCGAACCAAGCCCGGTGCACCATGGACAGGATGAAGGTTCCCCTTTGTGGGTGTGAGTGTGAAATACCTCACTGTGGTAATTCCCCTTTCCTTCCAGTGCATTGATGGAGGAAGGCTTGATGAATCACAGAAATGGCTTTTTCCATGGCCTGCCATCCAGTCCCCCACCAGCCAGTGGCTCTAATCTCCGCCTAATGTGCAGTGTTTATTTTTCCAAGCGTGGTACCTTCTATGACTCACAGGACTCAGATGGTACTTACTAATGGGCCCTTGTACGAGTCAAGAATGTGACACACGGCGAGACACGCAGCTTAACAATCACAAACAACAGCACGGTTAATGGGGGGTGAAGCTTCGGTGACATGTGTCACACCAAAGAGCCGACGCCTCATACTCCCTGAAGCCACAGATGAAGGGTCTCCATACTGTGTAATAATGATAAAATATTGCCATCTGTTGGCATCCTGTGTAAGCAGACTCTGGCATACACAGCACTGATGATTTTCCAGGCTGCCCTTCACATTTACCCAGAGAGAGGGTGTGTAAAAAATATTGGGTTAAAAAATAATCAGAACATGAAAGGCTGAATGTCTATAACAGAGATAAATGCAACATCCTGAATGTTCAAACCAGAAGAAAGCAGAGAATATACATTGGTGCCCTTCTTGTCTCACTTAGTCCAGGCAGGCAGAAATAAAGCCACTGGAAGCAGCTGACCTGTAATTCATTGTGTCAGAGGATTGGACTTGCGATGGGATGTGTCATGGAATGGCACTAGGGACTCCAGAGTCCTTGTAGTGGGCTCAGGGAGCTTTCTATCGTGTGTGATCTTTATCACAAGAGTGATAGGTAAGGATATTAAGCTGTAAAGATCACACACAGTTCAGGGAAAATGGTAAACCATAACAATCTAAAATATCCTCCAGTATAACCATCCATAAATTCTTGGAAAAATAGACTAAACTTACTTGTAATTTTTGTTTAAGAACTTACAAGATTGAGGTGAAAATGGAGGTTGAAAATAGGTGCAAGAATCATGGCCATTCAGATGTCCAGAAAGGATTTATCAGATCTGATAATATAGATGGTGGTTATGATGTCCATTCAGGGACAGTACTATACTGTCTTTTAGGACAGAGATTTCTATAAAAGAGAGAGAGAAAGAAAGAAAGAAAGAAAGAAAGAAAGAAAGAAAGAAAGAAAGAAAGAAAGAAAGAAAGAAAGAAAAAGAAAACTGGGATCTTGGGGCTGGAGAGATGGCTTAGCAATTGAGTGCTTACTGCTCTTCCAGAGTTCCTGATTTCATTACCAGCATCCATAATAGGTAGCTCAGCTCTTCATGAATCCAGTCTTGGAGGATCCAGTGTTCTTTTCTAGCCTCTATTGGAACTGGCATACACATGGTATATGCTCACACAGATTTGCATAATATACATAAATAATAATCCATCTCTTTTTAAAAGAAAGAAAAACCCTTCATGAGATACAGATATTTGTAGTGTCCTTAAACAATCTGTAGAAAACACAATAACCTGAATCCCCAAATCTCATTTATTGTTTCCTTCCATACACAGTCATTAACTTTATGTTCATGCTTTGAAAATCACAAAAAGATAAGTAGATATAGGTAAATCCAAATTATGGAACAATTAAACATTTAAGGACCCAAGCAGGAGACAAAAGTAGGATTAATTCATGGTCATAAACTACAGTGATTCAATTAGATGTAGAAATAATGTTTTCACTTTTCCCCTTGAAATTCTTACTTTTAGGATCACAGAAACTCAGGCATTCACTTCCTAATGTAATCATTTACCTCAGATTTACATTTCTGTGTTCCACTTGGTGATCTTTGGAGGAGATAACGCATAGAAAGGTGAATCTCAATACCAGACTACAAGGAATATTTTCTGTGTAGTGTATGAGGCACAGTGTGAGGTGTGCCATTAAAATGTTCATTGATAATATTCGTCCTTTGTTCTATGAGACCTTATTACTACTCTCCCTTGCTCTCTCCCTTTATGCTTTTCCATCCAGCTTCCTAGTAATCACCCTTTTGTTTTTGTGTCCTTGTGTTTTCGTTTCTAGTTCTCATATAGGAGAGAAAATGCGATACTTAGTTTTTTTTTTTTTTTTCAGTTCGACCTATTTCACTTGACAGGATTGTCTCCAGTTCCAACCATTTTTGTGTAAATGAAGCATTTCATTCTTCTCTCTTTCTTTTTTAAATCACCAAGAAAAACGCAGATTTTTACAGTCCTGGAATATGCCACATCATTTGACTGAGGTAGTTCAAATATGGTGCCTGTAAGTTTATCATGTTAATCCTGACTCCTGCATGGGTAAGCACCATAGGCTCTGCTTTCTGGGTCATGCCACATCTCACATTGTTGAGTCCAAGAAAAAATGGGGGAACTGCCTGGAAAGATGGCTTAAGATAGGTAAAGGTGCTTGCCACTCAGCCTGGCAATCTGAGTTCAATTGAAAAACCTATGTGGTGGGAGAAAAGACTCAGCTTTACGAGGGTATAGCTGATCGCAAGAGCACATTGGCTCATTTTGCTAGTGCAAAGAAACCAGGGCAGGTAGACCAGCTGTCCAGAATCAGGGGTCTCTTAGACTTCACAAAGACTCGACGACTCCACAACAACCCTCAACTCACATTTGGACAACTGACCATTATAAAATCACCTATTTGTTTATAATTGTAGTTCAGCATCACACTTCAAGAATCTGGGTTAAACAGGATGGCTGTGCTGCAGAATTAAAGCCACAATTTCCCAAATGGTGACTGTGTTGTAAGGCTAAAAGACCAATCTATCAGCAACACTGAGAGAATACCAAACGTTGTGAGCTGTAAACATGGGTAGGTTGTTCTGGCCCGGCTCACCGTACTGAACGTGCTGACTGCTCAGCTTCTTTTCTGAAACAGAATTGGGTTTTAGTTGAATGAAGCTCTGTTTTCAGAACAGCATCTCCAGAGCCATTTCTGCCTCTGATGTTTATCAATTCATCACTGGCACACCTAAGATCTTTAACATTTAGTAGATTAAAAAAAATAAAATAAAAGTGCAGCAGCGTGCCAACAATGTCACAAACCGGGGCTTCTGCTTGGTATCACCTTCCTGGGTACAGGCTCCACTCAGAATGTTTGTTCTGTTACAATTAATCACATGCTTTTCAAATGTCAACATAATTTTCATGGTCTGGTAAAAAGTAGTATTCATAATAGAGAAAAATAATAGAGTAACCATTAAAAATTGATCTGTCACTGTTCATTTTGAAATTGTTGGTTCTGCCTGAGCAAACCATATGGAATTTTCAAAGTTTCCATCAATGTAGCCCCATATTCCTGCTTGGAAAGCCTACCTGATTCTCTGTAATCTACCAAGCTTTGCCATTAAACGGCATTGTGCTTGAATGAGTAGATGGTGGAAGAAGTACAGTAATTTTATTTTTTCAATTTTGGAAAGTCAGATCACAGTGTCTGATGGCCCTTTATGCAGAAACAGTAACTAGGCTTATAGATAATAGCAGTCATGCATTGGGAGTTCAAGTATGATAGCCATTAATAAAAAATTAACAGAATGATAAGCAGCCCGTGTATTTGTGTACTTTCTAGATGTAGGGGATTCTGTTAGGGGGTCAATTTGTCTCTGTCCAAGAATACTCTATAGGTGGCTGTGCCAAAAAGGAACTCTATATTATTTATCTCAGTAGGGGGCTTTGGAGGCAGCTATTTGTTCTATGAAAATAAATGCACTCTTTATTTAGAAAAATATCCCTCAAGAAAATAATTTCCTTGCTTGGTTAAAATGCAAATGCTCCGACCTTACACAATAATTTGCCATAGTGTCTTTGAGTCATAGGTGTTGTATAGACTAAGAGAGTCCTTTAACTGGAAACCAGTCATTTGGAATCACTAGATCTGCATTTTTCCCATGACTTTTAGGTTTCCATACAGCTAAATATTAGGCGTTATAAGGTAACCAAAATAAGTATCTACTATCAACTGTACCTTTTAAAAGAAAGTCCAAAGAATAAACACACGAAAGAGAATCAGATGATGAGACAAAATATTCAGCTCAGTGGATTTTTTAATTTAGTGATTAAATATCACCTAGCTATAATAAAATCAATGGATGTATCAGACTGACTTATGTGTGAATACCCCCATTATCATGTCAGTATAAACTATGGTAAAATTAAATGAGAATTTGAAATAATGTTGGAAAAGCCCTGTGCAGAGGTTTTAACTACTCTGCCTATGCACAGATGAATCAAGTTAGAGTTATTCAGGCATGCATTTCAGCTCACAACCCAAAGCCATTGATAGAGAGGTATAATTCCATCCATTCACTCCACTGTACTTGATCCACATACCCCTCCCCAGGATGAAATTGTCTGAATCTGGAGATGAAATCTGGAGCAAATTTGCTGAAACCTAGTGGGTCGATGGAGAAATAAAATCTATGCCCATTCAGACATAACAATTATTTCCTTTCCCAAGGATCCAGCCCAACACTGCATATGTCAACAACTGTTTCTTGACAATATGGTGACCACAAAATTTGTCACAGATTGCCATTTGGTCACATTACTTAGAAGCTAAAAATATCTAGAACCTAACTTGAAGATTTTTAGTGGCAGGTACTGATGTTTGCTGTTATTTTTTGGAGCTTTGTATTAAAGATTGACTTTCCTGAGAAGAACTGGTGTTGTTTGATGGGATGGTGAAGAGGGGCAGCTGTGTTCCCTTTTAGAAAAGCCAGTTAACAGTGTCTTAGCAACTGCTTCACTAGTGGGAGATATGACTTTCTGGTGTGTGTCAGGTCTTTGGAACTTTTTCCCCTTTCACATGTTCCCCTAAAAAATAGAGTCATCTTGAAATCCTAGAAAAATGTCTGAAAAACGTATGTTCACCAAGGGTTAAAAATATTGCAACTGCCTGGTGGTGGTGGCACACACCTTTAATCCCAGCACTCAGGAGGCAGAGCCAGGTGGATCTCTGTGAGTTCGAGGCCAGCCTGGTCTACAGAGCGAGATCCAGGACAGGCACCAAAACTACACAGAGAAACCCTGTCTCGACAAAACAAAAAACAAAACAAACAAAAAAAGAAATTGCAACTGGGTAGGGAGATGACTCAGTTGATAAAAGACTTACTGTACAGTACAAGAACCTGAGAGCAATCTCTAGAATTTACTGGGTGTGGCAGTGCATGCCTATAACCCCAGCACTGGGGTGAAGAGAAAGGGGCACCTCATGAGGACTCTTTGCTCTGATAGTCTACCTTAATTACAAGCTTAATGTTCAATAAGTGACTGCCTCAAAATCACAGTGAAAAGTATGCCAGCCAAAAGACAGGGCAACAGGCTGGGAAATGTCACCCTGTAGACTTGTTGAAACCATTGTGATCATAATTCACAACAATCATGCTTGTTTGTATCAGATCTGCATAAGACAGGTCCTGCAGACAAGTCATAGACCATGGTGAGGAGGCTCATGAAGCTCCACCCTTCACTGCTGCACTACTTGGCTATTGATAGATTCTGGGAGAGAAGAAGTCATTGTCTTTAATTGTGTACCCACTGCTGAGCCCACTAGTCTACACAGAATATCTCCAAATCTGTGGTCATATATTTACCTGAACATACAAATATCTTCATTACAAAAAAACAAAAACAAAAACAAAAACAAAAAAAAAACATCTATTAGGTATGGGCTGAATGGTCATGGTACAAGTATAATCTTTTGGAGCTATAAAAGAAAATGAAGACACACCCTGTGTCTTTGCATGGTAGGAAAGTAAGGAAGTACTGGCCAATAAGAGCCAGAGATGCTTCCATACAGAATATTTGACACGATACCATTTGTTTAAGAATGGAGGTCAGTAAAACATATCTTTAACAGCTTTTACTTGTGTAAAAAGAAGTGTAGGGATGTAGGACCATCCACTAGAGCATGGGAAACCAGCCTGTGCCTTCAAAGAAGAATGATTCTCCCTTCCGCAGTAGCCATGAATGGCTGACCAGTGACTCTCCAGTAAAGTAGTGGGGGCTAGACCATTGACCCCAACATAATTGGCCTTAGTGTGTTATTTTTTTTAAAGTTTTCTTTTTTTTTTTTAAATGACATAAAGTTAGGACAGGGAGGTGAAAAGTGGAAGACTTATATAATCAGATTTCATTACATACTGTTAAGAAATTCTAGAAAAAAAAATTATGTGACTACACAGAAACTAAGAAATACGAGTACCTGTAGGGTGAGAATGCTTAGGAAATTTACAAATTTGAAAGGATAAAAACAAGGCATTAAAATAACTTTTGGTGAGGAAGTGAGAGAGATGTTTATTATAAATGCATAAGTAGGAGTGAGAGAGTAGGAGAGAGAAAGCAAGAGGGAGCGAGAGCAATTTGGGTGTGTGTGTGTGTGTGTGTGTGTGTGTGTGTGTGTGTGTGTGTGTGTGTGTGTGTGATTTGACTTCAGCATAGCAGTCTGCCAGCCAGCTGACATTCAGCCGCATGGCAGATAGGGGAGGGGGGCTTCAGAGAAAGAGTCAGGAAACCAGGGTACAGCCAGGATATATACTTAGGTTCTGGTCAGCCACTGAAAGTAAAGGATGGAAGAGGAAAAAAAGAAAAAGTTTTGTCTTTTTGAGTCAGGACTCAGAAAGAAGGGCAGAACCTCAAGGCAGCTGGTAGGGACTGTCTAACAACTTTTTGTATTTAATAATGAAAACTGGCCATTGAACCTGTCTGATTCTTCTCCCTCTCCCACCAAAATGTCTCTTCCCAGTGAGTCCCTCCCCTACTTTTGTGTCTTCTTTTCGTCTGCGATCCACTGAGTTGAACTGGTGTTTCTTGTCCTAGCATGGTGTGTGGTGACATACATGAGTAGTTGAAAATGATCAGCCAGTGTTCATTCCACTGAAGAAGATAAAGCCACAGCCTCCAGTAATGGTTAAATGGGCCAGCTGTATCACCTCCCCCAGGGCTCAGGAAATATCCAGGAAGAAAAGGCCAAAAGAGTGTAAGAGTCACAGAGTGGGGAAATATATAGAAAAAAAGATGTCTTCTGGACATAACATAGCCATTGTGTCCATGGATTCATTGAAAGTAGGCATTTCATATGCTTTTTTTTTTTTTTTAAAAAAAAAAACACTCTCTTGAAGCCAAATAAAACATACTTCCAATGCAATTATTTAAGTAATTGAAGCATGCAAAGTAGTTGTACTCCATTCTTAGAAATTAAGTTTTAGAAATTTCAGATAATGAGAATTTACAGCCATAGTTTTCTCTTGACAGTACAGTCATGGGGTAAAATGAAATATTACTTTTTACACATCCTTTAAAAAACACATCAAATAAATTCAAAAGCTGAGGAGGCCATGGGATACAAAAGTGTGCTGAAATATTATTTTGAAAGCTAAATGTTTTCTAACTTTTATAGCATGATTTCTACTTTTCTGGAATGTTCTGTGATAATCTTAGCCCTTCATCTTGACTTGGATAATCCTGAGACGGCAGCAGACACAGATCATTCACAACATCATTCTGATGCAAAGGGAAAGGAAGACAAAGTCCCCTGTAAACCCAAAATTCTAGGGAAATTCTGGAAGAGGGCAAAGAGGGCAGATAGCAGATATCAACTTTGATGTGCAACCAGAATACCTGGGAGGCCACACCCAGATCATTTTAACTTGGTCCTTTGTGTTTGAGGCATGGTGGAAGAATAAGTATGCACACATATATGTACTAGTGTTGTGTGTGCATGTTTATACCTGCATATGATGGTACTACAGGAAACTGGCTATTATTTGAAATTACATCTAAGGTTTTTTTGTGGAGTTTTTGTATAAGACGAATAGCACAGACTCTCTTAGTAAGATATTTCTTAAATATGACTTCACTCTTACCCAGCATGCCGGGAGAATATTTCTGAGTGTTAGGCATATGGGGATTTCCAGTTATCCACTGGACCTCATGCACATCACCATGCTGAAGCTTGTAGATGGGGTAGGCAAGTACCCTAAGGCTTCCACCTACACTTGTTTTCCCAAAATACCACCTGCACCTCCAGCAAGCATGGCCCTCGTGGCTGCAGGGTTTGGATTCTTTTCCCAAAATAAGAGAGATGGAATTTTCAGTCATTTAATTTCTAAGAGGGTGACTCATCAGTGTGAAATGAGGCAAACAAACAGAAATAAAAGATAGTTTCAGATATACGATTATTCAGGACTGTCCCTTTTCCAGGCAAATGGGGCACTAGTCCTCTTCGGAGTGGCAGTTGGTCAATTGTCACCTCCATTTGTTCTTAGCTGAAAGGCTAAGAAATGATTTCATTTACCTCTTATTGTCTTTTGAGTTGATAAGCCTTGGTAATTTTATAAAGTCCCCCCCCCCCCCCCCCAGTTTGCTGGAACACTTGCTTGAATCTACAGACAGAGCTATGGGGGAAGTGGAAACCCTCTCCCTTCATCTATGAGAATGGTTTCCAATCTGCATAGGAAAATAATTCATGCTGGGGAGGAGTGAAAAGTCAACTATGAATCTGGAGTCATGATCAGTCTTTACTGGTTCCAGAAGATCTCCCAGCCAACCTCTCTGATGCTGTTAAGTCCTGTTTTTTAGTGAGTGTACAGAGCCTAGATGTTAAAGACTCCACGATGTTCCCACATTTATGAAAGTTGTTCATGTCTCAATCCTTGCCTCATACATACATCTGTTAATCATTTTAATAACAGTAGTAGCAATAATAAAAATAACCCACCTCCGATGATTTTTGTTTGGGAAGGAGCTTTACTGAACTTCAAGCTTCATTTTTCCCATAAGAGAAACAACTGGCTGTGAGACAGTGGGATTGGCTTGGGTTGTCACTTGTTTAGAGATCATGGATGATGCCTAGATGACAAACCTGATTTCCAGTCCGGGCTTGTTTTTGCCCTTCCTTTGTGACCTTTGCATCAACATTAGAAACGTTGTGACTCCACGATTTAAAGTGTATATGGGGCTCAGCAGGTAAAGTGCTTAATAGAAGGGCGTGAGTTCAGATCTCTAGCATCTGTGTGAAAGGCCAGACACAGTGGCCTGTGCCTATAATCCCAGCAATGGACAGGGACCAGAGCCGGGCAGATCCTGGGGCCTCAGTGATCAGCCAGCCTAATCAAAATAGTCGCTTCCAGGTTTAGTGAGAGACAATGTCTTGAAAAGATAAGGTAGAGCATGAGGAGAATGATAGAGGAAACCATCTACTTCTTTCCTCCATAGACAAAGGCAGGAGTGAAAATACACACACACACACACACACACACACACACACACACACACACACACACACACACGCAAAACACGGGCACACACCCATGCATGTGTGTACACACATGCGTATACACTCAAAAAGAAAACCAAATAAATAAGCCCTTCCTCTCTTAAAAATGTGTACATTATTTGTGTCAAAATGTTGTTAAATGCTCCGTTTTCTTCTTTAAAATTATGTTTTATTGGTTTTCTTACAATAAGCAATAATTATTTTATAAGCACTTATAAAAGTACTTTTAAAAGATGTAGTTATGACATCATCCTGTCTGGAAATTTCTTGAAAACAGAAAACACAAATTAAGAAAGAAAACGTAAAAGCAGGATGGAGCTGGGCCAAGGAGATTAAAGGCCGGTCTGTTTTGCTTTGCCTTTGATTTATGCTATCCCTTCTGTTGCCGTCTGTAACTCCTAACTACTGCCTTTTGACCCTCAGGAGCCAACTCACATATTCTCCTGGGTAATAGTCCTAGTGAAAAATGAGAGCCCCGGACAAGTTTTGTCCTATTGTTTACTCTGTCTGACTCATTTCTAGTTGGTTAGGCAATGGGCATGTGGTAGGCATTAACAATGCTGAAGTCTTTGGTTAGTGTGATCCACGTTGGAAGGCGTCCTACCACTAACCTCGCAAGAGTCCATTTTTTTTTTGGCATTGTGCATAAGAAAGTCAGAGACATTTTGTGGTAGCCCCTCTCCTGTTTTTCAGGTTTGAGAAGGAGCGATTTAATTTTATTTGTCTCGAACATATCAGGGGAGATCGTAGGGAGACTTGGAATTCCTAGGCAAATCAGGACTGTGAGAATAGCAGAGTCCTCCCAAAATGTGTGTGGGTGTGCGAACAACAAGCCGGTGTCAAAGACAAGAGCAGACATGGTTCTTTCCTGCCGTAAGATACAGGATCTTATCTGGAGGCGAAGGAAGCAGTCGCTATGCTTACTAAATGATCAGTCTCTGTCCATTGCAGCGAACTGCTGAAGAGTACACATTTTTTCCCTGTGTTTTCTCAGGGTGATGAAGCAAGCTAGGGAAGTCACAGACAGGAACGCGGCATGGAGTGTGTCTGAATGCTCCAGTTCCAATGTCTGTGCTTGGGTCCGTTAGCTAAGTAACTTATCCCTCAGCGTGAGTTTCCTAGGTTGATAGAAATTTTCTTTCAATCAAGGAAAGAATAGGTTGATGAGACGGAACCACTCTTCCTAGAAGGTGGAGATATTGTGGGAATATCTGGGTTGGAGCAGGTGGATCTGTTAGGATGAAATCATGGGAAGGATATTTTATGGACTTCTCATAGCAACTCAGCTCAGAAATGTTGTACGTCAAAAGAGAATTTTCCTTGATTAAGGATTTGGCTGACAGATGAAGAATTTGGCAACCACCACTTTCTCCAAGTTCTAGTGTTTTCCCAGTTCTAAGGATCTCAAGCTATATTTATTATTTTTTAATTTCTATTTTATATGTATGGGTGTTTTGCCTACACGTAATGCCTGTGTACCCTGTACATGCAATGCCTTCAGAGGCCATAAAAAAGCGTTGAAACTCCTGGACCTGGAGTTACAGATGGTTGTGAGCCACCACATGGGTTCTGGGAATCAAACCTGGGTCCTTTGTGAGAGCATCCAGTGGTGCTCTTAACCAGTGAGCTATCTCTCCAGGCCCCTAAACTTGTATTTACTGTGGTAGCAATAGACTTTGGTAGTCATGGCATGCATATGTACAATGTGAAAGATAGTTTGTGGGCTACTGTGATAATATTTACCTGCTCCAGAGGAGAATTATTACAGTCTATTCATTTTAACTTTCAATATTTATATCTCATACAGAATTAAGACAATGAAAATAATGGAGATATAGTTGGTTGCCCAAGACCACACAGTAAATCACGTGAATGCCAACAGTAGGGTCTACATTTAAAAACAAAATTTGTTGAGTATGAAGTCTAGTAACTTACCTGAAAATTGAAAATAAGTGTTTAATCTATTGATGAAATTTTGAAGAGGTTTTTGTTTTGTTTTGTTTTTTTTAACCACTTGAAGAATATTGAAGTGGAAAAGCTGTTTTGAATCATCAGGTTTCAGCCTTGACATCCACCCACAAAGGCCTAGGGCATGTTCCTAGCAGTTCCTCCATCATGATAACCTCTACAGTCAGCCAGAAAACTCTCTGGTCCAATAGTATAACAAGAGCAAAATGATCCAATATGAGACTTTATTTATCAAAATTTCACCCAGAAACTGAAAATCTAATAAAACCTGGTCACAGGGGACCTAAATAACAATTTTGTTTTACTAAATCTCTCAAGGATGCCATCAGTGAAGTTAAGGTAGTTGACATACTTGTCTTTAGTTGATTGGTTAAACTTTCCACATTCCAATACATTGTTTACAGAAAAGTTGAGGGACATGCAGTTAGTCACTTATTTAATCTCTTCCCAAAGGCTACTGTGACAGACTTGGGTGTGGAGTTAGGGTGAGTTCACTACCAGTGAAGAAGCAAAAGTCTCTGTTATAAAAATGTCCATCCTAATGCTATTAGGGATACTCCCTAGAGTGCCTTAGGTCTGCCATCTATGCTAATGCTGCCATCCAAAGGATGTAACCTCTTACAAATGTCTAGTTCAAACGCTGGCACAAGCCCTTGCATTAGCTTTCATGAATATACTGTGATCTAAAGTGAGACATGTAACTCCAGCTTTAGTCAGAGCACATGCTCTGTCAAAACGGCCATGCAAGACTGTTTTGGACTCTGTGTCTTACGGAGTCCACAACTAGCTCTTTATCATGGAGAGAGAAGAGGAGCATGAGGACATGTTCAGAGAAGTTTGTATGAGACTTTGAGTGTAACCCCTGAGCCCCCTACCTATTCTTTTATCCTGTAATCCTCCCGTGAGTCCCCTTTATCCCCTTCCACATTTTTTTATTCTACTTTCATTTCATATATACATGCATGAATTTATGTATTTAGACAAAAATCTAGAAGCCACAATGAGAAAAAACTCTGGGTATTTGTCTTTCTGAGACTGGTTTCACTCTCTTGACAGAAATATTTCTACTTGCATCTGCTTTCTTAGAAAGGACACAAACCAGCATTTTTAAGTCCTACTGCCAGCCAATTGACGTTTTCTCCTGCGGAATGTGAACCTGTGAAGTCAAGGTTCTCTATGAAATTGTTCCTTTCTTTCCTTCACCCATAGCTTCACCCCTTTGCAGGGTTTTTTTTTTTTTTTCTGTATTTCAGGATTTTGCTGCCTCAGCTGACTTCTGGATGGGGTTTAAGTGCAAAACCAATGTCCTACCTGGACTTTCAGTGAGAATTCCCACTACATACAAAGCTTGCATTTTTTTTTTTTTATGAGATTCCCATTGTAAATTTCCATGTAAACCCTCTATCTGTAATAACACCAAGGTGTTTATAGAGGCACAATTATCCGAGGACCATGAAAAGAGTGGCTGCAGAGTGAGGCACAAGGCTGCTGTTCCCCATGGAAAGGAATAAGAACCTAGTTTCGCCTGGACTAGTCTCTGTGCCAAGGTACCCAGAGACCGTGTCTTTGAAATAATCCCATTCCAGTAGTTAAAATAAATTAAGAGGTCTGCCTATTCCAGGAAGGGCCCCTAAAATGACAATTTTTTTTCACATCTTCGTGATTATTTTTTCAAAAAGGTGCTTTTAAAAACCACCTTTTTGCTAACTAAATGCACACTCCGTCCAAAAACAAGGCTGTGGCTTCGCAGGTTGTCCTGCCGAGCTTTCCAAGCGAGAATAAACAGGATGCTTTGCTTCGTTTTCCCTATTTTTCTTCATTTACAGTCGTGCCGTACCGTCTCCTCCCTCATAGCCCAAGGCAAGTTCAGATGGCGCCACCTCCATGCGGTCATACCGAGAAATGAAAATGCTTCATTCTCCTCCTTGCTTTTAACATGGAATCTGAATTTTAACACTATGTTAAAGCAAATGTGCTGAGCTTTTTATCCATACAGTGATAGGTAGGTGGGGCCAGAAAAAAAGAGAGTCCAGAGAGTGCTTAAGTAGAGCCTGTAGCTTACAAAAATTCCCAGGGTCAAATATCAGGAGGAGCTATAGAGAAGACATAAAACAAACATGAAGTGTGAATGTCATTTAATTTTGGTGGTTGGTATTCACAAGAAGAAATCCTTAGCAGGATCTTAAGATAGATGTTTGCTCGTGGATTCATAATAAAAATTAAGTAGTTACAGAGTGGACTGTCAGCATTACTATAGAAGAACTCTGCAGGGATTAGTCACGGGTCAGGCATACATGTGGACATGCACAGTGACTAGTTACCAGTGGTTTGGTAAGCCAAACACAAGCTGTTATCACTGTCTTATTATTAGTTTTACAAATAAGTCAGTCAGTGGAGGTACAGGTCAGCATCTTTATCCAACTAGCTGCATCACTTTTTAAATCTTTTTAAAAAGATTCGTACATGTAAAATACTTTGCTGGGGCTAATTATGATGTACTATCCCTTACATGACATGGTAAGAGGATAGGTCAATATTGTATTCATATTTTTATATGGTAAGCATACTAGTAATTAGTATCTGGTATCTGCATTTCATATTCTTCCCTCTTAGGAATACCGTCCAGCAGTATTCAAATGATTTTGTTTATTGGGTGCATGAATGTGTTCTTTTTTCTTAAAACAGAGTCTTCCCCAGTCTGGGGTTCCAGCTAGGCTGATGGGCTGGAGAGCTCCAGGAATCTGCCAGTTTCAATTTCTCCAGTATTGGTGTTATAATCATGTACCACTATGCCCTGCATTTTTCTCTTGGGTTCTGAGGATCAAACTCAGGTCTTTTTTCTTGCAAGATTCTTTACTGACTGAACCGCCTCCCTAGCCCTGTACTCTCTACTTAGTTCACATTATTCAACTTTTATTTTTCTAGAGACGACAATGAAACCACCCAAGGAGACACCATCTTAGAAGAGTGTATCCCAGAGACGACCATCTTTTCAATTTATGACTAAATTGATGACTGTCCATCTTACACACTCCAACTTACCTAACATTAAAGACCATCCACAACTCCCTCTGTGGCATCTCAGATCCAGAAATGATTACTGAGTGGAGCTACTCAGAGAAATTTAAAAATAATAAAGGTTTTAAAAGTTTTAAATTTGTGTGTAGAGCCATGCCTCCTGTTGGTGTGCTTATACAAAATATACAATGAAAAATAACAGAGAATCTACACTCACAGTGCTGCTGGGTACCATTTCTGCCATGCCCAAATGGGTTCCTGGCAATTAACACCTACGAGATGCCACACTGCATATCATATATAGGACATGCTGTCAGCAGAAATCAACATTTTACTTACAAAGCTCTACACCTTGGGGCTACCTAGTAGTCTAAGCTCTGCATGAAAATTAAGAAAACCAATAATTTGAGGCTGTTAAAATGAAAAAAATATAAAATATATATAAAAAAGAAAAGTACCTCAATTATTTCAGCTACAGATGAACCTCTGGGCTTTAAGATTAAGTCTCTATATTTTTCTTTTTACACAATGCTCCTATGTGGTTACTAAATCCAAAAGAGTGTCCAATTTCTTATAAGGCTTTAGGCATCCAGGGCTTGTGTAGATTAACTTTCCATTCATGAACTGTTTCATTCAGGTGTTCAGCCATATTGCAGGAAAAATAAATGAAAACTTAATATGCATTTGCATCGAGTCATTTTACCATCAATAACCTGGACTTACTGGAAAATTAGAAAGATAAACTGTAAAATTGTTTATATTCATTAGGAAAATATGTTATCCATATTTAGCAGACCTGTTCATATGGTAAAATGAATGCACACCTTTCTGTTTCTTCCACTATAAACAGACCCAGAACCAACCATCAAGTTTATATACACAACAGCTAGTTTAACTTAAATATCACTCATATTGCAGTTATGTGGTGTGTTTTGGAATTTTTGTTATTTTTTTGTTTTTACATTGAGTATAAATAAAAATTTATCATATGGTTCTCTAATTGCCAGCTGTGTAGGATATATTTTTCTTTCTGTAGAACATGGTGTTTCCTATTCAGTTTATTGTCTTGTGTTGTATAATTTTTGGGTGGACTTTTTATAACATTTACTTTTAGTCATATTCTTGCAGATATCTGAGGAGGCCAGATGAAGACCCCTGGATCTGGAGTTACAGGTCGTTGTGAGCCACCTAAAGTGAGTGCTGAGAACAGAACTCCCATCTTCTGGAAAAGCAGTAAATGTTCTTAACTGCTGAGCCATCTCTCCAGCTCCACAAAACAGCTTCTTATGAATTAGGAGAGAAGCCTTATTCTTTATAGGGTAATCCAATGGAGAGTCATACTGCACAAGAAAATGAATCTTTTTAAAAAATAGTTTAGATCTATTTGTTTTAATTTCGTGTGCATAAGTATTTTTGCATGCATGCTCATATGTGCACTATGAGCATGTCTGGCACCTGCAGAGGTCAGAAGAGGAGGCCAATTCCACTGGAACTGCAGTTGTGTACAGTTGTGAGCCACCATGTGGGTGCTAAGAAACAATCTGTGTCCTCCGTAAGAGCAGCCAATGCCTTAAGCTCTGTCAGAACTGCATATGCGGAGGACTTCTACATGGATATGAGGAAAGAAGATAGAAAGGTCCCTTGCACAGAAAGGAAAACTTGACTATGAAAACTTAAAAAGAAAACAGGTGATATTTGAGTACGTGTCATATAAAACGGCTCCAACAACACTGCATGTTCTGGCTGAATCATCCATCACCCCTTGTGACGTCAATTCACTTGCTTTGATTTAGTCCCTTTCCCTGGTGTTTGGTTGGGCTTTTGCAGAGCTTTGCTTCAGCGTGCCAACGTACTACATCATTATACACTAGTCTATGAACGTGCCCAGGAAATGAGTCTGCAGTTGGGACGTTTTGGTGTTTCACGAAGTAACAGCTATCCTACAATGCCCGGTACCTAATCATGATCCCCGCCCTAGTCCTTCAAAGACTACGGGAGGATACAGGTCATAGGTCTCTGAATATGACCATAGATTTTGTTCCAGATTTGGGCCATACCATCCTAAATATACCCTATCTTGTATCATCTTAGAAACTAAGCAGGGTTTAGACCAGATACTACTTGGATAGATGACCTTTCTTCATTAGTGCACACTATCTCCTAGGTTAGAGTTTTCCACAGTATATCTTTAAAACACTCACAACCTCCTATATATTTAAAGTGGAAACAAGAACACTTTCTTACAAGGAAACTGGGCTGAGTGATGGTTCAGTCAGTAAAATGTTTGCAAATCTGAAACCCACATTTAAACATAAAGGATGGATGTGGGTGCCCAAGGTTGTGATCCCAGCACTGGGCAGGTAGACCCGGAGGGAGGGATCTCTGGTACTTGCTGACCAGACAGTCTAGCTTACTTGATAAGTACCAAGCCAAGCAGAGACCTTGCCTGAAAAAAAGAAAAGGTAGACAGTGCCTGAGGAATGGCACTCAAGGTTGTCCTGTAGTCTACACACAAACACATAGACTACCTGTGCATACATGTGCATGAACACACACAGGAACCCACACAAGCCCAGTTTATGTAAAAGTTTAATGTTTTGTGTTCACCTAGGGGAATCTGGAAACAAAATACAACTTCATCCTTCTGCATATTAAGGATGATAAGAATTAAAATGTCTTTCAAACTATCCCCTTAATTCAGTGAGAAATGTTTAGGTGAACCAGACTTGGTGTCTCCATAATCCTCTACTTTTTGGTCTTTGTCTTTGTTTGTTTGTTTGTTTGTTTTTTCCTGCAAAAGGCCAGTGAGTGTTACAGTCATGAAGCATCTTCACTGAGTACTCAGGTTCAGAGTACCATAGTGATGACAGTCGCTTCAGGGATCACGCATGAAATTAACTCCAAACTGACTGGCCTATCACTTGCAGCCTCAGTCATAGGTTCTTCCTGTCTCATCCTGAGCACGAGAAGAAAACTGCTTTATTTGATCCACAGCATTCATCCATTTAGTGCAGACATGCCCCTCAGATAGCTCATGAAACTCCAGCAACCAGCTAGTGAGTTTCCTCAGGCAACCAAGCCTTTATCTCTCTCAAGAGCAGTGAAAGTTTCTAGGGTTTAGGTTTTGAATTGCCTGTGAAAAGGGCACTGGGAATGTCAACATAAACAGCTACTGCAGGAGCCTTGCTGGCCCAGGAAGACTTTAATGTGCAGACACTAGCCTATTGGCAGCCCAAGTTGCAAGATAATGAATATTCTTTAGACTGTCACAGCGCAAGCAGAGTAGCTGACAGTTTCCTGTCAGTCAATTGAATCATATAAATCACTTCTTTGTATCTAAACCCGGGGAAAATAACAGCAGTAAGGAAATGACAGAGGATGTGGTTATCGTGAGATAATACATCCCTGGGGAGATCAGACACACCTGTGTTACTCCACCCAGGAGAGTGATTACGGCAGGAAACCTGCACCCAGCTTCCTTCACCCCATCACACCTCGATCAGCATTAACCCCAGCTTACAAATACAGCCTGATAAAATCAGCTCACATTGCACACAGCGCGGCCTGTCCAGAAAGACAAGTGGCAAACAGCACAGGAAGCTCGGACTGTTATTATTTTTCTGACAAGGATTCTTAGATAAGAACGAATTGCAAGAACAGCAAGTGGGAGGTGGGTCGGGGGAAATGCAGTTGGGTCCTCTGGGATTAACCCTGTAAATCACACCTGCTCCATCTGGGAGAGGCTACCCCAGGGAAAGTCTTTGGGGACAAAAATAATCTTCTCTCTCAGGTTGAAGAGTTGGTGTGTATGAAATCACTCGAGGTAACAGGAAAGACAAGAGTTCTCTTTATTTCCTTTGGGTCCAAACCTGTTTTGCCTAGGAGCCTTTGGTCACGAACAACCTTTCTGCCAGGTGAAATGGAGTGTTTACAGGCATGGAAAAAAATTAAAAAGATGAAGAAGAAAGTTTTATTTCCCCTCTCTGCGCTACATGCATTTCATTACCCCAGACTCTGCAGGCTGGATGCCAGAAATGTCACATACGAAGGAAAACTAGTTAAATTAAAACAAAACCAATCCCGCCCATTTCTATTTCAATATGGAAAAAAAAATCTTTCCAAGGGTCAGTTATAAAGCAGGAGCCAAGAACCACGGCAACTGGAACTTACACGTGCAAGGGAAGTGAAGGATTCCCGCTCATTCCTTTCATCCTGTAGACACAGTGGCATGCTACAAGCTGCTTCACCACCAGCCAAAATGCTTTGGCCTTTGAGGTGGTCTGTGCACATATATGATGATCACTCTTTGGATGTAAGTTTAAGTTCCAGAGACTTCCATAAGATCAGCATGCACAAAGCGGAAGAATCCAAAGAGATGTGTGTCCTCTCATGAGTGATGATGTGTTGGCCAACAGTTTCTGGATGGTTTTGATGCCAGCACCACTGGATATGAGGTCTGTGTCAGACTTGTGGGCCTTTCAAATGCAGACATCATGTGAGAGATGAAAAGTCTTTGGAGGTGGTCAGTCTGGAGACAGGAGAATCAGTCAAGGAACACTAGGGAGATAAAGGACTCACAGCAGGATGAGAGAAAATTGGTGGCTAGTGAATACTCCAGTTCTTCATCAGGACGATGTATGGACACTCATTTTCTCATTCACCCCCAGCCCCTGGGACTATCAATTCCTTCACAGTGTCTCCTTTTCACAGTCGAGCACGATGCAGGAATGGCTTATGTCTCGTTACATTTTTTTAGTGATTACAGTATTTGAACTCATTCAAAATACAATCATTTCCAATCTACTGTCCTCTGTAGTAACTTACTTATTGGTATCCTTGAATTAAGTTTATAATTCCCCCTAAACCTATACCCGTACTTGGGGGATAGAATTTAGCTGGGCACAAGCCAAGCACATGTTGCATATACCTGGCAATCAAAGTTTGATTTCTAGAAGCTACATAAAGGTGGAAGGAGAGAATGGACTGAGTAAAATTGACCTCTGACCCTCATATGATTACCACTGTACACTTGTTTATGTGGTGAGGTGGGACGTGCAAAGAGATTGTGCTTTTCACTGCTGTCTGATTCTAGAACACTTTCCTTATTCAAGTAAATGTTAAATTTACATGATTTTATTGCTTTCTTTAAACATTAATTACACTATTAAACCCATTTCTTATTATTTGACTTAACTGGCTGTTTGTTCAATACATAGATGTGAATTGTTCCAATGGGTAATCATTCAGTGATTCATCCTCACTAAATTTGCAGTCAACAATCAGGTGGGTTGTGATTATAAATATATATCATAATTAATACAAATCTCTTTGACTATATCTATGCTTATGCAGGGCTTAACCATCAATGAATTCAGAAATCTCAAATAATTGCACTTTATATCATAAAGTATCCCCAGCAAGCATTTAAAATAGAAAATCAGTAAGACTTTATACACTCTCTTCCATCATTTTGTCCATTTTTAAAATTAACTAATTTATTTTATTTTATATGGATGGATGCTTTGCCTGCATGCAAGTTAGTGCACCATTTTTATGCATGCATCAGATCCTTTGGAACTGGAATTATAGATGGTTGTGAGCCACTATATGGGTGCTGGGAATTGAACCAGGGTCTTTTGCAAGAACGATAAGTGGATAAGTGCTCTTAAACATTGAGCCATCTCTCCAGCTTCTTTTTGTCCATTTTTATTTAAATGATGTGGGGGACGGTCAAGGACAGAGAGGGAAGAAAGGAGAGAGGGAGGGAGAGAGGCAGGGGTAGTGGAGAACTATTTTCAATTTACTCTTCCTGTGCACTGGAGGGTGTGGCACACAAATTTGTTTTCCAGTTTGTTCTAACCACCATGGTATTTTGTCTTTCCAAACTGCATCCAAGACGATCCCACTGTCAGTCCAACTCCTGGGTTTTAATTGTTCCCAGAAGCAGATGGAGGTTTTCCCCTTGCAGGGTACCCACCTACCTTGGGAAACAGTGCCCTGCTGGCTTGTTGGTGATAAGGCAGGTGCACATTCTCAGAACTTCCTGCCCCCATTTCAACACACTGCCAATTGGCAGCTTTTTAGAATAATGGCTTAGGGTTACAAAGATGTTTCTTTGTTTCCTCGGGGTTGGTGTCTGCATTCATTTCTTTTCTTCTTGTTCTTGTTTTGGAGTGATTTCCAAAGAAGTGTTCTTATCTTCCCCCTGATTATCATAAAACTGCAATTTTATTCTTCAGGTTTTGATTTGTAATATTTTAATTATCTCATTTTAAATGTTTGGCAATCATTGCCATACTTTCTTTCATGTGGTCCTGATTTACATAAAATATTGATTTTTTTTATGGTCTACACTGATATATTTGGGGAATTAATTTTAAGTGACTTCTCATGTTTCCGAAAAGTTAAAGAATAGGGACTTAAATGGCGTTTTAAATACATCAGTATCCTTTTTAAGCCTTCAGGTATTTTATTTTGTTTTGTTTTAGAAGTTGTCCATGTGTTTGCAAACAAGCTTGTACATTTTTGATTCTGTGAATCAAAAAAGCCTGTTAATGTTGCTGTTAATATTCCTAGGATTATTATTAACTTTTGCTCATCAGAAAACCTATTTGAAAACTATTTTCAGTTCTCTAAATGTCATTTAGATTTATTCTTTCTCCTTTAATAGTCTCTTCTTTCTTTCTTTCTTTTTTTTTTGTAGATTTGCTGGCAGATGCATGATGATTTCTGTTACAGTGTTTTGGGATAGTTGCTATCATATCAAGGATGAGAAAGAACTTCCTTATGTCTTGGGCACCCTCCTCATTTTAAAACCCACTTTTCTGAAGCTGTATTGCAGTTCCAGCTTGTTTTTGAGTAGTGTACTGATTGCTTTTCTCATTGCTATGACAAAAGATTGACAGCAGTGACTTAGCCATCACGTGTGTCTTAGCACACAGTTTCAGGTGGTAGGTCTAGCCCTGGATTCTGCATTTGTGCTTCTGATGTGGAGTGCAGACTAGGGAGCAGAGAGCTGTGCCCCAGTCAGATACCTTTATATCTAGTAAATAGAATTACAAAATTAAACATAGTTTTAATTTATTCCGTGATGTTCACAAATACGGGGCTTTTAGAACACTGGGGCTAGAGAGGTAGTTTAGCAGTTAAGAGCACTGATCTTGAAGTGAACCTGGCTAGATTCCCAGCATCCACATGGTGGCTCATGAGCATCTTCAACTCTAGTTTCAGGAAATCCAACACCCTCTTCTGGCCTCCTTGGGTACTGCATGCACACTGCATGCTTACATCCAAACAAAATACCTATCCACATAAAACAGTAAATCTTTCAGAAAATTGAACATAGAAATATATATACAGGGCTTTCATTTTACATAGTAATAAGAATAGAAAATAACATTTATTTAAACTTTCATTGTTGCCTCTCTAGCAATCTCTTGCTTACTATTTTGTCTGCAGGCTGCTAAACAGGAAACTTCTAGTTCTCTGTTTCCTATGCTGCAAAGAACTTCCAGAGTTCTAAATCAAATAATTATAGCCCACCAGCTTAATATCTCCCCATTTCATTTAAAGTAAAATTTAATGTTTTTACTAGGACTAACTTCTGTAACACCAAACTTGTGTCTCTTTTGTTTATTTATTGTATCTTTTAATATAAAGGGTCAATTTATTGTAATTAGCTCACAAATAAAAACATGTAGCAGCACTAATGTAGCCACCCAAACAAACACTTGCTGAATCCCACACTCTATACATCTCAATGAACTTCTGTATAATTAGAAAAACTATGAGTCATGAAAGAGGATACAAAGGTAATTGTTTTTCTAATTTCACCTATATCAAGTTTTCTTTCTTTGTGTGTGTATGTGTGTGTATTAGACAAGTGCTTAAACATGTAATTGAATGTGAATATATAAAACTCTAAGAGTACCCCACAGCTTCAGAATGGCTATTGTGACTAATTGTCTCACAGATTATTTTGGTGAATACCTCCCATCGTCTTTCATTAGTTTTTATACAATAATTTCTTCTTCAAACTATTACACAGGCATCACTCTTTCTCACTATTGAACTCCAAGTTTCCCTCTTCACCTTTCAGAGTGGTCCTCCATGACACCAAACATAGGATGGTATTCTTCACGAGATGCTTAAGTAGTTTTTTAAAAAAATCTCTATTGTATACCAGGTGTATGTCTTCATCAATGTCCTATTTTATGAATGGTTCATTAATGACCTATTTTATGAATGACAGAGTAGATACACACTGTCTGAGTTCAAATGTGAAACCTACAACCTTCTTCTGGTCATGTAACAGTGAGGATCTTCATATGGCTTGAGTCCCAGCCTTGCATGAGTTAAGACAGTGATGGACCCATTTCATAAACTGCAGGTATTTTTAGAACTATTATTACCATCATTACAGTCAAGCATTTGTTAATTAAAATGTGGGGAAGGTATCATAAAGGAAAATGTATAAAAAGGATGTGTCTTCATTCTTCTGGAAAAATCCTTAGTTGCCACTGAAGAAGAAGAAGCAATTTGAATTTTTCATTTTCTATGGGATTTTTATTTTCTGACTTCATTGAAAGCTGTCACTCTGGGAATGGAGTCAGAAGTTATTCCAATATTGGTCTAAACACTGACATCAGACAGTTACTATGATGCAAACCCCTAATAACACACGTTACATGTGCGCGCACATGCACGCGCATGCACACAAAAACTATCTGTCACACATACAATTTACAGCTTCAGATAGGAAAACTAACATAATTCAAGGTGCTAATTTCAAGCCACAAAGCATATCCTAGAAAACTCAGTAGTAAATTCTTAAAAAGTTTTATAATGTAAAACAATCTGAATATATATAGTCCTTTAATGCTTCCCTATTCCTGTGTGAAGGCTGCAAGAACTGCCCTTTGGAAAATGATGATTTCAAGTCATTTCCAAAACTCCATGTAAATAATAATAATAATAATAATAATAATAATAATAATAATAATAATAAACTGTAAAAAGCTAAAAGCAAATGTAGTTCAAAATAAAACTTAGCTGGTTACAATTCATATTCAAAGCTATTTAAGAACAAAACTAAAAAGAAAGACAAACACAGAAACAAACAAACAAACAAAAAAACCAACAATAAGGGATACACAAATAGCTGACCTTGACCAGGGGAAGAAATCCTTTCAAAGTGTCCACAGGGTTTGCACTGGGTAACAGTGAGATATGAAGTGTTCTGCAAGACTTCATTTGTAGGGCAGGTGACCAAAGTTTGAACGGTGGGCTTTAAGACAAGGCTTTGGAATTCTTTGTCTCCAGGCACCAAAGTGAGTTTTGCTTCACTGTGAGAAACAAAAAAATGCCAACAGCATTCCCCAAGAAGTTCTGATTTGAGAATAATTTGAAGAACAAATCCCAAAGTTCAGACCCCAGCGAAAAACAAACAACAAAAACATAAACACAAAAGCAAGACCAATGTGAGGTTAGAACCAAAGTCCAGAATCCAGATCTGTACAGAATTAGAGTAGAATGAAAGGAAATAGCCTTGTTCTTTCCCTCAAGTAGGATTAATAGTATCTGAGAAACCTACTTGCTGGTACCAATGTGAGGTGGTCTAATTTTAAGGCAAAAATAAAATCAAACATATATTCCAGGTCTACTTTTTTTTTTTTCTGTAACATCCACAGGAGAACAGTCCTGTGTGAACTAGAAGCTACTTTCTTCTTAATACTTGTAAAGATGTAAAAAATGCAGATTGTATTTGTTACACTGCTGTGATTGGTTGCACAGTGTCATGTCATAGCCCTTGGTTCATTTGATTACAATGAAAAAAGCTTCTTTAAAGTTCACCAGGGAGCATCCTCCCACTCTCCATACGCATTTGAGAAGCTGCAAGCATGATCATTGGCAGTGACTATTTCCCAGGTTCCCACCTCTGCTTTTCATAGTGATAATTTTTCCCAGCTTCTTGAGGATGTATAAAACATTAACTCAAGTTTTGTTTTCCCCTTTGTGGTCTTCTATCAATTCTTTACCTGCAAATGAAGTAAAATACCCAGACAAAAGCTAGTTGAGGAAGGAAGGGTTTGCTTTGGCTTATAGTCTGAGAGTACAGTCTGTCATGGTGCCTGGAATTTGAGGAGGCAGCAGGTCACACTACATCCTCAGGTGGGGAGCAGAGAGTCATGCATGCTGGCTATCACTTAACTTTCTCCTTTTTATTCAATTCAGGACTCCAGCCCAAGGCTTGGAAATGCCATAATTAGGTTGAGTTTTCCTACCTCAATTAACCCAGTTAAGATAACCCCTCACAGGGATGATTAGAGGACCGGACCATATCCTGGGCAATCCTAGAATATATTAAGTTTACAATCAACATTATGCATCGTAAGCACACTTGCCCATACTTCTTGTATAACCCCCACATTTTGCCTTGTTTTAAAAATACACATATTTGCCATATTTTTCTATTTTTCCTAACTAACAAAAAATGACGGAGTATGTGGCCATTTGTTTGTTGATATGTTCAGGACAAAGAATATAGCTGTACCTAAACTTCTGTTGAGTGAATTAATGTCTATCTAAAATTTTTAGAATACATAGATCCATCATTTAGATGAGAGTTCCCTAAAGTCCATTCCTGGAAAGGTAAAGTGCTATGTATTGTTGATAGTCTTGGGTCAAGAGAATGGTTGCATGGTCTTCACAATTCTGGGAAATGTTTGGCCGATGAAAGCTAAACAGATTCTCTACAGATGAGCTTCTCAGGCCTTCAGTAATTTATTAGCTTGTCAATGTATTTCTACCCGGTTTCCATTTGCTGGGAACTATCCTATATGATTCCATAACAGTGAACATCTACCCTGATCAAACTGCTATGGATCCTAATCTCTAGGAGTATGCAAAGAAGAGAGTCAAAGGCCTGCTTTCCTTCCAATTTATTTGAACAATGAACCCCTTTTGAGGGACATGTCATGGTACTAGTATTTCATGGAACACCCTTTGGGAAACCTGGCTCTAGCCATAAAACTAACTATTTTTAATTCAGAAACTAGTTGGGAATTTTTATGTGCAATTAGTTCCAGGCTCTGTAGTAAATGGGGACTAATAGATTATAAATAGTACCAGATAGGGTACTCCAAACTCAACTGCATTTAGGAAAAAGTAGTGGAAAAACTAGATCCCAATGGAGATATAAATCAACACTTAGTTCCAAGGGGAAACTAATGACTTCACTTACAATTCAACTTTCCAAGCCAACCTCATAAGTAAAACCCATTGTAATCAGTACAACTTGCTGTCCAATCAGAACCCAGACGCTGGGTGGTGTCATGCAGGAAGCGTCAGGATTTTGGAAGGTCATAATGATGCTGTGGAAGACACTTCCATGCTTCCCAGAGAGCTGTTTTATAGGCAGATCCATCAGGATACATGTTGTCACATACCAATCAACCCGAGTTACCCAATCACAAATATCTCAAGCTCACAGGGTATGTTTTGGAGGAAAGCCAAATGCTATTAATTAACTTTTATCTCTCTGTTGCTCTTTTTTTCCTCTCTTGCACACACATCCACATTTTTTAATGCAATAAAATTTCAGTAAACCTTAGGAATTTGATGTTTATTTTAATTAGCAATAAGCTTTTGAACAGAAAAACACACAGAGTTGTACTATATTAGCATATTGGACCACATCCCTACAAGATAAATACTAAAATTATCACGTGTCATGTTCCTTATTTACTTGTTTTCCATTATTTCTGTATTTTATTTTTTATTTCAGCTTTGGCAGAGTTACAAGATCCTCTTGAAGCCAAAGTACAGAGATGAGATAGGTTCATACTGATAGATTCTAATAGTAACTAAATTCCCAATTAAATCGAGTGATATTTCCTCTTACATTTTGATTACAATCCAAAAATATAGCAATAGATCATTAGAGAATTCACAAGGACTTTTGTCAGGGACAAGGATAGAATCTCTAGTTAGTGGAAAAATACAGACCCCCATAAGACAGGGAACTAGATCATCTTACAGTCAGGTTGCCTAGCAACAGGACATTGAGTCAGAGCCCTTGACCCTTTCACCCTGTAAACATCCTATACAAACATCCTGTTAGCTTGCCCCACCTTATGCAGATGACAGCTTCTTGCTCCCCCCACCCTGCAGGAACTATATAAACCCTCTTGGAGAAAAATAAAGTGGCACCTTGATCAGAATCTAGACTTGGTGTATTTCCTTTCTATCTCCTGTCCCTATCATTCCGTCCTTAGGGTGGTCGAGAACCCGTTGTAGCCCTGCAGGAGGGGAAGACTTTGATGTTTCCTAATACAATGAAGAAGGGCGGCATACGCCGAGTGGAAAAGACCCTAGACAAACTTATACTTTAATTCAGATAAAGTGAAGTCAAAGTGTAGCTAAATAACCAACCATAGCAACACTTACTCATAAATTGGCAAAGGAAGAGAATGAAAAGGAGAGACAGGTCATGTTCCTTTAACTCTTTACCATGTGTATTCAGTTGAGCAGTAAAGACAAAATCATTTTTGTCCAAGGGAAACTGTAGGTGAGAATGTAAACAAGCCAACAGACACTGGAAGGCTTATGGAAAAATAATACAGAAGTCATTTGGAAATAATAGATATTTTACCAGAGCTGTTGTGTCCAACAGTTTATGTTCACATTCTGCCCTCCTTGGCAATGGTCTGAAAGGCAGCTCTTTGTATTGCCATTTCATTAACAGGTAAAGTGAGACTTGATAATATTCAGTACGCCGCTTAATATCTCTTTGAGTGGAGAACTCCCGGTGAAGCTCAGCTCAATCTGACTCCATAGCTCTTTCCATCATGTCAATCCTCTACCTAAGAAATACTCATATTCACACATTTGCCATCAAATTTAAATTGCACATAGTTGATGTCCTCAAATCAGTTGTTTCTTGTGTGTGTTCAGAGAGCTAGGGTCACATCCTAGTCAATGGCTGTAAGTTAAGAAGTATGTCTGAAAATCATCAGCAAAGTAGTCACAGTGGCTCAGGAGGCTAACTGCTCTTCAATCAAGGGGATAGGTCTGATCGAAACACATGTGTATGTATGATACTCTCAAACAATAAAAAAGAGGTTATAAAATACCCATCTCATTTGATCCTAGAAAGAATGCCCAGTCTCTAAGAGAACAGCTGCCAACCTCTACCTCAGAAGCCAGGACCTGTGTATGTATGACAGTGTTATTTTCCTGCATCACTCCAGGGCCTGACAGAGCCATTCCATCACTCACGTGACAAGTTGCCCTACCTGCACATACTTGTGTGGGAATCAGTTACTGGGAGTCTGTCTGGACAGGTTGAGGCCAGAAAGGTGGATACAGAAGCAATTAAAACACATATATGACTATGCGCATGTGCAAGCACACACACACACACACACACACACACACACACACACACATACACACACACACAGAGAGAGAGAGAGAGAGAGAGAGAGAGAGAGAGAGAGAGAGAGAGAGAGAGAGAAGGAGAGGGAGAGAGAGCCCTACCGCCTACCCACTCAGACACCTGTAACTTCATTTGCAATTAATAAATTAATTAAAATGTTCTCATGGGAAAGTGTCTTACTGCAAACATAGGTTTATTGTAATGAAACTCTACCAAGAGCTGCTCTGTAATACCTATCATACCAAGAGGAGGAGTGATTGGTTAACAAACTACCCATGCAGAGCTGAGTAGTACATCTGACTGTCTAGTGTTGCCCTCTCCCTGGGGCAATGATCCTAGGCTGGCTACTGTCCACTGAAGATAAGGACTTAACTTAATGAAAAGAGAGAGAGAGGAAAGAGTGGGGCAGCCAACATCAAAAGACAGATAAATGGCAGCAATCTCCATCTAATGGCTCTGTCTTGGCAGGAATCATAGGTGACACCAAAGTGCACATTAAAATACATTGGGAAGCATTTTTTAAAAAAATTAATTATCAGAAACTTTAAGCAATGTTCATCACTACATAGTGTGTTTTTTTAATTTAAAAATTGTTTTAATTTAATTTAATTTTAATTTTAATTTAAAGTTATGTTCAGGTTACCCTGATGTGGGAGACAGGAGGTGGCTGTGTTCCTCTTCAGCATCCATTGGACTAATTGATATATTACTACATGCATAGAATCGTTTTTTAAAGATCCATTTTATTTTTGGGTCTTGCAAGTCCTGTAAGGAGAGGCAAAGTTGAGAGCCATTGGGATGAGGACACAGAAGTTTCCAGTCTGAGGAAACAAGACCAGCTTTGATCACTGTGGAGTTGGAGTTACAGGAGGTTGTGGTTGCTGCCAAAAGTGTGTGCTGGGAACTGAACTCAAGTCCTCTGCAAGAGCAGCTATGCACTCTTAACTGCTGATCCATGTCCCTAACACTGACAAGTAGATAATTTCACATCTCAGTTATAGCAATGACAGTGATCAACCAAGGTATGATTCAAGACCACTTAACTCTGGTACAATTCAAGACCACTTAACTCAACAGGACTACTAGATACAGCTACTGAATAACCTACATATTCTTTCATATAACTTTGTTTTAGTCTCTTGTTTATTGTTTATAGGTATCAGTTTTTTATATTTTTTTAAAAATAAACTTCTCAAGGAGTTCATACTATCAGATAAAGTCTTTTCCCATTGTTGACACTTAAAGCTGGACCATTCTTTCTAGAGTGAAGCATAATCTTGTGTACTATAGAATGTTGATTAGCTAGATACCATTCCTCTGATTCTGGTATGACACTAAAAGAAATATGTGTCTCTGGACATTTTAAAATGTTCTTTGAGGGAACAAAAATCATTCTTGGTGAACACACACACACACACACACACACACACACACACACACACACACACACCAAAACAAACAAAAAACCTAGAGGTTTGAGGACTTCATGCTTCTTTTCTAAATCCTTAAGGGTTATGAATATGCTGTTTTCCCACCAATCTCTCTCTACATTCATGAAAAGCCCCATAATTCTGTGCTCTTTTAATTTCATATACAGTCTGTTCTTTGCTGAGATGTTTAACTATTGTTTCTTACAGTGGCCAAATTTTCTTACATTTATACATCTGTAATGTACCACCACTAAGATACAAACTTAAGAAATCTCACTTGTCATTCTTGAAGAAAGAAAGGAGGAACTTTAGAGTTTGAAGGCATGTTGGGAGAGTAGAAGGACCATTCACTTAGCTTCTTAAACTGCTTAACCAAGTCCATGTTTCCAGAGCTGTCTGAGTTTTAGATTCCCATGCTAAAAGATGGATTGAGAATGATTTTATCTACTTAGCAGGACTTTTGTGATTATAAAATATGGTGATAGGTTAGGAAAGAAGTGTTCAACTAAATATTTATCTTCATGTCAACTAGTATGATCTATACTAATGCCTCAATTTTGTTCTTGAAAATTATGCAAATTTTTTGAGCTTCCAGCACCTAGATTTTTTTTAAGTGTCTGTACAATGTGGGATGTGATTCCCAGGTAGCAGAGGGCTTTGCTAGACACTCAGGTGTGTTTGATCAGATTTTGTTGATGGAGTAATGAGTCACAGCTGACTTTGCTTCAGTTTCTCAATCCAGTAAGTGTCTGTTGGAGCCTCTGCATCTGTGGTCATGGAATCAAGTTTCTCAGTTGTTCCATTTTGTGAAAAAAATAACCATTCTAGGACTCTGAGTCAAATAGTCGGGTACATTAAATGGAAGAAAATATTAAAACAAAAACATAGCTGCAAATTTCCATTTTGCAATGTTTCTTTGCTTGGGTAGCTCAAAAGGACAGGAAGCAGAGTTGAGGTATTTATAAGCTAAGATCTCCTCAACATATCCCTTAAAAAAACCTTACATAGCTTTTGGGAAAGTATAAATTTATCTGAACAATTACCTGAACCGTCAGAGCTCCATACCATGAAAAAACAATTATAACTAAGAATAAAAACCTTGTCATCTGTTTTCACAATAGTATCCTGCCTTTTAGACTGACCACAATGGAAGTGTTGTTAGAAAATATGGTGTTTGCTGCCATGATGAAGGTCTCAAAATTTAACAGACACCCTTGCCCTTAGACACCATCTACTATTTTGTGTTGTACTATTTGTAGACTTAGAAATGTTGCCTTTGGACATTTAATTTCTCCTACACATTTTCCATGAGTTCTACATATAATTTTTATCCTTTCTTTCTTACTTCAAAGTTACTTAATTTTTTTTAGCATCATTTATACCATGAAATAAAGACTGGAGTATAGGGAAGCAGAATGGAATAGTGGTGATCTACCAACATTACTCATCAGCCCAAAGAACAAAGATATAAGCATTTAGAAACATTATCACATATAATCATGAAAATGGTATCTTGAAATCCATTATTTTTGAAGCTAACAAAAATTGATTTAATAGGGGCCTGGAGTATAGTTCCCTTGGCAGAACGTTTACCTATTGTGGACAAAATCTTGGGTTCAATCTCTAGTATTGCATAAACCAAACAACATAGCTGTAATCCAAGCAATCAGTGAGATAGAGGCAAGAGAATCAGAATTCCAAGGTTTTCCTCAGCTACACAGTGAGTGTGAATCCATTCCTAGGGTACATGAGCTCCTGTTCTAAGAAAATTAACAAAATATTAAAAAGAAATTAATCTTATTTAAATTTCATGTTGACCTTGAAAGATATTTTATATCTATTCTCATTTGATGAAAAAAGAAACTAAAGTCTAAGGAAATTAATTAACTTAGAGGAAGGAATAATTATTGAGTTAGCTTTGCATTTCACTGTATTCTACATAAGTGTTATTTGACACATCTTCTACACTCTTCTTTTTCCTATACTTCCATCAGACCAGGGGTTGAATGATTCATGTGGGGTTCCCTATTGTCTGCTGAGTATAAGCCATCTCTGATCTCTAAGGCTAGGTTTTCGGATTCAAGACCATTTCCCATGCGTGTTTGCAAGTGGATGCTGTTGTAAGACAGGCTCCTGAATGAGGTGACAGTATCACGCTCTTTTCATCAAGAAAGCCCCTGTTATCCCAAAAGGAATAGCAGATTGGGTTATTCAAGACTTATTGAAGAATAATTACGCATTGAATGCTTTGAAACATCTTCCAAACCCCTAACAATTGTATATCAGTTTTATTCATGATGTAAATGAGGGCATGGTGGATTGATTGGCTATGGACCAGACCAGGAATTAAAAGGCCCAAGCTTACAATCATGTGATAGAGCTGAGAATCAAATCCAAGCTGAGCCCTATCAGCTAAACCACCAACAGAATTGACTTAAAGATGCCATGTCGAACTACACACTTGAAAATAGTTAATTTTTCAGTAAGTTAGAGCTCGGAATGGAGCCCAGAAATCCCCCAGGCGCAGCATCTGTGTTGTTTACTCAGGTATAGTCCGTGCTTGGGGCAACAGCGCTGCAGTCTGGTCACAGATAAGACTTCTGTTTAGAATGAGAAGTGAGCTGTCAGTTCCCCAGCAGGGCCCTGTCCTTGGCTGATGCATCCCTTGATAGTTATGTGAATTTAGAGAGCCAGGATTTAATTTGACACTATCTTTGGGAAATCTCATTAGCAATCGCGGGAACGGAGTCTCCGTCTGCTGATCCTCCCAGATAGCAAATGTGTATACCATAAACACAAGCAGTTCAGGAGTCTTAGGAAGGTACATACAGGACCTGGGGCAAGAGTGCTGACTCAACCCAGTGACTCAGGTGTGCAGGTAGGGAACACACAAGCCTGAACCTCCTTCTTCTGCTAAGGTCTGGAGACCAAGATGAAGCAGAACTCCTCCAGAAAAACAAAAACAAACACAAAGCAAACAATGTTTGTGTATAATTAATGTAATTGGGCTGAGCTGTCAGCTTCATTAAAGGAGGTGTCAGCTCTCAAGCTGACACAAGTATAGAGGATCTCCCCTGTGCAGTGACTACTGATTTAAATTCTAACACACAGCAGCTCTAGCGGTTTGGAAGGTGACACCCAAGTAACACCCATGACTTAGCACCGTACAGTGGGCCTGGAGGTAGACAAGCTTGAGTGTGAAACTCAGAGTCACAGATAGAAAAGACACGTGCAGGTCCTATGCAATGCCACAGATGTTTCTTCATCTGAAAAATGCAGAATTGAAAGGGCACTTCAAAGGGAGTTATCATCACCATTGGCAAGCGGTAAGCAAAGCATCTGACATGGTCCTTATTCACTGCCCGCCCCCCTCGCACGCACGCTCCCTTTTGGATCTTTTATTGAATGAGTGACGTCTGGGAAACTGCTTGTCAGACAACTAGCAGCTTTTGCTGGGTAAGTGTGAGTTCTAGATCAGGCAGTGCACTTTGAAACAAAGTCGCACTGTGTAGCCCAGGCTGCCCCTTCTGATGCTTCTACCTTATGGAGTGCTGGAGTTATTCACAGGAGCCGCCATGCTTGGCTCGCCCATTTTCATTCCTTACAACAATCCTAGGAGACGTGCTTGAAAATGTGTACCTATTTGCGTCTTTTTCCTTTGTTTTAAAACTTGACTCTGTGTGTGTGTGGGGGGGGGGGAGTGGGGGAGGCGATGGAGGGGGCAGGGCGTGGCGCAGTGCATGCTGTGGCTCATATGTGGAAGTCAGAGGACAGTTTCCCAGAGTTCCTTTGTTGTTGGCTGAGGTGGTCTCTCTTGCTGCTCCCCCAGCCGCACTGGGCTCTTTAGGCTTGCTAGCCTGTCAGCTTCTGGCTGACTATCCTGTGTCCTCCTCCTACATGCTTTGCCTCATCATGTTATGATTTTTTTAAACTACATTTATTCACTTATGCTGTGGGATAATCTTTCTGTATTCTCTGAATACGTATTAGTCTCCTTGGTTAATAATAAAGCTCTTTGGCCTATGGCAAGGCAGAATAAGTTTAGGCAAAACAATCAAACTAAGAACTGGGATGAAGAGAGGCAGAGTCTAGTGAGACTGGAGTGAGCTGCCCAAGAAGCAAGATGTCAGAGGACCAGTAAAGCCGCAGCCATGTGGCACTACTTAGATAAACATAATGTGGTGGTATTTTATTTGTGCTTTGATAAATAAAGCTTGCCTGGAGATCAGGGGGGAAAGGCCAGACATTTTTAGTAAACAAGAAGTCAGGCAGCACACGCCCTTAATCCCTTAGCAGGCAGGATCTCTGTGTGTTCAAGGCCACACTTGGGAACAGAGCCAAGTGTGGTGATGCACACCTTTAATCCCAGTACAAACCATAGACATGGAAGTCTGTACAGACAGACAGAAAGTGACAAGGCTTCGTAGAAAGAGGAAGTGAGGTAGCTGAGTTAAGAGAGCCAGTGAGAGGGCAGAAACACAAGGCATATAAAGCCTGGGTAGACCGGAAGCTGGAGCACTTGGAAGCTGCAGAATTGGGGAGGTGAGGTTGGCTGTGGCTTGTTCTGTTTCTCTGATCTTTCAGAATTCACCCCAATACCTTCCCCGGGGTTTGTTTTTATTAATAAGACCTTTTAAGATTTATGCTACAACAGAAATGGGGTAGTTTAATTGTAACAGCTAGTTAGCAAAAAGCCTGAGCTATTGGCTAAGCATTTTGTAATTAACACAGGTTTTTGTGTGTTTATTTCTGACTGGGCAATCAGAACAGAAAACTCCACTTCCACTTACATACTTATTCTCTCTTTCTCTCCTTTCTCCCTCCCTCCCTCCCTCCCTTACCACCCTTTGTGCATGCATACTTGTGTGACACACACACACACTCACACACACCATGGAGGAACAACTATCAGAAGTCTGCTTCCTTCCTCCCCAATGTGAGTCCTAGGGACCAAAATCAGGTCATAAGTCTTGGAAGCAAGCACCTTTACCCACTGACCATCTTGCTTGCATGCATCCATATCCAGCTTTTAAAATGTGTGCTGTACTTTTTTCATGTATTCCAGGGATCCAACTCAGGTCTTTGGATAGGCTCAACTAATGATTCCACCTGCTAAGCTGTGCCTCTGTTCCCAGTTCCCTCACTATTTTACAGTGAGACAAAGTCTATTAAAGTCTCAGTCCTAAAGAGAACGGGTAACCTAAGAAGAGGATCAGGGGAACAGGAGGCCACTTTGCTGACAATACCCTCACTCAAAAACTAACAACAGCTAATGAAAAAAGAGGCTGTGAATTTGAAAGAGAGCAAGGGGTGTGTACATGGGAGGGCTTGAAGAGAGGATAAAGAAGGGAGAAATAATGTAATGTATTATAATGTCAAAATAAAAAAATTAAAAATAACAACTCAACTTTGAATTCGAGCTTTACAAAGCCTATCCTACTATAGGTTATTTATTTTGAAATGTTATTATCTTTATGAAATATGGTTACTTAAAAAAAAACACAACCCTGGGATATGGCTCACTTACCTGATACCTATTAGATGTGCTGATTTATGTCTTGAGATGGAACTCCAAGTTACAGCATCACTCATCAATGCATAGAATAGAGTAATAAATAATTCAGAAAGGTGAAAAATCACATCCCTCCACATATAGGAGGTCAATGACCCAATTCTTTAACAATCTTTGTTTGTCTTTCAAGAGATACAAAGAAAAATGACCCAAGGATGAATTATTTTTGTCTGATTCAATCTAATGTGCGTCAGTTGTCAGTTAGTATCTCACCAAGTAGATCAACAGATATTATGGCTATTGCTGTCTTTAAATTTTTTTCACAAAGGGAAACACTTTTATGAGTATTTATAAAATGTATTAGGAGACTCTTTAATAAATCTTTTTAGTGTGTGTGTGTGTGTGTGTGTGTGTGTGTGTGTGTGTGTGTGTGTTATGCACCTGGAGATCAGAGGACAAGTGGAGGTTGGTTCTCTCCTTTCACCGTGTGAGTCCCAAGATTCAAATTCAGGTCCTCAGGCTTGGCTGCAGGTACCTTTACCCACTGAGCCATCTTACTGGCTCCCAGACTCTTATTTTTTAATATTGCTGAAAGCAAACACTTATGATTACTATATTTGCTTATGTAAAAATGTAATCAAATATTACTGAGTTGGGTGAGTGCACTAACACATAGGGAAGACATGGCATATGGAGAGATTATTGTATATGTTGGTATGTGACAAAGCCAAGAAAGAAGTTACAGTGAAGTATCTTAGGAATCCACTGGGAGTGATCTTAGGCTCAAGCACAAGCTCTGGCAGGTTTCTGTTGTCTTTTATGCTTTGTTTTTGTCTGTTTCTTTCTCTGCTTGAGGTTTGAGGTTCATGGAGAACAGTGAGACGTGCTGACTTCAAACCTATTTATGTCACACTGACTTTGTCAAAGATGTCCATTGACTCGGAGCCAGGTTTAAATTCAAACCAAAGACACCAAAATAAAATTTAACCATGGATATTTTTATGTCCGTTATAATTCTAGGAAGTAGAGGGGGATTCAGTGATTCCTGACATGACTTAATTATTATTGAGTGATCAGGAAACATCATTACATAAAATAGAGAAACATTAATCTTCAAGGTAGGGTGTAAGTATAAAAAATGATTCTAAAAAAAGGAGAAAATTTGGAGCAGTAACAGAATTATTATTCATCATTGTGCATTATGTAACTGCATATCAGATCCATATATACATGCTGTATGTTAATACCTGTTAAAGTGCTGTACAAATTCCAGTATATAATATTTTCGTTTGTAAAGCTAACCAGCTCCTTCAACGACTGAAACATTTCCATCTAACAGAGCTTCCACTTCTTTTGGCTTGCTTATGATAAGAAACACTAGCTCTCTACAATTGACAACCACTTGCAAAGGCAAAATTAGTTTTCTGCAATGGAGTCTCATTGTGTATTCATACTACCCTTAAAGGGAGGTCCTATACAGAGAAGTAGATGGCCAACAAAAACCAAAATTGGTATTTTCGAAGACTTTTTGTTTGTTTCATAATATTTTGTTTGGGCATTTTTTACTTTATTTGTCTTTTACTTATCTTTTATGGTTTCTGATTTTGAGTTACTGTGGGTTTTGTGCACCTGTGCATATGTATGAGTGTGCGAGTGTGTGTGTGTGTGTGTGTGTGTGTGTGTGTGTGTGCATGTGTGTATGATGTGTCTGTGTGAGTGTATGTGTGTTTTTGCATATGTATGTGTGTTGTATGATATTTTGTTTGTGTTCTGATAAATAAAGCTTGCCTGGAGATCAGAGTGTGGAGCTAGACACTAGTTAACCATAGAAGCTGGGCAGTGGTGGCTCACACATTTAATCCCAGCACTCGGAGGTAGAGACAGAAAGTAATAAGGCCAGGCAGAGACAGGATCTTGGTCCTTTGGGTTGGAGGATCCAGAGAGGTAAGAAATTACTGGTGGCTGCTCCTCTGCTTCTCTGATTTTTCAGGTTTTACCCTGATATCTTATTCCTGGTTTTAATTGATAAGACTAATTTAGGATCACACTTCATCTGGTGTCCCACATTGGATGTCATATATGAGCAGATATTTCTCTCCCGCCTGCCTGTTCCCAAATACCTGGCAGCTGCTTCCCAAATAATTGACTCAGAGGTTTAATATTACTTATAAATGATTGGCCAATAGCTCAGGCTTGTTACTAGCTAACTCTTACACTGAAATTAACCCATATTTCTATTTATGCTTTGCCACATGGCTCATGGCTTGTTGCCTCATTTTCTACATATGCTGCTTGCCCAGCAGCTGGCTTGCATCTCCCTGACTCTCTTGACTCCACTCTTCTTCCTCATTCTCTCTGAGTCAGGCTGTCTTGGCCAATCTCTTCTTGCCCTGCTATCAGCCAATCAGTTTTTTTTTTTTTATTAACAATGAGCACAATCCACAGCATATGTGTTTCTCATGCTTTATCCTTTTTTTTGTTTGTCTATTTACTTTGATTTATTCTGGTTGTTTTTATTGGACTGTTTGTTTTCTAAAGAGAAAGAGAAAGAAGGTGTGGAGTTGGATGGGTGGAGTAGTGGAGAGGATTTGGGAGTAGATGGGGGAACCCATAAACAGAATATATAGTATAAAAATATTTTCAAGAAAAAAATACTTAAAAATAAATCCGCAGGTGCCAGACGCTTTTGCATCCTGTTAAAAAGAATTTACACAATTCTAAACTAATCAAATTGAATTGATGATCCAATAAATGGAATTATATATCCAAAAAAGAAAACACTTTTCCCTTCAAACTGAATAGAAGAATATAAATAAACCTAAGACAAGAAAAAAAAGAGTTATTTCTAAGTGCCCCCTTCTTATTTAAATTCATCCCTTCATGCATATAAAATCATAATTATAGATTTTTGAGAACCTACTGTGTCTTTGATACGCATTGAAACCTGCCTCTAATCCGATGGGCTTCTTTTACAGTCAGTGTGGCATAATAGGTGTGAAGTCAGCCCTTTCTTACCATCCTCACCAAACCTCGAAACCAAGCAAACGAAGAAATAAACAAAACAAAATATGATAGGTTTATATCTAAGAAATCCTTGGAGTAATTCGGAAAATGGCCTTGGAGTTCAGCATGTTTAATATTGTGTGTGTGTCTGTGTGTGTATGTTTCTGTGTTTGTGTGTGTGTGTGTGTGTCTGTGTGTGTGTGTGTCTGAATATGTATGTGTGTGTGCATGTCTATGTGTGTGTATGCATGTGTGTCTGTCTGTGTGTGTCTGTATATGTATGCATGCATGTGTGTGTGTGTGTGTGTGTGTGTGTGTGTGTGTGTGTGTGTGCATATGCATGCACATGTGCTTGTGTGTGTGTGTGTATTTCCTGAGATGCTGGAGTTCAAACCTAGGGTCTTAAGCATGCTAGGTAATCACCATACCACCAAGCTTTCTTCCCAGCATAAAATTTTATAAAAGTTCATTAAAAACTATCATCTGTGTCTTAAGTACTAAAATAACTCTCATTGGAAAACAACCAAGTGGCCTTTAGCACTAGCAGGCAAAGCCTTTATGTTGTTTGTTAGAATGACAGTGGCTTTGCAAATACAACTACTCGGCACTGTTCGAAACACTCACAAGCTGCCTCACAATTCTGAGATCACACAACGATCGAGCTGTCAGTTTGCGACTTGATGCCTAGTGTAAAGCTTTCCCCCGACCAGCCAACTCCTGGGAGTAACAGGATGCTGTCTGAGTTCTAATGTCTCTATCAAGCCTTCTTTCTTCTTCCCCTACAGCTAATCTCAGCTAGAATTTCATATCTTTCTTGGCTGAGAACTCACATGATGAATCAAAGCTTCCATGGGTTTGCTATTGTCTTGTTATTTTTGAAACAACATTATTTTCCTTGGATGCAGAGAGATGTATTTTCTTTTCTCCCAAGCAAATAGATGACATCTGGTCATTCTCTCCCTGTCGGAAAGACATTCTGCTGAGGCTGAGCCCATGATCGCACGGTTGTTAAACAGCAGGGATTATCATGCAGGACAGTATTAAGTGGTATTTAACAGCAAGACCAAAGTTCTCTGTCAAATGCCTGACTTAGGGCTTCTTAACTGTTAGCATCCCAGCCTTGAGACCTTTTGCACGGAACCATTTTTCATTCTGACAACAAACTACTGTGACTATCCAGGATTTCTTTGCTAGAGCTGACAACCAAGTATTTCTGTGGCAGAAATATTGCCACAGAGTGGGGGATCAGGGGTGAAGGGGAGACGTTTTTATCCCCTTTCACTCCAAGCGCAATGACATTCCAAGCAGTAGGTGTCCTGAGTCAATGACTGGTTAATCTATTCAGTATGATCCCCTGTCTAGTCAAAACAATAGGGGGGTTGAGGGCCCGGGAGTGTAGAATATGGGCTTCACAATACCATTGTCTAAAGTGTGCACTGCCTTCTACATCTCTTCTGGGCACATTCTCATTGACGTAGGTTGGGGAGGGTGACCAGTGAGACTGTCAATTTAAGTGCCATTCTCTAAAAGGTTTTTTATTGGGGGGTATAGGGGAGAGGGAGAGGTGTTTGACAGGTCCCTAAAGTTCAAGTGCAACCATTTTATGACCGCAGTAAGACATCAGCTGTGGAACTTACGATATGATGGGTGCAAAGGCAGGAAATAAAAGAAAGAACTTAATGAAAGTTTAATCTTCTGGGGAATTTGTTCCCCTCAAAGGCATAAATTGAGTGACCTAAAACTAAATTTCCCTGTCAAAGGCTGGCATTGAGTTCATGCACATTTTACGGCTCTACTAGAAAGGGATATATTTCTTAGAATAACTATTTCTATTCTTAAGTGAATACCTGCAAATGCTTCTGGAGGCTGAGGAGTTAGCCCAGTAGATTTATTGGGGACAGCTATTGCTTCACATGTGGGATGGGGGAGCCACATGACTGCAGCTGCCCGTATCATCATCTGGTCTTTATTTTAGGTTTGTGTATCTACAATCTAGCGATGGACTAGAAACCCAAGAAACACCTTTGAACATTTTCAAAATAGATCTAGGATCTCGGATGCTTAGTCTAAACCTCAGCTTTGCATTAGAAACATTAGCACTTGGGAAGTATTGTAGCTCACAGTTTCTTTTGCTTGTGAGGGATGGCACAGGCTAGAGGTCATATAGCTCCAGGAATGACAAGTGTGGTTTTGGTTAGCACATTTAGCAGAGAAGACGACTTAGGCAGGGACAACACCAAGTCATGATCACTATTAATTACTTTGTCTGTTGTTGTAATTAAATACCCTGACAAAAGCAACCTAAGGAAGGACGGGTTTATGTGACTTACAGTTGCAGGGTGTTGTGCACCACTGCAGAGCAAAGCATGGTGGCTAGAGCTCCAGGAGGCAGCTGGTCCTGTGGCATCTCTTGCCAGGAAGCAGAAAGATATAAATGTTTGTACTCAGCCCATTTTCACTCCTCTCTCTCTCTCTCTCTCTCTCTCTCTCTCTCTCTCTCTCTCTCTCTCTCTCTCTCTCCTCTAGTTCAGGAATCTGGCCCAGGGATTGATGACACCAAGAGTAGATGGGTTCTTCTCACCTCAGCGAACCTAATCTAGGTAAGCCACCACCGGCATCATTTCACAGTTTCTCAGTCCTGCCAAGCTGACAATATTGACCATCACAGCCATCATTTAAATTTTTATAGCAGCTGGAACTTAATGGCCAAAGCCTATATTCATATCAGGGAGTAAGCCCTGCATTGTTGAATCTGTACAGCCCATTCTCCATTAAGTCTGACACATTTGGTCACCGACCAGATATGGTATTGGCAAATCTACACTGCATGGACAGACCTTTTCTGACCAATATCACGAGCAGAGTGTAGCTGGAAGTTTCTCTGGTCCTTCCTGGCCTGCAGTTGGGATGAATCTATCCCACACAGGGTCCTGCAACCTCTTATAAAATAATCACTCAGAGGCTTATATTAATAACAGACTGTATGGCCTATGGCTCAAGCTTCTTGCTAAATAGCTCTTTCATCTTAAACTAACCCATTCCTATTACTCTAGATGTTGCCACATGGCCATGGTGTTACAGGCCTGCTGGCATCTTGTTGCTTCTTTGGTGGTGGGCTCACATCTCTCCCATCCCTCCTTTCTCTTTCCTATCTCTCTCTTTGGATTTCCTGCCTGCCTCTGAGATGCCTTGCCATAGGCCAAAGCAGCTTATTTATTAACCAATGGAAACAACATATATTCACATCTTACAGAAAGTCATCCCATAGCACTTCCCCTTTTCTGCCTAATCAAAAAGAAAGTTTTAACTTAAACATAGTAAAATTACATATAACAAAACAGTTATCAAGCAAGAATTAGAGTTACAATATTTAATGTATTTGTATTTAGCAAAATTAAAGAAAATATTCTATCATCTATCTTATTTTTGTGAGTCTGAAGTTTCATATCTAATTTATCTTTTATCATAACTAAGGAAGACTATAATTATAGCTATCTAGTCTTCAACTACATCAAAGACTTGAGAAGAAATATAATAATACCCGAGAAAACAGAAAATGTAAACAAGTAATTTCCAAAATTCTTGTGAGAATAGACAGAGATAGCTGGCAGCCTGGACAGTTGCCTAAAGCTTCTCAGCATCATTGGGGCATTCAATTTAGCTATAGGTCTAGACTATCTGACAGACCATTTTCAGAAGCAGGAATTTTGAAAGACCATCTTACCCTGTCTTGGCAGAATCAGTAGTTGCTTTTCCTTGTGTCCTGCTCATCCAGAAAGGACAACATTCATACTGTCAGCAGTGAGCCAAGGGCCATTTTGTGCCAAGAAGAAGACAAGTTTCCAAAAAGAAATGTCTAGGAGCCCAACATTCTCTCAGGATCAGATCAGTGCTGCCAGGAGGAATTGTGTCTCATGTCAACAGAATTCTAAGTTATTAAAACATTTAAATGCTATATTCTCTATGTCTATGAAGTGTTTTGAAGATTACCTATCCATCTGACATATGTTTCTGTAAATCTGGAGAACCTAACTAACATAAATATAAAAATGACAAGCATTGGTGACTTTAGTTCTGTAAGTCTTATCTACCTAAGTAAGCTAGGGACTAAGGTTTCACATTAACAAGATAAACAATCTGTAAGTAGATTTACTGTATAAAGACAATGACCTCAAAATTGTGACAATACAAATATATCTTAAACAGAGGTAGAAATGTATAGTGCAATAAGCAATATGAGAACAATATCCTTAATATGTATCAATATGCAAATTATCCTAAACAGAGGTAGAACATAATATAATATGATAAATAT
The DNA here is from genome assembly GCF_007827085.1 of Peromyscus californicus insignis. Lineage (NCBI taxonomy): Eukaryota > Metazoa > Chordata > Mammalia > Rodentia > Cricetidae > Peromyscus > Peromyscus californicus. Next base: position 10,469,623 of record NW_026294551.1, read on the forward strand.
TTATTACATTTGTATCAATATATAAAATATTTCAAACAGGAGTAGGAATATATGTACAATACAACAATGTAGTTTTGTATTTGTATCAATATACAAATTATGTTAAATAGGAACATAAGAATAACTTACATTTATATCAATATACAAGAATCCATATCAGTGCAAATTATCCAAGGCTGATAGTTTGCTAAAACAGTTTACTAGTAGATAAATAATCTACCTTAATATACTATACCTATCCATTCCCCCTTTTCTTTTCTAAAGGAGAATACTGAGTCTAAATTTTATTGTTCCACCCCAACCCTATAACCATCCATCCCTAACCCTGAGAAAAATGAAACATTTGGGAGAGTTGGTATCATTTTCTTACAATTTCTTCCTGCTGTTTAGGGGCAATGGTATCTCTGTGGTGTCCTGTAAGAAAGCTTAGATAGTTAGGTTTCAATAGGGCTAGTTGTAGAGTCTGCAGCCAATCTTAGAGTAGTGGATAAGATTGTCTGAGATTCTGGCTAGCGGTGTACTATGATGGACCATCTCATCTTAGAATTGTCCAGAAGAGTTTTTATTCCAAAGCTGATCATTGAGTAATGTTCTTAGGTACAATGGCATCTTTCTGGATAGAGTAGAGACATTGTTATGGGGACCCCACCTTCCTTCTGGATTCTTCAGAGATTGCTATTGAAAAGACTTATTTCTCACTGTGGAAAACTTGAACATTATTAGTATCATAATGGAAAGTTTAAATATGTGCTGGATTGAGAAGGGATTCCCAGAAAGCAAGGAAAATTATGGGAAAAAAATAGAACCTTGACAACAATGGTCCCTAGATTATTGGTTTTCTTCTGTCACACTTTTAAATAGACTCACGTGGATTGATCTTAACAGCAGAGTGTGTCCACATGTATGTACACTGTGTCTAGGTTGCATGTAACATCTTTGTAGACTGTGCATAATATTATGTTATTGAGACAAATTTATAGAGATACTTCACAACACAAGTGATGAAAAATTTAAAATCTCTGCTTCTGATGATTAAAGTAGCAATAGCAACAGCAGATCTCAAGGTCAGTCCTAGTTACTCTCAGAGAAAATCAATGACTAGTCATTGACCGTGTAGTTTGCAAACACCTTCAGTTATTTTTCTTTGTTAATTAAGTTAAATATTGTTTCATGCCTGAGGCATTTGAAATTCTCTGATTTTGAAATCCAAATGGATTTTCAGACCTCCTGTGACTTCAGTGTCTAAGAAGAGGTTTACCAATATTCACTTTGACCAGGGCCACATGACCACTATTTGGTCAAAACCAAAGTAGAAGGTGAAATTAAATGTGGCTGGGAAAGAATTGGATTCAGAGTTATAATCACATATATGATTATTACATAAGTACCATGTACTGATTGCACCACCAGAGCTAATATATATATATATATATATTTAACAAAATTTTCACTGTTATAGTTTTTGTTAAAATAATGTTTGTCAATAATGTATGACATTAATACTTTATACTATAGCAAAAATTATGCCTTGAAATGATCAGCTCAAGGATTATTTTTGTTTATTCTATCATACATAATTATGAACAAATTGTCTTACTTTTCAGATAGTACATTTAAAAGATTAGTAATATTTTCAACAACCAGAAAATATATTTTTTAATCAATGTTAGCAATATTTTAAATATTTCTGGAAGAAACTTTGGTCTTAGAATTATTACTTATGTAAATATTTAAAACATTTCTCACCTTCAACTACTGAAAATAGCTGGCAATTTATAAGCAATTATTATTATTTTTTTGGTTAAAATTTGACCTCTAAAGATTCAAACCTACACATGATTATCTTCTTAAATTATTCTTGTCATCTGTGATCTTGAGTTGTAGCAAATGTGTATGGAATGTTAGTTTTTTGCAACACTTTCATTTTTGTTCTCTTTACACAGCAAATGCCTGTGGTCTTGTTTCCAGTTTTAGATGGCCAGTCAGTTGTGATACCAAAACATTATATGAAAATTCCAGATGTAAATTGTAGCTAAATTTTTACTGTGTCCTACCTGCCCCACAGCTGCTCAGACCCAAGTAAACACACAGAGGCTTATATTAATCAAAATTGCTTGGCCATTAGCTCAGGCTAACTACTGACTAGCTTTTACACTTAAAGTCAGCCCATTCTTGTTAAGCTATATGTTGTCACATGTTCCGTGGCTTTTTCTGTGTGCCATTACATGCTGCTCCCTAGACAGTGGGCTGGCATCTCCTGACTCAGCCTTCTTCTTCCCAGAATTCTCCTTGTCTGCTTATCCCACCTATACTTTCTGCCTGGCTACTGGCCAATCAATATTTCATTAAACCAGTGTACAAAAGCATTATCCCACAGCAGTAAACAATTTGTAAAACTTAAATTCTGCATTATTCTGAATAGTGAGATGACATCTTGTACCATCTGCCTTCAGATGGAGACATTGTTTTGTCCAGTGTTTTCTCCCCCATATGCCTTACCCTGCCTTTGGAAGCTGTCTTGATTATCAATCACATTGACTTATAGGGTTCAGGTAACCCTTATGCAGTAGCCTAACACTTTGTCATAATACTTTGTCACTGTGAAGCATCACTTCATACCATCACACAGGCACTGTACTTCTCCAATGTAGCTTCTGAGTTCTCTTTGGGGAAACTGAGACTGATTTTCCAGAGAGACAGTCCTTAGTTCTCTGGTTTTCCCATGGGACTTGGCTTGGTTGCTGCCTAACTTGGCTACAGAACATTAGTAATATGACCTACCTTCATGATCTAAGGCAAGACAGACTCCAAGTTCTATGTAAAAGTAAACCATGGAAGTCAGTCCATCACTATTTGTAAATTCCTTCCTTACTCCTTCGTCTGGGCTTCCTGTCACATTTTCTTCAGCTAGTTCCCAAGGGAGGATCTCCTCCCTTAGACCCATCTTAAATGTTGTTATACCCTTGAGTTTTCAGTCTGTTCAAAGAGACACTGGTTTGGTTAGGCTGTTTTATATTCAGGCAAGTTACATTTACTAACAGTGGAAGTTTTCTGTAAGTTCACCCAGGCATCCAAGTCATGGGAATACACAAAAAGTCAATGGTCTAGTCTTGACCTCCAGAATAACCAGGAACAAAAGGATTACCTGGAATTCAAGGAAGCCTACAGATTGTATTCCATCACTATAGTAGCTGGAACTGGAAAGAAGAACCCCTCTCAGGCCATGTATTTTACAGAACCCCTTGGCCTTCCTCTGGATCCACTGTTCTCTACAAGGCAAGGCATCTACAAGGCAAGGCATCTACAATGCAAACACACTCAGGTAGAGTCTGTACCTCGCTTTCCATAGACCAAATTTTCTGTGGCCCTTAATTCTCTCTTAATGATAAAGACCCCTCTTTCAGGTTCTCCATGAAAACAATCAAGAAGCAACTGTCTGTGGAAGCATCAAGTTTGGATGTGTTAGTTGAGTCTTTTGTGTACTTGAATGTGAGATCTCTTAGTGTCCCATGGGAAGGAGATGAATCAGAGAAGAGGGAACAGATCTCAACCAGGAAAGAGAATTTGCCCATTACCATGAAGCAGCATTCTGGCAGAAGAGAATAAGAATTCTACACATTTAAGATTTTGATTTTTTTTTTCTCGTCTACCTTAGAGTCTTTGTAAAGGTACATTCAGTCAATCAGAGTCTTTGTAAAGGCACATTCAGCCAATCAGAAAGGGGGCTCATATCTTATTACTCAGTCTACTGATTTGATTAACGATTTTAGAAAATATTTTTTAGTTCTTATTTATTTTTATGTGTATGAATGTTTTGCCTCCATTTGTGCCTGTGTAAAATGTAGATGCAGTGCCTGTTGGAGGTCAGAAGAGGGTCTCAGAGCCCCTTGGTTTGGAGTTATGGACAATTGCTTGTCCTCAGGTGGGTGCTGAGATTTGAACCTGTGTCCTCTGCAAGAGCAGCCAGTGTTGTTAACTGCTAAGCCATTTCTCCAGATGCACAATTTTAAAATATATGAATAGACGATATATTATGTTATGTTTATATTCTTATCCCATATAGAAACTTAAGGGAGTACTGAAACCAGATAGGAGATACATATTTATAATTTTGCCAAGGCTAGAAATTGAATTCTTCACTTGATTGTGACAGGGTATTATATCAGCCAGCTCCATAATTCTTAGCGATGAACTGTTAATAGTACTTCCTACCAACCCCAACTCCATAGTTCCCCAAATGACCAAGTGGCTTTGATGGATCAGATGACCAGAGCCTGATCTTTGCTACACAGAGGCCATATAATGCCTAACACAACCTTACAGAATGAAGTGTTACCTTGCCTAATTTATCAGTGATAAGTTAATAAAGAAACACAAGACTAGAGAAAAGATAAATATACTATGAGCCACCAAACATCTACTGCTTGTCCCAGCAAATGTGTTTACTTACAGGATGTGGTAGTTTGACTGTAATTTTGGCCCCCAAAATCTTCTAGGGAGTAGCACCATTAGCCGATATGACTTTATTGGAGAGGTATGGTCTTGTTGGAGGAAGTGTTTCCCTGTGGGGGCGGGCTTTGAAGTTCCTCTGCCTAGGATACTGCCCAGTGTCTCAGTCTTCTTCCTGTTGCCTGTAAGATGCAGGACTCTCAGCTACTTCTCTAGCACCATGTCTGCCTGCACATTGCCATGCTCCCCATCATCATGATAATGGACTGAAACTCTAAAACTTTAAGTGAGCCACCCCAATGAAATGTTTTCATTTATTAAAGTTGCCATGGTCACAGTGTCTCTTCATAGCAACAGAAAACCTAATGAAGACACAGGATGATACCATTCATTATATTTTAGGATATCAGCCCATAAGCTTCCATTTCCTTGAGAGCAATAGATAAAACAGTCATCCAAGGAAGAGCCCACTGAATATTAAGACATGTATTACATCCATTTTTCCATGCAAGACATTTTAGCCTGATCACAAAGCCCTCATATTTTTAGTCATCTGTGTCATACATGCACCACTGAAGGTTTTTATATGTTTTGTTGTTTATAATTTACTTTATAATTCCAAAGTGTTAACAGTGTATTATTTTAATCACACCCAGAGGCTCTTAATTAACATATGAAGTGTCTTAATTTGTAATGGAGATCCTAGAACTGTTAGTGTGTGAAAGGTCCTCATTGGGGGCGGGGGGTGGTTCTCTCCTGAATAGATTTGAAAAGCCATCACCTGGATCCTCTAAGTAGCCTAGAGCTTATGACAAATGAGCTTTTTTCAGCAAAATCAGTGCTAATAATGTGGATTGGAACTGCCATGGTGTGAATAGGAAAGTTCTCAGGAGCTCCCCTGGGGCTTTGTGTTCTGTTATTCCAGGGGTAATTGTCTAACCAAATAAGAAAGTTAAGCAGGTCCTATGGCTAAGGTAGCAAAGTAGCATTTCCCTCAGGAGAGAAATGCACCATATATGTTGGAAAAGCTGGGATACTGAAGAGTTTAGGACACAGGAAGGCAACTTAGGAGTCTGTTATTCAATATCAAAAAGATTTGGTCTGATTACATTTCAAGTGATGCCACCGTCCTCTAGAGTAGAGGAAGCAACTTATTCAGCCCTATCAAGTCTTATTCATGAGATCAACTAGCTTTCTACTCCACATACACAACTAACCTGGCTCCCAGTGGCATGAATTTCCACTAGTAGTTGCACACTGTTAGGTGGCAGGAAGATTGTCTTGTTCCCTTCACTTGGCTTGTGTGTCTTCAGTGTACCAGGGAATATTCTTGCCTTTTCAGTCCACTTTCCCATTCCATTCTAAAAATAATACAGATGAATGCATCACACTCATAGTGGACTGCTGCACTTCCCACACTCATATACACCCACACATATGTGCACACACACACACACACACAATAAAGAATGAATAATAAATACCTTTGGAAGATAAAATTAGATGACTGATAATTTTAGCATTGATGAAAAGAATTTGAGTGGAAAGGAATCTGCAGAGGAAGCTATTTATGTAACTTAAAAAGTTATTTACATTGACCAAGTTTAAGACTGGAGCATAGAAAGATAATATTAATTTATTTTGTAGATCAGACAAATTGTTTCACACTGTCACTTAAGAATCAAGCACCTATTGGAGAAACTATATACGCAACAAATTTAGATGACCTGGGAAGATGGTGTAGCACATGGAATTATGGGAAAAAAAAACCCTTAAGGCCAAAGGGAAGACTTGAAAGCAGGGATTAGGAAGTTGGCCAACTTTCAGGAAGAGATCAATACAGATCAATAAGACCATGTTCTTTGGGATGGCAATTGATATGGACAGCCAAGTTTCTATAAATCAACAGTGTCCCCATAGTAGAAAATTCTGTTAGCCCTGAGTTTGGAGGAATTCAGCATTAAAAAAAAAAATAGTAGTTCAAATACTTGTAAGAAACAATGCCCTCTGAATTACATGTGTACATGCATTTATGCATGTGCACATGAGTGTGCACGCACGTGTGTGTGTGTGTGTGTGTGTGTGTGTGTGTGTGTGTGTGTGTGTGTGTGTGTGTGGAGTCCAGAGTCACGTGCTAAGAATATGAACTTTGTTACCATTGCATCTCAGCACATGTGGTAAAGAAATCACTCAAGCTGGCTGCTTTTGTGGCTAATAGCCGAACACTTGCTTTTACCTGTGACTAGATTCTTTGACAGCCCCTCTTTTGAACAGATTTCAACTCTTCCGCCTCTGCCAGTCAAAAAAGTCAGACCTGAACTCTTTTATACCCTGCAGGGTAGAGAGATCCCCAAATTAAAGAAATATGGTTGTTTTTCCATTGCTTTTCCCTCTTAATGTTTACCATTATTATTTTTCAATCCCTCACACCCAAATGACTGGAGCTTTCTCTTAGCTTCACCCTTGCTGAGACATGCTAAAACTCTGCAGAGATTTTTAGAACTTTATTTTAACAGCCTGGTTCTGAAGTTAAAATATGTGGCTCTAACCAAAGGGAACCTGTCTTTCATCTCCTCCTTTGGAAGAAGCTCTGTGTATTACAGGAGACACAATTTATTACATGATCTTTTTGGGTAACTCGTCAGCTATTGAAATGTGTTCCTTTAGCCTTCTAGAGATAAGCTGTAATGGTGTGTATAGAATCAACACAGAGCCTTATTACTATGAAATGCCCTTGGCATGGACAGCCCTTTTAGGACACCAAAGTTGTGGCTGAAGCCAATAGGAAGAGAAAGATGGTGAATCTACAAGCAGGAGGAAGAGGAAAGAGGAGCTATCACAGGTCAACAAGGAATGTCTACTAGTTCCTCTGGAGTTTCTGAATGTCCCAGCATCACTGCTGTTCGGGAGAGACTTTTCACTAATGCTTACTAATAGGCCTTTTGAAAAACATCTTTTTGTAGGTACTTTATGATTCGATATAGAGACTTAGTGAGTTTTTCTAGATAGAAAGCAAGAATTTGACTTATGGATTGAAGTTATTTGTAATTTCAAGGAAAAAAATTTCTGGGTCCAGTCCAGTTTGATTCAATTAACCTATGAACAAGTTGTGAGATCCAAGCATATACTGGGATACAAGGCATGTTCCACCATGCCCAGCTGAAGACTGACCTCTCTAGTTGATTATTATCTGTGATAGAAACTGACAGCCTGGTTTGAACATAGTCTTTTCTTTCCAAATAAGAAATATACTTCATAGAAACTCAGGATATAGCTTAACCTTACGGTTTACTACCTGGTTTTCTTTGATCTGGAAAGACATATCTCCATGGTCTTTTGATAAAGCTCCCACGGTAGACTGGCTCATGTAGGGTTTTGTCTTAACTAAGCATTATAGCTAGTATCACAGACACCAAAGTCTGGAAACATGAACTTCAATCTGGCCCTACCATGTGTGGCAGTGAGCTTGGAGGATATTTTAGTGCATGAATGTGACTGGATTCTGTTTCTCTCTCTCTCTCTCTCTCTCTCTCTCTCTCTCTCTCTCTCTCTCTCTCTCTCTTTCTCTCTCTGTGTGTGTGTGTGTGTGTGTGTGTGTGTGTGTGCGTGTGTGCACGCATGTGTATATACATGTGCATGAGTGACTGTGTATATGGTTTACATATGTATAGTGTATGTGTGCATGATTCATATCAATGTGTGTGTTCAAGCTTGCGTACTTGTCTGTATATCTATACGTCAAAAAAGGATATTGCTGCTCTGCTCTATTACTTTACCTGCTGAGACAGGCTCTCTTGATGAAGCTGGAGCTAGGCTAGCAGCCAGCGAGACCCAGAAATCCTCCCATTTCCACCCTGATATTTGAACTCAGACCCTCATACTTGTAAGCAAGAACTTTACCGACTTGAACAATTTCCCTAGGCCCTATTTTTAATATTTAAAGTTAAAATTTTGTACTCTGATATTTCTTTAATTTTTAGAAGATTTTAGTTTTAATGATGTGTATATGTGTCCATAAGGAGGAATTTTACCTGCATTTGAGTGCATGCATCTGTGGAGGCCAGAAGAAAGTAACAGATTGCCCTGGGGCTGGAGTTACAGGGAGTTGTGATCTATCCAGCATGGGTGCTGGGAACTGAACTTGTGTTCTCTGCAACATCAGTACATGCTCTTAACCACTAAGTCATCTCTCCATCCCCTCATTTAATATTTTCATTAGTGAAAAAACCCTAAATCAGATGCCAAACCATCGATTCCATAATGTCTCTGGGAAAATCAATAAAAATTGTTTATGTAATTACTTATTAGGCAATTCAAATCTGAAATCTCAAAAAGTCATTTTTTTCAAGTTTATGAAATTAAAGATGTTTTTATCAGCCAATGATAATTAATTATCTTTTGAGTCATCATCTTACTATGCAAACCTGGTTGGTTTGATACTTACTGCATAGTGACAATTGATTTCAAATTCAAGGCAGTCTTCTTTTCTCAGCTTCCCAAGTATTACAGTCATATGCCTCAATGCTCAGAGGAAATTAAAGTTAAGTAAAACTAAAATTAATTGTGACTTACTGAGTGCCTCATGCTTACTCATGAGGCCAGTTACAGTCACAATAGTATTTTATACACCAGGAGAAAAATACAGTAGCCAAACAGAGTAACTGCTTCACTGTGTCCATGCGAGCAGCTTTGTGTAAACACAATGGGCCAAGCAAGAGTGATCACAACTCACCAAGATCTTCTCTCAAATTAAAGGAGAAAAGCTTCCAGGTTCTAAAGTCCTGTGTAGTACCCCTGACTTGCATTTCTGGGATCCTCCTAGGCAGTTCTGTCCAGTAGTACAGTCATTGTGCTAGCTGAAGGAATGAATTTTTCAAACTCTCAAGAGGAAAGAAAGAAATCAAGGACAATCTTTGTTTAAGAAGTTGGATTCATATAAAGTGCAGCTGCACATTGTCCTATGAGTGTACCTTGGGGGGAGACATTTAGTGTGCTTGGATTTTCCTTGATCATACTACATCAAAATCCATTCATAAAACTCCCTGAGGAGTGGAGGGTACTCTGTACAGGATGCAATGATCTGGATATTGAGCATTTATGGGCAAGACTGTCTGATTTCTGCCTCAGGAATATACTCCTAGTTGCAACATCTTGAAAACATTATTCTATCAATAATCTAAGCCTACACGGGCCCCTCTCTATCTCCATGAAGGTGACAAGTGTGCAGGAAATATATTACCTTGCAACTCCCAGGATAACTGCTGCATCCCTGCAACTTCATGAGTACTTTCCTTGAGGGAACACATAATGCATCACGTGGCATTTAGAATTCAGCCTTTGATTGACAAATCTGAGCTGTTTCTATGCCTTAAATGACCTGAAGCCTTTTTAGATGAAATCATCCATGCTCCTTTCCATAAGCCATCTGCTGCACAACCAAGTTTGAAAAGTAGTATGTAGTGTCTGAAGAGATAGCTCAGTGGGTAAGAGTGCATCCTGCACAAGACTGAGGACCTGAGTTCAAATCCTCAGTACCCACATAAAAAAGTCCTGTGTGGCTATACACTCCTGTAACTCCAGCATTGATAGGCAGAGATGGGTGGCTATTAAGCACTCATTGTTAGACAATTTAACCAAACTGTCAAACTTCATATTCAGTGAGAGTCCTTTTCTCAAGGGAGTGACGCTCAGATTAATAAAAGAATACACCAGACATTCTCCTCTGGAGTCTGCATGCACACACATACAAGCACACATACCTGCACACAAATGCTTCATACACCTCCCTCTGTCTCTGTCTCTGTCTCTGTCTCTGTCTCTGTCTCTCTCTCACACACACACACTTTTTTTTTTCAAGTAGTATGTGATTATAATGCATCATGATTATGGAGCATCTTTAACTCTTTCTCAACATCTTGCTTGCTCCCACCCCCCGACACACATACACACATTCAACTGTCTGGAAAGTTCTCAGGAGCAGTTATGTCAGAGTTAAGTCACCTAACACCGATATAAACAATTTTGTTCCATCCTTTATGAATTGGGCTTTAAGCCTTAACCTTGATTTAGTGAGAAAAAATAAAATCAGACAACAGTTGTCATCTCGTTTGTGTATATTTGTATGAAGTCTGTAACCCGAAGATTAGCTCAGATCCAAGGAAATGTAACCATCAACCCCCAGCTAAACAGTTTCCAAAGACGCTGTTTCAGAACTAGCTTTTAAATGCCCAAGGAGCTCAATCTAACGGCAGAGATATTTGAAATATACACAAACATACAAGCTTTTTAGATAAACACATTTTCGGGGAGCTTTTGATGAAAGTGATAAGTTACATTCTCTAAAACTACACACACTGTATTTTATTACTCTTTAGCAGACACTTATCAGCTGTAAATGTTGGGTGGTTTAGGCTAGGAATCAACCCTGAGGGAACCCGTGTGGGACTCTGGGACTTACAGTTCTATAGATCAACATAAACCCGAGACTCGATTTTATTTTCATTTATTAAAAAGGTCTGTCGTCCGCTTCTGCAATTTCAAATCCATTAGCTTCCTGCCCCTTTTAAGAAAAAAAAAAAAGGAGGCAACTGCAGATTTTATGGACTGATTGCTGATGGCTATGCTACTGCTATATTGGTTTTGAGTGGAGAGTCCATTACAGACACATTACCCATAAACCATGTTTCCAGCGCAACCTGCCGCTTCCATTCTGGCTTGGGAGTGAGTGGAGTGGGCGTGGTCAAAGAGAGGTTGGAGAAAGGGTCAGATCTCCTGGAAAGTAACACAGGGTAGGCACCGATATAAATTACCAACTTTCTTTCTTTTTCCACGTAATTATGTCTCAAATGTGCAGCGGTTGGGTTTCTTAGCCAGCCACCAGATGAACTAGGAAATCATATCGACAGCAGATTAGACTGAGAGTTTTCAACCTTTCTCCCTGCCATGTATGCTCAGACAATGTATTTGTCTATCTTGGAAGTCCCCTGATTCTTGCCACATGAATTTAGCAGCTGACTGCACCCATTTTATTCTAGTCTTCTGTGTACTGTATTTAAACCTTTTTCAACAAAGGCACAAGGTAATTCTAGAGGAAACAAAACAGATGGAGACATGGTTTCATGTTTTCCCCTTCTGTAATGCTAAATTTTCTGTTTTTAAAGAAGAAGATGATGAAGAAGAAGACGAGGAGGAGGAGGAGGAGGAAGAATGTCTCTAGTGTGATTGGATTGCTTGCTTCTCCTACTCATTAAGGACTCTTTTTATGAAAGGAAACACATGAATAAAGGCATAATCAGAACTACACACCTGGCGCTCACATCACGTGAAGCCCTCCCTGAAGAGCTCTGGTTCCTTTCATACCTCACTCTTGATAGCTAGTAGGTGACCAGCAAGCCTGTTAAATGGAGCTGGACTTTAAAAAAGTATGCTTAAAGAAAACAACACTTCCTTCCTTTTTGTTAACACAACATAGTGTTCACTTAGGCTCAGCCTGAGAAATAAGTGAGTTGTTTCTTTACACTGACCTTAATTTACATCATCTTTCTCTGTTACCTACACACTTGGTCCTGTTTCAGTGGCAGCTTCCTCCTTTGGTCTTGTGATGCTTATCAAATGCAGACAACCAAGATGATCCTAGTATCTCTTCCTTGTCTGGGTTTTGCCTAAGCAATACAATCAGATATCCCAGTTAAGTTTTATTGTGCCTTTAGCCCATTCATCAGTTAATCTATCCATCCACCTGTCTGTCTGTCTGCCTGCCTGCTTATGTATGTATGTATGTATGTATGTATGTATGTATGTATGTATGTATATATATATAATATGTATGTATCACTTATTATAGTTATTTTAATAACCTTGCTGTCTAGTGAATAAGACCAAGGTTTAAGCAAAACCTTTCTTTACATTAGTTTTGACAAAATACTTGACTTTCCTTCCTTCTGTGACTGCCAGATCTACCAAGGGCTTTATAGCTTTGCAAAGTGGGCTGAATGTTATAATCCATTTTCCTACATTAGATGTTAATTTAAAAACCCTGTCATGGGAGTTAACACAATCCTGATCACCAGACAGGAACTGTGTTGGATGCTGAAATGACTTCAAAGGTAGATCATCCCCCACCTCCCTACTCATTTTTGTTCCACCTTGATGGGAGACTCTCCACTGTCAGGCTCCATCAACACAAAGCTGTCAGTCATCAGTCAAGGGTGCCTTGTCAGTAGCATGATGCGCACATGGGCAGGTCTGCTAACAGAATCTGTTAACAAAGATCTGCTGACCCTGTGATCTTTAAAAATGTTTTAAATTCCATCCCTTGATGCCATTTGGTAGAATGCTATCAGACCCTGATCAGAAACCATGGAGCTGCAATGGAATTATTCTGCCTTGCAGGCAGTATCTTTTGAATGCATAATTTGGCTAGTTAAAAATTCTGTGAAAGTGATATTCTCTATGCCTGCACCAAATTTCCAAAGCCTGTGATTCCCTGGTCATCTTTCTGACTTATCAAACAATAGCAATATTAGCAACAATAAAATACTGCTTTCTTGGGATGGTTTCTTCCAGAACAGAAAAGATGGGATTAGTACCCTTCACATAGCATCAGCAAACCATGGTAAGTAGCAGCAAGAAATCTAGTCAAGATGTTGAAAATGGGATGCTGGAACTGATATTGTCTGTCATCACATTTCTTATCTAGAAGACCACAAAACCAGGTGGTGAAAACAAGGAGGCTGTGGTTCTCTTCTAGGCAAGGTAGGCAAGAAAACAGGAGAAGTTGCGTTTTCCTCTTTCTGTTTGTTTTTAGGGACTCCACTTGCAGTCAGTCTTTTCTCTGCTTAATCTGGATTCTGACCGTGGCATAGCAGTTGGTCTGTCTTCTTTAGTTATCAAAGGCTTTGTCACAGACCACATATACTCAGTTAAGATTAAGCTGCCTTCGTTAACCTCTTCGCCCTTGTCACTCTCTTAAGAGTGGTGTGTGTGTGTGTGTGTGTGTGTGTGTGTGTGTGTGTGTGTGTGTGTGAGAGAGAGAGAGAGAGAGAGAGAGAGAGAGAGAGAGAGAGAGTCAGAGAGACAGAGAGACAGAGAGACAGAGAGACAGAGAGACAGAGAGAAAATTCTTCTGGGTAATGGGCATGATGATCCCAGTTAAGCACACAAATCACATGACCATCTTGGTTTTCAAGTCTGTTATTAACATATCCATCATCTTTTAAAATATCGTGTTGAAAGCACTCCTTGGGAAGAATCCGTTGGGAAAATTTAAACTACTATTATTAGCCTTGGATTATTGCCATACTTTGTGCACATAGAATCTCAAATTTGAAAAGGAATCTTCTTTCTAGTGTCTAGTGTCACATTAACTTAGTGATCGAATTGTGCCGTGTGAGTGATGCCACAGGAGTGAATGAATTAGGCAAAGCATCAAGGAGTCACAAGTGCCCTTCTATCGTTCTCCTCTAACCACTTTATTCTATAGGTAAGGAACTATGTCTCTTGAAGTTTCACAATTTGCACACATTTACCCAGAATGAAGTACAGAAAGCGGAGCAATCTGAGTCTCTCTCCACACTTCTCATGGGCATCCTTTAATGCTTAGCCTTAATCATTCTCCGAAAATTGACACAACATGGATGAGCAACAGGCTGGTAGTTCGAAAACACATTAGCCAATAAACTCTGCAATAGCACTATCTGCCTTAAAAAAAAAATGCTTTGTGTTGCCCAAGATTAACAATGGGCTTGAATCTCATGTGGCTCCATCACAGTCAACTAGAAGACAGCTCAGACATGTGGACAGAGAGGGGCTATAGCCATTTTTCACTCTCAGTGGTTTCCTTTCCTTCAAGATGTGGGTCTGGTGTTTTCGTTGCCTCTTCTTGTTTGTTTATTGGTTTTTGCTAAGGAGACGTGGATACGTGTTCTTTCTCGAGAGAGGGAAAAATGTGTTGGGTAGGGGAGATTAAGATGTAAATAGGAGGGGAAAAGGGAGGCCCTGAAAGGCATCCTACTTCAACATCCTTTCTGGCTCCTTGGCACTGCTGCCACCGCCACAGATTGCTTAGCACGTAATTAGCTTGGATCTTGGAAGCCCACGTTTGCAGGTCTCACTTAGCACATTTCCTGTGCATTACTAAACATTTCAAGCCGAGATGGAGGGAAAGCAGGAGAAAGTGATTTCCATTGGCAAGAAGGTTCATGTTTCTGCTGTCCTGGAAAACAAAAGAGGAAAAAAAAATAATTGGAAATTATGCCCACATTTCCCAACTTCTTTCTTATCCTACTTCAAATAAAACCCAATGATGCAAAATGTTGCTTCGCTTCTCACTCTGCAGTCCATCAGCTTGCAGTGGGCATGTTTTCTTATTTTTATTTTATTTTTTTTAAATAGCTACGTACTAAAAGTGAACCAGTCTCTGCCAGCTTTGGATAAAAGGCTATTTATTTTCAACCAATTTGATAGCTGCAGTTTTCAGTAATTGAATTTTCTGTGGTCAGAAAAGCAGTAATCTTAGAAACCAAATAAATATTTTTTAATAAAACGGAACACTGAGAAACCCTATAATAATGTCAAAAATGTAGCCACTTATGGATGGATAAATATTTTAAGAAATTTACATTTCACCCAAAGCTGTATGCTTCGAGCTTCCCTGGAGATTCTGAGGAGCGTAACATTTTGCTTTGGGAATGGAACAATGCGAGGCTTAGATGAAAACTATACAGGCCCTATAGAAGACTTTCTGGCTGATAGAGTGCTGCAAGCTGGTAGCTTTGTCAATGACTCTACTAAAGAGTCCAAAGGAAGATTTCTTTATGTTGATGCTATTGTCATTGGGAGCTAGATGATTCTTATGGTAGGATTGACTACCATCAGCATCTACGTACTGCTAGACAGGATAAGTAGAAGTCACCATGGCAACAACCTCCATCCTCCCAGTTGTAACAATCAAATATGTGACCAGACCTTCCAAGGCATCTCTTGACTGGGTGCTGTGATGGTTAACTGAAGACATCGATATACCTGGGTTAAAGGATGCCCTCAAGGCTGGTGAAAAAGTATTTCTGGGTATATCTTTGCAATGCTTCATTGGAAGTAATGGAACTTAAGAAAGTGCTTCCTCATCAATGTTGGCATAAATAGAATAAGAAGGCAGGTTTTCAGACCCCAGCATCTGTCCATCCACCCCTAGTTCTCAGACTCTAACTGTCATACCAGTGGCTCTCCTGATTCTTAAGATTTTGTCAGTAAACCTTGGACCTTCTTGGCCTTTATGACCATGTCTGATTATCCACATATTTAGTCTCTTCTTAAATATCTACTTGAGTACTACTGGCTCTCTCCTCACTATAATCATACCACAACATGGGTGCGTATTAGTTACTTTTCTGTTGCTGTGATAGAATGCCCTGATAATAAGCAATTTAGCAAATAGAGGGCTTATTAGGGTCTGTAGTTCCAGAGTAGAAGTACAGTCCATTATGGCTGAGAGGATATCAGCAGGAAGATGAGGCTAGGTTGGCAGTCAGGAAGCAGGCTGATCACATTCCATCCACACATAGGAAGTGGGACAAGGCTATAAAATCTCAATGCCTACCAGAGTCACATACTTCCTCCAGCAAGGCTCCACAAGCCAAATGTTCCATAAACTTCCCAAACAGAGCCACTAACCTGAGACCAGGTGTTCAAACATATGAACTGATGGGGGGCGTTTTATTTTCAAATCACAAGTTACGAAATTGCCCCTGCATAAGAACCCCATGCATGATTAAGTGAATTATATGGTACACACACTGTCTCCAATGTTATTTTCTTTCATTTCTTTTTTATGTAGTATTTTTTATCATACCAAGGGAAATATCTTCAGGTCAATATGCAGAGGTGAGCAAGGGGAGTTACTTAAACAGGTCATAAGCAGTATTTGTTGAGGACATGAAGACCACAATTGCAGAGGGAATTATATTTGTTTTAGGCTTATCCTTAGGTCACTTTCTTAATTCTTGATTGCTAGATTTACATTTGGCTATATAAATATATATTAAATTAAACTCTTGACATTACGTTCTATTTTTAAATGCTATACATGCTTATTTTGATTTTTCTATGTGGTGCAAACTGTTTTACAGTTAATGAATGAGAAAGAATCAAGAGGGATGAGTAGAGTCACATTTCAGCACTCAGATAAAAATTCCACACAAGAAACACCTTGTGACTGGCACTATGGAAATGTATTAATTTTGGACCTTACCCTAGAGAACAATGTCAAGTTAGAAGAATTCTTGTTCCTTAAGAAGAGAACAATTATGTTAATCCAACAGCATCATAAAAAAGGCCAATTCCTGATATTTAAAAAGTGTAAATCTGAGAATGCATGCTCTTTTTCTTTTCTCTTTTCTTAACTCTACCTATACCCACTGTATAGGTTGGAAATGCAAGATTTAAGGTATGTCAAAATTTCCATGATAGCACTCAAAGAACTGAGAAGAAAGCCTTTGCTCCTCTTATGTGAACATGGGGATGGACTCTTGGAATAGGGAAATTATTCCCTACTGGTCCAGTCCTAGTTGTATGCTCTCTTCTGTGACTCTTCCCTGGTGTTATTTATAGGGCTATGTTTGAGTGGTTACTTACAGGAGAATGGATGACTCAAAGGCAGCTGCCTCACTGGGAAAGCCATCTCGAGTATGGGTGATGACTCAGGAATGCTGTATCTTTGGGGCTCCCTGCACAACTTCCAGGCAGCTTAGCTGGATGAGGAGTCTCCCCAGAAGTCACTGCTGCTGAAGTAACTTTGGAGAGGGACCTTATAAACCTTGACAGTTTTTAGGGACTTCCTGAGACTTGGGAGTTGTTTACTTTCTGAGTCTAATGAGCTTTCTTTATTCTTCATAAGGAGGGAATGTTTCAGTTCACAGGAAATTGCATTCCATCACTAGGGATCCTCAATTCTAGAGTGAGTACAGTACAGGGCTTAGACTGTGGAGAAAGGTTGCTCGGTCTTGATGTCTTCTCTGTCCAGTCCATGAGTGTGAGATCTATTTCCATATTTGTAAATCCATGCTAATAGCTGAACTCTTCTCTATGAAAAAAAAAAAAGCTCTCTTTTTAGTTTGAAGAATGACTCTTCTTTGATTTGAATTCCTTCAACACCCCCATGACCTTGCAGATTTTATGACAGCATAATCTTGTAAACTTGATGAGAATAAGGAAAGCAAGTCAATGTGGATTTGAGAAGGGGTTAGGAGGTCACAGAAAAATAAGTGGTATATGAGTCTCTTTTAAGTAGAAGGCAAATGGGTAGAGCTGCAAATTTCTACATTTATTCCCATCTATGTTGCTGTTCATGTGAGCAGAAGGCAAAAGCCAAGATACTGAGGTATGGGTTAGCCTTGGGCCATTAAAAATCCCTCCAGAAACATACTGCGAGACTAAGGACCTTGAGGAAACAAGGCTGACCCCTACTCTGATGTTGTGCAAGTGACTATGGCATTGCTCAGCTATTTTCCAGGGTAATAGAAATGATGCCTATAGAATAGCATTGTTGTACTTTGAATTTGAAATGCCCCTATGGGCTCATGTATTTAGCTCTTGCCTCAGAGCTGGTGGCTCTGTTTGGGAAGGCTGTAGAATGCTTAGTGAGTGGAGCCTCCTTGGAGGAAGTAGTTCACTAGGAGTACCCTGGGATTTTGTAGCCTTGATCTTCCTCTTGTCTTATGTTACTTCCTGGTTGCAGATGCAATGTGACCAGCAGCCTCCTGCCTCTCTTGCTATGCCTTTGCCACCCTGATGGACTGTATCCCCGAAATCTGGAACCCCAAACATGTTCTTTCTTAAGTTGCTTCTTGTCAGGTATTTGATCATAGCAACAAGAAAGGCAACTAACATGGAAAATCAAGACTTAAAAAAGTAAAAAGTTCCAGCCCAGGCCAAAACACAGATTCTGCTGGAGTCATGCCTGACAAGGAGTCTATTGTCATTTGCCACTACAGACTTGGTTAGATCCAGAGGCACCACTGTCCATGGCTGACCTTGGTGTGTGTTTTTAATTTTTAATGGCATTTTCCATGCAATATTCATTTGAAATCGACATGACCTAATTTCATATGTCACAATTTTAAACCCATAGATTTTATTTTTTTCTAAACCCCTCAATGATTACTTCCTTGGTGTCTCTGGAACTTTCCCAGAGGCAGTGGGCACCATTTCAGAATAACTCCAAATGTGGTCCATTTGTGGGGGAAAGGGGAAGGCCTAGTCCCATTTTTATTAGTGGATCCAGACCTCTCCGTTGGTCTGGAAACTTCTTTTATCCTTCTGCATATGCATTTATTTTTGCTGATTCAAATCATTATTCAGTTAAATTAGTCCCAGTTTAGTAATAACGACCTCCCTCTAGCTTGTCCCTTTAATGTTAGTGAAAACTAAAACCCAGGTGGTTTTCAACATGACACTCGATGGAAATCAGTTATGAAATTACCTGTTTATTAATGACGTGTCAGGAGACTGACATGCTAACTGCAGGCACCGGCTGGGGTAGTGCTAATATAGAAATAACAAGGCCATATTATGTGCAATATGTATTCTATGGAACTGTTACTTTCAATCCCCAGGGACACCTCTGAAATCCAGATGTTTCATCTCAAGATTTTAATCCCAGAGAGGGAAGATTTTAAAGAGAAATCAAGTCCACTTAAAGTTGTTGCTTGGCCAAACTTCCTGACTGGGAAACTCCTTGGAGTAGATATTTGCTCTCATAGATTCAGAGGGTTCCGGTTATATGAAGTAATTAGCTGAAGTGGGAGAAGTCACTTTACAATCAAAAAGTGGATTTAAAGCATGACCCTCAAATGCACATTGGAGGCCCATCTTTTCGTATATCAGGGAAGCTTTCCAGGTATAGGGGCTGCAGGAGAAAACCAGGGGAATTTTACTGAAAATAAGGAACTTTTACAGGAAGGTATTACATTTTTATCATAAAGAGCTGTGGCCACAAAACTATAAATAACACACTGTACAGATTCAAGCAGACTGTGTTTTTCTTTTTCTTTCTTGAAGCAGACAAAAATGTGTCAGAAAGTTGATATTAGCTACAGGTAAAATAAACCAGTGATCCTTGCAACTTGGGTGGGGAGGGCGTTACTTTTCCCTCCTTTCCTTGGTCCTTGGAGTGTGCTATACACGAGCTCACACAGCAGATTGAGTGGAGAAATGCTAATCGTCTGATGATTCTGCTACTGCAAACGAACTCCAGGATGTAACAAGGCACTGAGTCAGTTGTCCACACATACTGCCTTCCGAACAATGAATCTCAGGAGCTCAATCTGTGGAGATGAGCTTGTGGGTCATGGTTTCCCCCTTTTCTCTCTCTTAATATAAATGCACTGATCTTTCCCTAGTCGTCTCTCAGCTTAGAGGAGAAAGTAGAAAGCAGTGGCCAGCAACTTTGAAGTCTGCGTGTGAAAAACCCTAGAATCTGTGGAAGTCTACACTAAGTCACATTTGGACCCCAAAATCTGAACTCTCATGTGAGACAGTGAGAGACCTGAGCACAAACACACTGACAAAAGAAGGGGCAATATTACTCCCCCAACTTCGCTCGAGCTTCAGATTATATTCTGTCAGTTTTTTTCCTTTGAAGAAATCTTCCCATCTTGTGAAACAGATGTCTGCATTCTTCACCGGGGTGGGGAGAAGGGTAGTGGATTTGGTTGTGTGGACAATCTGTCTGTGAAATTAATGAAGGTGTTTTGGTTTTTGTGCTAAGGGAATGAGGCAATGCAGGTAACTACTGCTGGTTACCTGAAATTTAATATCTAAAGAGGTATTGACATGGTTCAAATTTCAGCTCTCACATCCCTTGTCCTCTCTTACCACCTCCTTCTAATGTGCTTTTGATGTTTCGCTTATGATTTTCAAGAGCATTCCCTTCCCTCTGTCGTAGGTATGATCACCTTTTACAGTTATGTTTACCTAACACCTGCCTCTCAGGCTAAATTTAGTTTTTTTTAAAAATATTTCATTTTATTTATCATTTATTTATTCATTTCTCTATTATGTTAAACAGCGTGTTGCTCTTCAATTCAGGCTGGCCTTGAATTCATGACAATCCTACTGCCTTAGCATTTTAAAATGCTTGGACTACACTAGTGGCTGACTTACCACACTCAGCTCAGCAATTTAATTTTTTTTTTATTTTAGTGTGTGTGTGTGTGTGTGTGTGTGTGTGTGTGTGTGTGTATGTGCATACTATGTATGAAGTCAGAAGATAATGTCAGATACCCTATAGCTGGAATTACAGCATTATAGACAATTGTGAGCCACCCAATGTGTGTAGTGGGAACTGACCTTGGGTCCTCTGGAAGAGCAGCAAGTGCTCTTAACTCATGAGTCATCTCTCCAGCTATTCAGCACTACAATTTAGTCTTAATTTGTTATCACAGTGCCTTGAAGATAAGTATCAGGCCCTTATTCAAAGGTGAGCTTGCACGAACCATACAGTATTCTGTGATAATTCATAGTTGACAGTTCACTTTCTAGGGTAATTTCTCATTTGATATGCCCTATGAGCTTTGAAGATGGTTTCAATGTATTATAGAATCTCTGTTTCCCAGGGGGTCATTGATTCCCAGAGAAGTTGGGCAATGTACTGACACCATGTTGAGACAGGAGCTGAAGGATTGGATCTGAAACTCTCAGCACCAGGGTATTTTTTTCCTATCACTCTGCACTATGGGGTCCGTAGAAAACACACTACCAGAGAGGGTAGAACATAAGAATTCAGGTAGACGAGTGCTGCAATAGAAATAAAATTATAATCCCGGATACTCAAGCCTAGTCCTTAAAGGGAAAAGCCATGCCTTAATAAGAAAGTGTTTTGATTTTGAAATCCATGTTCTCATCTTGAAAATACTTTTTCAAATTGGACACAATTTAGTGGGAACTCCAAGGATAAGTCCTCAAATAGAGGAAGAAAAAAAATCAATTTCCCAAGAGGCAGTAGTGATTTGAAATATTTGTTGGAGCCTAGGGATGTATGAAATCTACAGGTTATTTACATAAATTTCTTATAATTTCTATCACAAATATACCCTTGCTGTTCTCCCAAATCTTTATTTAATAATGATCATAATAAAATTAAGTTTATCTCCACTGCCTTGCCTTGGTGCCAAGCAGCCAAAGTCAGCAGCCCAGTTTTGTTTTTTTTTTTTTCATGATTCTTTTTCAGTATAGGTTCCAGAATAGAAAGTGCACATGACTATGGGATGGCTATGTTCATGTGATCTGAAAACTTCAATTCCCAACTGGTAAGACTATTTGAAAGTAGATAAATATCAGGAGAGTGAGGCCATTTTCTCACTAAAGCAAGTCTTCTTTTCCAATGCTCTTCATTTGTAGGTTTTGAAAGTCCTGTAGAAGAAAGGACATGTTTCAGAATATTGTCTTCCCTGGTAGTTAATTTTCAAAGAGAAGTCCCCTGCAACCCCCAAATACCCTAGTTTAAATTCAAAAGCTGGAAAAGATTATGAAGTGGGTTTAGTTTAAAGACTGCTTAACGGCAGGTTCATGCTAATGTGTGGTGTGAGGGCGACTCCAGGCAAAAAAACATAAAATGAGAGAATTCAATACCCAGTGTTGAATGTCCCTACCAATGGAAGGGGATGGATGGAACACAACGTCTTCCTTTATTAGCTAAAGAATTCGGTGTATTTGTGTGATGAATGTAGGCTTGTGTTTTTCTGCCATAGACGCCTGGGTAGAACATGATTCAATTAACTTAAGAAAACAAAAACAAAACTGAAAACAACAACAAGCTCTATTCCTAAGACTTACTTCTAAGTTTTTCTACCCTGACCTCTCTAATGAAACCAAATCTCCAAATCCTGTTGATTTTTCTATTGAGAAAAAGAAAAAGAGAAAGAAAGAAAAGAGAAAGAGCAAGAAAAAAAGAAAGGATGAAAGGAAGGAAGGAAGGAAAGAAAGAAGGAAGGAAGGAAGGAAGGAAGGAAGGAAGGAAGGAAGGAAGGAAGGAAAGAAGAAAGGAAGGAAGGAAGATTGACCTTGGTGAATACTTACCAAGTTCTTACCTTCCACCTAAGTTTGAACTAATACATTTAAATACAACCATTTTCTACTCACAGAGTTTCTTCTGCATCAGACCTTCCTGTTTTCATTTAGATCTAGCTGTCCACTGATAAACTGTCACAATAACTTGGAAATAGTCATTTCACCATTCTTATGTTTTGTGAAATGATAAATAAAATTTACATAGATTTACATATTAATGTAAATATCATATAAACAATATAAAATATTATACATAGATGAGAAACATGTAGACAGAAAAATTGGTAGTTATTTCTCAGAATTCTTAGAGATAAACTGTAGAGCTCGAATAGTCACTTAACCTCAAATCCAGATCTAATCTGATCTTTTAGTCTATATTTTCCCTCTCACAATTATTCTAACTGTATGCTTGAAGGCTTGGCAGATGTATAGCAGATTATCCCAGTGACCTTCTGTATGCTTTAAAAAATTATCTTTCCTTAACTTAGACAGATCTCACTCATTCTTTATTATTATTATCTTTCAATGCCAATGTGCATTAAAGCATTTCCTTTCTCTCTTGCATATCTTCATATCTGTTTTCCTTTCTTGCATGTATGGCACATGTATCATTGCAAGTGCCCGCCTGTGCACACATGGGAGCAGAGGCAGACATCTATTGTCTTTCTCAGCCTGTCTCCACCTTATTTTTTTGAGGCAGTGTCTCTTTATACATCTTGAGCTTTCTGATTTGGTTAGGAAGATTGGGCAGTGAACTCCAAAGCTGTCAGTCCCCTCAGCACTGAGGCCACAGGTGAGTGCCACCATGACCAGTTTTTGATGGTAGGGGTCCAAAATCCAAACTCAAGCCCTCATGCTCATGCAAGCATTTTATCCCCTGAGCCGTCTCTCCAGCACACAGTTATACTTTTATTGGTTCCACTAATGAGACAGACACGAATGTATAACTTTTAGGGTAAAATGTAAAATGAAAATGTTGGGGTCTTGCTAAGAGTCTGTTATGACTTTCAAGATGGTGGTAGATGGGAAGAAAGACAGCTGGGAACTGTTTTGAGTGTGCCTGACAGCAGAGAGAGTGTGATTATGGTGATGATTCTGGAGTAAACGCAAGTTATAAGTGTTTCTATTTAGGTTAGCATGGGGTTGGAATTGAAGTAGTCTGATACTCAGGCTGGCTCCAGGCACACAAAACCCGAGTCCCGGCTCTCCCCACTTTATCCATGTTTATCTGTTATGGCTCCTTTTAGGACTTTCAAAGTTTATTTCTACTATGCCAAATGGCTGTGTTGATGACATACATCACAGACATGTTGAGCATGCCCATTTTTTCCATAAATTAATTCTTGTAGGTGTTTATTTGGGATGGAATGATTTCGCTGCGGAGTTTGTTCGCTGTTTTTCTGTTTACTTTGCTCAGATGTTTGGGCATTTTATACATCAGATCATCTTGACTAACACTTCTTCATTCTCTCTTTCCCCTACAAATCTCCTGCCAACCATCAAACCAAACTAAGGAGTGATTACTCCTTAATGCCCATCCCTGAATTGCCAACTCCTACACTGTGTCCAGTAGGCTAAGACTCACACACTTCAATAAATTGCAGTATCCACACCACTGGGTGCCATGGAAGTCTGATGCTCCCTCAGTGGTGATCTAAAGTCAGAGTCTGTCAGAGGATGCCTTTCCATGTTTGACTCCGAGGCGTACTATCTTTGTGCCTATTATGGTCATGGAGCCTCAGGCTGTTGAGAGGAAGCAGAGAGATGAGGGGCTGTGTGCTATCATAATTATTGGACTTCAAGCGAGGCACACCATTTCATCCACACCAAGCACATCACTAAAATCTAGTCCTTAGTCCCTGCTGGGATGCAAAGAACATGGATACAGTCTTGAAGACTTGTTGTCCCCAAGGAGAGGCTGCTTCTGCCTTGGAACTTGGTCCAGGTTTCATTTAATCTCTCACACTTCTTACCACTGACTACTTTGGAAAAGTGTTGATCTTTTACTCATCTGACACAAACTCTAGGCTTCTCCCTCTTGGACTGAACTCTGGTCTTATTCCCTGCTCAACGTTTTTACCAGTGAGGATTAGGACTCAATGTCACCCCTGACTGAGTCACTGAAGTCAGGAGGATGGAATGAATGAATTAGTTTAAACAAGGAGAGTCTATCTCTGAAATTGAGACCAAGGCCAGTTTTACACAAAGCAGATGAGGCAAAGTTCTAAGGCAAAGCCCACAGAAGTAACTTTTCTCAAGACCTCCTGGGGTAAGGCACATGACTCTGAACCTGTCCTCCTCATCATGTGACTATCATCCTTGTCTTTTTTCCCTCTCTTCTTTTACCCTAGTGGCTATCTTCTTAGGAATCATGATCCCACTCATATGAGTGTCCTGTAACAGCTAGCTAGCTCCAGGAATTTTCCTATGGTAAGAACTGAGTGAAGGATTTATCCAATTGGATTAGAGCCTTTGGGATCGACATAAGCAGAAACCTGGCCTCTATTATGACTGTGCTTCATCAGATATACCTGTGTGTCTTAAGTTTTTCAACCTTGGCTGGGAGGTGGTGGCGCATGCCTTTAATCCCAGCACTCGTGAGGCAGAGCCAGGCAGATCTCTTTGAGTTTGAGGCCAGCCTTGGCTACCAAGTGAGTTCCAGGAAAAGGCACAAAGCTACACAGAGAAACCCTGTCTCGAAAAACAGAAAAAAAAAAGTTTTTCAACCTTATATTATAGATTATTCTTCCATGTTCTCCCTTCCAGAATTATCCCAGCTACCTCTAAGCATGCCTTTGCCATGAAAGGTGACTAATGAACACGAGCCTACTGCTGAAGCAGGTGGACAGAGTCCTAATATAACAGCCCCTGGCAGGTAGCTCCCAAGGAAGACCACACGGATACCATGACAGCCTATCAAAAAATATTTGAGTCTGACCAGAAACTATTTTATTTGAGTTTAGAAGACTCAGACACAGCTGCTTGGGATTTTGCTGTCAATGTTTTACCTACCCCAGTTGCTACTGAAAACAGTTTGCAATTCATCTGAGGATTCTTTATATATGCCCTGAAGTATATGTAGCATTTAATTGGAAAACCATCAAGTAAAGGCTTGTAGGCCATGTAAGCGACCACCTCAGTGACAACTTTGAGCAACTGGCCTCTATGGCTTTGCCCCATATGGACGTTGAAGCACAGATACCCCTGTACTAAAAATGCATTTTTTTTTTTTGGTCACATTTCTAGGCAAGCAACTTTGACTGACTGGCCTGGGAGTGTTAAGGGCAGGCAGTTTGGGCTCTAACGAGTTTAAAGAACAAAGTAATCTCAAAAATTAGATATCTAATTCATCAGGAGGAAGTGGGGTTGAAGAGCTGGGTGGTATGAAAGCTTTTTATTTATTTTTGTGTGTATGTGTGTGCATGTTGGTAGGTGCATGCATCTCTCTCTCTCTCTCTCTCTCTCTCTCTCTCTCTTTCTGTGTGTGTGTGTGTGTGTGTGTGTGTGTGTGTGTGTGTGTGTGTGTGTGTGTATAAAGGTCAGAGGACATCTCCTCAGCTGATGCTTCTCAAGCACTGGTACCTTCTTTATGGAACTGAATCTGTTGCTGGTCTGGAACCCTCCACAGAAGTCAGGCTGTCTGTCTAGCAAACCCTGGGGATCTGTGCACCTCAGAGCTAGGGTAACAGGGGCTCACCATCACACCCAGCTTTCTTTTGGGAATGGAACTTGGGTCTTCTTGCTCAAAAGACAGGCACTTTACTGACTGAGTCACCTCCTCGCCCAAGTTCCCTTCCTTTAAAAAAAGGGTTTTTTTTTTTGAGAATTTCACACACGAGTAATGTATTTTCATTGTATCCACTCCTCCCTCCCTCTTACCCCCGAGATCTCCCTAACATCCTCTTTCATTTTTTTTCTTCTCCTTTATAACACACACACACACACACACACACACACACACACACACACACACACACACACTATTGAGGCTTAGTAATGTTGCCTTTATCAACTTGGGTGTTTAGCTGACATGAACATGGGTCCAAGTTTCCTTTCTTGTTGAAGAAAACGATTGGAGAAAGGAGAGGAGGAAGAAATAAAGGTAAGGAGAAAAGAGGAAAAGAGGGCTAAAGAGAAAGAAAGGAGGGAGGGAGAGAGGATTCCTGTTTGCTTCAAAATCTATTTACGTGTATCAAGTCTGATGACAGGAGGGGGTATGTCAAAAAGCACAATTGAAAAAGATTATCTAAGTGTTTAACTCCTGTCCCATCACCTGAGTTGGAAGCTTACACCATCCATCACCTTTAAGTTTGAAAAAGAAATATCTCTCTCCAGAAGGCAAGTGTATATCCTCTGTGACTGGATTGAGAACCCCAGGACACCCTTTGTCAATCTCTTGGGGGGCACTTCTGCTAGTCAAGCCACAGAGAAAGATGGTAGAGAGTGGTGTTACTGCACAGGATGGCAAAGACAATTACCCACCATACAGGGTTTGCTTTGGGATTGCTTCTTATGAACAAAAACCGCCTGTATCACAGTCGAAGGGGGAGGAGGCTGGAAAAAACTAGCAAAGGGGACTTTTTTTTTTTTTTTAGAGAGAGAGCCAGGCTGGCACCAAAAATATAATTTAGTGTGCAGGTATTTGATTTGATAGAAAACCTGCATTGATTTAAAAAAAAAAATAGGTACTTGACAAGGTTGTAATTCATCGAGAGGGGCCAAGCCTGCAGCTTAAGTTTGACATCCCCTTGCAACCTAAACCATAACTGGTTTTAGGTGATCCCCTGTGAGGGTAGCATGTTGCAGCTGGCAAAAAAATAAACAGTCCAGAGGCCTGTGTTAACCTCTCTCTCTCTTTCTCTTTCTCTCCCTCTCTCCCTCTCCCTCCTCCACCCACTCTCTGATTTATGCCAGGAGCTAAGGAAAACAGTTACATATTTGTGAGCACCAGTTTTGTTTGGGTTTTGTAAGCTTGCAGGATCCAGGTCCTGCTGAGAGAGGGAACCAAACCTGCGAGAGGTGGGAACGGGAGCAGAACCAGCAGCAGGCATCCAGCCCTGTGGACTGGGGAAGCGAGATGAGGCAGGAACACAGTTGCTGGGAGGGTAGACCCACCAGCCATCATTTGCACAACCTCCTACTCTTTCTTCTCCACCTCTAGACCATCTGAGGCTTTCAGGCTGACTTCAAGGAGGGCCTGACTTAGTTTCCCTACGGGGCATCATTTTTTCTTAGCAGTTCAGTAAACTGGTTTTTCATCAAGGAATGCCAATTAACACATGGGAACATGGAGGAAGACTATGTGTCTTTTTTTTTGCCGAACAAGATCAATAGCTATTAGCCTATCTTAGCCCCATATTTCTTGAAAAATATTATAAAGATCTTGCCCAAAAAAGCACGTAGCCCAACTTTTTTTCCCTTAGCTGACTGCAGCCATGGTTTACCACCCATATACTTGCCAGAACCTCTAAATTACATTATGACATCATCCTTCCTGTGTATGTTCCTGTCACGTTGCATAAATACGCCCTTGCCAGTTTGTTTCTTTAATCTTTTCGGTCCACAGCGTATATCACAGGATGACTTCAGGAGACAGATGATTCCACAATCGTGAACAAAATCATTTCAGTTGCAACTGGTCTCCATGACGACATGAAAATATAAATATCTACAGCATTAAAGAGGGTAAAAGAAAACAACACCATAGCAGTGGTATAAAAAAATGAGGCTCATTCAATACTTAGGGCAGGTTTTGAAATCTTCTCACCGCGGTGCTACCACATACACACGGTGCCTTTTCAAATACACACAGAGAAAGAAGTGGCCTTTTTTTTTTTTCTCAATCCCATTTGTCTCCTTTTCAGACACAACCACTGATTCACCAGTCTCTGGACAGGCAGTGGTAATAGCAGCAGCAGCAGCAGGGACGCCTGTGAACTCGAGTATAATAAAATTCTAGTATAACAGTGTGTTGAATGTTTACTTTGGCCAGGCTGCCCTCCCAAATCCCCCTTTCAACTAATATTTTAAAATGTGGAAAGACATTAAAATGGAGATAAATTCAAGGCTCTTTCTGAAAGCGAGTACCTCTTACACTAGGAATTCTGGGCTCTATCTGCTCTGTCCCCTTCAAATTCTCTTCATTTTTATATTTATTGTGGCCAGGGAGTTCAAGGCACTGCCTGCCTGTTTTCTCTGAAGTAAGAAAGAAAAGGGGAAGGGGGCCAGGTATCCTGTTCTCACCACTTTCGTCTCATGGCAGACATTTAGACTTGATATTATGGAAAATGGATAGAGTGACATTTATCGTAGGCGCTTCATAGAGTCACAGAATTAAAACTCACACTTCTGGAAACAAGCAGTGTTAGAAATGCTAACCTGCTGTGAGAGGTGCAGACGGGCTGCATTGCTGGGGCTGGGCTCTGCCTCTTTCTGTGTAAAGATCGCAAGCGAAGGAACGCAATGGAGACATCAGGGAAAATGAGGTTTCTTGTTGCCAGAAGAGTAGATTCTTAGAGAGAGAACAGCTGATGGCATGAGGTCATGAGGGTAACTGAAGAGGGGCATTATGACATCGGGTGAAAGCAGAGAGTGAGGAAAATGAGTTGGTGGCAAAGTGAAGATGTACATGGCCTTAAAGGAGACAGGGCATTAAAAGTTTGGCTCTATATTTAGTAAGTGCCAGTAAATAGGAGCAGTTGTTGTTGTCATTATTATTATTGTTGTTGTATGTGTGTTGAGTGTATAGTACATGCATGCCTTGGTGTGCATGTGTGCATGTGTAAGTTCATGAAGGTGTACTTGCATATTTGTTGAGAAGAAGACAGAATCTTGTATCTTCTCAATCACCCCCTCATTTTGTTTTTTGAGACAGAACCTCTCATTGAATTTAGAGCTCACCAATTCAGCTATATGGAGTCAAAAAAAATCTATGCATTTGAAACCTAGAACAATGTTTGTTGTTTGTTTACTGTATGCATAGTTATTGGAAAGTAAACTACATTAAAGGACCAAATAAAATGATCTGGAGACAGGTTTCTGCTTTCCTTTATTTGCCTAACTTTGTGATCATTCTCTTGATTAACATTCAGTAGATGTATTCATTGGCTGTTCAATGGTGAGGGGACATAATTTTTAGTCTAATTGAGCTTGTGTTGTGGTTGGTTGGGTTTAGAGAAAGAATAATCAACACTTGGTTATACCGTTGATCACAGTGTGTGAGAGCAGTTCCGGGAAAGATGGGCTACACAGCAAATATGGCAGCAGGGACAGCTTATGCAGTAACTTCCTCTTTAGCCATTTGCCCACTTCCTGTCATTTCAATCACCTGACACTTAGACAGCTGAAAAAACTTTTGAGTGAAAAATACCATGAGAAAATAATGTAAGCCGGGGAGCCTTTAATTCTAGCACTTGGGAGTTCAAGGCCAGCCTGGTCTACAAAGCGAGTTCCAGGACAGCCATGAATGCTACACAGAAAAACCCTATCTAGAAAAAAAAAAAAAAGTAAAAAAAAAAAAATAAAGCATAAGTTTTAAACCCTGCATGAGTACTATGCCTAAAAATCTCACACTGTTTTGCTTTACTCTTCCATAGACAGGAATCATACAATTACCCAGTGTATCCACATGGTATATGCTACACGCCTGTCAGTCTTTTGTCAACTGTTTCACTTACCAAATCAAATCTCACTGTATCACGGTTACCGTTTGCCATGATGGTCTCAAAGCACATGTGTCACATGGCTGGGAAATTAGATGTGTCAAAAGAGAGCTACAGGTGCTGCCTTTAGACAAGACAAGTATCAAAGCCCCGAACTTAAAAAGGAATGAAAACCAGCATGTGCCTCAACAAAAATTAGGCCGCTGAATAGAAGTGCTTTAGCTGAAAGTGAAATTGAATGATAGACATTTGTGTGGTCTTTGATTTCAGGCATTCATTGATGATCTTGGAGCCTATCCCTTTCAGGTTTAGGAAGTACATGTAGCCTGACAAGAAGGTGCTCCTACGTGGAGGTGATCTAGAAACCCAGGGTATGAAAGGTGTGAAGATGTCAGATATGTCTATTGCACTGGGACGAACCTGTGAAGCAGGTCTAGAATCATGAACAGTGTGCAACAGACTTGGCAAACTATAAACAGAGCAATGTGGTTGGTGCAAAGCAGGCACAGAGAGATTATTTTCCAATTGCACAAGTTGAGAAATATGTGGGGTCAGTTAAGCAAAGCGTTAGAAAGTAATAGACATAAAAAAATAAAAAAATATGTCTATGTGTTGTGCATGCACATATATGTGTGTATAGGAGGACTTGCATGCAGGTGTGCAAGCAGGTGTGCACAAGGAAGTTAGGTTGACTTAGGGTGTCTTTCTCTCTCACTTGTTATCATAATTATTGAAACAGGGTCTCTTACTGAACCTGGAATTCTCTGTTTTGGTTTAGTTGATGACATGTAAGCCCCTAGGTTCTGCCTGTCTCCAACTGCACCCACTCTCTGGTGTTAAGGTTCCAGATGCTTGCTCTGCCACCACACCCAGCTTTGTCCATGGGTGTTATAGATCCAAACTCAGGTCTTCATGCTTGAGTGACAAGCATTTTATCCAGTGAGCCAGCTCCAGGAAGTGGCATTTGTCAGACACTTTGTGGAGCAAGGCAGATGTTAGCACAATCAGGCACCAGTGGAATCTACTCTGGCAAAGTAAGAGGTGTAGCCACGTAGCGGGTTTTAGGATTTTTGTTTGTTTGTTTTGTTTTGTTTTTGAAACTCTGATGGGAAGTCATGGCTCAACTTGATTCCTTGTGTGCTCAAAATGTTATACAGAAATCCAGGTGGTTGTTCATCTCAAAATACATCATTTTAATTCACACAACAGCACTGCTCCAAATGTCCAAAGCACAAAGCTACTAGGATGCCTTTGAAGAGCACAGAGGGCTCAAAGTCTCCTGTGTATTTATCTGATGGACTACCACTCCACAATGAAAAGGGATAAGCTGTTAATATTGACCTAAGTCAGGGTATCTCAAAATGATAGTGTTTGAATAGAAGAAGAATGGTGTTAAAACATGCTAATGTATGACTTCATGTGTATAAGGTAAAAATAGTGAGAAATCTGATGGGATTGGCTACTTTAAGGGAGGGGAATAGCTAGGGTCCTGCCATCTTTCCAATTTTTGATCTGGATATTAGAATTATATGGGTGTGCTTGTAAACTTTTAAATGAAAATGTTACATGATACAGTTACACACACACACATACACACACACACACACACACACACACACACACACACTAACGTGTATGTGCTTCCTACTACACAGAAAATAAGACAAAGAGGGCTTATAACAGAAGTTGTTCAAATTCTTACTCCCTTTTTACAACTTCTTCTAGAGATGAATACCAGACACGCTACAGATGTTCTCTGCTCTGGCATGATGTCTCAGCTATGATACTACTGGCATTTGTAACTGGACAATAATCGGTTATTACTATTGTTGATGTGTGAGGAGGAGGGGTCTGAAGGGTATGTGGTACTGACCTACCGCCAACCACTAGAGGTCAGTATCAGAATCCACCCCTAACCTTAACAATCAATTCGATCTTCTGATCCTTGGGAAAAAATTGTCCCAGTTGAGACTCACTGAAGTACATGAGTAATAATTTAGGGAAATTATTGAAGGCATACTATGTGTGAGCTTCACCCCTAAAAGCCTTAGACCTGCCGACATGTTTCCTCCTCAAACATAGCCCCAAATGGTGCTTCATCTTCTTTGTTTTACAGTGGAAGAAGCAGAACTCTAAATATTTTAGCCATGTTCAACCAAGTACATAGCTAACAAGCAACAAACTAGGGGTTTTGGCATATCAGTCTCTCTCTCTCTCTCTCTCTCTCTCTCTCTCTCTCTCTCTCTCTCTCTCTGTATGTGTGTATGTGTGTGTAAATTCATGAGTGTGCATGTGGGTGTGTGCACACCACCTTGTACATGTGCTAGTCAGAGGTCAACCTTGGATGTCACACCTTGCCTTCTAGCTTGTCTGAGACAGGGTCTCTTCTTTGCTACATGAACCAGGCTGGCTGTCAAGGGATTTCTAGACTCTCACTTTACTATAAGACCTGCTCTGTGACTACAGAGGTGTCTGACTTTAACGTGGGGTCTGGCACTTAAAGTTAGGTTCTTGTGTTTGTGTACAAGCATTTTGCTCCATCAGCTTCTTTTAATTATATAATTAATTAATTAACAATTAATTAATTAACTTTTCAAGACAGGGTTTCTCTGTGTAGCCTGGATGTTCTG
The DNA here is from genome assembly GCF_007827085.1 of Peromyscus californicus insignis. NCBI lineage: Eukaryota > Metazoa > Chordata > Mammalia > Rodentia > Cricetidae > Peromyscus > Peromyscus californicus. Next base: position 10,502,426 of record NW_026294551.1, read on the forward strand.
GAACTAGCTCTGTAGATCAAGCTGGCCTTGATCTCACAGAGATCTGCCTGCCTCTGCCTCTCAAGTGCTGGCATTAAGGGCGTGTGCCACTGTCACCCAGCTTCAGCTTCTTAAAGCGTGTTCTCCATCACCGCACTTGCTCTTGTCTCTTTACCAAACACATGGGCTGAACGACTGAGAGAGTATGCCGGGACATGATGATTGCCACTCTCATCCCTCTGCACATCCTTCCATTATTTCCAGTTATACAAAGTCAGGATTCATATTCTATTACATATTATGAGAGTCAAACTTAATAACTAAGTAATAGTGTGACTCACAGGTTACACCTTAATAAAACTTGAAGAGCTCACTGAGACCAATGTGATTATGGGACAAATTATTCCATTATTTAAACAGAGGGGAAATATACTTATATTTTACAATTGCCTAGAGTTATATATAAAACTAGCTTCTGGTCCTTTAATTACAGATAAAGGTGAAACCACCAAAAGTGGCTCACGAATAAAGAAGCACCATCCACACTTGAAAATGCATTTCTGTAGGCTCCAGATTCAGGAGCCTTCTGTCCTAGAGAATTTTCCAGGTTGCTGATTAAATGATATCTGAACAAAAAGAGAACCAAATAGCAAAGAAGTCCATGTTCAATAAATGATGCAAACAGAATGTCCATGAGCATGAACTAGTGTTGTGAATTACGTTCTAATATCCACTACAAACACACTTTGTATGGGATTGCTGGTTGTATTTTTTACTTCCTGTGCCTCAGTTGTTTGTCCGCCTCCCTGAAGAATGTGTGCTGCCATAGCTAGACTACCTCTCCCTTTCTGTGTGCTGACCTTCTCACAGCAGGTAAGTGTGCTTAATTAGTTGGTTAGTTTGCTAGAATCAAAATGCAGGATCCCATAAAAATATTGCTTTGAATGAATTTAGATTCCCGGCCAGTAAACTACAGAGGAAGGTAGGAAGGAAGGAAAAAATGGCAGAGGAGGGAAGGGGAGAAAAGGAGGTGAAAAGGAAGGAATGACAGAAGGAAAGGAAATGGGCAGAAGGAGACAATGAAGTGAGAACAATCATGCCATGATATATTGACTGTTCTAATGAGTATGTGACCATATATGTACACAAATGTAAGCATATATATGCATATGTATAATTTATCGTCATTGAGATGAGATTCTATAACTTAAAATCTTAAAGATATGAATGATAAATGCCATTTGAAAGTTTTGTGCAGTGTTTTTATTTGTTTGTTTTATACACTACAGGAATTGAACCCAGGGTCCTGCACCTACCTGAAAACTTATCTGCCAATGAGGTGTGACCTTCGCGCTTACACAATTTTTATACTTGGTAGAAGTTTTGTTTGCTCTTTCATCATAAAAAGTTGAAATTAATTAGTGAGGTAGTATGAATTTTTAAAATAATATTTTCACTTTTTTTGAAGACTTTATACATGTATGCAAGGTATTTTTCATCTCAAACACTAGCCTATTACCACCCTGCAACTCCTCTCCTATACCCAGCAACTTACCTCTCTTCTTATTTCCCGCATTCTTTTTTATTATTATTATTATTAATATGCCTCTGAGTCCAATTAGTGCTGACCACATGTACATCTGTGTGTGACTATCCACTGGGGCATAGTAACCTACTAGTGGTCACATCTCCAAAGAAAAGTGACTCTCCATTCCTCAGCAACCAAAAAATGCCAATAGCTCCTCAGCTGAGGGCAAGGCCATGGTAATGCCTTCTTCATCCACTCTGGCATTTTAACTGAGTTGAGTTTGTGCAGCTAACCATAGTGGCTATGGGTTGATGTGTGCATCATCCATGTTACAGTCCAAGATGCAGTATCTTACAACTCTCTTCCCCTTACTTCAGTTCTTGCTTTCTTTCTTCCCACATTTCTACCATGTTTCTGAGTCTGGAATGAGATTAGGCTGATATGGATGATCAATCTACAGCTGGGGACTCGCAACCACTTATTGTTGGTACTTGGAGCAGTTAGGAGTCTCTGCTTTAACTACTATGTATTGCAATTGAATTTCCTCTGATCGGGGTGGGTAGTGGGACAAACTGATGATTACAAAAATAAATATTGAGAAGGCAGTTTGATAGCATGAGCATTTAGCAAAACACCACCAGAATGTCTGCCTCCCTACCTCACAGCCTATGATAACCCTAGCCATAGCCTTTTGACCAGGTTTGAAGTACCAGAGATGAAGTCCTTCTGTGGATCAGGCCTCAATGCCAATCCAAAGGCAATGAGTTACACCCATAAATAGCATGTTACTGTCTGAATATCACATAGTGAAATACTAGTTTACCAAGAAAAGAGCTATTAGAAACAACATTAAGCTAAATTGTAGCTGGAGTTTTCTCTAGTCCCATCTGGGCCCACAGCTACTCAGACCCAAATAAACACACAGACACTAATATTAATTAAAACTATTTGGCCCAATGGCTCAGGCTTCTTGCTAGCTATATCTTACACTTAAATTAACCCATAATTCTTATTTATGTTTAGCCACATGACTTGGTACCTTTTCCCAGTTCTGCTTTCACATCTCGCTTACACTGTGTCTGACTGGCAACTCCTGACTCAGCTTTTCTCTTTCCAGACTTCTCCTCTCTCTTGTCCCACCTATACTATACTTCCTGCCTGGCTACTGGCCAATCAGCATTTTATTTATCAATCAATCAGAGCAACACATTCACAGCATACAGAAAGACATCCCCAGCACTAAACTTTTATTTTGAATTTTTACAAGCAAGGACCTTCTCAAAGACACTGTTTCTTTGAGGAAAGCATTTTGGTGATGGACAGGAAGACAGAGAATCTGTGAACATGTTGTCCCCCAGACCAGCATGCCCATGGTTACCTGGAACTGTGTTAGGATTACAGTATCTCACACCTCAATCTACAAATCGAGACTTGCAATAATGGCCAAAGATGTGGGTGTCCTGTAATTTTGGAAAAGAACCATCACAAAGCTATATTATGTAGTGGGTAGTGGTCTGTGAGGTTCATAAAATTATTATCTAGGACTTATTCTTAAGAATTTTAGTTTTGCTTTATATGAGAATGTTATTTAATTTGTTATTTTTCTAGTCTTCAGCTCTAATAGAAGTAGACTGTAGCATGAATCTTAAAAGTTCTTATTAATAAAATCAAACCCAAGCCAGGTATTGGGTTGAACACTGGAAGATCAGAGAGACAGAACAAGCCACAGCTAACCTCACCTGGCCAACTTCTCAGCTGGTCTTGTTTCCTCAGACTGGAAGCTTCTGTGTCCTCATCCCAATGGCTCTCAGCTGAACTGCTGCTGGAAAGCCTGAACGCTTAACCAGCCAAATGCTTCTAGTTTCTGGTCCTCATGCCTTATATACCTTTCTGCTTTCTACCACCACTCCCTGGGATTAAAGGCGTGATGAGTCACCATGCCTGTCTGTATCCTTGAACACATGGATTTCTGCCTCTGGAATGCTAGGATTAAAGGTGTGTGCTACCACTGCCTATCCTTTATGTTTAATATTGTAGCTTCTCTGTCTCTGACCCCAGATAAGTTTATTAGCATGCACAATATTTTTGGGAATACAATACCACAGTAGACCTTGTCCATGCTTGGAAAATAAAAATGCTCCTAATAAACGTGGTTGATTCTGTTCGTTCAATTCCCCTTTATCTTTGGTCACACCCCTTCTGGAAAGCCTTAGGTGACAGTGTACATTCCCTAGCTAGGAACTGGGTCCTGGTTGATTAACCAATCAGAACCAATCAGTTTTTGATCATCATCACTGAGTACAGTTTAAGTCAACCAGTTGGAGCAAGTCTTGGCATACACTAGTCTTTGAAATGGGGAAACACACAATCTTATTGTCATTGGCGGACTTCCATGACCTGGGGTCATGGGATTAGTAATGGAGGGGTTTCAGAGTTATGATGCAGTGAATGTCATGAAGACAGATCAAGGCATTTCAAATATGTATTTGGTGACAATTTGTGACTATTAGTGCACAATTTGTGACTGTTTGTGTCGGCACACACTGAGGTCCTTCCTATAGAGACTTCCTCTTATATAATCCAGGAAAGTCTCTTTATTGTGTGAGCCAATTTGAAATGAGTTTTCTGTGACTTACATCTTGAGGAATCTCAAGACATCCAATTTTCACAAGGACTGGTATTAGTAAGATTGATGTTCTGCACCAAATATTAAGGGACATCTTTGAAAAGTGCTTCCTGACTTTAGAGGATTGGCAATCTCAGAAAAATGGCTGACATATTTTTACTATGTATAAACATTTATCTGAGAGATTTTCTAAAATACATTAGGAGGTTGGGGAGATAGCTCAGTGATTAAGAGCTTGTACTGTTCTTGCAGGTGACCCGAGTTTGGTTCCCAGTACTCAGATTGGGTGGTTCACAGTTATCCATATCTCTAGCTCCAGGGAATCTGGTGCCCTTTTCTGGCCTGTGAGTGCACGCACACACACACACACACACACACACACACACACACACACACACACACTCACACATCACTCCAAAATAAAGAAATATTTTTAAAATGTTCCTAAAAATATGTTGGGAGGGAAAGTTGAAACAAAGATGACTTCCTATATTTGGATAGAATGGTTTAGACCTTTTTCCCCCAAACTTTTTCAATCACAGAAAAAAATGCGTGGTTCTCGTGTGTGTGTGTGTGTGTGTGTGTGTGTGTGTGTGTGTGTGTGTGTGTGTGTGTGGTTATTCAAGACAGGGTTTCTCTGTGTAGCCCTGGCTGTCTTGGAACTCACTCTATAGACCAGTCTGGCCTTGAACTCACTGAGATATGTCTGCCTCTAACTCCTAAGTGCTGACATTAAATGCATATTCCACCATTGCCCAGCTAAGATTCATAATTCTTTTTTTTTAAAGATTTATTTATTTAGTATAGAGCATGTATGACTGCAGGTCAGAAGAGGGTGCCAGATCTCTTATAGATGGTTGTGAGCCAACATGTGGTTGCTGGGAATTGAACTCAGGACTTCTGGAAGAGCAGTCAGTGCTCTTAACCTCTGAGCCATCTCTCCAGTCCCCGATTCATAAGATCCTTAAAGACTGAAGATATCCAGAAACAGGTCATATATGTCATCTTGAGTGCATCATGTTTGGCAACTGTCAGTTAATTAACAGGACTTCAGCATCTCATCTCCTGTCCTGGATACCTTTTGGAAAATTTGACTAGAGTTATCTGAGAAAAGGTAACATCAATTGACAAAATGTCCCCATCAGATTGCCTCTGTAGACAAGCCTGTGGAGTATTTTCTTGATAAATGGCTGCTGTATCAGCACTGGGCAGAAGGGAGGTAGAGGCTAGCTGTTATGTACCATTGTTTGGACTGTCTCTTCTGCAGTGGTGTGTTCTATGTGTGGCATCCATGTGATTTACAAGGATTTTCATTCTGGGAATTCAATCGAGAACATTCAGTGTTTCTTCTCTGACACTCCTGCTCCTAATGTTCAAGTCTTGCCAAATCATCATCCAGTAACAATTCACTTGCCAATCATGCAGACTTGAGTTTCATGCCATTTAAAATTTATACAACATGGATTTCCAAGTGCTTTGGCAAAAATCTTGCCCATTAGGAGGAATTTCTCCTTACTGATGTTATTTAGGGCCACAAAATACTTGAAATTTCATATCTACCATTTCTTATTATTGAAATTCTTAAGCCACAGCTTTCTAGTTTGTTTTTTCTCTCTGAGGCAAAACACCAACAAAAAGCAACTTGGAGAAGAAAGGGTACATTTCATTTATAAGTTATAGGCCTTCATCAAGTGAAGACAAGGCAGGAACTCAAGACAGGAATCTAGAGGCGGGGACTGAAGCAGAACTCCTAGAGGACCGCTACTTACTCCCTCAGGTTACTCAGCTGCCTTCCTTATGTGGCCAAGGCCTATCTGCATGGGGATGGCACCTCCCACAGTGTACTAGGCTTCTCCTACATCAATCATTGATCAGAAAAATGCTCCCATAGAGATGTCCAAAGTCCAGTCTGATGAAAAAAACTGGCCTACTGAGAGTCTTCCTTCCCAGGTATGTCTAGTTTTGTGTCAAATGACAAAACTAACCAGCCCATAAGCTGTACTGACAGAAGGTTTTCTTCAAAATGTATGCAGTTTTAGTTAATTTATGTTATTATTACAACCTATTTTTAAAGCACCAATTCTTGCAATCTTCATTTCAAACCTCAACAAATAAATACAACAGAACAAATTGAAGGAAACCATCAATTTAGCAAGAACTTATTTCAAGTAAAAAAAGTTACAAAACACCCGATGATGAGCAATGTTAGAGTCTTACAACCAAAGGACTAATTTCAGATACCAATTTCCTCCAAAGATTGAGCACATAAACCCCTCTCCCCCATGCCTTGTTCTGAAACCATCAAGAAAAAAGTGATGGGAATTATCCTACTCTCCCTACATTACTCTGATATATCAGTTTTAATTATTACACTGTGCCAAAACATGTTTTGGGCAATGTTGCATTCTCAGTGGATGCCAAAACACCCCTACTGGTGGACGACTACGGAAGGAGGTCATTTCCAATCTGAAGTTTGATACTAAAGAAAAGTTACTAAGATGTAAAACACATTCAGAACACCAGGTTGAGGGAATGGGTTGTAGAGCTACAGACATCTTATTAGCGATTCATCAGTGTTCATGATCTGAAATAAAATCATTCACAGAGTGTCTGTTCTTACACAGCCATACCTCCAGCCATAAGAGGACACAGCAGTATTTGTGTTTCTTCCATGGGACACCTTTGCTGACACTTTTCATTCCTCTGCTGGTATTTGTATCCTACACTGTGAGCTTTCAGCAGGGTTTTATGGAGCTGCTGGACAGCTGGGGGCCAGGTGGATGCAACGGCTCAGGCAATTGTTAGGCCACCAGGACTCAACAACAGAAAGAAAGACATCTACAAGAGGAACCATAGCTAGACATGTGGAAAATATTTGCTGGTAATACAAGAGGGGGCGAGGAAGGGAGAGGGGAAGGGAGGGAAAGAAAGAAAGAGAGAGTGAGACAGAGACAGAGACAGAGAGACAGAGAGAGAAAGAGGAAAAGCTTTTCTAGAAATTAGTAATTTAAACTGACACTCTTGCCTATGTTAGGCTTTAAACAGATTTGGATGATTAGAAGACTGATGCAATGTCCCAGATAATGACAGGGGAAAAGTAGTGTGTGTGTGTGTGTGTGTGTGTGTGTGTGTATGAGCACATGTATGTGTGTGTATATTTGTATGTATATGTGTATGTGAAGGCATATGTGTGTGTGTGCATGTGTATGTATTTATGTATGCATGTGTGTGTGCAAGTGTGTACATGTGTGTGAAAAATCAGAGCAGAGCCTTTTCTTGAAATTGTAAGAACACCAAATGAAGGCAGCCTTTGGATTATACCCATATTTTATAGGTTAAATAACATATCCTTACACACACACACACACACACACACACACACACGGACACGGACACGGACACGGACACTTGTACATGACAACAGGAAATGAGCTAACTATATGTGGTGAATAGCACACTTCTCCACAAACAACCATAAATGAAACATTGAGTTAATAAGCTGAATATATTGCACAGCACACACAATCACGCATGATGACAGGAAATGAAGAATAATATGTAGACTAAATCACCCCCATCCCCACACACAGTCACGTGTAACACAGGATCTGAATAAGCCATACACAGTGGGATAGTGGGAAAACATTGGAACTCCTTTATGCTGTAGTGACCAGCAGAGTGTTTATGCTGCAGTGACCAGGAGAGTGATGGAAACGACTTTGAGAATTTAATATTTTACTCGTGAACCCTTAAGCGGAAGTATTTTTATTTTTGTTCTGCGTAGAGAGTTGGCCATAAAAGCAGTAGGCAATTTTTTTTGCCATCATCTTTAAGAAAGCATAACAAGCATGATTGAACAAAGAAAGGACTTCAAAGACTTGTTCCATGGTAGGAAGTGCTTTCGAACAAAAGTCATAAACTGTGTCAATGGGTCCTTTGTGAGGTGAGAGGCTTTCCTCCCTGCTCTTGTCAAAGTCATTAAAAGAAAAGGAGGTTCCTCTGTCACACAAAAGAGACCCACAGTCATAAGAATCCTGTCCCAACAGACCGTTCTCTTTGCCTCAAGCATTGTCCTGGCTCCAAGTTAAGGAGTGATTTTGTAATAGATCACAGACGGGAAGTCATAAGCATGGACTTTCCCCTCTGCTTCTTTCTCTCTTTTTCTTTTGTTATTCACATTCATCTGAATGACCCTCAAGTCCAACAGATCATTTGGGAATTTCTAAGACAGGGCTATTGCCCCAAATGCATGACGGTTGCAGAGTCAAGACAGCGCTCCACAAGACAGTTGCATTGCTCTGTCACTTCAGCTGCTTTGCACAGCCAGGGAGACGCAATCCATTTTCTGGAATGATCCTCCCACCCCTTTCTCCACCTTTTAAATGCCAGTTGGAATACCCACAAAACAAATCACGTTGGTCAGAAAGGAGCAGACTAGTAGCAGAAACATTCTATTTTGTGGTAGGCTGGAGTGCTATTTTTGTTGCCTCTGAAGCCAGCCTCTCTGGGGCTATATTTGAGGCTTAGGAGAAATAATTCCAACCAGCGAGGTTTGGCATTCACTACTTCGTGAAAATATATAAGGGTAAGTGCATGGAGGTGTGGTTAGATAGCTATCACTTTAACTAAAACCTTAACACAAGAAATATGTGCAATAAGGGTGATTAATTAATTTGAACCAGAAGTCTATAGCCCGTATCTTTACCACTTCTGCTTCATTTTCCCCATGCCAGGTTACGCTCAAACCCAATCTCTCTCTCCCTGTCTCTCTCCATCCCTCCTTCCTCCCCTCTCTGTCTCTCTTTTCTCTTTCTCTCTTTTCCTGTCTTTGTGTCCTAGCCCTCCCTTCTACACACACACACACACACACACACACACTGTTTCAACCAGGTCTCACTGAGTCTCAGGTATCCTAGGCTAGCCCCAAACTCCCCAACTGGCTGAGGATGGCTTTGAACTCCTAATTCTCCTGTTTCTCCCTCCTGCGTGCTAAGGCAGCATGCTCACACTACTGTGCTCATTTTATACTGTGCTAGAGATCAAAATTAGGGCTTTATTGTGTCAGATAAACACTCTACCAACTGAGTTACATCCTTGGAGACCCCAAATTATTTTCTACCCTTCCCCATTGCAGCTTTTTCTTTCTTCCACCAAAGGAAATAAATAGGACTCTACATTTCATCCTCAAACCATCAAGAAGAAGTTCATGGTGTTTGTCAATTTTATATAATTTTTGAAATCTGGTTTTAAAGCAATATATTAGGCACACAATGGGCATGTTAAACAAGCCCTGTATTTTTGTGCCATGGAATAGAGTGTGAAATGCAGAAATATGCAGGAAGGCAGCACAGGCTAGAGTGGACACCCTGACATGTTCACAGTAATTGGAAGAGGAGTCGCAATGAACAAATGCTCCCAATGGTGATAATTACAGGGAGGCTTGAACTGGGGTTCTGGCTGAGCATAGCTGTCAGCACAGAAGGTTATCTAAATATTCCTAGAAGTGGTTAGGTAAGGAGTTAGCGGTCTATAAAGTTAGTAAGGCTGTAAGAAAGGAGGGTCCGAGCTAAATTGTGTAAAGCTATTACTTAACATCCACCTGACCTAGGTGGTGTCTCCTTGTGGAATTTACCTTAAATCAGGGGACTTTCATGTGGGCTACTATCACTGTTAGTCCTCGCAAGTTGTGTGCCCACCTGGGTGGTGTCTCCTGTTAGTCCTTGAAAGTGGCTAAGGGAGATAATCTGATTCCAGGGAAAGCCTTTCCCGAGGCTCTTCTCCAAATTCCTGAAATGTGTATGTTCAGAGAGTGATCAGTCCACACTGTTAGCCCTTCTAAGGGAAAAGTCAATTGACAAAGCTATGAAGGCACACATGATTTTCATAACAGAATACAGCTGATATATAACAAACCAAGTAACACCAAAAACTCCTTGGGATTTGGCTTCCTCTGGAGGAATTCCCTGATTCCTCCAGGTAGTGACTTTGCCATTACCAGCTGAGTTCTTATGATATATTCCTGCGGCCTGCAGCACATTGCCCTGATGGTCTGAATCCTAACATGTAATAGACCAATACCTTTTTGCAGAGAAGTGGTGGACAGTGGAACAGCACACTTGCATTTCACCACATAGAATTTAAAAAGAAGTAGTTGTAGGACTTTATTTAAAGTGGAACAATATCTCACCACAGTCATGTTTACTCTCATGAGACCTCTACAAAATTAGGCCTGTTGTAGCTACATCATAGTGTCCTAGCTTGCTTTCTGTTGATGTGGTCAACACATTACCAAAAGGCATTTTGGGGGAAAAGGGAATTTATTTGGCTTACAGATTATAGTCTATCGATGAGGAAGCCACAGCAGGGACTCAAGGCAAATGCTTGAAGCAGATACCAGGGATGAATGAAGCTTTTTGGCTTGCTTACTTGGCTTGCCTATTTTATACAACCCAGGACTACTTGCCCGGGAATAGCACTGTTCACAATGGGCTGGGCCCTTCTCCATCTATTAGCAATCAGGAAAATGCCATTCCCCGACATTCCTACCATCCAAATATGTAGGAGGCAATTCCTCAGTTGAGGTTCCCTCTTCCTGGGTGTCTCTAGGTTGTGTCAAGTTGACAAAAACTAATCAGCACTGGCTGGGTGGGACTCATGACATTCCATGTCTCACTGAGAAACTATGAGCAGTTAATGGCTGCTTGGGGAAGGGTGTCATTTTTGTCAGTGATGTAGCCACTGAATAATTTCAGATGTTCAAGTAAATACCCCTCTCCTCTAATGCTTAATCATGCTTATGCCAACAAGCATATCAAATTCAGTGGGGAGCAGGTAAAGGCCTTTTCTTTATAAGACTAACATCCTGACTTCCATGCCAGGGAAGCCCAATGTGGTGTTGATGACATGCATTTATAGCCCCAGCGTTCTCTCAGAGAGAAGGAAAGCTCATGGGTTAGCTCAATGTACACAAAGAAATAAGAAAGACTGCCTGCATAAGGTGGAAGGCAAAATTCAACTCTTGAAAGTTGTCCTCTGGCCTCTACACATATGCTGTGGAGAGCACACACCACAAAATGAAATAAACAAAAACACCTATGTGGCTTTCAATACTATTACCAGCACTGTTTCTAAAAACATTGAACAATATCATCTTTATAATAAACGGTGTCAATTTTATACACACACACATACACACACACACACACACACACACACACACACACACACACACACACCACACACCAAACTTCTCTTGTGCTTCCTGTCACATACAATAGCAATCATGTGAGAGTCTTCCCCTCTATTGTACACAGAGCAGTCACTGGAATGTCTTCAGTTGCAGACTATATAAGGCTGCTCTGGGACGCCTGAGAGTATACCTCATTTCGGTCAGAGAAAGTGCACAGCCATGGACTCTGATTGAAGAAGGATGTCAGCTGGTGACATGAGCTCATCTTCCTCCAGCTGAAAGGATTAAGATGTTTCAAATTCTACATTCTATTCTTGGACCATATGTGGGCCAGAGAGCAAGAGATTTATGATGCCTTCTGCTCCTAAGCTCCCGTGTTTAGTAAAATACTTAAAAACACCAAGGCATTTAATCATCACATATTGGCTTAGGCCACAGAGTGTTCTTCAGGAGGGGTTTAGTTCAAAAAGTCTACCTTAAGCATAGGTCTAGACTGAGCAGCATGTTTGGCTGAGAACATTAAGTTCATGGGTGTCGATTCTTAACGCTGACATGTGAAATCCTTCTTCCTATTCCCACCTGAATCTTCTCCAAACTGCTCTGAGTGAGCACAGATGCATGACAGAGGCATAAATCTATTATGTGTTCTCAATGTAGTGCAACCCAGAAAATCCTTCTAATCTAATGTGTTATTTCTTAATGTCTCCTAATAATGACGTTAGAATATTCCAAAAATGTTTGCAAAATGCAAGTGAGTGTTACCCCCCAAGATTTGGTCTTTCATTTCTGTAACTTACTTGTTAATAGTGGGAAAGTTTTGTTTCAACAGGAGCAGGAACATTGAAATTTTGTACATTAGGGTAGTTTGTGAACACCAGAGCAGTGTGGCGGAATGATAAAAAGTGGTATGGAAAATACCAGTGTTGAGAGATACCAGTGTGGGGCATTGGTTGTAGCTCAGTTGGTGATTTATCTGAAAAGCATGTGCAAGATTCTGAGTCCATTTCTTGGTGCTGGAGAGAGAGTCGGGGGCAAGGGAGAAAAAGAGAGAAGGGAAGAAAAGGAAGGAGGGAGAAAGGAGGAAGAAATGAAGGAAGAAAGGAAAGAAAAAATGGATGGGTGAAAGTGTGAGAGATATAGAAAAAGAAAGGAAAGAAAGGACAAGAGAGAAAGACAGAAATAGAGAATAAGAGATAGAAAGAAAGGAAGAAAGGAGGACAGCAAAGAAGGAAAAAAGGGAGGAAATGGTGGTGGGGGTAGAGAAGGTAGGAAAGCAAACACTCATTGTAGACTTGCCTTGACCCTGGAGACAGCTTCCTTTGCTTAAGGTCTATATATTGCATTCCTGTAATCTAAGCACTCAGAAGGTGGAGACAGACGTGCCTCCAGTAAACTTCAGCTGCTGAATGGGTTTGAGGGAATTGGAGTCTAGGCTACCTAATCCCCTATCTCAAGCAACAAAATAAAATCAAAACAAAATGAAAAGTTCTTTAACCCTTTAGTTTTGCATCTGAAACCCCAGCTATAGTAAATGGTGTCATATTTATGTATCATTTATCTCAGCTTTGACTCTAAGTAGGAACCTGTGTCTAAGTCACTCTCTAAATTTCTCATTATTGGAGACACTGAGCTAGCAATTTCATTTATGGTTAAAACTATATCCATGGCTTAACATGTGTTGGTGAACAAGGTAGCAAATAATATTCATCATCTCGCTGAGTCACAATTTCAGTTCTTATTTCTTTAAGGTTCCCCAAACCATAACGTTTATCCATCCTGCCATGGAATAGCACTCTGTGCATGAAATAGATGTGTACTGATATTAGAGCCTTCCTCTAAGTATTTTGTGGTCCTGGGGATGGATCCCTAGGTCTGAAGCATTCTAAGCAAGTGCCCTGCCACTGAGCAACACTCCTAGACACCCCCACCAGACATTGGATCTCATTCTGTAATAAGAAAAAGGTCTTTCCTCCTTGCTATATAACCAGAAAATCAGCATGAAAGGGAAGACATTTGCATAGAAGGGGGATCAAATTCAGTCTTTCCTGCATAGGAAAGTCATTTGGAATGACCGAAGATCAGATATGTTTTCACTCTGCTTTGGCACCTGTCCACTCTCAAATCTGTGCAACTGAATACATAATGACTTTTACATAACAAGTTCCTGTTCTGAAAATGTATGTGTGTGAGTGTGTGCAAACACAAGAGTTCTGATACAAAATGAAGACTTGAAGCAGATTATTACATTTAAACCTAAGTGCCCAATCCACTGCATCATGCCCCGAAATAGGCAGTACAATGTTTCCCTTGCCCCACTCCCATGTTTTCTAGGGCACAACATTGTTACGCCTGGTTGCATCAGAAACTATGAGAAAAGTTCTCAGAATGGACGCTCCTACATGATCCCAGAGGACTCAACTCTATCACTAGGGAGTTTACCAGCATAAACAAACTCAAATACAGTCTGGGCTGCCACTGGCAACTGCAGAAACCTGAACTGCTTTCCAAATTGGGATGGGAAGGTTTTCATTATACTTGGGTGAATATATATGAGCACGTCAACGGTAGCATCACATCCTCCTTTTTTTCTTTATAGTCCCATGGGAGGTATTGGGTTCAAGCTTGCTCCATATAAGTAGAAGCGTCTCTCACCTCACTTGGTACCTTAGAGACACTTGGCTGGGAGGTGGGATTTGTCTTGGCACACTCCCTCCTCTTTCTCTACCTCTCTTTCCCCTTCCTGGGCATTTCATTCTACACCCCATCAGGTTTTAATCTTGCTCTCATTTTTCAAATACTTCCCTTTGGTTGTTTGTGATAATGGCTTAAAGCATTCTGACTCCCCACGGTACCAGGACAGAAGCCTCAGCATGTTAATATGTAGCTCTGAAACCTGAAAAGCTTTGAGAAAATACATAATTTTATGACTATGGGATGGACCAGAGGGAGGAAATCTGTGGACAGGAACCTGGCTGGGGTTTCTGGGTATCCCCAGGTCAATGAGACTTGACCTCTCTGTTCATAAGTTTGTACCTTATTTCACATACTAACCTTTAGGAAGTCTGGGAGACCGTGAATGAAGGTGTAGCTCCAAAAGAATGGAGACTATATTAACATCACTGTGGACTCGGAGAGCAAGCCCTCTCAATACTGTATCATTTGCTCTCAATTCAATTTGCATTGTTCTCTGGTGAAGAACTTGGAATTGTCGATATATTTAAAAATCAAATAGTGATAATATCTCTTTCTACTACAAGCTAAAAAGATAAAAGTGAAAACTTGAGGCAGATGTTTGAAAACTATAACCCAGTTTTATAAGTCATTCCTCTATACGTCTTCGCTTGTGAGAATGCACAGCTTTTCCTTTTTTAAAAAAATTAATATTTAACTTTTTAGTTTTAGGATTATAATTTAATCACAACATTTCTCTGTCCTTTTTTACCTCCAAACTCTCCCATATACCCCTCCCAACTTTCCTTCAAATTTATAGCCTCTTTTACAGTAACGTTATTGCATGCATATATGTGAATGTATGTATATACGTACACATTTCTAAATATGGCCTGATCAGTCCATATAATGTTACTTGTATGTATGTTTTTAAGGCTGGCCATGTTTTCCCTTCATTCTTTCTTTCACCCTCCCTTTCCTATTTTCCTTCTCTCCTTCCTGCCCTCCTGCCCTCTTTTCCTCTCCCTGGCCTTCATAAATACAAACTATAAATTCCTGATGGAGTTTTTATGAGAAGCTTCTCATCAATTCACAATGCTTGGTCAAGGGTTAGATCACCATGCAAACGAATTAAGTAAATCTCAACCCTTTTCATCTCCACTTCAGTATCTCCTAACTAACCCTAGACAGATGTAAGCAAGACTCTGTGGAAAATTGCCTTTCCTCTTCCTTTCTTGATTGAAATTTAGTCTGAACCCATCCAAATAAGCATTAATAGATAGCTTATAGGTCCACGAGTATAGGAAGAGACAGAGCCAGACAAATGAAAGATGTACTAGTAATCTACTTAGAATGATTATATATGTACCAGAACTTCCAGTGTTCTGAGAAAGTATAGCCAGGGTGATATTATAGCCCCAATATGAATATCCAGAAAGTATTTATGTAACAATTATGAAGCTGTAACACTGTCCTTCTAAAATGTAAAAGAGCTTGCTATGTTAGAGGCTACAGTGTGACAATATTCCTGGAGAGACATGAACAAATGTCTGTCTGCCTTGGATGTGCAACTAATGATAGACCAAAGTAACAATACCACCAGTGTCCAACTTGGTGAACTAATAATTAGTTTTATTGGGTTTACTCATAGGAGTATGGGTGAGGGGCTACTCACAGAAGAAGAAATGACTCAAAGAGAGTTGTATCACCAAAATCCACCTCTGCATGTGGGACTGCCCATAAAAGCTGGAAACCCAGAATTCAGTGCACACCTTACAGGCAACACAACAGGATGAAAAATGTCTCTTTCTGATTGCTTAGTTGGTCTGAACCTCTTCCAGGAAGCCCAACTGGTCTCTGCATTTCAGGTAACTTGGTTGGTCTGTCTTCTAGTCTTTTAGGCAGCTTGGCAGATCTGCCTCTTCCACACACCTTGGCTTGTCTGAGAGTGTCTCTCAGCAGTTGCTGTTACCCATACAGGATTGTGGAAGGAGGTCCTAGTACATTTGGTCAGTTTCAGTGACTTCCTAAATCTTCTGAGTTGTTTATTTCCTGAGTTTTAAGAGCTACTCTGCAGGATGGGATGTTTTACCTCTCTTAAGAATGTCCTAAGATGTAAGCATTTGCCCTTTTAATTGGAATATACAATGCAGAGTAAATTGCTACATAACAGAGGGACAAGTGGGAGAGAGATGTTTTTCAATTTATTGGGAAAGACAAGACTGGTGCAAAATAAGATAGAGTGGCAACTCTGTTGGGTGATGTGAAGGATTTGATTGATTAAACTGCTGAGGGAGATGCTTGTATAATTTTAGAAAGAGTACTCAGATAATCTGCTTTCTGTGTAAAAGCTTTGTGTCTGACATGCTCACATATTGGATAGCTACTCAGTCAAAGAAGGAAAGGTAGAAGAAAGCTTTGGGCTGTGACTCTAGTAATAAAGATAGAGAGGGGCTGGGAGATGGCTCAGCTGATAAGCACTTGACACAAAAGGATAAGGACCAGACTTCACATACCCAGAACCCACATCAAAGCTGGGTGGGCACAGTGGCTGTCTTTAATTAATTCCATTACTTGGGAGAAGATCAATGGATCCCGCACCTGTGTACATGCCCGAACACACGTATATGCCCACACACTTGAGCACATAGATACAAACATGTACACATATGCATACAGAAAACAATAAACATATAGAGAAAACTGGTATACTTTTGTCTACATTTTGAAGGCAAAGAACTAGAGAGATGAGTAAAGAAGAGATAAATTGAAGATAGTTTGTGTGGGATGATTTTTGGTATTTGAGTAGATTTTTTTTTTTTTTTTTTGGTTTTTTGAGACAGGGTTTCTCTGTGTAGCTTTGCGCCTTTCCTGGAACTCGCTTTGGAGACCAGGCTGGCATTGAACTCACAGAGATCTGCCTGGCTCTGCCTCCCGAGTGCTGGGATTAAAGGCGTGCGCCACCACCGCCCGGCTTTGAGTAGATTTTTTTTAATATTCTAGTAGATATTAAACTATGAAATGGTAGAGCATATGGGAATATACACACTGTTTGGTTGACTTATGTTGAAGCATACATAGGTATATTATCACTACTGCTATTGAGAAGATGGTAAAATTCCACACAGAAGTTTGGACTGGAGCTATTTTAATCAGTCAGTTAAAGAATCATTGTCACTCATGTTCTATTTAAAATAAGGAAGCTATCTATTTGGAAAGTGTGTTAAAAAAGGAAGAAATATTAGAGATGAGTCAGCAGAGGAAGAAGCAATACCAAATATCGAGGGCAAAGTAATATTAAAACAGCATAAGAACGGGTGGATGGCTCTGCGGTTAAGACTGCTTGCTGCACAAGCTCAAGGATCTGAGTTCCAATCCTGAACACCCATCTTAACATGGATTCACACATGCCTGTAATGTCAACACTGGGTAGGGGTCAACGACATGAGGATCGATCGCTGGGGCACCTTGCCGACTGCCAGCCTAGTTGCAGCTTCAGTGGGAGACCTCGTCTCAACAGAATTAAGATAGAAAATGATGGAGGAGAACCTGCACATCTTCTTCTGGAATGTCTGAGCACAGGTGGACGTATCTATCTACACATGTGACATGCACTGCAAACTCATAAGAAACAAGTAAACAAAAAACAGGACACCACATTATGGAAATCAAGTAAAGACAAGGTTTTAAACAGTAGAGTATGGGATGCGGCTGAGACACTTACTAGATGAAGGAAAATGGAAATGATCATTTAATTTGGTTTCATGAAGTTCCCTGTAATATTAAAAGGCATAATTGCTGTGAAAATGTTTCAGGTCATATATGATGACCACTTGAAAGAATTCTTAGTGCAGTGATTCTCTCACTTTTTGGGGAATTTTGAGTTTGTCATTAAACTTGATGGAAAACTCCAAGTATTGTTTGCATAGATGACAGTCTTGGCTATTAATAACTGGACTGAGTTGGCAGGTAGAGTTTTTGACTTGCAGTAATATGGAATTTTCTTTCCCTTCTACAACCCATCTCTTCTACCATGTCAGATCTGTAGCAAAGATGATGAATTATCTAGAGAAAAAGATTTAATATGCACTCTCCTGGTAAAGGTGTTACCTAACCCAAGCTCGGAGCAAATAATGACACAGAGAGGAACTCTACACCAAAACAATTGGTTCTTCCCAAACTCTGCTTTTGGGTGATGTCTTAGTTAGGGATTTATTGCTGTGAAGAGACCCCATGACCAGGGTACCTCTTACAAAGGAAAATATTTCATTGGGGCTGGCTTACAGTTTCAGAGGTTTAGTCCATTGTCATCATGACAGGAAGCATGGTAGCATACACAGGCAGACATGACAATAGAGAGGTAGCTGAGAGTTCTGCATCCTGATCTGCAGGCAGCTGAAGTGAAAGGACATTAGGCCTAGCGTGAGCATCTGAGATCTCAAAGCCCACCCCCACAGTGACCTTCCTCTGACAAGGCCACACCTCCTAAGAGTCCCACTCCCTACGGACTAAGCATTCAAACACATGACTCCGTGGGGAGCATTCCTATTCAAACCACCACGAGGTGGAAATATTTTCATAAAGGAGAAATCAAACTACATTAGGAGAAAAATGCTATGAAGGGTGTCTATCAGTATCCCATAGGAAAATAGAAAACAAAAAGAAATTATAGGAAGGTGAGACAATTTGAATTTATTTTTACTCATTTTTAAATCCTAAAAATGATCAGCAGTCAAAAAATTACTCCTCTTATTCTAATATTTCTGTCTTTTTATTTGTTTTGTTGTTGTTGCTGTTTGTTTGTTTGTTTTTGAGACAGAGTTTCCCTGTGTAACAGCTCTGGCTGTCCTGGAACTCACTTTGTGGACCAGGCTGACCTTGAACTCCCAGAGATCAGCCTTCCTCTGCCTCCCAAGTGTTGGGATTAAAGGCATGTGCCACCACCACTTGGCAAGATTTCTAAATCTTTTGATTGAGGCCTGAGAGATAATGAATATGTTTTTTGGAGCTAACTGTATTTTGGAACTGGCCAGCTATATTTTGTTGATAATTGCAAATCACTTTTAATAACTGGCACATCTTACTGATCAATTAATCCTTCCTGAGTTGATTGATAGGAAGACACATAGAACACTTAACATTTTGACCCAGTATAGTAGTCATGGTTCTCAACTGAATTTTTCTCTTTTTTTTGTTTGTGTGTGTGTGGGGGGGGTATACTTTGAGAATATTTTTTTTTAATTCCTAGAATTATAATCTTACAGGTGTATAATAAACATTTTTGTTAAATGACCATAAACTTTAAAGGTTCACCAGTACTCAACACACACTCATTCTAGGAAATAAAGTCATATCTTTGCATCTTAAGGATGGAGGTGAGGGCAGAGCCATATTCGTTGGTTTGTTGAAAAATGTGTGAGTTTTCGTGCATGTTGTTCAGAAACAATACTATTTGTGGAAATGTCTATGGAGCAGGAGCAGTGGAATCTTAAGGCAGCATCCACCATGGAACCTTAAGAGCCTCAGAAGGAAGCTTCTGTATTTTTACCTTCTAATTATTTCTCTTCTTTTCTTCCTATGTTACTGTCACAAGCCTTTTGATTCATTAACGACTCTCGAACACTTTTACGTTTCTGTAAATAGTAGTTGTGGGAAAGTACTTTCTAGCACAAGAGACATTACTCATTTTCTCAAGGGAAAAATAAAACCACTCATTAAAGCATGACCTCAAATCTAGGCTGTCCGCAGGATTATTAAAAGACATTGGATGCTTCTTAGTGAGTCTTATTTCTATTATTACTGCAATTATTTTCCATTCACAACTGTAGCATTGAAATATGCTCGGAGTCCCCGACGACGATGAAGATGTATTTGATAAAAATGATTTTAATAGTGTGCCTGGTACAAAGGCTTAGTCTCATATGTCCATGGCAAGGCATGAACAAACTAAATGGTCACAGTTCAGATGAGCAAAGAGGCCTTTAGTTTTTGAACCTGCATTATTAGGAATGTGCTGGTAGAACATACATGAAATCTTTTCAAATAAATATTTTTAATTAGTAAATAAATGACCCAATAAAAGACATTTAGTAAGACCACAGCAGTGAAAGTCTGAACATTTCTTTGTGTTTTCACTATGACTGTCTCAACGATGATAGGATCTTCATGTGGGATTTAAGCCTACTGTGTAGATCATATCTCAGAATTCCTTTTCTTTTCACATTAACACACCAGTGAGGATTTTCACACACATATACGGACATCCACTCCCACAAATGGTATGTTATTTTCTATCTCACATTTCTACCTGAGTCTATTATTGAACAGCCCTGTGATATATGTACATACTTACACACTTAAGTACGTATATATTCATACACATATAAATATATCATAGATGTATAGTCGCAAAAATGTGTGCTGTATACTTTTTCTCTCCTCCACCTCTCTCCTCTGTCCTTTAAGTATCCAGACAATGAGTGTGCTTTCCAGTTTTGAGAAGTAGTTTTTTCAGTTGTGCATTTATCCTACATGATAGCTTCTTTCTTCTGCTCCCTCTTTCTTTCTTTTCCATCTTGTGAGGGAACATCAAATGCTGCCACACTGATTTGTTTGCTTATTGTTATTTGTTTCTGTGTCACTCACCATTACTAGGTTGGTACCTGAATGATGATTTTCTCTCTTTTTCCAAGTCTTTCTTCCTCTCCCTCTCCCCTGCTCTCATTACCGGGTGAGCTCTAACTTTGAGATTGTTCTTACTTTTAAGAATTCTTCTTTGACATCATTTTTGCTTGCTAGCTCACTAGCCCACTGTTTCTGGAAGCTTTGGATCTTGCATGGCTTAACCAAATTGCCACCTCTTTCAGTGTGGTAGAGTTTCCAGCTGGGCACTCTCAGTAAAATAGCAGTTTCTACCAAGAACAGAACTTGGTGGCAAAGGCGTCCCAGAGTAGCAATCCTCTTTTCTAAAAATGGTTCTGATACTCCATTTAAGGCAAGCAGCATATTTTTATTTAGAAAATATTTATTTAGCTGTTAGAAACACTTCAGTTAATCAGCACTCTTTAAAAGGCCTTGGATCTGGTTACACCCTCAGACATCAGAGTTCTGAGTTTTCAAAGCTGGGTATAGGAACTACAGGGGAAGAGCCCTTTATAGTTTTCTCAGGTGGAATTCTCTTGTCACTTCCAATATATACAACAGAAAGCTCCAAATCCTTTGCTGCCACTAACACTCTGCGCTTGCCTTGTCTGCACCCTTATCTGGCACAGTAAACACAGGCATGCCTTCAACAAGGGGAAGCAAAGAAGATCAAGGAAACTCAGTGACTCAGTATAATCTCCTTATGTTCCCAGACAGGGAGATTTCAGCAGAACCCAGGCAGACATCTCCAAATGGAGGAAATTAGAAAGGCTAGATAAGATAAGTATAGGAGGGAGTAACTGATTAGCTCTTTGGGCCTCAGGAAGGGACTGACCATGAGAAGAGAGGCGGGGGAGAGAGAAGAGAGTGAGAGATCTCCAGATCAATATTTTAGAACAAGAAATCTAGAGTAATCCACAATTAACTATGCAGAGTCAGGGCATAACCTAGTCAATCTCCATGTTTTTTTTCTCTTCTAACTTTTGACTTCATCTTTAAAAAAAAAGATGTATGTCTTCCACACATCTGTATCAAATGATTTCCCTTGGAATTATCTCTCACATACACAAATATACACCAGTGAGAACATACAATGACTGATTTAACTATGTATATATATATATATATATATATATATATATATATATATATATATATATATATATATATATATATATTCATATATCCCTAAGTGCTTGCTTTTCTGTCACACTGGCTTTTGTGTGCATTTCTTTGGTAATTTATTTTACTAAATATTATTCAGAGCTTCCTCATTTGCCTATGTGAGCAAAAAAGAATGTAATCCTAGTCTTTTGTTCTCTTCTGTGGTTAACTCATTCTTCTTCACCATCCCCTAGGAACCCTCTCTCGTATGGGCATCAATACCTACTTACTTATGGTGAGGCAATTAATGCAGGATCCTAGAGTTTCACCACATGCTTAGAACCCTTGTGACCTGATGAAATTTCTGAACAATACCACAATCATAAAGTCCCAGAGTTGTGTGGCCACATCACGCAATGAGCAGTACCCATGAATGGATGTAATATCTTCCTGAGTTGCATCAAATATTTAAAATACCAGTATTACTGAAAAACCTTACATCTAGCTTGGAATCTAGAAGAGGGATATTTCCCTTTCTGTTTTGTTATGTGATCTTAGACATAAAGCCTAAATTATGTCCTTTCATGGGAAATGAAAGACTGTGAGGTTCAAGTCTGGGAAGAACTTAGTTCATAACCTTTCTGGTTTAGTCCACCTTAAAGGTCAAGCAACCATCATTTCCCACATGAGCATCAGGCTGCAGAACTGTATTGTCATTATCATTTTATAATTATAAGAAAAGTAAATTCAATCATGTTTCTATCGTTTGCATTTATCATCTCTGAAAATGCATATGTGCATCTAGAGAGAGAAGTTTTTGTTGTTGTTGTTTATTTTTATTTTTTTTATTGCTTTTAAAACCTATCTTCTCTGGACCCTGAGCATGCTTCCTCTGATCTGAACATCCTTCAAATTGGTTGATGGAGAGAAACATTGTGTAGACCATTTCTGAGCTCAGTACTTCTCAGAGTAGAACTTGCTAATTCCAATGTTTGAAAAATATTTTCTTCTTCTATGTTCTGAGAAATTCTTAGTAGACTGAAGCTTTTGGTAATGAAACTAGCCATCCAAACACTATTGGTAGTTTATTCTGCATGTCCTGGCTACTTTAAAGTATTATGTAACTTTTCAGGGATCTGGAAAAGTGGTATCAAGAGAAATGTTGGGTAGCCAATGCTAATATTTGCTCAAAACAGTGAGTCATATGAACTGGGATTTCCTCTTTATGCAGTTCATTACTGGCACATTGTCTGAGTCTCAATATAATTTGATGCAATGATCCCAGTTTAAAACATGGAAGGATGCCTTGTTCAGGTCAATGGGAGACATCTATTCATCTTGATTATTCCTGTTAGAGAGTTTACCTTGGAATCATTCGGAAGAATGATGACATAATCTGGTACCCAGCTACCTGGTAAAACTGCTTGTGTTTCTTGTGCTTTGTTCTTTACCATCTATTCACAGCATGTGTTGACATACTAGTTCATCAGCAATTCTCTCAGGAAACAAACCAGTCTTTCCTTTGACCCTGTCCATTCAATTACAGAGTGCATTCAGAAGGTGGCCTTCAAGTAGAAAAGACATGAGGGGAAGAGGGGGAGAAGATATTGATCAAAAGGTATTAGAGCTTTAATTAGATGGAGGAAAAACTTCTCAGTGCTCTAGATGCAGGATGTGGTGACCATTGCTAACAATAATGCATTGTCTCTTTTGAAATAACGGAAAGAATAGATCCTGAGGCCAGTAATTATTGTTTCATTAGGATGTATTATTTTTTTCTGGCTTCTTCATCACAAATATGTCTAACATACAAGTAGAACTTCATTATAATATAATAAATGAATGCAAATCCATGAGCAATATATGGAGTGATTATTTTTAAATTCAATAAATACTTTGCTAAGGTTCTCTGGTAGTAATGAACTAATGAGATGTTCGAATGTGCATGTGTCTATGTGTGTGAAGAAACTTACCAGAAGGAATTGTCTCACACAGTTATGGAAGCTGGCAGTTCTGAATGTGCACTGTGGGCTCCTAGGTGGGAAACTCAGCAGAGCTGATGTTATGGATGAGGTCAGGAGCCAGCCTGTTGGCACACCTGGTGTAGGGAGGGTGAACTTGGAGTTCTACCCCAGGCTTCAAGTACTTGGATAAGGCTTGCTCATATAGTGGAGGGAAATCTTAAAATTCATTTTTATTTATTTATTTATTTATTTTTAAAGATGTATTTTATGTTAATTTTGTGGGGGGGTATTTTGCCTGTAAATATATGTGTACTACTTGCATGCAGTGTCCACAGAGTCCAGAAGAGGGCATTGGTTCAGTTGAAACTGAAATGACTGACGGTTGTCAGCTTTCACATGACTGCTGGGCACCAAACTTGAGTCTTCTGTAAGAGCAGCCAGTAGTCTTAACCACTAAGCTATCTCTCCAGCCCTCAAATTCACTTTTCAATAAAACATATTTTAATCTTTAAAAAAATCTTAAACATTCTGATCATAAAAAAGTGAGGGATGACTATGTAAATGAATTCATTTTATTTCCTTCTGTGTGATTACATATATTAGTATATTACATTGTACTCCACAAATGTTCACAGTATTACTTGACAGTTATAAGGCAAAGAAAAAAGCTTAGTCATGAGTTTGGCCTAGAAGAGTATCTCCTGGAAAATAAGAATTGGCATTTATTTCAGACAAGCTGGCCACTAGCTATAGGCACTCTACTTTTCAGATTTAGTCTTTCATAACCTCAAGTGATAGAGACTACAATGCTATATTACTATATAAGTTACTTTTCTCATCCCTGTGGCTAAATATCTAACAGAAACAACTTCAAGGAGGAAAGACTTATTTTTGCTTATGGCTCTATAGTTTGTCAGGGTGGGAAAGTCATCGGGGAAATTTCTGTCTGTGGCAGGGGATCTTGCATCAATTGCTTATGACAAGACACCAACCAGGAAGTAGAGCCCTCTTGGGTTGGAATTGGGACAAGTCTGTAAGAGTCATGCCCACAAGCTACCTGTTTTCTATAGATAGAACCCACCTGTTTAGGATTCCACAGCCTCATAAATAACATCACTATCTAGGGACCAATTGCTCCAACATATGAGTTTATACCGTACCCACAATTTGAGTCCTGTTTTACATGAGAATTGAAAATCATACAAATGAGACAACTATGCTAAGGATTTGTTGCAAGATAGACTACATTGATTTATACAGTTAGTGTTGATTGTTAAAAGTCAACTCGGTGTAAAAGATAGTATGGTGACTCACGAGAATATGTGAAAACATATTCACTACAGTATCCAGTAATCTCATTCCCTGTTATATAAAGAGATTTATTTCCATACCAATATTTATAGTGCCATTATTAATAATATCCAAAACACTGGAGCACCTCAAAAGTTCATTGACTATGAGTGAATAAACAATGTGTGCTGTGCACAAATAATAGAGTATTAGTCAACATTAGACAGAATGAAATCCTTAAACATGCTGGAATTCAGACAACTTGTGTACATGGTGTTAAGCTAAACAAGGAGACAACAGGCATGTGGTATGAAGGCTAACTCAATTCACAAAGATGTAAAATATGATGCTGATTATAAAAAAATGAGGATAGACAGAGAGTTAGGGCTTTAACTCTAATTTCGTTTTAGGGAAAGTCCAGTTAAAAAAGGAATAAGAATAAGAAAAGCTATTTAGTTATAACTGACTTAAGAAGTTGATCTGATTATTCAGTTCTTAATAATAAATAGCTTAATTTTTCACAAAGAGTTATTGAGTGTGTACTGTGTCTAGGTGTTGGGGACACAGTAAAGAATAAGGCAAGATACATGTTCCCTTGCTGTTTGAGCACACTGGTCTGCTGCTTCTACCCTTCCGCTGTTCTGCAGACTACCAGGATTAGTCTGAGTGCTATGAAAACAGAGACACTTATCAGTGTAACCACACATGGGTCCTTGAGACACAAGCTGCATAATGGCCTGAGACAGTACAAAGGGAATCAATCTCTGATGGACTGTTTGGTGAAGATGGGGCATGCAGGCAACCAAGTGATATATAGAGTAAAGCACATGATTGTAGGTAGTAATGAGAGAACTATGAAGGCTCATAATGCTAAGGGAAGAATAGTGGATTGTTGATAATCAGATAGTGCTGTCTAGGGAGACCTTGTTAGCAGTTCTGAAAGGAACAAGAAGGCCAGAATTGAAATTATCTAAGCCTAAAAGACTCTAAAGTGAGAAAAAAAAAAAACAGAGGAAAGCCAAGGAGGACAATCTTGAGGCCTGAAAGAAGGCCAACTCATGCGAGTTAGCAAAGAACAAAATGAAGGGAGTAAAACAGAACAAGCAGGAAGTTGATGGTCCTGAACCTCATCGACATGAAATATGCTGGATTCTAGATGCACTGAGAAGTATTAGAGAGATTAGGGAGAAAAGATGAGATCACATTCATATTTTTATTGATTGATTTTATTCTTAGTTTTCCTAATTTGAGACAAGGTCTCGTTATATAACGCAAATTATCTTAGACCTTGCAATCTTCCTGGCTTAGCCTCCCTAATGCTAGGATCATAGGCATATACCATCAAGCCAAACTTTGGTTCATATTTTATTTACTTATTTAAGTCTATTTCATGTTCATTTTTTTGTGTTCATGTATGTTTGTGTGTATATAATATGCATGTGTGTGGGTGCATGCATACCAAAGCACATATGTGAATATCAGAGTGTAATATGCTAGAGTCAGTTCTTTCCTTTCACAATGTCCACTATGGTGATCTAACTCAGGTTGTCAATCTTGGTTGTAAGTGGTTTTACCCCCTGAGCCATGTCACCAGCTCCAGTTCAGACAGACAGACAGACAGACAGACAGACAGATGATAGATAGATAGATAGATAGATAGATAGATAGACTCACATTGATCCATAATATTAATTCTAACATCTATTTACTGTTTACTTGTTTTTCTCCAGTGAGGCTCTGCTACCTGGGAAGCTTGCTTACATTGTAAAGTCATCAAAACACCCTTCTTTGCCATTACATACTGCTACCCTCTACAGTGCTTCTGCAGGTGATGAGATTTGGGATGGTGACTTTGCCTCCTTGGAGGTCTTAAGCAGGATTAAATGGGAACTTTCCTGCATGGGACTGGACTAGGACCTCTGCATAAGCAAAACAGTTGTATAGCTTGGTCTGTTTAAGGGGCCCCTGGCAGTGTGATCAGGATCTATCCCTGGCTCATGAGCTGGCTTTTTGGAACCCATTACCTGTAGTGGGACACCTTGTACATCCTTGATGCAGGGGAAGGGGCTTCGATCTGCCTCAACTGAATGTACCAGGCTTTGCTGACTCCCCATGGGAGGCCTTACCTTTTTGGAGGAGGAGATGAGGGTGGACTGGGGGGAAGGCTTGAGGGAGGGCGAGAGGAGGGATGAGAGGGGTATCTGTGGTTAGTATGAAAAATAAATAAAAAATTTCCTCCACAAATTACTTTTGTCCTTTCTGGTAAACTTTAGGCATTCTTTTGAGGCCCGGGAGCATCTTGAACTACATATCCGCCAAAACTTCAGAACAAGAGGGAAAGACATTTTTATCCAGCATCTCATCTCAAGTCTCCTTTTCGTTTTTTGGTCAAATTGTGTAGGGAAAATTCAGGTCCTCTAGAACTGCTTGATGTGGGCTTGTTTTGAAAACTGCATGTGAAAGTTTGCTCACATTTATTTTCATACCCAACACTGACGCCTAGGCAAAACGGAGGCAGGGAGAGTCTAATGCTTGCATCAGCTCTGAGTCTCCTGCCTCAGTGTAAAGAAAGTGGCGGTCAGTCAAGGATGCGCAGGGCGATCTGAAGTGGTACCTTGGTAGCTGTTGTTTCCTAGCTAGGGAAGGGGTTAGATATAAGGCAAATGAGTTTATTGTCACTATGTCTTAATAGACCTGTCTCTTGAAGATCAGAATACTCCTTTGTGGCTAATCATCCTTGAACCAAGTCACATTCTTCCCACTCTATCAGACACTAAGGCACTAGCTCTTTCCCAACGGCCACACATGCATACTAACGAAGTAGCACAAGTCTGCCCTGTCCACCTTGGGGCTTTCTTATGAGGGTCATGGCAGGGAGCACTGTAGAAGGGAGATCTGTACTGCCATAATTTGGGAGGTGAAAAAAAAATCACCTAACCTCATGAATATGCAGCTCATCTCGTAAACATTTATGTCCACAATGCAGAGTCCATTGTATTAGTAACTCCTTTCAAACCAGTCTGCTCTTTCTCTGCAGTGTGAAGTTTGCTTTGCTGAGTGAGGTGCTACTTAAACTGTCTGTGTCTCTTGGCTGAAGTCTTTCCTTCAAGACAAGGGTGGTGGAGAAATAGTCAACCAGTGACAAACACACTAAGAAGAAGCAAGAGAGGAAAGAGTCAAACCAAGTGGGCAACAGTAGCAGTTTAGGTGAGATATGATGACTGCTCAGAGGGAAGATGGCAATGAGTAGATTAGGGAAATTTTAGAGAGAGAGTTGCAAGAGGTGACTATTGATGTGGCTGTTGAGAACACAGAGGGGAAAAAAAGAAATGAAGGTTGATTCTGAACCTCTGTACCTTAAGCCAACAGATGGAGAGAGGTGGCTTTTTCTGAAGAGTGTGAGATTGCAGAGCACTACAGGATGAGTGTGGATGGGAGTGTGTGAACAGGAAGATTTATGAGTGAATTGTTTTGTTCGATGAGGTCTACGTCTTACAGTTGTATTTATGAGCCTGGAGTTCAGGAAGGGTTCAGGATAAGAGCTATAAATTTAAAACTCATCTGCAGAGAGATGATTTTTAAATCCCCAAGATTGGAAGAGATTAGTTAGAGGAAAGTGTTCTTAGTGAACAGGAGAGATCCTATTGGGGTCCCTCTGACTGTAATTCTTAGAGTTTCCTAGGTGGTAGATCGGGCAAGAGAGAATTCAGTGTGTTCAATGAGCTCAATGGCCTTAGGCAAATGGGTTATGGGAGCTAATGAGAGTCAGATGAGTGCTTTGGGAACTTGGTAAACAGCGGGTGGTGATCTCAGGAATGGTTCCCTTACCATGGAGAAGCAAAAGGAGAGCAGGGAAGTAGATTACAGATCCAGGGGTAGGAGAGGGAGAGAGGGAAGAGGGAGGGAGAAGGAGAGGGAAGGGGTAAGGAGAGGAGATGGGGAAGGAGAGGGAGAGGCAGAAGGAGACAGAGACTAAGGTATAGAAAGCAAATCTTTCGTAGGAGGAGGGGGACAGTGTAAGTATAGGTAATGAGGGAATAAATATAATCGAAGTTCTCTCTATAGGCATAAAATGTCAAAACAAACCCTATTGTTTTGTATATTTCCTATACACCAGTGTACAGCAGAATTTAGAAATGAAAAAAAATTGAAGATTAGATTTTGCTAAGGCCTTGGAAGAACCAGGGAGGGACAGGCAGAGCACAGTAGTTGACAGCTCCTACAAGACTGTAATAGTGGGCACTTGCCACTGTACGTGTGTCCAGATCTTCAGAATATATAACTGAGAGTGAGCTGTGGTGTAGGCTGTGGATTTCTGTATTAATCATTAGTGAGTTCATTACATGTAACAAACAAAGCCTTCCAATGAGGAATGTTTGGAAGGGAAGAGGCTACACATGGAGGGGTAGGGGCTCCATAGGGGACTCTCTTCTCACTTTTTCAGTGAGCCTAGACGTACTCTAAAATTATATCCTCTTAAAATTAGTAAAACTAAAATAAGCAGGCTGAGTAGATATTCATATTACTGAAATTTAAGTCCATTCATTTCATCCTTAGCACATTTTAGAAGGAAATGGGCTGTGCGCTGTTCCAACAATGTCATTAAAATGATTTGTTTCTTTTTACTTCAGTTGAGTGATTCAAGAACAAACTGAGCCATAGCACAGAAAAAAGACTGATTCTTTTCCTTTTTACACAATTCTCTAAATTATCCAAAAGTGACATATCATCAGAATGAAGTTGCAATTAATTACTTTGCCAAAGAATATTTGTGACCCATATACATGATAACAATTTGTATCATTTGAGGCAAACCAAAGTCATTGGGAGAGAGGGGTGGGGTGGGGAGAGGATAACCTTTGAATAGAGGCACAAAACTAGAAAACAATTTGTAGAAAGTAGAAAACAAAAATAATTGTCAAGAGCTTTCTTTAAAAAAATGATTCTCTACTACAAAACAATTATGTTTCTGATACAGAATTTAGAATCCATTTTTTTTTTTAAATAAAGTAGAGTGGCATGTTCTGTTACATTTGGTTGGGTTTGCAATTACAAAGCATCTTTGTCTACTTCCTACTTTAACTAATCAATTAATCTTTATTTTTATGTTCTAAAATTATCTGTGTGTAGGTAGGTGTGTGTGTGTGTGTGTGTGTGTGTGTGTGTGTGTGTGTGTGTGTGTGTGTGTGTCTGTGTGCACGCACGCGCATGCATGTACACATATGGGTGTATGCACATGCATACAGGTGTATATGGACACCTTAAGAGGGTGTCAGATCCCCTGGAAGTATATGAGGACTCTGGGAACTAAACTTGGGTTCTCTGCAAGAGCAGTATGTGCTTTTAACTACTGAGCTATCTCTCCATCCCAATAGTAGACAATCATTGGTTAGAATTCTGGAGACAAAAAAAAAGTCAAAGATGATGGTGCAACATTTGGAGTCTGTCAAAGACTTTCATCCTAGTCATTGAATGGCAAGAGATTAAAGGTTAAGAAGGCAATAATATGCAATAAATATCCCTTAATCCTGTCTTTGAAGACCCTGCTCTTATGAACCATTCTTCCCAAAGTCCCCACTTTTGAATATTTTGCAGGGGAGATGAAGTTCTTTTGAAAAGTTGTTTTCTACCTAAAATTTTCTTTCTGAGTTGACTTTTCCTGAAACTAATAAAAATAATTTATCTGCTTTGGAGTTCAGTTTTTAAAAGTTTCTGAAACTGAACACATTTTAGCAATTCTTGAATACTACAAATGTCTTACTTGAAAAAAAATTACAACACCATATGTATGCAGTTCCCATGAGTAGATTTCAGGGAAGTTTTAACAGTTAATGTAGTTTTTTTCTTTCTTTTGAAACCCAGCATGTGGGTTTAGTACTTATTACAGCAAGCGGCTGAGTGTAGTGGGCTGATTTAAGATGAGAAATGGGAGCTGCACTAAAAGCTTGGTTGTGGAGCTCTGCCAGGAACCCCTCCCTGAACTAGTATTATACTTACCAAGAACTGTTGATGCAGTCCTTCCTTGGATACGCAGTTGTCCATATCCCTTGGTCACGTAGACATATGGCCATCGTTGTTTTCTTTCAGAGTATTGTGTTCTAACACTATGCCAAGTAAACGACTACTGAGAAGATGGATATGTCTCCTATCTGAATCATTCCTTCTCTCTTTCCATGACACAAACCCTCTGAAAGTACTAAATGCAAGCCTTTAATTTTTAAAAATCCACACCGTGTGGTGGAGTCCACCCAACTGTTAAAAATACAAACCATGTAGCCACAGACTGGCCGTTCTGAAAACAAACCTATGTGCGAAGTCTGACACTGCTTGTCCACTCCGAGCAACTGAAGACAATGCCCCTACTGAAAAGGAAGCAGAATAGCCTCTGTAGAGGAAAACCCTGCATTCATCATTGTTCATGGCATCAGTTGTTATCATTCAGACCTGGAGAATTCATCCAGAGAGGTGAAAAAAAGACATTTACAAAGGAGACAGTATAGTCAATATATCTGACAGCCTGGTGGGGCTGGACCAAGAGAGCAAAACATACAATAGATGGCATGATGTATGAGAGGCCATTCTCTGCAATGAAGAGCATGTGGGGCTCTGTGAGGATCTCCATCATGGGGTACTGTAGCCAGTGCCTTAATGTAATCACAATGAAGAAGTGGAGGTTCTACAAAGAGCAATAAGGTACTGCATTCTAAAGCTGAGGGAGATGTACCATATACCCATGGGGCAAGTTGTGTGGGCTTATAAAGTTTTCTATCTGTCTGTGGATATCTTTGCTATGGGCATTTTGCTAGCTAACAGCAAATTTGATATTTGTGAGAGGATGGGCATGGCCCACACACCTGGCCCTTTACAGATGTAGTTTACTTATCCCTCTTCTAGAATGAGTACAACTGTGTGCCAAACCATGCCCCTCGGTTATCCTGTCTTAGTTTCCTTGTTAAGTTGAAGAACGGTGGTAGGGTGGCATTAAAGACAACTCTCAAATATACTAAGATAGAGAGCCAAAGTTACACAGATGGCAACGAAGAACCCAAACACTGCTCCATAGAGCTTGTTTTGTGTGTATAGAGATCAAAACCAAGGTCAATACAGCACATATAGTATAAATTTTGGGTAAAGAGAGACAAGGTAGGAAAAGCATGTTAGTGAGTCTGTGGTAAGTGCAGCTCATCCATTCTTCTGAGACACTAGTGTTTAGTCTTATTCATTGGCTAGTCATTGTCCAACAAAATATCACTTCCATTACCATTGCAAGAAGTACACAAGGCACTGCTTTTATCTTTGTTCTAATGTCCTTCATAGACATTTTACCTTGACTGTCACTGTTTTAGGGATATGATTTTATAAACTGGGATTCCTTTCTAATTTGTTCTATATACATAGACGTCTCAAAATATGGTGCTTATAAGGTTATGTTTTGACATATTAGTCTACATTAGATAATCAAATCTTAAATTAATATCCTTTCTAAGTGGCCTTTCTCCACAAATTTTGTACCAGCTTCACAAGACAAATTATAGATGAGAGAAACTAATTTTGTAGCTTAGAATCCAGAAAGTATTTTTTAAAATACAAAAGATTTATATGGTCTGAAAAAAAAAGTTCAGAAAATATTTAAAATAAGGGCTGGAGAGATAGTTCATCAGTTAAGAACTCTTATGGCTTTTGCAGAGGACCAGGGTTTGGTACCCAACACCCAGGGCATTTGGCTCACAGTTGACTTTAACTCCAACTCCAGGGGAATCTTCCTCCCTCCTCTGGCCTCTAGGGACACTGTACACACATACCTCCACACAGACACACAAGCATACATGTTGTTAAAACTAAATTTCTATTATTTTGCATTCAAGTAGATGCATCCTACTGAAGCAAGTGTTTGATTCCAATGGAAGATGGTTCCAGACAATAAAGGGCAAGGCTGCCACACAGAGTTAATAGGCTGATTATTTAGCTTTCCCAAGTACCAAGTTGCCAGTCCAACTCAGCATTACTATAGCAAATGCATGTGCTATTTTAAGAACCCGTCTGAGGCATGCTGAGGGATATTGAAACATCACTAGCTGTTTCTGTTCAAGGATCACGTCACTTTTGTAACTCCAGAGTCCGGCCGAGTGACAAGAATAGAACAGGGTATTTGCCACATCATTGTGCGTCAAGTCTAAATGGAACATTTCCTACCCAAAGTGAAAATAGCCTAGTCTGGCACTTCTCTGAGCCTGGGAAGGAAAAAAACAATCGTCTGTCAAAGACACTATTTTTATGAGGATTTAACTGGGCAAAAATTGAATTTGTGGCTTGGCCGAGGACATAAATATTTGCAAAACATCTTGGAGATGACAGTGATATCCACATTGCCAATGGGAGCAGCTTTAAAATGATAGGCTGTTGCATGCTTCTCAGAAAACGCTGAATAACAAAGTGACTGGCCCACCACTCCTGCTGCAAACATCCATTCCCCATCATAAAATTCAGCATTTGCAGAGGCTCTCTCACATTGCCACATGGGAAATCCTTTCAATACAGAATTAAATGGCACCCTACATCAGAACTCTCTGATTCCCATTACCCCCACCCTTGCCCCTGCTTTAGGTTTGAAACCTGATAAATTATTTCAAATATGTCACTCTAATGTTATATCAAGTTTGCCATTGAATTAAGAGGTGTATCTTGTCAAAAAGACTGTGCCCAATGGAGACCAATAATTATGCAGAGCTAGAGAGATGGTTCAGTGGGTAAAGAACTCAGTGCCCAAGCATAAGGATCTAAGCCTAGATCTCTGGGACCGACTAGAATACTTGGTGGATAGCACACATCTGCAATTCCAGCACTTCTATGGTGAGATGGGAGTGGTCTGGCATACACACCATGGAACAATGAGACCCTGCCTCAAACATGGTCAAAGGTAAGAACTGACACTTGGGTTATTATCTGGCCTCCATATACATGATGTATGTACCCCTCTCCAATACACATTGTACATGCATGCATCATACAAATCCACTCATACCCACACTTTCACACACATTAATTTTAAAAGAAATAAAAGGATGAGATTCCTTTTGAAGAATTATACTTGTATAAGAAAAATATATCTTAAAAGATTATTTTTTTGCTGTTTCTGTTACCAGAAAAATGCATGTAACTTTGGCTAAACACGAATAGCACTCCTGCAATTATTGTAGGTAAGGTCAAATGAAGGTTTCCCGTGGGAGTGCTGTCTGAAGGAAATCTTAATTTACAGGAACTGGTTTTCCCGGTCCTTTTGTTCCCATGATATTAAGTGATTGAATACAATAATGTTTGGAAATAATTCCTCATCCTCTTGTGTGCCAGGATGGGTTTGAAATGCATAAGACATTTCCTAGGAAAAACAAAAGCTGTTCTGTACACATGACAGCTGATTACACTATGTCAATTTCAAGATGCATCCAACTGGATCCAGTATTACCTAACTTCTACAGAAATGGTCAACACTGATAGAGTTCTTGATACATCTTATGAACACAAGTTAACATAAGAGTGGACCTTAAGAAAGGTATGCTAAATCTGCCCCCTCCCAGACCACATACTAGGTATTTTTTTTTAGTAGAAAGTATCCACCAAAAGAAAAATTCACAGATATAGAAAGTAACTTAGCGACTCTCTGAGACAGCTAGAGACAGGGATAAGGACTGACAGCCAATGTCCAAAACCTAAGAAGAATCTTTTTCTTAGGATCAGGGGTAGTGGTGGTGGTAGCAAACATTTCCTAAAATTTAACAATGGTTTAGTCACATAATAGTACATATTTACTAAACATAAATTTTATCTCAGTAAATCTGTTGAAAAAGCAAAGGACCTGACATTGAATGGATATTTACCAGACTTAGGATATTACCAGACACTTGCTTATTCATAATCAAGCACCTTGATAGACACTTTTCATGTGGCAGGGAACTTGGGATAGGAATGCAATTTTACTTTGCTCCTCTACAAGAGTAAGAAGTAGAGATGCTGCCTTGACTCAAGTAGAATGTGTCCAGTGCTTTCTTTAGTATTTCAGAAAGAGTTCTACAGTGCTGTAAAATCATTCTGTAATTCAAATTAGTAAATATAGAGACAGTCAACTCTGTGTTTGGCATGCTAGCAATGTGTGTGTGTGTGTGTGTGTGTGTGTGTGTGTGTGTGTGTGTGTGTGTGTAAAAAGGGTTCATAACAAATGTAGCCCAGTTTCTGCTCTGAAGGTTAATATTGTTTGTAAAAAAAATAAGAAACGATTTTAAAAATACCAAAGGATTTTTCGAATTGTAAGAGACACTTAGGCAAGTGAGTCCCGCAAGCGTTCCCACACTGAAGGTCACAGCACAGCCTGTGTCAGGAGTAGCTGGGAACAAAGGTGCATTTGTAAGAGCGATGCTAAATCTGTAGCACCAGATATAGGCTGAGAGCTTCTCTGGGCAAGTGTGGAGCAAAGTCAAAGTGTCCTTGCAAAGTGAAACTAAATCATGTTTATTTTATCATGTGACCCAGGCAGATGAGTGGATAGGTCCTAGAAGAAGAAAGATGGAGTAGAATGGATCGCAGAAAAGAAATGACGGGGATTTTATGACTCCATGAGAATGAAAATGATCAGTGGATCCATAGAGTTGTCTCGGGTATGGGAGGATGGCTAAATAGCCATTATTCCTAATATCCATTTAGTCCTTTCTACACCTTGTAAGACTGGCATCTGATTCAGAAAAACCAAGTGTAAGAAATAAATGGAACTCACCCAGCATTATACATTGTTGAGGCTAGAGGATGTGCCTCATACGTCTGAATGTAGGGACCCTTTTTTTTTTTCTGCAGCCATAATTGCAAAGTCAAAGGTCCCTGGGAGTCAGATTGGCAAAGTAAACAAGTGACACATTTTAAGCAACATGGAAATGACGAAAATTAGCAACTGGCATTTGGCCTTGTTTTCCAGAAGCAATAAGGAATGGTGGGGATCGTGGCAAATGCCTCATTATAAAGCCAATGCACTAGCAGTTCTCAGGAGGGGAAAGTCTAGACCTCGGGTTGTAAACATAGGAATTCAGGAATCAACTTGGATGCTGTTTCCTTTTTCCTCTCTCCTTAGAGCCAAATCCTGGACACTTGCTTACATGGCTCTAATGTGAAATGACCTCACAGGATCACAAGCTTGAACATTTGGTCACCAGCCAGTGTTGCTGTTTTGGAAAGCTTTGTAACCTTTGGCGTGAGAGGCATGCATGGCAGTGATGGGTCACTGGAGGTGGGTCTTTGAAGCTCATAGTCCTGTTGGCTGCCATTCTCGTCTTTTCTTCTTGGCGGATGCCATGGGAGAACTGGAGGTAATAAGCTCCCACCACTACGGACAGGAGCCAGTCCCAGCCACCACACCTTCACTACAATGGAACTGTGGGCCAAAGCAAACCTGCCCTCCCTTAAACTGATTCTGTCACAATGACTAGAAAAGTAACTAATGCACCCTCTTCAAGATGTAACCAAAATGTGGGGCTGAGGATGCAGCAGCAGGGTGAGTAGAGTGCGTATCTAGCAGACATGAAGCCCTGAGTTCCATCTACAATACCAAAATAGACCAGATATGGCGGTCCATGTCACTGTTACAGTTCCAGCATTCAGGACACGGAGGCAGGGGCTTCTGTTCAAGGTGAGTTCAAGGCTGGCTTAGGATAGAAGAGAACAAATCTCACAAAACAAAAAAACAAATAACCAAGCAAGCAAGCAAACAAACAAACCTAAACTAGACAGTCTCCTTCCAGATCCTCTCTCTAACCTTACTCTGAGTTGTCTAAGTCATTTTAGGCTTTATTTTGGCTCTTTATCAAAAGATAACTTCAGGGGCAGCAGAGATGCTTCAGTAGTTTACAGAGCTTGCTACACTCCAGCGGAAGACTGGAATTCAGTTCCCAGCATCCAACTTGAGTGGTTCATAGCTGTTTGTAATTTCAGCTCCAGAGAATTTGACACCCTTTTCTAGCCTCAGCAGGCACCTGAACTCACATGTACTTATCTACCACTCACATACATATATACATAATTTTTAAAAAGATAACCTCAAAAAGGTGAAAATGTCAATCATTTTCTGGGACGAGCAATTTTATTAAGCTAATTCAAAAAATAAAAAAGCAACTAGAATTTATTTGAAGCATCTCTTGATTCAACAAAAAACACACCATTTAATTAAAAATATGGACAAAATGTTTAAACAAACACTTCACACTAAAGATATTCAGTATCCCAACCTGTGTCAAAAGCATCATCAAGGAAATGCAAATTAGAGCCACATTGAGGTGCTGCTGTGTGCACATTAGAAGGGCCACTTGTAGCTTAGGGAAATATTTACATTGCTTTCATATGTTTTGTGTGTACTGCTTGTAGTAAAGATGATAAAAATTCTCATCACATTATCCTGTGATGCAGGAGTTTGAGTGTCCTTTCTTCTGCTGTAAGACCTCTTACCAAGAACAAGCCAGGATTTCCACGAAAGCTAGATGATTGTCTGAAAGCTTAGCTTTCATGTGGTATTTTACAGGCTTGAACTTCTCAACAGTTGTTGATATAGATGCTTCAGTCATCCTTAGGTTCTTGCGTGTGAATCTCCCCTGCAGCAGCTTGCCTCATGAAGTACAGGAGACACACCAAAGCTCTCATGTTGTCACCCAAACCCAGTTGGTCATAATGACATATCATGCTGCCCTCTACTGATTAAAACAAAAC
Source organism: Peromyscus californicus insignis (assembly GCF_007827085.1). Taxonomy (NCBI): domain Eukaryota; kingdom Metazoa; phylum Chordata; class Mammalia; order Rodentia; family Cricetidae; genus Peromyscus; species Peromyscus californicus. The sequence continues at coordinate 10,540,156 of NW_026294551.1, forward strand.
CACAGGTCCCACTGGCACTCAAGGGAGGGGAATGATCATGTGGGGACAAGAATACAAGTACGTGGGATCTTCTGAAACTGTATTAGTAGCTGCCTACTACAACATGATCTGACAAAGGACTTGTATCCAAAATAGTAATGAATTCTACCACTCCATAAAAAGGTATAGAGCTCAATTAAAACACAGGAAAAGCACTTGAGTAGGCATTTCTCAGAAGGAGACACCTGATACCCAAAAAGCATATGAAAAAGTGCTCTGTATCATTAGTCATCAAGGAAATTCAAATTAAAACCACAAAGAGGTTCTCCTACACACCCACCACGAGGCTAAATTTAAGTACTGGACAATACTGACTATTGTCCACAAAGCAAGGTGATTAGAACTCTCATTACTCCTCGTAGGAGTGTAAATGGACCAACCACAATGGAAAACACGTTAGCAATTTCTAATAAAGTTAAACACACACCTACTCATGACCCAACAGTTCCACTCCAAGGTAGTTGTTAAGAGTAAAGAACACTTGGTTCACACACACTTGTGTTTTTCTTTCTGTTATATCCTTGGGCTCTAGAACTATGCTTAGGATATAACAAGTGCTTAATTTAATTCCTATTTATTCAGAAATGAGTGAAGGATGGGGCTGTTGAGATGGCTCAGTGGTTAAGAGCACTAGCTACTCTTCTGAAGAACCCAAGTTCAATTCCCCACACCCATGAAGGGCAAGTCACAACTGCCTCTAAATACATCTCCCAGGGGATAATGAAATAAATCTTTAAAAAGAAAATAGCAGAGTTGGTGGTCTTTGTTGGTGTGGTTCTGATTGATCTTTTGACTTCTATTTGGGATGGATTCCATATATCTCATTCCTTCTACCAACAAATACTTTCCCACTCTCGAACTCTTAATACATTTATATTAAAACTTTTCACGAAATATTATGAACTTTTGATGTGTTGCTAACAGGATCTTAGTTGAGCACCAGACGCAGAACTTATTAAAACTCAGATTCCTGGGTTCTTTCAAGAGAGTTTCTGATTCACTTGAAGATAGATCTCAGATTTTACATTTTTAACAAGTTCTAGGGAGACAATGATGTGATGACAATAGTGTTTGATGTTAAAATACTTTAAACAACCAGTCTAATGTACATTGTGACACTGACAGTCCTCTGGTACTTTATCTTTGTTTTATGATATATTTTTAATTGTTTGATAATTTCACACATGCATGCAATACAGTTTGATTAAATCCACCCCATTCTCTCCTCTTCAATTTCTTCCTTCCTTATTCCTCCCACTATCCACCCCCAACTTTATGTGCTCTTTGTTTTTAAGCTATTTTAATTTACTTAGTCCTTCCAGTATGTGCATGGGTGTAGGGCCCTCTACTGGATCATGGGTAACCTTTCAAGGACTGCATCTGTAAAGAAGGTTATCCTTGTCCCCAGCACCCATCAATTACCAATATCTTCTCAGATAGGGGTCAGACTTCCTGAGCCCCCTCCCCGATTCATGCTGGGATTTCGGCTGGCTTGATCTTGTGCAAGTCTTTTACAACAGTCCCAGACACCTCAGATTCATGTGTGGTGCAGTGCCCTGTCACGTTCAGCAAATAACGTTTAACCAGTGATGTCCACTACGTCTGGCACTTTCAGCCTTTCCACCCATTTTTTCATGAAGATGCCTGAGCCTCATAGGAAGTGAGTGTGACATAGATTTTTACGCTGTGTGTTTTTCTACTATGTTTTATATTTTACATTTCAGACTCTGAGTCTCATCTTGGAAGTTTTGTTTTGTTTTGTTTTGTTTTTTCCACTGATGTGTGTGATCCTAGTGATTATTATAGGGTGGAGTTGTCATAGCAGAGAATAGGATGATGCTAAACAAAGGGAGAAGGGAATTCTGGACAAAATCAGAGCTCCAGTGGATTCTTAGAAGGAGTCTCTGGGGTTGGGGAAATGAGTCAAACTTTCACCACCCTTTTCACTCCATCATGGGGTAAAGTCATGTGAGAGGAAGAACTCACATAGAAATGAGTTCTCTCTTTGGGCTGCAGAGCAAAGATGCTCTGGTGGCAAGAAATACTTTACTAAGCAAGTCTCAGATACCAAGCAGCTCTTAAAGGCAAAAGCACACAGAGCTATCAACGGTGCCAAAACAGGACCAGGGGAATCTGCAGGTAAATCTGTAGGGAATCTGCAGATAAATCTGTAGGGAATCTGTAGGTAAATCTTTAGGGAATCTGTAGGTAAAACTGTATGGAATCTGTAGGTAGATCTTTAGGGAATCTGTAGGTAAAACTGTAGGGAATCTGTAGGTAAATCTGTAGGGAATCTGCAGGTAAATCTGTAGGGAATCTGTAGGTAAATCTGTAGGGAATCTGTGGGTAAAACTTAGGGAATCTGTAGGTAAAACTGTATGGAATCTGTAGGTAAATTTGTAGGGAATCTGTGGGTAAATCTATAGGGAATCTGTTGATAAATTTGTAGGTAATTTGTAGGTAAATCTGTAGAGAATCCTGTGGGTAAATCTGTAGGAAATTTGTAGGTATATCTGTAGGGAATCTGCAGGAGGGGAACAGCACCTGAAATGTGGGGAGGATCAGCAGTTTCAAATTCAGAAGTGTTGAGAACGTTTCTATGGAGACATCTGGAGGCATTTTCTTATTTCTGTGTTTTGCCTTAAAGTATATGTGCACCACATGCATGCTGTGTCGAGGCCAGCAGTGGGATTTGGACCCCTTGAAATTGGAGTCACAGATGGTTGTGAGTCACCATGTGGGTGCTGAGAACTGAACCTGGGTCCTCCAGAACAGCAGCCAGTACTCTCTGTTGCTGAGCCATCTCTCCAGTGCCTGTACATATTTGCTTAGAGTGATATCATGATGTTGGGTAGGAACATGAGCATGTAAGCTTCCTAGATCACAATGCACACTCTTCTTCAGTTTCCTTGTCTCCTACTGTGTTTAGAGTCCCAGAGTCCGGAGTTGTACCAGCTCAACTTTTCCACAGAGCAGTGGTTCTCCACCTGTGGCTCACACCCCTTTGGGGTTTGGACAGCCCTTTCACAGGGGTGGTATATCAGATATTTACATTATAATTCACAACAGTATCAAAATTACAGTTATGAAGTATCTATGGAAGTAAGTTTATGTTGGGGGGGTCACCACAACATGAGGAACTGTATTAAAGTGTCACAGCATTAGGAAGGTTGAGGACCACTGCCACAGAGTAAGTCTCTTCTCTCCTCTGGGGTATTACACTGTTGGGTGGCTTGTTAAAAATCAGCTAGCTAATAACCCAGGCTGTGAGGAGATGAGAAGATGGACTTCCCTGTTCAAGAGGATATTATTATTAAGGGGATGAGAAAAGAGGCTCATATTAGCAAAATGCCTAGGGGAGATCTTTGACTCACCGGCAGCTCCTAAGGCACATTACTTAAGCGAAACAAATTTAACAAAGGCTGAGTCTACTAAGTTAGGAAATTGTAACCTGTAGCTTCACACGCCCCTGTGACAATGAACCCAGACCTGAACTTGTCTAAACACAATCCCTCTTTTTTTTTTTTAAAGCCTGGGAATCTATTTCAGGATCACAGCAGCTCAATTTGATTCCAATCATATTCTTGGACTCTATTGTCGCTGATGAAGAAGGAATAAGAAATTTAATAAGCAGTAGGTGTATTGAATGGTATAATAAAGGTAGAAAATATGACGTGTTGATGCATGGAAATTTTATTGTTCAGTTATTCTTTGGAATAGTAACACTCTGTTTTTGACAGTTTCTTTCCTAACTTGATGCTAGGGGCTTCCTATATGAATGGAACACTTTTTGCAATATTTGGAAATTATTCTAGCAGATGTTATTATCCATTACAAGAATTGACAGAATTTGTTACCTTATCCAAATAATCTTTAGTACCTGAATTCTAAGAAAAGGTATTTATCAGTAAACAACTTAACACTATTGTTGTAACAGTTTGCTATAATTAGGGAGGAATGAAGATTTGAAGTAGTTACCAGTAGCACATTTTGAGGAAAGTCCTTATGTATAAAAGGGAAATAACAGTACCTTCTTCACACTAATGTTATATATAATAGAACCTGTAAAGTGTGCACTACACTGCAAGGTGTTTTGTGTTTGGGGGGCCTCTGCTTCCTTCCCTTCATCCACCCCACATCTCTGCAGAGCATACATTTAGCTATGATAGAATTTGTTGCAAATTTTAAGAGAAACCAGTGGTGCTAAATGTTGTTTAAAATCCTTTACTATTTTATGTCAATCAAGGTCCAGGAGTGAGAGAGAGGACATACAATAGAAGAAAGAAACCAAGACACAAGAGAGTTTACTTTCGACAGAATTCATTGCAAAGTCATGGATGAATATAGGAGATCCACAATGCAAAACCTCACAGCTAATGATAAAAACAGTTAGTAAACAGATGACAGAAATATTGACAGAATCTAGAAGGAAAAGTTCCTCACACATTTCGTGAGGTGTGTTCAGCATCCTAGCTTGCAAAAACACAGCAGCTTAGGATATTCACCAAGAGACAGTCAAGGTTATAAACACTTGGACCTCTACCTCTAGCTCCATCCAGTCCTCACAGGGGCACATCTTCATTCATTAAGCCTATCAATAAGCTAGAGGAAATTAGGGTCCATGAGGATGGGAAGTCTCCAAGATGATCATCTGCCCCTAAACTTTGCTAGAATTTTAAGAATGAACACAGCTATTTTATTCATGGTTATGGTTTATCAGAGTCAAGAGCTGTGGGACAAATCCAACAAAGGAGAAAAGCACAGGTATGCAGCTTCCAGATGAGTTCTCCCAGAGCTGTTGTGTGAATAGTGTCTGTTTCTGCCAGCAGTGACCAGTGGAAATATTCAGGGAAGATGGCCCACTACGGAAGCTTATTAAGGATTGGTCATTTGCATGCAATGCTTGCCCATGGGATGACATTAGTTTCAAATGCCACCAAAGGAAGAACATGTGGCCCAAGGCACCATCATGCATACCATCACCACTATAGACATTTGGTATGATCTATAATACTCCCCCAAACAAGGACACTCTGAATAGAGAACACAATGCAGAGATTATAGGTCACATCTCAGAAATTTGGGTGAAAGGGCAAATTTTGCCTTGTATTGTATTAACTCTACATAAGTTTCGGGACTGAGAGCAAGATGGAAATGTGCTACATCTATTCAGAAAGTATTACAAATTTCCTCTCCACCCTGTGGGGAAGGTGACATAGCAATATTGAACCAAGAGTGTGGCTCTTCTGAGGGTGGCATATGGCTTAACGTTCCCGCACTCATGAAACCAGTCTGTAGTTCAGCATCCACCAGAAGAGACTGGTGAAGGTGAGGAGAAGGATGGAGGGCCACACGAGGGAACTTGGAGCCGACGGAAGCTGTTTTATCTGTGTCGCTGTGTGTACACAGGCCTCTTAAAAATCATTTTCTCTGGGAGTCTACAGACACATGAATCAGGGAAACACAGCAGTCACTGATTTCTCTAACACCCAGTTTATTAGTTACCAACTCATGGTGCCTTGTGTTTATCTATACTGCCTCCTACTGCTTTTTCTCATATTTTTAAACAAACTCTCAATCATGGCTCATTTTAACCTATACATGTATACATTTCAACCCATAAGGCATTTTAAATTGTTTGTTGGGTGTAACCACATACTTTGAGTATTTTCAATGTGTTTAAATGTTGCTTAAAAATGTCACCTTTGGGGAACTGCATTCTACTTTATCTCTCCAGTTATTTACATTTTTATTCCTCATTTAAAACAATATATTAGATGCCATTACAATGATATTCTTTGATAAGATCTATGGTTATTTTCTTAGCATAAGAATCTTGGATGAGAATTTTGGTTCACAGGAGATGCACATGTATCTTAAAATTGTCTCTTAGACACATAAAGCCCCTTTTAAATTTAAAGAAGATTTTTTTTGAGTTAGTTTTTCTATGGCTTCAGTTATAGACTAGTTGCTCACATTTTTCCTCATTGGTCCATGTGAAGATTCTGATGGGTGAAAAAATTAGTTCCCACTTTTAAGGCACTTATAAATTTTTAGGGTATATAAAATTGGTCAAACAGCAGTAGTGTATGCAAAAGACTTATGTATCTTTTGGAAGAAGTAGGAAAAGGCTGTAGGAATTTAGAAAGAATTAAAATTCCCAGTCATTGTTTAGAGTAGACAGTATCTGAAGATAGATTGGAAGCATAAATTCATGAACATCATATCCACTTAGTAAATATGTATCTGAGTTCATAAAATATGTCTTATTTTTATTATCAGAAATTAAGCAAACACAAGCAAACCAAACAACATAAACAAACAAGTGAGGACTGTTTACTACTATAATGACATGTGATTGTGGGCTTGGCTGACAGGAGCCCGTCAGTAGTTGTCTAGACACTTAAACCATTTGAATTGCATGTAAGTAGTCATGCATGGAAAACAAAGCAAAACAAAAGACAGGACTGGGAAATAAAGATTCCAGCCATGAGGAATTTGGTGCATTATGTCTAGTGCAAAGAGAAACTACATTGGATATAAGGACTGGTGTTGACTAGCTCCAGATTCATTCATTCATTCATTCATTCATTCATTCATTCATTCATTGTGTGTGTGTGTGTGTATGTGTGTGTGTGTGTGTGTGTGTGTGTGTGTGTGTGTGTGTGTGTGTGATGCATGTCTGTGCATCATGTGAATGCAGTGCCCACAGAGCTTAGAAGAGGGCATCAGATCCCCAGGAATTGGAGTTACACATGGTTGGGAGCTGCACTGTGGGTGCTGGGAACCTAACCAAAAATGGATCCTCTGCAAGAACAGCAAGTGTCCTTATCTCCTGAGCCACCACTCCAGCTGATGTCACATCAAATTTTTAACCATCTGCTCTTTAGAGTCATCAGCTATCAAAGGGGTCCATTGTGTAGTAGAAGAGAAATGAATTGGTTCCTGTCTTGGGGTTTCTATTTCTGTGACAAAACACCCTGACCAAAAACAATTTGGGGAGGAAAGGGTTTGTTTGACTTACACTTCCACATTGCAGTTCATCAGCTAAGAAACCTAGGACGGGAACTTAAACAGGACTGGAACCTGGAGGCAGGAGCTGATGCAGAAGCCACAGACAGACGCTGCTTATTAGGTTGCTCTCCCTGGATTGCTCAGACTGCTTGGACCACCAGCATGGGGATAGTACCACCCACAATGGGCTGGACTGTAGCACAAATCTTAACAGGTCTTATTAATAAAAACAAACCTGGACCCAGGTATTGGGGTGAATGCTGGAAGATCAGAGAAGCAGAACAAGCCACAGCTACCTCACCTTGCCAGTTCCTCAGCTGATCCTGTTTCCTCAGACTGGAGGCCTCCAAGTCCTCATCCAGAATGAATCTCAGCTGAACTGCTGCTCAAAAGCCTAAAAGCTTAACCAGGATCTAGTTCCTCATCCTTACGCCTTAAATACCTTTCTGTTTCCCGCCATCACTTTCTGGGATTAAAGGCTTTTGTTACCATTCCTAACTATTTTCAGTGTGGCTTTGAACTCACAGAGATCCAGATGGATCTCTGCCTCTGGAATGCTAAGATTAAAGGCATGTGTGCCACCGTTTTCTGGCTTCTATATCTAGTGGCTGTTCTGTTCTCTGACCCCAGATAAGTTAATTAGGGTGCACAATATTTTGGGGGACACAATATCACCACACTGGGCCTTCTTTATTAATAACTAATTAAGAAAATGTCGTGCAGCTGGATCTTATGGAGATATTTTCTCGATTAAAATTCCCTCCTATCAGATAACTTCTTTGTGTTTCAAGTTAACATAAGCCTAGCCACAGTTCCCATTAATTTTATTTTTAGAAAAGACAGAAAATGGAAAGGAAAATTTAAAAAGACACTCAAAGCTCCTCAATTTCTATTTCTGGAAGAAAACAACAAAAACAGATATACTTGTTTTATTTTACAATTGAACTTCAAAATAATATTTTGCGCTGTGTGTTTGTGCATGCCCATGCATGTTCATGGAAGCCGGATGGAGGAAGCCAAGTGTCCTCCTCTGCTGATTTCTGCCTTACTTTCCTTGAGGCAGGGTCTCTCACTGAACCTGAAACTTGCAGTTATTAGCTTGGTTGTTGGTCAGAGGGCCCTGGGGACATTCTTATCTCTGTCCTCTCCCCCAGCACTGGTGTTCCTGGCTTTATCTCCATGTGTGTTGGGTCTCTAAACTCAGGTCTCCATGGTCATGCAGCAAATGCTCTTGCCTATTGACCTATCTCCTCAACTGGAGATGATGTTTTAGTATCAATTTTTACAATAAATTTATAGGCTTGTGTTGATCTATTAATTTGGTTCTTTTTCAGTCTTGCTTGCCTTGGTGGCTATGTTATTTTGAGAGTATGTGATTATGTGTGATGTGTGTTTTTTTAAAGAACTCTTGCAGAGACTAGGAAAAGGACAGTGGATGATTTGTTTGGAATCAAACCACCTGGCAAAAGGAAAAGGGGGAAAATAGATTTGGCCTTCATCAAGAATAGCTACAATTTTGTAGAAGATAAATAAATAAACACCTGAATTTTGCCTTCTTGAGAACGGTATTTAGATCTTTAAACATTTCTGTCTTACACTCACATATATTAAAAACAAGACATCCGGTTTATCTACAGAGATGCATAATAATGTAGATTTAGACATAGATGACTTCTGAGTATATCAATTATTAAGTATTTTGAGCTGAATCCCCAGGGGAGTCCTTGCCCTGGAGAAAATGGGAATGGGGGGTGGGCTGGAGGGAGGGCAGGGGAGGAGGAGGGAGGACAGGAGAATCTGTGGCTGATATGTAAAATTAAATCAAATTATAAAATAAAATAAAAAAGAATTTTTTATATAGTTTTTTCCCTTTTTTATTATTAAGAAATTTTCTATTCATTTTACATACCAAGCACAGATCTCCCTCTCCCCACCCATCAGCCTTCTCCCCCAACCCTCCTCCCATTCCTACCTCCTCCAAGTCAAGGTCTTCCATGGGACATCAGCAGAGCCTGGGACACTCAGGTGAAGCATGTCCAAGCCCTTACCCCCTGCACCAAGGCTGTGCAAGTTGTCACACCTTAGGCACTAGGCTCCAAAAAGTTGGTTCATGCACCAGCGACGGATCCTGATCCTTCTGCCTGAGGGCCCCCCAAACAGTTCAAGCTAAACAACTGTCTCGTGTATCCAAAGGGCCTAGTCCAGTCCCATGGGGGTTCCACAGCTATTGGTCCACAGTACATGGGTTTCCAATAGTTTGGTTGGCTGTCTCTGTACGTTTTCCCATCATGATCTTGATGTCCCTTGCTTATAGAATCCCTCCTCTCTCTCTCATTGATTGGACTCCTGGAGCTCGGCTTGGTGCCCGGCCTTGGATCTCTGCATCTGCTTCCATCAATCGCTTCTCGGCTTTTTGGCTAAGATCAAGGGTAGTATCTGCTCTTATTAAATTTTTTTTAACATTTTGTAAATTAAACCGCATTTATATTAAGCAAAGACATTCTTAAATTAACTTTGATAAACTCATAAAGTTTCCTTGTTGCATATCTTTTACATATATGCATATTTTTATATACATTAAAATTAAATTTTAAATATTTCCTAACCTATTAAGTAGCTTTTCTCCATTGCCACACTATAACTGAGAGCTATGCAAATCTGGGCCAGTTACATTGTGCATCAATGTCTTCACCAGTAAGACTGGTACCTATTGGAGACGCTTGTTTTGAAAACATGAAAGAACTTTATTGTCTGTTCAATTTTAGTTTATACAGAGTTCAGAGTAGTTCTGAGAGCATTGGTACCACACAACTACATTAACCAAGGTGTCCTATATAATTCACATCAGCTGCTGGTGATGTAATCTTTCCAATTATCCTGGCTTAACCATTTCAGTTCAGAATTACAGTATTTCCATGTTTACACAGAGAGAGGCTTCCCCCATAGGCTTAGGAGCAACATCCATTGTCTGTTAAAAGGACGGCTGCTGTGGGCTATGGTATATCTGCACATAGTCTTATTCCTGTTAGGGAGAGCTATAATGGAGTTTCAGAAACTATGTCAAATTACTCCTGTGTCATAGGCATTTTCTGGCATAATTGAAAAAAAAAAAAAAAACAAGAATACCAGAAATTGGGTCTAGATTGTATTTGTAGTTACGTACTCACCTCTATATCACCACTCTTCCCAACTTACAGTGGATGCTGAATTGGTTTTTAACTACATTTAGCCTCATTTTTTATAAAACTTTTTAAAAATTTATTTTATGTGTGTGAGTGTTCTGACTGAATGTATGTTTGCATGCCATATGTGTGTCTGGTGCCCATGGAGATCAGAAGAGGGCATCAGCTCCATTAGAACTGGAGTTGCAGGTGGTTATGACCTACCATCTGTATTTTATGGCATGCAGTATACTAACTGTATACCATTCAGTCCTGGGAATTCAACCCAGGTCCTCTACAAGGGTTCAAGTGCTTCTAACCACCGACTCACGCCTCCAGCCCCTCTGTTTAACCTTTGTACTTTATGCTGTCCTCTGGATCAGTGAAGATAAGCAAGTTCTTGTCCAAGTCTTGTCAGTGACAATTTGCTTCTCTACCTGCTAGTCCAGCATCCTTGAAGTCATTGTGGTGAAAGCAAGCATACAGCTTTCCCTGCAGAGTTCAGTTTAGTTTGCCTACGTTTCCCATCCCAAAAAATTTGTGCTTTTAACAACGTCAGCTTCAGTGTGTTCCCTGGGCCACACTCTGAGACCTTTTTCTTTCTGTCCTCTGCAAACTGGGAAGCTGCAGCACAGTTGACATTCTTTGATGATGTGATGATACAGGTCTGTGAGGAGCTGGCATGAGGGCAGGAGGATTTCTGTGTGCATGAACGGCTCTTGAGACTTAAATATTGTCGAGTTCAAGTTCAGAGCCGCCAGTCTCCCCTTCCTCAATTTTGCACAAAGAATCCTGATTTCCTACTTCTAATCAATTGGTCTTAGGGTGTTTCTATGCTGGGCTCTCTATTCACAGGGATTTCAGGGCATTTGTGGGTACTAAAGTCAATGCTCTGCTTTCCAGAGATCATCTTTATTCTGCATGATCTGTTATTCACCTCCTCTAAACACATCTCTCTTTTGATCCTCATCACCACCGGTGATAGCAAAAGTACAGCCACTGGTTCAACCAAACCATGGGATGCTTTACTGGAAATCAGAAAAATCAAACTAAGCAAAAAAGTAATTGGGACACTTTCAACGTTTCCAAGCAGCATCGAGATCCACTTTGTGGATCAACGCAAGGTGAGTCTAATTTGGCCAAAGATGTTGTGCTTGACTATGTTCATAGTTGTGGATGAGCAAAGCCGATCAGAACTGAGAAGTTTTTAGGAATGTTTTCAACCCTTTCTTTGGAGTTTTTTTTCCTCTGTTCTTTCACAACTCTTAATGTCTGCATATCTCACTTTGCCTTTAGATTCATTATCTTCCCATTACCACTCTTTCTGAGTTTAGCTCTCCAACTCTCATTTCTCTTTTAACGTCTTATTTAAATATCTGAGTTTACCTCACTCCCCAACACCGTCTTTCTTTCCATAACTCTGCCTCCCTCTAGACTCCCAGAACTCTCTGCTGACTTTGCAACTTCCCTGGTAGGTCTGAAGTAGACTGACGGGCAAGTTTGGGTGGTATTTCCTTCGTGGGGCTCCCCAGTCATCGCAGAAGGGGCAGACAGTTTTCTGGCTCCTGTCTGTCGATTCCCGATCAGAAAGCCCCGTTCTGCTGTGAGTGTCTAAAAGCCACCTTTGCTCAAAAAGGATAATAAAAACGTTCAGTCAGACATTGAGGCAGCCTTCCAAACTGCTGGCTGCCAATTCCCTAGTTAAGGGAAGCTTGGCTCCAAGCCATGCATATTAACCCTTTTCACTCTGTGTCTTTGCAGAGGTGTTCCTACCAGGATGCTTGCAATTAAAGGTAAGGAAAGGGCGGGAGTTTGACATGAAAGAGGATTCTCCAGGCAGCATCCAGATACTGATGTTGCAATTTTTCTTTTACATTGGAACAACTTGTGCTTCACTAAGTAAGGTGCTGTGAAGGAAGGGCGGTCAATATATTTGAAAGAAAAACATTTGAGGCTGAGATTCATCTCTCTCTGGCTTTTTAATAGCCATGAAAGGACTGGTATTTTTGGTCTGTGTGTGTGTGTGTGTGTGTGTGTGTGTGTGTAAGAGAGGAAGGGGTTGGTTTTGGTTTTCTTTTTAAAAATATATATGAGGCACTTGGCTTTCTTGCAAAGCTGGCCCTAAGCTGTACTTCCCTAGGAGACCACTGAGTCTTGACAAATGTGCAAAAGGAGATAGAAAGGAAAGCAATAAGGGACTCCTTTCCTGTGGCAGTCACCTACATCCAAGTGGCATCACTGGCCATTATCTTCTGTCTGCTTCACTTTCTGTCTCTACTGAGGGAGGCTGCTCATGGCAGGAACACTAACGTCTTGCCTTTGTTTCATGCAAAATCTTAAACACGATACAGCCACAGGACTAAGGTTTAATGAGAGAGAATATGAGACAGAAAAAGAGACTTTAAGAGCCAGTAATGGCAACACCTTATTTGCTTTGGCACCCATCTAATGGCCTGTGTTTGAATCTCAGCTCTGTAAGAACCTAGTTTTGTTATTGAATTTTCATGTCCTCCCTAGAGAAGATCATTGTGGAAATGGCTTCCTTCAGTAGAGAACAGAAAACATGCAAATTAGTTCTGATAAATATTCATCATCATTAAGTACTACCTATAATTACTATCATTCTTTTAAAGCATCATTACTCTGATGAAAGATTTTCAGATTCTTCAGGACCCTTTTACACAGAATAGAGTAACAATTTCATTCCAAGACCATAGAAATCAGTCCTTTTGATAAGCAGGCAACCATCTTTCATCTTGCAAGAACCATCTTTAATCCCAGTTAATCAGCTACCATCCCTAAGGTATTGGATTGAATGTACTGAGTACCCATATCCAAAATGAAATTATCAGACTTCAAAATGTTTTCTGTGTTTAGTGCATCAGCATTCAGTCTAACTATGGAGGGAGCTTTCGGTCAAGACTCTGGTGCAATCTTATCCTCTTTTTTTTTGTTTGTTTTTTTGTTTTTTGCTTTTTCGAGACAGGATTTCTCTGTGTAGCCTTGGTGCCTTTTCTGGAACTCACTTGGTAGCCCAGGCTGGCCTCGAACTCACAGAGATTCGCCTGGCTCTGCTTCCTGAGTGCTGGGATTAAAGGTGTGTGTCACCACTGCCCGGCAATCTTATCCTCTTCTTTAAGTTGCTTTTCTCAGGTATTTTGTTATAGCCATACATTCTCAGAGCAAATATTACAAGAAAAGCAGGCAAAAACTACTTAGCCTCTGATGATCTTATACTGGAAGTCATATAGCACATATAGCTTCTGTTCCGTTCTCTTTTTGGTATGTAAATCATGGAAATTAGCACCGGTTCAAGAGGACAGAGGACTTTCTCAACCTCTTTATTAGATATTATCAAGATGTATTGTGGAATATGTGGTGTGATGATAGAATTTGTGACCATGCCTCAGAATTTATGGGGCAAAAGTGATCGAGATGTCTGCCCTTAATAGCCCCATAAAGCTACCATAACTGACCCAAATTGCCAAACTAACCCTTGGAGTTCTCTTCCACTACAGCCCCCCCCCCCCATGTGTTTATGGGTTTTGTGTGTGTGCACTCAAGTGTAAGAAGACACAGGCATTAACAATTTAAGTTTCAGATAGAGTGCTTATAAAAGAAGCATGTCTATACTGAGGGAGGGAAAAATTCCAGTTGTCCTAGTCAAACTATTAATATTCTGATTTTATGTAAGGTGCAGTCAGAACAAATGCTAGCTGACATATTGGCCAGAAACCTCAAGTCTTAGCCTATGAATAGCTCACCATGTACACAATCAGCTAAAACATCAACTAAGCCATGAAAATACATGCAAATGAACAGGCAAAATTCAACACCAAATCCATTGCAGTCATTAGGTTAATAGCATTCGCTTTTGCACTACCATTGACTCGATTTATTTTTTATCCCAGATATTTATCTTAGTGGAGAGCCGTAACCTCTTGGCTTAAATGGCCAGGTGGTGTTTCCAGTCCAGCGTGTTGCTGCTGGTGTGTACCAGCACGTTCTGATCCAATTTTTGGAGCTGGAACAATCTAAACTTGTATGGAGAAAGCCTTCATGGGTTTTTGTTGGCATAAGAGAAGTCTAGTTACACACATCCAAATACACAAGAGGAATGGAAGGTTTTTCCCCATTGGCTTGGGAAAGTCAGTGGTTTTGACCTGCAGTGCTTGAATGAAAAGATCCAGGCTAATTATGGGATTGTATGTTTAAACAGTTATTTCTTTACTGAACACTCACAGCACAGTTATGACTCTAATTTTCATTTGGATCTGTGCTTTCCATGGACTTACTATGCCGAGAATTTTCAATCCAGGGAAGTACATACACACGAATCAGGAGTAGCTTTATGAGTTCTGTACCTGCATTCTGACCCACAATGACAAGATTGCTATTGACATGTTCTTAGTTGATTATATATCTGCTTTACCTCTGGTTGTAGAACACACTCCTTTGTTTAAATCAATTTGGTTATCATGCTTTCTCTGAAGGTGACATGGGTCCAACCACCTGCTTCTCAGTTTGTTTGATAACTTGATCAGTTTAAAAATGGATAGTTGTTCAGTATTTTGCAGAGCAAGTATAAGTACAGCATGAATTATGAATAATTAGTTCTTGTTACTATCGTGGGTGTTCTTATGAATGCAGATGTAGTTGGCCTCCCTTTAAAGTGTTGTATATGACATCATGCTTTAGCAAATAGATCGATGTCATCATGGATATAACTACATACTGAATCTAAGATGCTATTATATTATGGTACATTTGTTATAGGGTTTTAAAGATGAGGAAGAAGTTAAGACTATCTCTAATCGTGATCAGCCCACATTAACTGTAGCTCCAAATTAGATGCCCTATTATTGGCTCCTATTCATGAAGAAACCCCCTTCTGCAAATGGTTGGATTATTGAACCAAAAGTTATGGAGAGAAAAACAAAGCAGAAAAATAGGACAAAAATTCAATCCATTTCATTTTCCTCCCCTCTTTTCTGTTCTTCTTCTTCCCTCTGTTCCTTCTCTCTCTCCTCTTCCTCCCTGCCCTCCTCCTCTGTCTCTCTCCTCTCCCTTCTCTCCTCTTTTACCTCTTCTTCCCTTCCCTCTATTCTCTTTCTAATCCTAGCTCCTGCCAGCACTCTCCTTTTTCATCCCTCAGCTCCCCTACTTTCTTCCTCCTCCTCTGCTCTTCTCTTCTTTCCCATCTTCCTCTCTTCCTTTCCATTCCCCCATTTATCTTTCCTAGCTCCTCCTCCATTCCCCTCTCCTCTTCCTTTTCCCACCCTTCACCTTTCCTCCTCCCCCCTCTCCTGCCTCCCTCCTGAAACTCCTGTTCTTCACTCACTTTTACCATTTTCTGACCTCCATTTCCCCTCCCTGTTTGACTTTTCTCTGTCTTTTCTTTCCATTCTCCTCCTCCTTCCCCCATAGCCCTCCCCTCCTCTCCTTTTTACTATTTCCCTCCCTTCCTCCCTCTCCCCTCCTTTTCCTTTCTCTGCCTCTGCTCCTTTCCATTCTTTCCCTCCCCTCCCCTCCCTTCCCTCCCTCTTGACCTCCTCCTTCTTTTTCTAACTTCATTTCTCTCCCTCCCATGCTATTCTATTTTCATTGATCAATGTTTAAGGAAATGAGGAGGAAACATAGTGTTACAGGAGAGGAACTCATACAGCCGGTGCAGCAGTCAACATCTGTATTCACAGTCACTCACAGTGAGAGGAGAAGAGAAGCAGAGACAGGTGAATCCCACAACAAATAAGACACTCTGTCTCAGTTAATGAGGGAGGTGAGGACTGATATCAGAGGTTTTCTTCTGATTTCCACATATGCACTGTGGTATTTGCATACCTGCACTCACATACATAAACATACACACATAATACAAAAGTACTATGCACATATTATGCACATACCTATGAGATAAAATTATTTATATTTTAAAATATAGGATAAAAACACTTGGTAGGAAGGATGGTCTGTAAAAAATGAAATTTTAATAGCAGTATTGCTGGGATTTAATTGCTTATACCAAAACAGCTCACAAAACATGAGGAGTACGAAGCTTCCAACAGTTCCATGGATATCAAGATTAACGAAGTTCACTTTGAAGAACTCCCTGCTAGTAGTGAGGAAGTTACGTGATGGTAGGTGAAGATCTGAAACGTATTGACGCAAGCTTGTAAATTAGTAAAATAGTTCCTTCCAAACAGAACCATTTCCAGAGAGCAGGGATGAGGGAGGGGATTCAGAGGAGATGGGGGAGGATTGGGGACGCTCATGAAACACAAGAGTTAACCAAAATGTTCCAAGTCTGGGAACACTGAAAGTTGCAAGATTCTCAGGGGCCCCTCTCCAGCTTTGAAGGAGCCAATAACTGCTGAAGGAAGGGACTTTGATCTCTTGTGTGTTCCCTTTCTTGGTTGAGTGGTTGAGTGTGTGTGTGTGTGTGTGTGTGTGTGTGTGTGTGTGTGTGTGTGTGTGTGTGTGTGTGTTGAGTCTCCTCTCTCATTATTCACTACCTATCTATCTCATCCTCCTTCCATATCCTTTTGACCCTTTTTTGCCCCATCAAGTCCCTATATTAAGTGTTTCTCAGCCATTTGAGATTCTTCTGTTCAAAATTCCCTTCCTCATCCCTGCTCTCTGGAAATGGTTCTGTTCGGAAGGAAATGTAGTCCAAGTGGATCAAAGACTTCAACATAAATCTAGTTACATTGAACCTGATAGAAGAGACTGGGAAGTAGCCTTGAATGCATTGGCACAGGAGATAACTTCCTGTTGCACACCCGTAGCACAGACACTAAGATTAACAATTAATCAATGAACCTTATGAAACTGACAAGCTTCTGTAAGGCAAAGGACACCATCAATATGACAAAATGGCAGCCTACAGAATGGGAAAAGATCATCACCAACCCCACATTGGACAGAGGACTGATCTCCAAAATATATAAAGAACTCAAGAAACTAGACATCAACAAACCAAATAATCAAATTTTAAAAATGAGGTACAGACCAAAACAGGGAATTTTGAACAGAAGACTCTGGAATGGCTGAGAAACACTTAAAGAGATGTTCATCATCCTTAGCCATCAGGGAAATGTAAATCAAAACGACTCTGAGATTCTATCTTATACCTGTCAGAATGGCTAAGATCAAAAACCGAAATGATAGCTTATGATGGAGAGGATGTGGAGTGATGGGAACACTCCTCCATTGCTAGTGGGAGTGCAAAATTGTATATCTGCTTTGGAAATCAATATGGCAGTTTCTCAGAAAATTGGAAAGCAATCTACTTCAAGACTCAGCTCTAACACTCTTGGGCATATCCCCAAAGGATACTCAATCATATCACAAGGACACTTGCTGAACCATGTTCATAGCAGCTTTATTTGTTATAACCAGGACCTGGAAACAACCAAAGAATGGATAGAGAAAATGTGGTATATTTATACAATGGAGTATTACTCAACTGTTAAAAACAATGACTTTGAGCCAAGCAACCCTGTATAAGCCCCAAAGTCATTGGACTGGACCTGCCTGGACTGAGTCTACCAGGTTGATCTCAGTCCTCGGGGGAGGCTTTGCCTTGGAGAAGATGGGAAGGGGGGATAGGCTGGGGAGAAGGGGAGGGGGGCGGGAGGGGGGAGAACAAGGGAATCCGTGGCTGATATGTAGAACTGAATTGTATTGTAAAATAAAATAAAATTAAAAAAAAAAACAATGACTTTGAAAATTTGAAGAAAAATGGATAGAACTAAAAAAAATCTTGAATGAGGTAACTCAAAACCAGAAAGACAAACATGGCATGTACTTGTTCATAAGTGGATATTAGCTATAAAGTAAAGGATAACCATGCTACAATCCACAGATCCAGATAGGCTAGGTAGCAAGGCAGGCCCAAGGTGGGGGGCACATGAATCTCCCTGGAACGGGAAATAGAAGAGATCTTGTGGGTGGACTCGGGGTGGGTTGGGATGGGAACTTGAGGGATTGGGTTGAATGGTGGATGGAGGGAGAGAGTACTGAAAGAGATGACTGGAAAGGGGGGCAATTCAGAGTCCTGTAGAGAGTTGATGAAAAGTAAACTCCCAGTAATCTATAAGCTGAGTCTCCTAGCAACAGTGGATATGGAGTTTGAACTGGTCATCTCCTCTGATCAAATTGATGACTACTCCAATTGTCATTAGAGAGCCTTCATCCAGGAACTGATGAGAACGGATACAGAGAGGGAGGAAGAATTGTATTGTCAGGTTTTTAAGTACATTGAATTTCATGTTGGATTCACTGCCAAAAATACTTGAAAGAACAAATAGAGATAGATCTGCTGACTCTAATTTAGTCATAATTAGTTAGAAAAATGGCTACTTACTGAGGCATTTATTTATTTGTTTATTTTCTACTCATTTCATGTTTATTTATTCATTTTTACAAAGTAAGCCTCTTTTTTTTTTAAGGGTTTTACATTCCAGCTTGATTAATAGATGATTCGTCTCACCTTTTAAAACTAAAACCAGGAGCCGGGCGGTGGTGGCGCACCCTTTAATCCCAGCACTCGGGAGGCAGAGGCAGGCGGATCTCTGTGAGTTCGAGGCCAGCCTGGTCTACAGAGCGAGATCCAGGAAAGGCGCAAAGCTACACAGAGAAACCCTGTCTTGAAAAACCAAAAAAAACCCCAAAAAACCAAAAACCAAAAAACAAAAACAAAAAAAACCTAAAACCAGGTTGTTCTCTCATACAATACATCCCAACTACAATTTCCCTTCCCTCCACTTTTCCTATCTCCTACCCACCTCCCCTCTCTTCCAGGTGCACCCCGCCCCCAGGTTCCTCTTCAGTCTTCAGAAAAGAGCAGGTCTCCAAGAGACTATAGCCAAACAGGACAAAACAAAATACAATAATACAAGGAGAAAGCCCTCATATCCAGGCTGGAAAAGAGTCCCAGGACCAGGCAACAGAGTCAGAGCTACCACTGCTCCTACTGTTAGGGGTTCCAGAAAAACATCAAACTAACAGCTGTAGCATATACACAGACAACCTGGTGCAGGCCCATTCAGGTCCCAGGCTTGCCTCTTCAGTATCTGTGAGCCCATGTGAAACTTGCTTAGTTAACTCAGTGGGCTATGTTCTCCTGGTGTCCTCCATCCCCTCTGATTCCTACACTTTTCCCTCCCCACCTTCTGAGGGGTTCCTTGATGTCTGAGGAGAGGGACCCAATGGAGATCTCCAATTAAGAATCTCTTCATATGCCGGCCAGTGGTAGTGCACGCCTTTAATCCCAGCACTTGGGAGGCAGAAGCAGGTGAATCTCTTGTGAGTTCGAGGCCAGCCTGGGCTATAAAGTGAGTTCCAGGACAGGTTTCAAAGCTACACAAAGAAACGCAGTATCAAAAAAAACAAAATAAAATCCAACTTTAGACCATGGTGGTCTGATATAACACAGGAGGTTATTCCAATTGTTTTGTAACTCAGTCCATGGGGGAGGCTTTGCCCTGGAGGAGGTGGGAATGGGGGCGTGGGCTGGGGGGAAGGTGAGGGGGGCCGGAGGGGGGAGAACAAGGGAATCCGTGGCTGATATGTAGAACTGAATTGTATTGCAAAATAAAAATAAAAATTAAAAAAAAATAAAACAAAAAAAGAATTTCTTCACATAATGTCTGGCTATGGGTTTCTGCACCCACTCCCACTGCTGCTGGAGGAAGTCTTTCTTTCTCTCTTTTTCTTTTTTTTGCCAGTCATGTTTGGTTCTACCCTAGATCTCTGGAATATCCAATCTCTGGTTCTTGGCCCTCTGGGGGTGTAGTGTAGGGGGGCCCATTGCTGAAGATAACTTCCACATAACTCATTGAATGTAGAGAGATCCTGCTGGTGTGGACTTGGAGCCTTCACCCCTACATTCTGTCTCTTTAACCTGGGAATGCTCTCTGCAGTTTATAGAAAGAAAAACCTGGACACCAATGCAGCCACAAAACACTCACCTACAATCTGTCCTGCCTGCAAGATGTGCTGGGGCAATGGTGGCTCAGAGCTTGTGGAAGTGGCCAACTAATGTTTGGTTTAACTTGAGGCCCACATGTCAGTTCTTTACAGAGCTCTTGTGAAGTTGCTTTACCAGTATGAACTGCACAGTTGAGATAAAACAGGATCATGGAGAGTTAATGAGGATTCCTGATACTGAATTCAGGTATAAATGTCTAGTCTATTCAGGTCTTTTCAGACTGCACATTTAAGTTATTTATTTTTTCTCTGATAAATTATTTTACTAACAAGGACATTTATTTTGTGCAGGTCCAAATCAGTACCAGATCCACACCCACGTAATGAGAGCAACTCAGGGTAAATGGTGAGAAAATGTGAGTGTGAACTCACATGGCAAGACGCTAAATCAGGCAAAGTTAATGGTAGTCAGCTTTAATCAACTAGACTTCCAAGACCTTTTCTGTAAATTAAAAGTTCCAAGCGTGACAGCTTGCAGTTGGGAACTGAAAGCTCTTAAGGTCCAAGCATTTGGAGAGGAGCTCTACTTTCACTTGCATTGAAAAAAAATTTAATTAGGAAAAAATCAAATTTCTGAAATTATTCTATGGTTTGCTATACTTTTTACTAACCAGATAAATACTTTGTTGTTGCTGTTGTTTTCATCTTGTTACCTAACATAATTCCTTGAGTCAGTGTGGAGCCATTTATTATTTCTAAGACCTGGAGTCTCTCTTCCCCCACACTAAGTTTGTAGTTAATCAGTTTGTGTCTTTGTGGGAATGTCATGGTTTTAGCAGCATTAGAATAAGTGTGTGTGTGTGTGTGTGTGTGTGTGTGTGTGTGTGTGTGTGTGCACTTGCATGTTTGTGTATTTGTGTGTGTGCCTTTGCATGTGTGCATTTGTGTGTGAGTGTGTGTGTGTGACAACTGTCCACCTCTCACCAGTTGAGACGTCACTTCTGGAGGGTGGATGCAGGGTAGGCCGATCTTGGCAGACTTTCCTCTAAAGAAAACACAGCGGGACTCAAGGAGCGCCTGCCTCTCACAAGGCCCCGATTGTGCGAGAATGCCAGAAAAGAAACAAATGCAGTTTAATTGCGTCGGATGCTTGGTGACTAGTTTGCAAAGCTTTTATTTGTTTTTAGAAGCGCTGCAGTGGCACTAAATTTTGTGTGTGTTCGGGGAGATGCAGACGAAAGTTACAGTAGGACTTAGAAGCTGGCATAATTACCGGGGCCCCTGTCAAACTCATAAACCAATAGAAGGTTTAAATAAAACCAGGGAAGGCCAAGGGGCCGAGACACTCCAAGAATGAGACTAGATCTGGAGTCTTCAGACATTTTCTCTACAGCTGTATTTGAGAGATGAATAGTCCCAGAGAAGATGGATTACATGTTTCAAGCTTCAAAAGAGTATTTTTTTGACCTCTATTGAAGAGGGTCCTTGGGTTTTGATATCAACGAATTCTTTGTGTGCTTTATTTCAACCCACAGTGGTCTCTAGGATATCTCCTTCATATGGAGAGAAGAGAACATATGAGAATCATACTGTGAAGAAAGCAGTCACTCTAGAACTCTGTTCCTAGGGTTGGGGAGATGGGTCAGTGGATAAGAAAATGTGCTACACAAGCATGAGAATTTGACGTCAAATGCTCAACACCCAGGTAAAAAGCAAGGCATGGCCATGTGTGCCTGTAACCCCAGAACAGCAGAACTGTGACCTTGCTGGCCACCAGCCTAGCTCCAAGTCAGTGAGAGACCCTGCCTCAAAGGGAGTAGGCAGAAAGTAATTGTACAGGACACTCAACATCTCTCACCTCTGTGCGTGTGTTCATTTAAGACTGTATGTATTTGGTCTTTGCTGAAGAGCTGTGTTGTGTCTGTGAACTTCCTTAAGAAGCATGGTCTGTTTTGTTTAATATTTCAGTCTTCTTTCATATGCATTACCATGCCTATTATTTTGTCAGCTAGTAAGAAATACCTCATTCAGGAGGTCATGTGTTTGTGGTTCCACAGTGGAACCTTATGGTAGAGATGACAAATAGCAAAGCATTTCCAATTTTCTTGGTAAGCACTGCCATGTTGACTACAAGGTTTATGTGTTTCCAGACAATACCTCCCAGGGTTTTCCACTCAGTTCTCACCAAGGCTTACCTGTGGTGAGGAATTCAATCTCAAAAAATCAATGACTTTTAACACTCAGCAGGAAATATGTCACAAAGAAAAACGTTAGGATCTATGATTAAAACCATCAAACAAACAAACCAAAAACTGGCCAAGAACTGAAATGAGCAGCATTGGAAACATCAATGGAGAAATATTTAAAATTGATAGGATGCAAAGGTGGTTTGTTGCTAGATTGGCTACTGTGGCTTGGGAATGTTCTATGAGATTGAAGCTACCAAAGGCAAAATTTGTCTCAGCATGTGAAGAACAGAATTCACACTACCTATATTTACTTAGCTGGAAGTCTTGGTTTAACAGCAGTCTCCCTTGGCAGTAACCAGAACTGTATTCCTGAACTTCATGATGAGATGCTCTTAGGTGACAATTGGCACAAACTTTGCAGGTACGATTGGAGACAGCTGATGCAACCAATACCATCTGGGCACAGCCAAGTCCCAAAGAACTTGATGATGCATTGGTGGTTGCTCTGACAATATGAGGAATGGCTTTTTATCAGAGCTGTGTGGCACATTACTGGCATTGTAGGAATCTTCTATGCTGTAGCTATGTGAACATCCACTGAGAAGTTTCTGAGCATGAGTGCCACTTGAGAATCTGGGTCTTGCTGTTGTGTTGTCATTGGTAATCTATGTTCCTTCCACCTTCTACTGTGGCTTGTCTCACTCCGTGCTCTCTGTCAATCAATGGATGAAGGTTTAGTTATTTCAATACATTCCTTCTGTGTGATACTTAGAGCGTCATTAAATATCCAGGAATAGCACTGATGAGCACAGTTTGAAATCATGATCCCATTGCCTGGATTTTAGGAATCTATGATGATACATTAAATGTATTTGTTTGAGCTGATGTTTAAGTGACTGTTTTGGGTCTCTTTGTTTTATATGGTACCTAGTTTTAATTGGTTGAGATAATCATTACAGTTTATACAAGTAACTTTCCTTGAGGGTTTAAAGATAACATGTCACTATATTTAAAATTTCCCTGGGCTAGTGAGATGGTTTAGCAGGTAAAGATGCTTGTCACCAAGCCTGATCACTTGAGTGTGGTCCCCAGATCCCACAAAATGAAAAGAGAGAAATGATTTCCTCCAAATGCCTGCTGATTTTTATGTGTGTACTGTGGTGCACACTCTCCCCCCAGTATGTTCACATACTATGGACATAGATGCATGCAAAATAAATACAATATAGTAATTTAAAAAGTGTACTGAGTATGCACTTCCTTAGTTTCCTTAAGATTTTCTCTTCTGCAAGCAACATTACTAGAGTTCTTGTGACATTTATAATTTTTTTAATGAAATTAGTTATTTTTTGGAAGTCTCTAGTGAATGGAAGTCTGCACAATTACTTAGATGATTGCTATTGTTGAGAAATAATTATTTTAGCAATAAAGACACAACTCTTTCAAGCATTTAAAGTACAGAGAGTGCTTACTTTGGAAATTATACAACCTCTGGCCAGGTTAAAAACAAGAAGTATCAGATTGAATGAAGAAATAAAACAAAAAAATGTGGGTCTAGGGTGATAGCTCAGTAAAACACTTGCTGTGTTGGCTTGACGACCTGAGTTTAATCTCCAACACCAATGTAAAAGAGCCAGGCATGGTGGCATACCTGTAACCACTGTGCTGGGAAGGCAGGGATGGGCAGATCCCTGTCACTTGGTGGCCACCCAGTCTAGCCTAACCAGAAAGCCTCAGATTCTAGTGGGAAACTCTGTCTCCAAAACCAAAGAAGTCAATATCTCCTAAGCAACAATACCTGATATTGATTTCTGGTTTCAATTTGTACTTGTGCACAGACACAAACACACACACGTACACAGACATGCCTGTACACATAAGTACACATAATTTTTTATAACTTAAAAAGTGTTGATATTATAATTACATGATTTTTCTACTTCCCTCTCCTTCTTCCAGCACCTTCTGTGTATTCCTCTTGCTCACTCTAAAATTCATAAATTATTTTACTATAATTGCTGTTACATGTATGTGCATTCATGCATTTATATATACATATATATTTAATGTATATATAAATACAACTTGCTCTGTCCATATAATGTTATCTGTATATGTCTGTTTTGAAAGACAAATAGGGAATATTCTGTCACCTGAGACTTCTACCTTCAAATCTTCAGATGTGAATATATAACCTGGAGTAACTGCAGAAACCTAGGAACTCAAAAGGGACAATTTTGGGGCAGGCAAGCACAGCAGAGTGAAGAATAGCAGGATGCAAGTGGTCTGAAGTGGAGTGTGTGGCGTTAATTGGGGATGGGGAGGGAGAGTAATACAGAAGATGAAGAAGAAGAAGAAGGGTAAAATAACAGCAAGGATGCATGAAAATCTCTCTCTCTCTCTCTCTCTCTCTCTCTCTCTCTCTCTCTCTCTCTCTCTCACACACACACACACACACACACACACACACACACACACACAAAATTTAAATGCGAAAATTCCATCTGGGCTGACAATGTTTCCCCCAAGAGCCATAGACTAACAAAAACCCTAATGCCAGATTTGGGAAGCCTTCTTTTGAGTTGTTAGACGAATCATCTACAAGACTACCTACGCATTAGGCTACTGATAATTGCCCTTGGTTACCTCCCAGATGTGGAAGGAAGATTAAATCACTATTGCTTTTGATACCACATAGTTCTGACACAGGACCCAGAAAATCTGATATGGGTCTGACTTGAAATCCTCCTCCCTAAGAACACAATTAAAAATATGTTATGAATCTCAGGATAATATATGAGAAGATCTTAAGAATCACTAATTGAGGGCATGATTAGAAGAATATTCTTGAAAGCTTTTCCTCAGAAACCATTCTGGACTAGAAATAGGAGAAACGTACTGTCATATCTGGTCATCCTTTAGTTTTGCCTTTACAAGAAGTAAATGATTGCGTTAATAAACAGCATGGGGTAATTTATAATTTTGAAAGGTAGAACTCAGGGAAAGTATCTCTGAAAGCTTGAGGGCAATGAGAAATAATAGAGAAATTCCCATCATTGTCTAGTTAATGAATGAACAGCTAAAGATAACCAACTGTAAGATACTATCACCATCACCTGCTATAGAATTATATTAAAGTTCTTGAAGAGATGCCCCAACTCTATGTTATATGAAGCAGATCAGATGTTCTCCTTTTCAAGAAGAGTGGACAAGGTAGGGTAAGACAGCTGGTCCAGTTAGCAAATGTAAAGCCTACTACACAAAATCTGGGTTGTTACCAACATTGCAAGTGAAAGAATGCAGGATGAAAACCATACATATAAAAGAAGTTTTCCCCTCTGAGTTGCTTGCAATACCATAGATCATGAAAGCAAAAGAATTAAAAAATTAATTTGCTTATCCTCGGTGATTAGGAAGCTTGGCAGGATTTTCAGCTCTTCAAGTATCTTGAGCTATTTCTCAAATATTTGGTGTTCAATAAAAATCCAACATGCATTTTGCTCTGAGCGCTTTTTCTCTTAATTTTGAAACTCTTGTGTGATCTACAGGAAATGTAATCCACATATTCATTTACATTTAACTCATCAAAATATTCTTCTAGGAGCCATTTGGTGAAGAAGAAGCATTTTGAGATTTTTTTTTAAAGCCTCTTCCTCCTTGAAAACAGAAGACTATGCTTCTCCAGGGTGGAAGAGGTCCCCACTACAAAATATTGGGGCTTGATCCCAAACTTCCAACAAAAGAATTTAAGACATCTGCAGTGAATGCTGTCTGTGCTTCTATTCTGCTCTCCAGGTCTGGTTCCTCAGTGTTGACTAAGATGAAAATGGGACTCCAGTGACCTGACCACAAGATAAAGCAGAAGGATTAAACAAGCCAGGTGACAACTTTGTGATGTTAGTCTCACAAAAAAATGGAGTGCCTTACCTAGCCCTCCCTTCAGGTTCACCAGAAAATGAAGAGCTGAGGAGAACCATTTGCTTCAGTGGGAATCACTGTCAAGGTGGTCGACCTCTGAGACTTCAATTTGCTTCACAAGCAACAACTGGTTTTCTGTGTTTATCAATGCTACCTGAAATAACATAATGGAATTGATCTTTGCCATATGTTAGTTGCATGCTCCAGTTTCACCGCTGCCTCTCTTAGACACCATACTCAGCAATCAGGAGTTCTCTAGCCTCATCTTCAAATCTTATCCTGATTCCAGCCTAGATGATCTCTGACTTAGTGTCCCTGGGTGTGTAATGTGACCACAACCTCAAGCAGATTATCAATACTTCGTACTATACATTCATCACATGTGGAATGTAGCCACATTTACTGCAGTGTCCAATGTCTTCAATTCTGCTGTCTTCCCTTGGTCAAGAATCCTTTGAGGACACAAGCAGGACTCCTTCTTGCTCTATGCTCACATCCTCCTAGACTTCAATTTCCTATCTGTCAAATTGTTGACATTCTAGAAAGGACTTGGTTTCATGTTGTCTTGCATTGGGGTTTTACATCTCTCTACTTGGGACATCCTAGCTATCCCTGTAATACAAACAAATAAAAAACAGGGCATGAAAGTCCGGAGGAAGATATGTTGGAGAAGCTCAGGGATAAGGGGACATGGGAGTGGCTATAATCACAATACATTTTATACATGCTTGAAATTTTCAAAGAACAATTAAGAATATTATTTAAAAATCAAAAATTCTGCTTCCTTGTTCCTAGTCTCTACTAGGTAGCTCTGTCATGACACTTTAATAATATCTGCAAATGTCCCAGCATGGAAGTAAAATTGTCCCCAGTCAAGAATCATTAATGCCACATTAACAGCACCTCTATGGACATTAGTGAGATTGCTTGACATGCATACGTGGAGTAGTGTATACATTAAGATTCTTGAAGGCAGGAAAAATACTATGCTTACCTTTGTATTCCAGATAGGGTATTTCTCAGAGATTTTTTTTATATCTCAATTTTGTCTTTTAGTATTTGCTGTATTAAGTCCTGGAGAGGAAAAATAAATCATGAATGCTTTTTTCCCCTTATATCTCCAAGTTATTAATATGTAGTAATTGCATTGTACTGAAAACACTGAGGATGTACCCTAACTCTGCAAAGCCCTCCTCCATAATCCAGCTTTACAGTAATTTCTTTGAAAAGAGGACTCAGTTATCCTATAATCACCACTACCTAGCCTTATTTCCACTAACCTTTGTTACAGTGAGAAAAAAAGCATCAAACATATGACTATTGGAAAGTGAAAATCTAAGTGATTTAGAAATATATAACACTATGGAATGAGGGGCTAATATGATCCATGATACTATAGGTCCTACAAATTCAACAAAATAAAATGTGAAATTTTAATCTCTCTCATCTATCTATCTATCTATCTATCTATCTATCTATCTATCTATCTATCTATCATCTATCTATCTATCTATCTATCTATCTATCTATCTATCCATCCATCCATCCATCCATCCATCCATCCATCCAACTATCTATCTATCTATCTATCTATCTATCTATCTATCTATCTATCTATCTTCATCATCTATCTCTCTATACGATCTTCATGCACATACTAATCTTTGTGGTGAAAATACTTAAGATCACTCTTGACATTTCTCAAGTACACAATGCATTACTGCAAGCTTGAACCATACATGCAAATAATAAAACCTAAATGCACCATTTAGAACTTTCGTTGGTAAACCTGTCCTCCAATAAAATGAACTGATGCTTACATGTCTCAGAACCTACAGCATCTTATCAGTGCCAGAATGTAAAGAAAGCCGTGAGACAGTGAAGACTGATCACATGCAGGCAGGAACAAGGGAAAGAACTCCCTGTGGTCAAAGCTGGAACAAATTGGTCAACAAAGTCAATAATATGGTATTAGATTATAACTCATCGTGTGAACTAGACATTCCTAATTATATATTGATAAAAATAAATGATGGAATACATAAATAAATAATGAGAGAATAGACAGGTCTGTTTTGTTGAAGAATTCCAAGTACAATCTGCAAATAGTTAACCATGATGAAAATGTAACATAGCCCTCATTTTTTAAAATGGGATTTAATGGGAGCTGAGGACAAAGACTTTGGTACCCTCTCTTCTAAAGAGAATAGGATAGAGAGAGTATACAAAGGTATCTTTATAATGAAGAAGTTTGGAGAATTCGACATCAGGTAAATGATCACAATTAAACTATACTTATAGCATAGACCCTTATGGTATGTGACAGGAGGGACACTTTGTATGTGATTTTCCTTTGCCAAACTATAAGCCATAGTAACAACACCAGGAAGATATTCCCCAAACTATATATGTGCAAAGTATATAGTCCTCAAAACATCCATGTCATAAAACAATCAGGAAAGTCTGAATGAGTGTCATAGCCAAGAGAATTCTAAAGAGACAGAAAGATTCACTTTAATGTGGTATCTGTTTTGGGTAGAATTCTGGGAAAGGAAAAAGCACTGATGAATTCAGAGTAAAAATTAACCTTTCATTCATAATGGTGACCAAATATTTTCGCATGAGACATGACAAACTTTTCTTGCTAATACAGGATGGCAGGCAAAATTTGGAGAAACCAGTGTGGAGTGTACATAGTTTGCAGCACTCTTTTGATAGTCCCCCCCCCCCCCCCCCCCCCCCCACCCCGCAAATCTAAAGCTAATGTTTGAGAGACAGATAAAAAGACACACACAAAGAGTGTGATTAGACAGTCAGACAAAAGAACATTTGGAATGGGATGAACTAAGGAGGAAAATGTTCCAAGAATGAAGCAAGATCACTCTCTGCAAATGTTGCTTCAGGTTATAAGCAACAGTGACCCCCCGCTTCTCCTGAAACGAATTTGTTCACTCCATCCTCCCTTCAGTCTCTTCACATATCACGGATCAGAAAGCTGCTCCAGGGACACAAACCAAGAGATTGGCTGTATGCTCCACATCCCATTTGCCCTGATGTGAATTCTCATAACTTGAATCAATCCCTTAGCTTTGGCTTTTATTTCATTTTCACATCTCTTCCTGGCTTCTTGGGCACAGTTTTTATCTTCCTAACTAAACTATAATATTAGTAACCACAAAGAAAGCTTATAAAAATATTTTTATATCTCCCATGGTGCCTGCCATGCTTCTGGGCATACGGTGAATGATCAAGAAATACTTTTGGCTCTAATTGAATTAGCATCCAGGGAAAACAATTTAGAAAATAGTACATAATTCATATCAAATGTTTGAAACTTTCTTAAAGAAATTTGTTGGGGGAAAACTGCTTCAAAGGTTAACCCTTCTTACCTAGATGTGTTTTCTTGCATGTCAAAGCAGGAATAATGTTTCCAAATCTATATGAGGATAGTAAAGTTGCCACACTCTAATTACCCACAGCCTAACCAGTGGTTCTCAACCTTTCTAATGTTGCTACCCTTTAATACAGTTCCTCATTTTGTGCTGACCCCAACCATAAAATTATTTTCAGACACATAGCTGAGAAATAATTGCTTTGGGAAAGAAACATAGGCAGATCAGATTCTAAACCTACATTTTTTCACCATTGTGTCCTTTCCTATCCAACCGGGAGGCACCTCTGACTCCTACACATAAGCATTGATACCTAGAGTGCTCACCTTGAAACTAGTAGAAGGACCCCTCAGTTACTCATGGTATCTGTTATTTTCTTCATCTCCTGTTTTTTGTTTTTTGTTTTTCTTGTTGTTGTTTTTTTTCCCAAAAAGGTTTCAATGTGGCTCATACTGATTCCATCCTCATTCTTGTGTTGATGGCTTCCAGGATTGTTTTCCCAGTGTTCTAAGCTTTCCCAATTCTCCCAGCAGCTTAGTAGCTGTTCTTTCCACTTTGGATATGCTCGCATTCCCTGTAATGAAGATCACTTTGTAGAGGATATTTCTGAACACTCATTCATGCAACTCTCTCTCTCTCTCTCTCTCTCTCTCTCTCTCTCTCTCTCTCTCTGTGTGTGTGTGTATGTGTGTGTGTGTGTGTGTATGTGTGTGTGTGTGTATGTATGTATGTTCAGATACGTATGCACATGTGTGCATGTGGAGACCAGAGGTCAAAGTCTAGTGTCTTCCTCAATCATTCGTTCTCTACCTTCCTTTTTGAGGCAGGATCTCCTATAACTCCTACTGTTTGATCTCTGCAACTCTATTTTTTTTTTTTTTTTTTTTTTTTTTTTGGCTTTTCGAGACAGGGTTTCTCTGTGTAGCTTTGCGCCTCTCCTGGAACTCACTTGGTAGCCCAGACTGGCCTCGAACTCACAGAGATCCGCCTGGCTCTGCCTCCCGAGTGCTGGGATTAAAGGCGTGCGCCACCACCGCCCCGGCCGCAACTCTATTTTTAATTAATTGTAATTTCCATTTATCTTCATGGGTGTTTTCCTGCATGTATGCATATGTGCATCACCTTGTATGCTTTGTCCTGGCAAAGGTGTGAAGAGGGCATCAGATCCCCCAGAATTGGAGTTCCAGGAGGTCATGGGCTGCTTCGTGGGTGCTGGGAATTGAACCGGGATCCTCTGAAAGAACATCTAGTGCTCTTCAGACCCTTTGAAACTCTTCAGATTACCAATTTTGTAAGCCTATGATCTGAGTGGGACAGGCAATAGTCACTTCTTCATTTCTCCTTGTTCTAAGGGGTAGGAAATTTAAAGTTTTCGGGGACTCTTGAGGATAACAGATGATTCTTCAAAACCTAGTGAAAAGGACACAATTAAAATCAGCTACAGCTACAGTTTTTGTGCATTGTCTTCTTGTCGACTTATCCCACTGAAAATTACCAGGTCTAAAAAAATTGGGAGGGGATGATTTACCTTAGAAGATTTTGGGGATTTGGGACCTTTAATATTTTAGATGGCATTCAAAGGAACTGGTCAACATAAGTAAGGGCTTGGTGATGTCACACAAGGAAGATAATTTCATTGACATGTTTATTCAAATAAGGAACACAAGGATTTATCGATGGAAAAAAAATGTGACCACAACTGTAAGTATAACCATTTGGTATTCCATTTAGCCCCAAATAAAATTCAAATTTGCAACACTTCATTTAGCAGAATATTAATCCCGTAAGACTGGAAAGGAGAGCTAGTGTGAACAAAACTTTGCAGGGTGGATCAAGTTAAAAACACACATGCAGTTACATCCGTGCACACACCTAGGCATATACACAGGAAGGAAACAAGAGGAGTCCTAGCAGAAGTCCAAAGCTCTGTGCATGTAAGCTTATCTGCCTTGTGACCACCAATCCATCTGCTTGGAATGGAGAAGGTCACGCTGCAATGAATAATTATTTAATCAAATAATTATTCCATGCCTGCAATGCCACCCCTTTTAGAATCATACTGGAAAAAAAAGGTGGGTGGGTGGGAGCAGAAAATATGTAAATTGGAACTGATTAGGGGATTAAGTTTCACTAAAAAAATAAATAAAATCTGGAATAAAAACAGCTTGCAAATCCCTCTAAGCCAAGCCCTGTCCCTGAATTACAACACTAGTGCCTGTCGGTTGTGATAATTTTACTTCATTAGGTTCCAGATATAAATAGCCTTTTTTTTTTTCCATGCACCACTTTGAGTAAGTGTGGACTGAAAACACAGGGGTTATTGATCCACTCAGCTGTTTGTTATTGGGTCTTTTGGTCTTGCTTCATTGTTACACTGGAAACTTCCAAACACCTATATAAGGAAGCCAGGGACTGCTCACCTCTGTAGAGCCCATTTTAAAGCTGGTGCCAAAAAAATATTTCAAGAATAAAACTCCTCAAGTATGCTACACAGTGAAATATAAAACAGACGTGTGTGTGCATTGTGTACAGGCATTAATAAGAAAACTTGATTAAAAAGGCAGTGTTTGGGGATGCTTGCACCAGATCACTTTGTAAAGTAGGATTATATAAAATATGTATGTTTTCCTGGATGTTTAAGAGTTCATATTCAAAAGCATTTTTCCCTTAAATCAGAAGTTTTCATATTATAGATTTTCCAGATAATGTAGAAACCAGGTTTTTCAAATTAACTCTATTTTGTCCTCCCTCAATTTGAAGAATAAAATTTATTATGGGAATACCACTAATTCTAATCTTAATGTCTTATGATAAAAACCCAACAGCTGGATTCAGAAAACAATAAAAAATATTTTTACATTTTAATGTTGTGGTTGGCAAATATTTTTTGTAAAAGAGATGAAATAACAAAATATTATATTGGTACTTCTATGACCATTAAAGCGAAACCTTTTTAAAAGCGTAAAATCTATTCTTAGCTTGCAAGCCTTGTGAAAACAGGTAGTGTGTTCGGTTTGAGTCTTGAGCCGGTTTGCCTACCCTGGCTTACCATATAGAATGACACATTGTACATTATCACTTTTAGTCACTTATTTTTCAGCAGAAATCTAGACACCGAGAGTATGCTTGAATTTTAACCTTTTAGCTCAGAAAATTCAGATTCAAAATATTTTTTAAGTCAAGAGAAAGAAATGGTTTTGCAAAGCCTTTCCTTCCTGTCAGTGGGCATCTGTCCATATAATAAAATCACTTGGCATCATTTGGTACCAACAAACACAACTGACCATCTGCAGTTGGCAGCAATCTAAGAGTGAAGGAGGGAATGAGGTTGTAGATCAACACAGGAGTTTAAAGTCTGTGCTGTGGGGTGAAGGTACTGAGGTGTTTCTCTGAGTCTGGCAGGGCCTATGTTTGATTCGAATCACTTGGTTCTAGAATCACTTTTCTATTCATGAACATCTATTTAGATGTTAGTTTCAAGAAATCAATATAAGAGATAAAGGCAATTCTGAACATTGTTTGGGCAATCCTCAGCTTACTCAAGATTGGTTTGGAATGCTCAAGTGCTCTTTTATTCTCTATATCTCATGCCAAATGAATTTAACCAAAACCAGCTCTAAATAGCTTAGTATGATATTCCTTTTGTCCACCATCAGTAGCTACTTAAGTTAGGAAGAAAAATCTTCAGTGAGTTCTATACCAAAACTCTTCAAACTCTATTAAGCCCCAAAGACTATTGTTTTTGTTCTGAATTACTGATGTTCAAGAGATTCTGCAGTGTGTGTAAAGGTCAGCAGACAGCTTTAGATGGAAAGCCCTAGAATAGACTCTTCTTGGTGTGAATGGGAAGGCTGATCTCAGCAGCAACAGAATCTGGTGTATTTGCAGCTAGAGATTCCTATTTCCGAAACTAGTAGTTTAAGGAAGCCATAGTGTTCTGGCAGAATTTCTAAGAATTTATATTTTTAAAGCATTATTTTTAGAATAAGTGTCCTCTAGAAATATATGCCCAATTATATAATTCACATGGTAATCTGTGCACTTACACACACACACATACACACACACACAAACATACATACACACACATTGATGTGATTATTATAAACAACTGATATCAAAACCAGTGTCTAATTATTAAATCAATGGTCAATGCGTTATAGGTACAGAGATGCTACTAGGCACTGTTGATGTTGAAAGTCTTTGATAAGTAGTACGACTGCTATCTGTCAGAGCACCTCAAGAGGTAATACTATTCTCAAGGATTGAGAACCACACAAAATGGCACAGTGAGGAGAGAAAGGGGTAGAGAGAGAGAATGAGAAAATGACAAAGTGACCGTGTGTGTATGTGTGTTTGTCTCTATATGAGAGAGAGAGATGGAGGAAGGGAGAGAGGGAGGGAAGGAGGAAGGGAGGGAGGGAGGGAGAGAGAGAGAGAGAGAGAGAGAGAGAGAGAGAGAGAGAGAGAGAGAGAGAGAGAGAGAGAGAGAAGCAAACATATCCACTTCCAGGAAAACTGAGATCATTTCTAGGTAGATGGCCCATTCCTTACATCTAGGCATTAACATACTCCCAATGGTGGAATGTCAATAAATTGAACAACTCTTCAAGATCACTGTTGCGTTAAGGATTAAATTTCAAAACATGAACTTTTGTGGACATGTTGAGACCTCAGGATGCACAGACTCATTTAATTTTATTATTGGTTTGTGAACTTCCTTTAAAATGTTTGAGCTAGTTACCAAAAAGGAGTTACTTCAGGGCCTTATGCTGAAGTTATATTTATACTTAGAAAAAAATAACTACAAATTAATTCATAAAATCTTTATCTGTTGGTGCTTTAAAGGAAGATTTATTTGTTTTTATTTTATGTGTACAAGTGCTTTTCCTGCATACATGTATGTGCATGCAGTATTCACAGAGGCTGGAAGAAGATGTCAGATCCCCTGAACTTGAGTTACAGATTTTATAAGCTGCCATATTGGTGCTGGGAGTAGAACCTAGGTCCTCTACAAGAGCAGTCGCCAATGCTCTTCATCTCTAAGTCATCCCTCCAGACCCAAGCTATTGGCTTTTGTTTGGTCAGCACTCACTGGTAGCAAGCCACACACAGAATTCCTTCCGTCCCTCCTTCCCTCCCTCCCTCCCTTCTTCCCTTTCTCCCTCCCTCCCCCCCTCCCCTCCCTCCCTCCCTTCCTCTCTCTCTCTCTCTCTCTCTCTCTCTCTCTCTCTCTCTCTCTCTCTCTCTCTCCTTCCTTCCTTTCAAAATTTATTTTTTCTCATACAATACATTCCAACTACAGTTTTCCCTCCTTCCACTCTTCCTAGTACAGTTCCCCCACCTCCCCTCTACACCAGATCCACTCCTCCTCCATTTCTCTTTAGAAAAGAGCAGGTCCCCCAGGTATACCAACCAAACATGACATAGCATGATACAATAAGGCCAGGTACGAAAACCTCATATCAAGGCTAGGCAAGGGAACCCAGTAGGTAGAAAAGGGTCCAAAATCAGGCAAAAGAGTCAGAGATACCCAAACTCCTACTGTTAGAAGTCCCACAAAACCCATCAAGCTAACAACTATAACATGTATGCATAGGACCTAGCACAGACCCATACATGCTCTGTGATTGCCACTTCAGTTTCTATGAGTCCATTTGAGCCCTGCTTAGTTGTTTCTGTGGGCCATATTCTCCTGTTGTCCTTGACCTCTCTAGCTCCTACGATTCTTCCTCCCCCTCTTTTGCAGGGTTTCCCAAGCTTCAAGGGGGGCAACTGCTGTGGGATGGTCTGTATGTCAAATGTGTTGCTGATTGGTCAATAAATAAATCACTGATTGGTCAGTGGCCAGGCAGGAAGTATAGGCGGGACAAGGAGGAGAAAAAACTGGCAAGTACAAGGCTGAGACGGAGAGACACTGCCAGCCGCCATGATGAGAAACAGCATGTAAAGATACTGGTAAGCCACGAGCCATGTGACAAGGTATAGATTAATAGAAATGGATTAATTTAAGCTGTAAGAACAGTTAGCAAGAAGCCTACCACGGCCATACAGTTTGTAAGCAATATAAGTCTCTGTGTTTATTTGGTCGGGTCTGAATGGCTGTGGGACTGGCGGGTGTCAGAGATTTGTCCTGACTGTGGGCCAAGCAGGAAAACTCTAGCTACAGGCAACCCTGATGGAGATCTCAAATTAGGGCTCTCTCTCTCTCTCTCTGCCTAATGTTTGGCTGTGGGTCTATTCACCCACTCCCATCAGCTGGTGGAGGAAGCCTCTCTAATGGCAATTGGGCTAGGCACCTGTGGTGGTTTGAAAGAATTCCCAAAGGGAGTGCCACAATTGGTAGGTGTTGCTTTATGGTGTAGGTATGTCTTTGTTGGAGGTAATGTGTCACTGTGGGGGTGGACTTTGAGGTCTCTTTTGCTCAAGCTTTGCTTAGTGTGACATTTAGTCCACTTCCTGTTGTCTGCAAGACACAGGAATCTCAATTACTTCACAGCACCATGTCTGCCTGCATGCCACCATGTCCCACCATGATGATAATGGACTGAATCTCTGAACTGCAAGCACGCCACCCCAATTAAATGTTTTCCTTTATAAAAGTTGCCATGGTCATGATGTCTCTTCATAGCAATAGAAATCCTAAGACAGTACCATTCTATGAGTATATCAGAATATCATTCAGAATCAATGTATTGATTTTTTTCTATCCTAGGTCTCTGGGCTATCTAGCCTCTGGTTCTTGGTCATCTAGTCAGTGTCCAACATGGACTGGATTGTGTGGGCCTCAAATTAGACCAGTCAATTGGTTGGCCACTCCCACAAGTTCTGTGCCTCCATTGTCCCAGTGCTTCTTGCAGACAGGATAGATTGTAGATAGGTTTTATGTCTTGGTTGGTGTCCCAGTTCCACCACTGGAAGTTGCCTGGTTACAGAAGATGGTGGTTCAGGCTGCTATCCCCTATTACTAGGAGTCTTCCCTAGGGTCACCCTCATAGAATACTGGAAATTTCTACTGCACTAGTTTCCCGTATTGCCCCCCCCCCCAATGCTCTCCAATTCCAGTTGTTTCCCCCTATTCTCTTCTTCCAACCCTTTCCTTCCTACCCCCAGCCAACCCACAAAATCTATTCTATTTCCCCTTCCCAGGGAGACTCATGAGTCCCCCTTAGAGCCCTCCTTTTCTGCTCCTCTGGGAGTAACAGTGATATGCATGTCAACACTGTATTGTATTTGGCTTTAAATCTTATGTCAGCTCATAATAGACAGAAAAACTAGGGATTGCTTTTACATTTTTGTGCAGAGTCTTTATTATGATGTTTATTTTATCTTCACAGTACAACTCAGTTCAGTTATTAAATCTATTTGGAAATACTTGATCTATATTTTCAGTCAACAAAATTCACTGTTGAAAAAAAAAAAGATCTATTAACGTCCCCAAGCTGTCCTAGGCACAGTTAAAACTTCTCCAGTTTCTGAATCAAGTGTTAGGCATTGAAATTA
Organism: Peromyscus californicus insignis; assembly: GCF_007827085.1. NCBI lineage: Eukaryota > Metazoa > Chordata > Mammalia > Rodentia > Cricetidae > Peromyscus > Peromyscus californicus. The sequence continues at coordinate 10,577,302 of NW_026294551.1, forward strand.
AAATAAAGAAATTTAAATAAAAATTAAAGTTTGTCTCATTCAATGCATCAGATGCTGTTGATATTTTGAGCTAAAGTGTGCTGCTTTCATCTGTAGTTAGTGTCTGTCAGCCTAGACAAGGCAGCTGAAGATCGCAGTTTTTTTTTTTTTTTTTTTTTTTTTGGTTTTTCGAGACAGGGTTTCTCTGTGTAGCTTTGCGCCTTTTCCTGGAACTCACTTGGCAACCCAGGCTGGCCTCGAACTCACAGAAATCCGCCTGGCTCTGCCTCCCGAGTGCTGGGATTAAAGGCGTGCGCCACCACCGCCCGGCAGATCGCAGTTTTTAATTCTCAGATGCATTTCAGAATCTTCCTTTGACATGCTAGCTTTTCCTGGGGATACACAAAGGACTATTCACTCCAGATGGGAAACTAAGGGCAGACAAAATCAATGATACCCTAACTTAGAGAATCAATGAGTTTACTGAGGTTGGTTACAGGATTAAGGGTAGCTCAAAGGCAGCTGCATTAAGGAAAAGCCTACATGAGAGTGGGTGATGACCCACGGAAACTCCATCCCTGGGGTTCTCACACCATGCACAGGGAATTAGGCATGTCCACAGGTCATAGTGTCCTCTTCCCAGCACTGTTTACTGCTCACACAACCTTGGTGAGGGATGTTGCAAATACTATAAATTTTATCTATGGAGTGCATGTGGGCTTGTTTATCTCCACTCATGGATCTCTCTCTAGGATGAAAAGTTTCCATTTGGAAGACATTGCAATGCAGCCTTGAAGGTTATTAAACAAATATGCAGTAAAGAGCAATGAGGAAAACAGCTATGCTGAGCACCTTCATTGTGTCAGATTTCAGTATCGTTATTTTACACGTGAGAAAGATGAGATACAGAGTTGTGTCATACCCTGAGCAAGGATACATAATTAAGAGGAGACAGAGTCATTCTAGAGCCTTAGTTTGTGAGAACTCTTCTGCCTCTGGTGGAATATCGCTCTGAAAGGAGTCTGTGGATACTAGGAACTCTGAAAAGGAATTTACTGTACCTCCAGTAACTTCTTAACCCCACTACCTTTTGTAAAGTTTTATTTAGTCACTTATTTATTTGTAAGCTTGTGTGCAAGAGTGTTCATGCACTTGTGGAGGTCAGAGGTCAACACTGAATATCTTCCTCTGTAATGCTATGCCTTATAGTTTGAGGCAGTCTTTCACTGGACCTAGAACTCACAACAATTTAGCTAGGTTGGCTAGTCAGAAATTCCCTGGGAGCTGTCCTTTTCTGATTCACCCCAGTGCTGGAACTATAGAAGCTTGCTACAATATCTGATTTTTATATGTTGGTCAGGGGATCTGAACTCAGGTCTTCATGTTTATGCAGCAAGCATTTTGCCCACTGAGCCACCACCCAAGCATAACACTTACACTTACCATATGATCTACAGCTAATTATGCAGCCACTCAGCCACATCATTGAAAGGTTTGCTCCTATTTGAAAGTCAGGGATAAGTATTTACGTAATTTAAACCAATTATCCTTCAAAAACATTTGATGAATATTAAAGCACAGTTGAAAGAAACACTCTCTATCTGGCTCCATTTTCATGAAATGATTCCATAGACTCAACTTCTGGTACCCCTACTAATTCCTGGAGGTATTAACTAAGTCCTATAGAAGTTTGCACAATAATTTCATCTGTTTAAGAATATAGTGCTTTCTTATATCCTGCACTTGACACCCAGAGTTTATTGCTAATGTGTTGTGATTAGAAGTTGAAATAGAGAAGGGCTAACACAGTAGTTATGTGGCTCAATGTTAAAGAACACTTGTTGCTCTTCCAGAGAACATGGTGTCTCACAATCGTGTGTAACTCCAATTTCAGGAGATCCAATGCCCTCTTCTGCCTTCCATAGATACTAGGAACTCACTTTGTGTAGCCAAACACTCATACACATAAAATTCTTAAAATATTGAAAATAATTTTTAAAAGATAAATAAGCAAGATCTTTAATAGATTTCTTCAATATGTTTGCCTTCAGAAACTGCTGTATTTCCTTGGGGGTTGAGGCCTGTGGAATAAACAACTTTCATTTATTCAGTGGTGCCCATGTTTCCATGGAGACAGTGGAGCCATTTCCTTTCCCACATCACCAGACCAGACCTTTCTACCAAGCCTGATTTCCGCCCCCTTCACCCAAGAGTTTGGTGAGATTGGGAAGTTTGATCCTGGGGTCTGGCATGGCTCCAGGCAGAACAATAAAAAAAGACATAAATCTCGGAGAAAAGAGGTTAACACCGGTGGGAGGTGTGAAGGTGGAGAGTTGAAATATGGCTACCATCGCACATCTGGAGCAACCCAGAGCTCACTTAAAGAGAAAGAGTGCATCTTAATGAAAATGTGTATACAACCTCTGGCATTCTCAGTGAGGATGCCAACATGTGTAATGCTGCTAAAGGATCTTAGGCCAATGGCATTCCTGGATTCTTGTAGATAATACCTCGCTCTCAGATGTATTAGTTCAAGATGTTATGCTCTCCAACTTTTCATCTATTTTGCTGTTCCTTCCTTTAGTAACCATTATTTTAAGTGTACATGAAGTACAAAGTGCCACAGCAGATCACAGAGTAGAGGAGGGAGCCAACGGAAATCCAAAATCACTTTGGATGTGACCCTTCCTGTAAAACAGAGAGGCAGGCTATCCACAAAAAACCACAGTCAGAGAGATAGCTGCAGGTACCAGGAGGCATTCTGTGCAGTGCTCTGGAAATGAGGATGAGCCTACTTTTCACCTTTAAATTCAATATAAATTAAGCAACCCCAGAGGGGTTGATATGTAACCTATATAAATTCCTCACAAAAAAAAGAGTGATAGACATGTAAAAATTAATCACTATCCAATGTAGAAACTCCAGAATTGAGATTGCAGAGTGGTGAGATTGTTTTTTGCTGGGATTACCTGGCACTGGGGCCTTTTATGCTGATAGCACACACTAGGTCACATGGCATCCTCAATCAGGAAGCAGTGAATTCAGATTACTCTCTTTATTAATCCCCCTAGGATCCCAGCCCATGGGGTGGTGCTACCCACATTTAATATGGTTTTTTCCATTTGGATTAATCTAATCTACACAGTTCTTCACAGACACGCACAGAGGTTCATTTCTACAGTGATTCTAAATGCCAGTCAACTGACTATCAAGATGAACTTTGACACAAGGTGTCAGAGATGGAGACAGGGCTTGTTTTCAGGCTTTTATTTTGGAGGTGAGCCTAGGATACATGAGTAGGGGGTGGGGTGAGTTAAAAGGATGAAAAGAAAACTGCGCAGTTTAAGCTTGATATCTTGAGGGAACATTCTGAGCTACTGTGTAGAAAGGAATGAGCCTGAGTCACAGAAGAGGAATCAACCTGATGCATCTTCAGCTCTTCCTTGTTGGGACACACCATGTCGGGTGTTCACTTTTTTGGTTTCTTTCTCAGTAGAGTTGGGTGCAAATGTTTATCAGACACCTCAAAGTGCAGAGAAGAGGATGCTTATGGAGGCAACTGGGTAATTTGGTGCAGTTCCCAGGACATCTGCTAACAACTGGTTCCTTGCTGTTGGAACACACTGAGTCTGAAGGTACTCAAGATGGAGGATAAGATGCAGTTCGATAATTACCCCCATCCCCATTAACACAATGAAGGTTTTCCAAGAATGAGGATCAAGTTAAACTTACTACAATCATCATCTCTGTTTAGCACTCTGGATGGAGATATGTTTTGAAACACATTTGGCCAGTTGATTGAGCTGGCATTTTGAGGAAACTGAGGAACAACTGGATTTATGCCTGAATTTCTTATCTTAAAAAAGTTTATTTTGTTATTTTTTGAGTGTTTCATACATGGGTACTATATTTACATAATTTCCACACTGACTTCTTTCCTTCCAACTCCTTGCTTGCCCCCCTCTCAAATCATGATCATTTTTCTTTATTATTGTTACACACAAACACACTCTGCCAAGTCTCTCTCTCTCTCTCTCTCTCTCTCTCTCTCTCTCTCTCTCTCTCTCTCTCTCTCACACACACACACACACACACACACACACACACACACACACACACACACACACTCACACACAACCTGTCAAGTCCTTTTAAGTTCCTTTGCTTAGGGCTGAATTACTTGGGGTTGATAATCCTATCAGGGAACTCCTCTCTGAAGAAGAACGTTTCTCCCTCTCTCTATAGCTGTCAGGTGAGAGTGGAACCTTTTGAGATTTTTCTCCATCTATGCTGGGACTCCAACTGTTACTGTTGTTGTGCAGGTCTTGCTTAGGTCACCAATTGGTTAAGATGTCATGGATGTAATACCCTGTCATATAGAAAAGACATTGCATCACAGCAGACATCCTGCTTTTCTGACTCATATAATCTCTCCACACTCTCTTCCAAGATGTTCTCTGAGTCTTAGGTATAACAATCATGTAGATGTGTCAAATGGGATGGACATCCCTTGGTCAGTTCTTTGCATTTTGTTGCTGTCTTGATTTACACATATGTCTTATTTGGGCTTCTTTTGCCATATTTATTAATTTGTTCATTCCATTAAATATATGACACATGTATAGTTTGGGTGTAGATATAAGATCAGCTTTGGATTCCAGATAAAACAATAGACCTACTTCCTTCTCTCCATGTGATGAAACAAAACAAAGCCCAGTTTGTAGAAAGAACCATAGGCCCAAGGATGCCTCAGTCACATATACTGCTATCACCAAATACATTTTAATAGATTTTGAAAATGTGATAGGATCCAATGGTAAGATGCTGCATAATGTGTTTTTCTTTTCTCTTCCTTCTGTAGCCAAATTGGAAAATCAACAACAACAACAAGAAAAGTGATTCTAACTTTTTTCTTTCCTCCCTTGGAGTCTGAATGTCTAGCCTTTATGTTCTAGCTGGAATATCTTGACTCACTCATGGGGATTTTAATATCCTTTTGTTTCCAAATAATGACGTGAGAGGAAACCTGAACACAGCCTCGGGCTTGTGGTCCTGTTTGGTGCTGGGGACTTGGGCTAATCTGGGTTGGTCACTGAGGAGGACATGAGGGGAGTTATAGAAGATGGCTGCATCTGGGTCGTAGACCCTGAAAGAGAAAGGGTAGATGTGCAATTTCTGATAGGGCTGAGGGCAAATGTACAATATTCCTCTATGTCCTACTCCTCCAATGCAGTGGTCCTCAACCTTCCTAATGCTGTGACACTTTAATACGGTTCCTCATGTGCTGGTGACCCCCCCCCCCACCATAAAATTATTTTCATTGCTACTTCATTACTGTATTTTGTTACTGTTATGAATTGTAATGTAAATATCTGATATGCAGAATATCTGACATTTGACCCTTATGAAAGGATCCTTCGACCCCCAAAGGGATTTCGACCTACAGGTTGAGAATCACTGCTCTAACGCAACATCTTGGAAAGTGTTGAGGGACTTCATGGACTTGCTGGTCAAAGCTATAAATGTTGAAATTTAAGGACCATCAAGTTGTGATTTTCTTTCTCAAAGACTCCCATGGCACAGATAAAGACAAACTTATTGATCAGTTGCTTGGTTTGTGCTTGCCAGTTTACCTGTGCTGTCCTGTTTAAAAATTACAATAGTGTGAAAGGAAAATGTCTGTCTTATTGTCATTAGAATGCAGAGGGCATTGACATTCAGAGAAAGGATCCAACTCACAATTCCCTAAGTATAAGTGACATATTAGAATTCAGACCGAGACTATCCCTGCTCACTTTCCAGGCTGCCACAGCACCTCTTTATGAACAGTTGGCAAGATGATTTCCACTTTAACTTTACGAGGGCTATCCAAGAATCCCAGTGCAGCAGTTAAGCTCTGATCCCTTTACCTCAAAGGGAGGAGATGTTTGGGAATTTTACTTTCTAGTTCCAGACTTCTGGTAAGTAAGCTTTACTCAATCTAATTTAATCAACATCTCAATTTTATCACCACTATGATGGATTAACATGAGTCATCGGTAAGTTTAATACGCAAGCGCTAAGATGAGAGTCTTTCATCAGAAAAGTAAAATCTTTTTTTTCAACTAATATTGATTCAGAAGACAGAACTCAATAAAATTACTGAGTTCAGGTAAGATATCTTAACTTGAAATATTAAACATTTGGCACTCCTCCCTATGACCATTGCATTTTAATGTTTGTTCTCTTTAAAAACAAATGTGATAAATGGTTTTGTGACTTCAGTTTAGAAACAGGAGACTATAGAAATCACATTTTAATATATTCCAGATTAGAGTGCATGCTATATTTGTAATAAGGATTTGTTTCCAACATTAGTTGGCAGATCACTCACATGAACAATTATCCAAATGGCTATTAGGATATGATTGCACTCATTTCCAGGCAAAGCAAAGTTGCCAGAACTAAGCCTGGCTGCTGGTTAGATCTTGGTTTGACGTTTGGAGAAAGCCACAAGAATTTGTCAGACATCTTGGCTGTAAGGGAGTCTCCCTGCCTTGAAACTCGTCTCCTTCCCACTTGAAAATAGAGGCAAATGTTTTCCTTTGTTTTCTTTTTATAGCTTTACATGATCTAGAACAGGAGAAGGAAAAGACAGTGGGGGCCTGAGAGGGAAAGAGGGAAAGAAGCATGTTGAACAGGAGAGTACCATGAGACACTGAGATAGTAGATTTTCAAAAGACTTAAGATCACAGTGTTCTGGAGAACCACAAGTCTCAGGAGCATAGCTACTCAGCTAGGTGTTCTTCATTTAATGCACATGATTCATAGGTGTATACCAACAGAGTTTAGCTTAATTTGTAGAATGAATGCCAAGGAGAGATGGTGTTTATGGAAATGGAGACTCAAACTTTTTCCTGTTGCCCGTTCATTACGGTTCTGCACAGCTTGGCAGTTGGGGACCATTGCTAGGTAATCTACTCCAACACTCTAACCCAAGAACAGTGACTCCCTTAGATGAGGTGAAGAAAAGCTCCCTTTGTGTTCAGGTCTATGGCTGGTGGAGAGATTATTTAGAAAGCCCATGTGCTTCGTGAGAGTGGGGTGGTCCTTCCCACAGCTGAATGATGATGGAGGTTTGCGACAAGTCTCAGATTCCACTCATCAACCACCAAAACCACTGTCCCTACCATAGCTGGAAAGGTCACCTTTCTTCAGATTTGGGAATGGAAAAGTTCTAGAAGGGTAGAGAATATTCTTATTTTATTTGAATTTGAAGTTATTGGGATCCATCTAACTGAGGGCCACCCCAGTATACTTTTAATGGTTTGAGTTTACAAGACAAATTATCCAAATAAATTATCTTTAAATGGAATAAAATGCGATGCTCTCAGAGGTTCCCTTTTAAAATATTGTTTTGCCTAATATAAAGAGAATAATGATACTTTATTTGCATAAACTTTAAGGATCTCTAATAGTCATATAGCTAAGGTTTTGGCTTTTACTGATACTTGCAAACAAAACAAAACCCCTGTAACCCATGTAGAAGAGTCAGTTATCAATTGTAGATTTTTATAGTCTCATCTGGGTGTTTCTACCAATATTTTATCTACTCTGATGTTCGAATTCAGAGCATTAATAAAGAGAAATCAGTAGATCATCCTTACAAGTATTCTTTTTGACTCAATCAGTCAGGGGAAAACAAATACAGATTATGTGCATGTGTGTGAGGGAGATGTTATACATATGTTCATACGGACATGTGTGTGTGTGAAATCCAGAGGCAGACACCAGGTGTCTTCCACTATCTCTCTCTCTCTATTATCCTTCAAGACAGTGTCTCTTTGAACACTTAAAGATTGGCTAGACCCAACCATATCTGGCTTTTTATGTGGGTGCTTGGGATCAGAACTCAATTCCTAATGCTTGCATGGCTCACACTTAATCAACTGGGCTATCTCTTTGGTCCCAGGATTATAAACTTGCACAGCTTTAACAGACATCCACTGAATTCTTATCATGTGACAAATCCCTAAGTTCTTACAAGTGCAAGATCTGCTCCTAGTAGTACTCTTTGAGAGGTGTGGCCACATTTCCATCTATAGATATAGAAACAGGATATGATAGCCCTTCAGTAGCTTGTCCGAGTATATAAGAATCTTAAGGATGATTCAGCTTGTAGCATCAGCAGTCCAAATGCCTGCTTAAATGCTAAGTGGGTCGCTATCTTTAAAAGTTGTATACTGACTTGTGCAATGGAGAAAAAAACCTCAATCATTTCATCATGTCAAAATAACTTCTTTTAATATAATAGGAAAGAGCATGATGCACTGGAGGTCTCTAAAACCATAGGAAAATATCTCTGTTCTATTATGAATATTTAACCTTGTCTCTTGGCCAGCAGTTAGTAACACAAGAAGAATTCCCATGAAAGAGGGAGATAGGAGTTGCAAATGACGAAAATTCATTTTATACATGCATGCACTATCAAAAAAAAAAACTTTTCATTTCCTGAGAGAATTGGAAAAAAATGTTGCCAAATTTAATTTCTTTGTGTGTGTGTGTGTGTGTGTGTGTGTGTGTGTGTGTGTGTGTGTGTGTAAAGTGATAGGTAAAGTGCTAGATTTTCTTCATTTTCTGGGACATAAGACTATCAGGGACTCCTGAGTATATGAATGAGTGGGTCTCTGTTTCATCTGACTGCTCTTGGGCTACTTCTCTTCTGTTTGTTGGTTTTGTAAAAATCCAATGTGTTAGATTTTATTTTATTTTGATTTTATTATTATCCCACAGAAGACTGTTTTCTAATGAGAGACAGAAAGGGGGTGGATCCAGATGGGAAGGGAAGGACTGGAGGAGTAGAAGGAGGGGAAATTGTATAAAGGATATATAATGTGAGAAAAAAAACCTATTTTTCAATAAAAGGGAAAATTTAAAAAAGAATAAAAGGTGACAGAGTGAAGATATTAATTTTAAGAAAAGAAAAAGTCTCATATGACTGTTAGATTGGTCTTTTTGTGGGAATCCTAACTGTGGGAATGGGTGTGTCTCTGACTCTTTTTGCCTGCTCTTGGGACACTTTTCCTCCTGTTGGGTTGCCTTGTCCAATCACAGCACTGTGGCTTTTGCCTTGTCTTGTATCCTCTTTTGCTGTGTTTGGATATTGTCTCTTGGAGGCCTGCTCTTTTTTGAAGGGAAAGGGAAAGAGTAGATGTGGGAGAGAGGAGAGGTGGAGGGATCTGGGAGGAGTGGAGGGAGGGAAAACTGGGGTCTCAATGTATTATATGAGAGAAGAGTCTATTTTCAATAAAATATAAAATAAGTTCTTAGCAGAAAGTACACAGAAAATTCTGTCTCGTTCCTTCTTCTCTTGCTTCCCAACACCATTATAATTTTTATTTTCTTTAATTAATACAAATCCATGTAATAGAGTACTTATAATAGCACATGTTGAATGAAGTGTATCATAAAATTAATGAAATTAGGGCAAAGGACTAGGAAAGCCAGATAAAGAGGCAATAGGTTCAATCTTTCAGAACTAAAAGAAAAAAACAAAACAAAAGATAGAAAAGAGAGGGAGGAAGGAAGGAAAGAAAAATCATAGATTGTCTTTACAATCTTATCTTATAGAAAATCTTACTCCCAAATGTTTTTATTGCTGTAACAGTTTTATTGAGGCACTATAAAACATGTTAGATCCCCAAGCACCAACTTTTTAAATGAAAGTATGCTGAAAGTTACTAATAACAGTCCATGACATTTCCACGGAGTCCATTTTCTTTTCTTTCAGAAATTCCAGTCTTGGCCTGGCAGTCAATGAATTTCTCTTGTCAACTGGAGGACAGGAGTTTGGGCTTTGCTTGCCACAGTCTCCATTCTTCACGGACTTCTCAAATGTATCATAGTCATCAGAAGCCCATGTGGCGTCCAAGGTCAAGGATACAACCAACTATAAAGAGAATGTGCAGTCCTGTTTTATATAAATTATAATTAAGATCTGCAGTTGCCTGGGGTAGAATGATATCTCGCCTACAGTTGTGTTTTTTTTCATGACTCCTGCTGAAATAAAACTTGGAAATGAGAGGGAAAAGATTGATATTGTTGGTCATTGGGGTTTGCACTTTGCATTCCTCAAATAATGGGATGTAATATGGTTATGTGGAAAACAGATTGATTTTTCACTATTTTCCCACAGAGATAATAGGGAACAGACTGGAGGAAATTCCAAGGTTTCATTGGGGGAACTATTTGCAACACAACTTGAAGAGGAAAACAAACGAAAACCATCCTTTTGTGCAATTCTCCCTTCAATATTTTTAAGTAGGAAATTTGCTAACCAATTTGTTTTATTTCAGTGAGTCTCAGGAATTTGGGAATATGTTCGGTTTTGTAAAAAGATTTCAGAATATCCTACCCATTGGGTAAATCACAGATGATCTCAGTTAAAATCACGATAATAGAGATAGAATTTACATAATGATTTTGTTATAAGGAGTTATAATATATGGTTTAGACTATGCTCCTCCCCGATTCCCCAACCCCACTCTTCTCTGCTTCTTTTGGTACTAGTGGAGACAGAAAATGATATCAATATGTTACTATAATTGTAATACAGCCAGAGATCTTGGAACACAGTCGCTGTGTCATACAGTTGGTAGTGGCAGTCCTGGAAACGCTCTCATTTCTACCTAGGCAGACTTTTATTAATGTGGAACAAAGGAATTTGCCTGTTAATTTAATTTCCGATGTCTTCATAAGATGCCAGTCAGCTCGTGCTCTCAGATGTATGATTAATCAGGCTGAATTCAATGGCTTGACCCCAAAATACTGTCTTCAGCCTTGCATTTGCGAAGTTTCATTCATTTTCTACTCCCAGACAATGGGCTTGAATAGGACACAAGTTTTGATCAATTCCTTCTGTGGTCAGAGTATGGTTAGTACAAAAAAAAAATCAGCTTTCAATCTAGAGAAAGAAACTAATAGAATTTATCCTAAATTTTATGTATCTATGGAAATGATGCCACCAGAACAATCAGCCTTATTAAAGCATCTGATACACACACACACACACACACACACACACACATATATGTATTAGACTGTCTCATTTTCTCTCTAAATGTCTTCCTATATCTTTCATTTGTGGCACAGCCAGAAAATTGTTTCTCATTGCCCCATGTCCCTAGTGTCTAACAAAATAGCTGCAGGAAGCCTCAATAAAGAGGTGGCTGTAAATGCAGAGCGTAAACACAGTTAAGGCTACACACACTTTCCAGTGTCAACCTGGAGGTCCTCCACACAGACCGCCATAAAGAGACTGAGTCCTAAACTCCAGGAACAACAACATAGCTACCTGATTCATGCACAGACCTTGCCTCATGGCTTTTTCTAATTATTAGTTTTATTTCGGTCACACACATTCTAATTTGGTATTCTTTTCTTTCAGTTGCTCGTCTTTCACTAAGGTGTGAAAAGACTTCCCATCCTGTGTGATCTGGAGACAGTTCCAAGTCTTTCTGCATGCCTCAAACTTTTAAATAGGTTGGCCTATGCTCTGGGCCAGAAACAAACCCAGAATAGGATGAGTGTCAAAATAGAATATTTGCAACAAGCGTAGGATTAACTGTCATTAGAGAAAGTGGTATAAATACCATTAGAAATTCTGGCCAGGCTGTGAAACATAAAGGCAACATTTTGCATCATACAGGCAAGTTAGTACAGAGCTTACTTTTACTGATCTACTCATTGGAAGCTGTTGCAGACTTCTTTAGTTAGGGCATTCTGCTTCTGCCTTGGATGTGTCATTCGATCTTGTCTTAACAAAACTTAACTTGGGTGCCATCATTTCACAGGGCTGACCTCATCCAGCTTTTAGACTCCACTGTAATCTCGGCAATTGACTGGAATGTTTGGCTATCAGTTCTGCTTCCTTCCTAGGCATAGCCAAGGTAAGATCAGCTTCCTACAGAAAGAAAAAGCTTTCTCTTCAAAGCCAGTCATCAAATCAATGGATACTAGTAAGGACATAAACAACCAAACAACAAACAAAAAACAGCCTAGAAAAGTATATGCTAATGTTGGAATAAACTTTCTGGGCCCTTCCAGTTCCACAATGTAGAATCAATGTCTATCTCATCCATTGCGCATACAACAAGCTTTGTCCACTAAACTTTAACCTATCTTAACACTGAATCTAGCATGTTACTGAACAAGAAACAGCTTTGATGGAGAGTTTTCCATCAGCTCTGACACTATTTGATAGATCTTTCTTGGTCCCCCTTGAAGATGGGGAATCTGACTCTGATGACATACTAGATGCAAACTCCTTTCCTCCTTGACGCACTTAGAAAACACCCCCAGCCACTGTCTTAGTCCCCAAGCTGGTCTTGATTGTGTGCCTGTTCTATTGCTTTTCTGGCCAGCCAGCTGTGTGGCGTACATTAGTTCATAGTTAAATAAACTTTGCTTCTTTGTGTTCCACGGGAAATTACTCAGTGCACAGCACATACGTGTCGCCCTCACATTTCCCCAAGATTTGCTTCCTTTGTAACTGTGTGTCCTGCTGTTTAACAAAGATCAAAAGTTACAGAAGCCTGGCTTTCATTCTTGTTCTTTTGCTACTTCACAAGCTCCAATTACATTCATTTCCCTTCTTTTTTCCTTGTCTGAATGAAGCCCATGAACAATAGCAACTTAAAATTTCATCCACTTGCAACCCCTGTAAATGGGTTCCATCAAAAGATACCAACTGTTTTGACTGAGATTGCCTCTTTATGGGAAATATAGGTGGTAATTTAAATCTTTTTTTTTTTTTTTGAACATTGATCTGTGGTTGGTAATTCAATTCTAAAAGGACACAGGTTTACCTTTTTTTGTTTATTTGGTTTTTCCTGTTTTTTCTTTTTTATATAAATATTTTTATTCTATAATTAATTTAATTTTACATATCAGCCATGGATTCCCCTGTCCTCTCTCCTTCCACCCTCCAGCCTTCCCCCCCAATTCACCCCCCATTCCCACATCCTCCAAGGCAAGGTGTCATCACACTTCTTGATTCTTCCCATTTTGAACATGTAAGTTACAATTGCTTTAGAGAAGTAACTAGCAAGTCTCTGCCCTTGAACTTCACTGTTCCACACATGGAAACAAAAAGAAAATTACTCCTGGCGGAGATGTCTTTGAAGATTCTTATAGGTGTGACATCAATATTTGCCACTGAAATAGTTAAAAGAATATTATACAATTTACATGTTTAGTCAACAATTCTGTTAGTGCAACGGATCTATGATCAAGAATCTAGATGGATGTTGTCATTAACTGTCCCACATTGAGTTAGGCATAATGGCTCAGGTTTGCAATCCCAGAACTTGGGAGGTGGAGGCAGGGGAATTGGTGCAGTTTTGAGGCATTGATTACATGACACTTTCTAGGATAGCCTCAAAACAAAACAAATGTGACAGCTAATTTTGATTATCAACTTGATTGAATTAAGGAAAGCCTAGGAGATCAATAAGGCTGCAGAAGTTTTTACAAACAGTATTAACATTAGATGAAGGCTTACCCTCCATGTGGATAAAACTATTCCATAGGTTGAGGTTTTTGGAAACAAAATAAAAATAAAAAAAAGAAAGAAAGGCAACTGAGTACCAGTAATTCTCTTTCCTTGCTTTCTGGTCTACCAAGATGTGAACAAACAGCCCCCTATTTACGCTCCTTCCTTGCCATGATGAACTATATCATAAGCTCATAAACTAGGGAATCACTTTTAACAACCCTGATGATGCCTTACTTGGACATGTCTCCAGTCAAAGGAAAATGGTAATCCAGGGATGCTTGATATTGTTCAGCTGCTCACTCATGGATGATTCTCAAAAAAGGATAAGGTAGACTAAGACACATGGATGCATGTTGTTGAAACATGAATCATAACGCCTCCCTGTGTATGATATCCAAGGTCTTTCAGCTCCTAGGTCTTATTTTTCAGCAAGGAGAATAGAATTGGTCTCAGTTGCCACTAATATACTATATGTATAGACACCCCTGAGCAATGAGGTCTGCAACACAAGTGGGTTTCTTAAAACCAGACTGGAGCTAGGAAGACAAGTACATGTGAACTTCAATCCAAACTCTCAGGTTTCTTAGATGTAAACTCTCAGGTTTCTTAGATGTATCCTTCTGTCTATATTGTGTTACTGAACCAGACTTCCCCCACCCTCTCTCCTCTTTCTCTCACTGGTATTTAATTAATTAGTATATACATTTGTGTGTGTGTGTGTATGTTTGTTTGTATGTGTGTGTATGTATGTGTGCGTGTGTGTGTGTGTGTGTATGTTTGTTGTATGTGTGTGTATGTATGTGTGTGTGCGTGTATGTTTGTGTGTATGTGTGTATGTATGTGTGTGTGCGTGTGTGTGAGTATGTGTGTGTGCGTGTGTGTGTGTGTATGTGTGTGTGCGTGTGTGTGTGTAGAGGTCAATAATGGTGAGGCATCAGGATATCTTCCTTTGATTTTCTTCAAATACTTTTTTTTGAGACAGTCTTGCACTGAACCAAGACTTATAGATTCAGTTATGGTGACTAGCCAATGAGCTCTGGGAATTCATCTATCCCTGCCTCCTCAGTTATGGGGTTAAAACCATTCTACCTGGCTTTTATGCGAATACTGGAGATCTGAACTCAGGTCCTCATGCTTGGGTCACAGGCACTGCATCGCCTAAGCCATCTTTCTAGCCCCTCTCCTGGCTTTGATTTGGAGATAAGGCATTACATATATGATACAGTATCAAACTTGTTAAACCACTGAAGATATTCCTGAACTCCAGATCATCTTGCTTCCACTTCTCAAGTGCTGGCACTAAAAGCATGCTAGCATGTCTAGCTGAGTAAGCATCTCCTGTGTGTGTGTGTGTATGTGTGTGTGTGTGTGTGTGTGTGTGTGTGTGTGTGTGTGTGTGTATGTGTATGCATGTGTGTGTCCAGCAGAAAGGCAATATTCACAGCTTAGTGGTTCTGTGAGACGCAGCAGATAACATAAGAGGTAATTAACATCCTGTCAAGCACACTGTGCCAAATAATGTTATATTTTTCAAATATTAGAATTTAGTGACAATAAGCAACTGCCATCAACAGAGAAGATAGCAACACATCAACAAAACTAAGGTAGAATGTATTAAATGACAACACGGTCTCTTATCTCCTTGCTATGTTATTCTTTTAAACAGTAAGCCAAGAATATTAAATGCTCAAATCAAATATTACTTATGAAATTTACCATGTGGAAGGTTTCCAAGCAGTAGGTAATGAAGACATGGGTGGGTAGTCCATTATCCCACTTGCTGTGTATTAAATATTTACCAGTTTGCTTCTGTTAGCACCTCCATGCATCAGGTGACTCTAAACTAACAAGTTGACGCTGGTTGTAACTTGTGGTCACCAATTGAATGAAAGTAAATCATTCATTAAGGGTTAGGAAAAACAAATGGTGTGTTGTTAGGACATTTCTTATTGGCTTCAGGATGTGTGTAGGCAGTTCATGTGGGAGAATATAATAAGATCAAATTTCAGAATGTTCAATTAATTAAAATAGTATATTGCCAAGCTCAAGATGATTCTTGGCATGAACTAAACACCTAACAGACAACATCAGCATCCCTGTCAGTATCACCTCCTCTATCACCATGGTGAAGGTGTTTTCTTTCTCACTATGCAAGGATATCAAGTTATGTATTTCAAAACTTTTTATATGACACCTGTGCAAATACACAAGACATCTTATGGCCAATGGGAATGAATTACTCTTTAATATAGTGAGCATTTACTTAGAGTGTCAACTCTTGATATGCTTCAAAATTTTTCCCTACGCAGGAGTCCTGCTGTACAACTGTAATAATGGCACACAGGAGGCAGGAGGAAGGAAAATCTAGAGTTTGAAGTCACCCTGGGCTACATAGAAAGATCCTTCCTCCAAAAAAGAGTGGGTTTTTCTTGAGGAACAAGAAAAAACTTCAGGTCAACACATTATAAATTTTTATAGACAAAGAAACTGAGAAGCTGGAGTGGCTCACTGGAGCTGGCATTGAAAATATTATCACATTTGAGGTGTAGTCTGACTCTTGTTGACTCTTGGCCATAGGTATCCTCAATTACTTTAGAGATTCTGAAGATCCAAGATGATGGTATAGGGCTATGTAAAGAAAGAAGGTGAGACAGAGAGAATGTAAGCTAGTCCAGGCTAGGTAGAGTAGGATAGGTACTCAGTATACATTTTATTTTCCCATGATAGCCCCAGTATGAAGATAATGTAACCCAGTGACAGACAGAAAAGTAAGACAAAACCATCTCAGTATTCATGGAATCAAGAAGTTGAACAGCAAGATTTTGTAGTCACTTGACCAAAATAACCAAAGATTGTAAGAGCAGACAGAAGCAGAGCATTCTCTTCATGGAGCTTGCTACACTAAGACCTTAGCCTGACATGCTTGCTAGACTAAAAGAAGAATGATGTCAATGGTTATCTGTGTCCACTGTGTACTAAAAACTCTTCAATAAACTGGGTGAGATTTCTTGTCCTCAAGGTTGGTGTCATTTTTCCAAGTAAAAGCTTAATTTCCAGAGGCTCATGGTTTGGAATCCTGGTCTGTTGTTGGCATTCCATTTTGTCCTGTGCCTGCCACAGCTAGATTGAATTTGCTGTTTCTGGACTCAAGTGAAGAACAAGATCTTTATGCCTCAGGTAGAGTCTGTTTGACCATAGAGGAAGAAAACTCTGTCTGCGGGCTCCTTTGTCCAAAGAAAAGAAACAGCTGTGAACCTGAGGTAGATCAACAGTGTAGGCATTGAGATGCAGTGCAGAACAAGTCAATACACCAGTGCCTAATGCTTCTTTAAAAAAAAGAACAAAGACATTTCCTTTCATAATCTGTTCAAGTAGAGAAACTGCCATGGAATGAGCCCTCCTGAACTCCTGATCCCTAGAGGGGTTGGATTGCTCCCAGCTCCTGGTAGAATTACTTGTGTTATTGCTATTATTTGAATTGTACATGCTCATGGGATATAATTTGATAATTATATATACATATAAAACATATATATGTATATATATATATATATATATATATATATATATATATATATATATATATATATAATATGCGATTGCTTTTCTGGGTTTGATGATGTGTTTCTAAGACACTATTTTTTATCCATGCTCTGAAATTGTCACCTATTAATCTCTTATGAATTCTCAATATCAGCATTCTGTTCACATGGACTCATCTAGAGATTTTAATTCAACTCCCACATTTTCAGTTGACTAATTATGTCATTATCTCATTCTGAGGAGATAGTGTACCAAAATTTTCTCTCTATCACTTCACCAAAAAGCACAATTTTGCCTTTTTTGTGTGTTTTGTATAACCTGTCCAAGGTAAACTGCCTCTGTTTCTGTTCTTTTGCTCACTTGGTTAGTTTTTTTTATCACTCCTGTCTTTCATATCATTTATACTAAAATAATTTAGAAATGGATTATCTTTTGCATTATTTTATCTCCATGGTTTGATTTAAAGAGCTTTTACAAGTGTCCATCAAATTGAAGATACACCATCCTTCAGATATGCACCTTGTGTTTTAATCTGTCACCAGTGTTCAGTGTTGATGACTTGACCAAAAGAAGTTTTTATTTTTTTTTTATTTATTTTTTTTTTTATTAATTTATTTTGCAATACAATTCAGTTCTACATATCAGCCACGGATTCCCTTGTTCTCCCCCCTCCCGTCCCCCTCACCTTCCCCCCAACCCCCCCCCCATGCCCATCTCCTCCAGGGCAAAGCCTTCCCCACAGACTGAGGTCAACCTGGTAGACTCAGACCAGGTAGGTCTAGTCCCCTCCTCCCAGGCCGAGCCAAACAATCCTGCATAGGCCCCAGGTTTCAAACAGCCAACTCATGCAATGAGCACAAGATCTGGTCCCACTGCCTGGGTGCCTCCCAAACAGATCAAGCCAATCAACTGTCTCATCCATTCAGAGGGCCTGATCCAGTGGGGACCCCTCAGCCATTGGTTCATAGTTCATGTGTTTCCATTCATTTGGCTATTTGTCCCTGTGCTTTATCCAGCCTTGGTCTCAACAATTCTCGCTCATATAAACCCTCCTCATTCTCGCTAATTGGACTCCCAGAGATCCACCCGGGGCCTAGTCATGGATCTCTGCATCCAGATCCCTCAGTAGTTGGATGAGGTTTCTAGCACAACAATTAGGGTGTTTGGCCATCCCATCACCAGAGTAGGTCAGTTCAGGCTGTCTCTCGACCTCTGCCAGCAGTCTGTTGTGTGGGTATCTTTGTGGATTTCTGTGGGCCTCTCTAGCACTTTGCTTCTTCCTATTCTCATGTGGTCTTTATTTACCATGGTCTCCTACTCACATCACCAGGGAGGCTACCTGGAAAACAGGACCCCAAGAAAGACACAGGGATCACCCAATGACAGAGAAATGGAATGAGATCTACATGAACAGCCTGGACATGAGTGGGGGTAATGAAAGGCGAGGGTTGAGGGAAAGAGAGCTTGGGGGAGCGGGAGATCCCAGCTAGATCAACAACAGAGAGGGAGAACAAGGAATAGAAGTTTTTATTTATCTTACAGGTTCACATGTTTATAAGCACCATTAGTTGAAATTTTAAAAGTTAACTTCCCAGTAAAAAGCCATCTTGGATAGTTTAAAGGAGAGGTGGCAGTTGTACAATGTCTGATAACTGGACATGAATATTATTGCTATAGCATTTTATCAAAAAAGAGAGAAATTGAAGATCTTGGTCAAGGCAAAGTGGAATCCTAAAGGCTCCTTTTCCAGAGTCATTCAGCTATAAGATACTGTCAATCACACCACAGTGAAGGTTGTCTCCAGAATATAAAACCAAAGGTTTTGTTTATTTTAATACAAATATTTCCCCCCCTACTGTACTTGTGTAAGAGGCACAATTCTCACCTTACTCTACAATTACCTCATGCAGACTCTTCTAAAACTGGAAACCCTGTCATTAGAATGTGCACTGTGCTTTGGTCCTGCTAAAAATATTAGATCTTTGTGGGCAGTCTCAGCGACCACATGCTGGGGCTAGTTGTAGAAATCATCCTTCTCAATGACTGTACTGGCAAAATGGGTTCATGAAGCATAAACATTGATTTGAGCTCTGTCTCTCTGTCTGTCTCTGTGTCTCTGTCTCTGTCACTGTCTCTCTCTGTCTCTCCTTCTTTCTCTTGTCTCTCTCATCCTGGCAGGTGACACCTCTTCACTATAGACTTCTCAATGCCTAAGTTAAAAGCTCATGTTGCCTTTTAATGACAAGATGGATCATTAGATGTAATATTCAGCTGCAGCTACCTATAATGTTAGGCTATTGAAGTTCTCTGCCCTTGCTTCCCCTTCTCCCACACCCAAGGATGATGTAGGACCTGAGCTATTAAATTGGTTGGGAACTCTTTAACTTCCTGCTGTAAACCTTCCAGAACAAGGTGTAAATGTAATATGAAGATAATTGATGTTTTTATGATGGTAGATCCTCACTAGAGAGTAACAGAAAAATCCCATGCATACCTATGTATCAGATGTATATTTTAAGAAATGTTAAAATTACTGTATAAAATACACTTTGTCATTTCAGGAAAAAAATGTAGAGCTATACCAGTAGTGATTATTTTACATAGATTATGGGGTAGGTTGGTTCATTTAAGGTTGTATCATAGATTTGAATGCTTACAATTTGGTTAATTAAATAGGGATAACGTATGATGGTATTTGGAAATGATTGACTGTCTTATCCTCTGTTTTCTCTCTGTGACTTTCTTATACGTCTGCAGAGTACAAATATAGACAGACATTGTTTAGCCTGAGTCTTGGGATGAGTGATGCACTCTGAGACCACCTGTAGCATTAGGATATAGACTGACAAATTCCACACATGCCTGACACATAGTAGGTGGTTAATAAATTCTTAATGGCACATGGGCTCAAAATTAGCTTTGACTTTATAGCTTGCATATAGTTCACACTTTGAGAGTCTAGTATGTGTATTGTTTTACTTTGGTTTTTTTTTTGTGTGTGTGTGTGTGCTTAGAATGGGCTAGGAGTGATGACTTCTTTCATGTGCCTCCTTGAATAACTAGAGTGATCAGAAATTCTCTTACTTCAGTAAATGCACCAAAGGAAAGTGAATTTACTGATGTGGGTCATCTTGTCAATTAGAGTACACATATGCAACCATAATCCAATTGATCGCTGTGTAAACAGTAAAGCTTATATCATTCAGATCTCATACAGTAATGGTATTTGTCTTAATAATATTACTTAATGTTGTATTTTAATTTTTTTCTTAACCTAAGAGGTATATGTGCTGATACCTGGGTCCATCCAAAAGACTTTAATTTCTTT
Organism: Peromyscus californicus insignis; assembly: GCF_007827085.1. Taxonomy (NCBI): domain Eukaryota; kingdom Metazoa; phylum Chordata; class Mammalia; order Rodentia; family Cricetidae; genus Peromyscus; species Peromyscus californicus. Next base: position 10,597,686 of record NW_026294551.1, read on the forward strand.
CTCTGTTGGGGTACAGGTGTCAATATATATATTCGATTCTCTCTCTTTGCAGGCTCATTAAAAGACGACTGCTATTTTTCACCTTAGAGGACCTGTCTTCTGTGCTTTTGTAGATACACCCTTGTTGCTGTGAGCATGTTTCTGAACAGGTGAATAAGGACCTGTGTGCATCCATTTGACACTTCTGCTAAGGAGAAGTGAGACCTGTGCCACTTCAGTTTAAGGGAATCTTAAATAGAGATGAGGAAATGTCTAAAAGTCATTTTATTGTTTTCTTTCTATACTGTGAACCTCATACCACCCAAGTTGTTTAATTTGGGGTGTGAAACACTATATGAAATTTTATAAACATGTGGAAATTGTGTAGGGGAGATATGCAGATAACATAGCTACCTTATTAGCTTTCTTCTTGCCATGACAGTTCCATTATAAGCTCCTTAATTTAAAAAAATAATAAAAAATTTAAAAGCTCCTTAAGGAAGAAAGAATTTACTTAGCTAGTGGTTGGAGGTAACACAGTCCATCATGAGGAAAACAGGGTGATGTCAGTATGAGGCAGCTGGGCAAATTACATTCACAGTCAAGCAGGGACTTTCTCCATGCTCCTTTGCATTCAGAACCCCATCCAGTGGCGTAATGTTATCCACATCAGGGTGGGTCTTCGTCAGTTAAACTTCTCTGGAAGCACTCCCCTGGACATGCTCAGAGCTTTGTCTCCTACGCCATTTGAAATCAGGTCAAGATGACAGTGGAGATCAATCATAGCAGACAGTGCTATCTCTCTCTCTCTCTCTCTCTCTCTCTCTCTCTCTCTCTCTCTCTCTCTCTCTCTCTCTCTCTCTCTGCTTCTCTCCCTTTATATATACAAAATCTACATATGGATGGAAAACTTTACACAGGTAAGTTTTAGCCTAAATCATCCCATCAAAATTTCAAGGTATGACTGAGGTCTTCTGTATCTCACAAGAAATTTGACAGGTGTTTAAAGACTAGTTTTCAGGGAAGTTTCAGATTTAATTTGAAACCAAGAGGAAAGCACAGGAGTTTCTGATGTACCCCTTCCAGCCCTGCACAGCCTCCTCCGTTACCATGACCCCCCATCTCAGGGGCACATTTGCTTCAAGGGACAGGTCTTTGCTGAAACACAATATGTTGCTACTTATTTTTTTTAAAACTGGTTCTTACATGTGTTAGACTCTGTGATTTAATTCTCAATATCAATAATAACAGAACCATTGACAGTTTAATACCAATGGTGTTGAATCAGTTCAGTTTCTTTGTGATCCCTTATTCCTCTCCCGAACTATTAGGAGCAGTTATTTCAAATAAAACCATCTGAAATAAGGAGGATTTTTAAGGAAAGGCATGGAAGAAGTAGAAGATATTTTCTTCATTCCTTTTAGCTGCTGGAAAGCTCACAGTCAAAACATGTGAAGAAACGACCTGCACCATTTCTCAGGGTCTTATTCCACAGTTTGATGGCTAGGTAAAGATATATCCTGTGTTCAGTGGAGGAAGGCACACTTGTATGTAGTTAAATCCTTCATGATATAAAATAGCACTTCATATTCTTTTATAATTTTCTCTCTATCTCTCTTGTTTTCCCCAGGAGTTTGATAAATTGTGCCACTTCAGAAATTTGTCTTTCTAGTGTTTCTGTTCTAGTAACCTTAGCCATCTTTGGACTTTACTAATTCTTCTGTGGTGTTTTTCTTCCCTTTAATGATGGCTGTAAGGAGATACCAATTTTTATTTTTCATCATCCTGGGTTGTTTCTGTTTCCCAGAAAGGCCTCATGGTGGTATCTCTACTATACATGGATGCCTATCAGAGAAAATCATATGTCTTTGTTCTGGGTGCCCTGGATGCTGCCTGGATCTCTTCTCTTATGCAGCTCTCATGGCTGCTGTCTAGGCTGTAGGCACTCACAGGGCTCCTTATTAAGACACCACTAGAGGTGGCACTGACAGTTTCCCTCTTCCCCACAAGCATGGTTGAAATCAAGACAAGAGCCTGGCAGCTCTTCTTGCTGCCTGTGGTTCAACTCGAAACCACAAGGGTCTGGAGGCACATGGTTTCCATTCAATCTTTCCCCAGCTAACAGGAACCATTTGTTCAAGCAACTTTGGTATCTGTTTGAGAATAAGAGATCTGCCCCAGTCCTCTCCAGACAGTCAAATACATTCTCTTGGCTTTAAGACAAGTTCAGAAATGTCTGCTCAACAATGGCACACTTCTCAGGTTTTTTTTTCTCTCGTTTATTTTTGCAACATGTGAAGAAACGACCCGTGGACTCCTTGAGAAATCTAAAAATGCCAATCAAAAAAAGTGGAAAATTAAGAACCGTTTATTATGGAAAGTTTCTATATTACATTTAGGGAAAATGGAAATAAGATGATATATCAAGCAGGAAATAGAATTAGAGGCTTGCCAGAAGCAGAATATCAGCCACTGATATTTTCTCCCCACTTTTTAATTCTCCCACTTAGCTGAATTGGAGGTAAATACTATTCGTAGACATTGGAGGTGGGAAGCAAGGAAAACTCGGAGAGTGGACTATGTTGTATTTATCTGTTGGATATTAAAAGTATTTCTGTCTTCATGAGAAGTTCTCTTTTAAGGTGTTGATCAAGGCTATCCAAGAGATTCTCAAAACATTATACATTATTGTTACTACAGTCCCCCAAAAAGCCCCACAATCAACCAACCGAAACACTTTTATTTTTCTTTTGTTGTCTGAATAAATCTATGTGCATGATTCAGAGCCTAGTTCTTCTACACCAAGTCTTATTGTTCTTGTTATGTGTAGCTCCTCAGAACAGTGGGAAATGTGAGTGCATTATACTTGCCGTGAGATACACAAAATTACTTCTGAAATGTTTTATGTCATTTTCCAAACTGTAATTTTGAAAATTAAAATAAAAAGTAGTTATTGTTTGCCTATGCCTCATATAAGTCCTTTGCTATTCTCTGAAGTTCTGCATAGCTCAAAAGAGAAAGAAAACAGCATAGGCAAGTGTCAAGAAATCAATCATGGCAGTCAAATATTTGAATCCAAATGTGAGAATTTGGAATCCTTATTGAAAGAGAAATGTTTGCTCTACTGAAGTACCAACCAACCAACTAACCCAAGTTTCAAACTCAATCACCGTTCTGCAATGTTCACATTTAAGCCACTTTGCATATATCATTTAACTCAACTCTGAAAGTTTCTGCAGAACAAAAAGCTATGTGATGGGATCTGGAAGAAACATAAAGGCAGGCCTGACCTTTCTGTTGCCTTTATGGTTCAAACACAAAAATAATGAATAATGTTGGAAAATCATGTTTCATATATTAATTAAAAATGCAATGGAAAAACTGTAGCTCCCTGTCTTCAGAAAAGCTTTGTATGGGGTGGAGGGAGACATTTGAGCTGGCATGATTGTTAAAATGGGGCTGGCTGAAAGAAGGAAGAAGCCATTACAGTGAGGTTATGGCTTTTCCAAGACCTAGTGGACCATCTGAGGCCCAAGGCTTAGATAAATAATAGTCATCCTCATGTACATCTCTACTTTCTAGACAGTAGTGACATTTACAGTGACCACAACAGCTTTCCAGAGGAAAAATTTGCTTCACATGTATAAGGTGGACTGTGAGGGAAATCAACTCAAGTATGGGGAAGTGCTAGCATAAGACATGTGTCACACCAGCCATCTTCAATTTGCTTTGATTTCAGTAGATTTCTCATGTTCTAGATGATACAGGAAGAAATGTGATTGCGTCCCCTGTCCTCTACAGTCTGGATCTTCATCCTAGCTCTATATGGACCCTTTCCCCAAAATTACAGAAGTAATTTAAGTCCCTGAGCTGTTTATTAACACCTCCTCCCAAGGTGTGAGGAACCTCATGGAAGAGGGAGCACTGTACTGTAAGAGCCAGAGGTGGAACATAACCACAACAAAAGAGTGTTTCATGGATACAACAGGGCAGCTCACATATAAATCCTTACCATTTACCAGAGCATGCACAAGACCTGTGCAAGCTCAAACCAGACAAAATATCAGCATGGGGGAGGTGGGTGGGAGAAGTGGGTATGAAATTACACCCATAGCTGAGGAGGTCTTGGCAATTAATAGCAGCAGAGAAAGGAGGAGAGGAGAGAGGAGGAGGGAGAGGGGGAGAATCTGTTTTCTTTAAGAATTTGGCCCCTGCCAGATCAGGCATGCTCCAGTGGATGGTCACATATCTAAGAGTATAGGGACAGCACAAATTGGACTTGATAGTTTTAAAAACAACTATAAAAGTAGACACAAAATTGAGTGGGTGGGGAAAGGAATCTGGGGGGAATTTGTGGACGGGCACGAATATGATCAAAATTACACTGTGTGAAATTCTTAGAGTACTAATAAAAAGTCAGAAGTAAAATAAAACACAATTTGGCAATGAGTGTTAAAGCGGCCAGTGAGCGGTACCCAGGGAGTCTGGCCTGGCTTCTTCCCACCACTGCCTTTATTCTTCCCGTTCTGTGTATATTAACTTATGCACAGCACCATGACTCATGCCCTTTAAACTTCAAAAGATGAGAGGAGATGAGGAAAGATATTTGAATCCTGAAAGATAATTTCCCCAAGTTTGTCCTTTGGGGAGTAAATTATATCTTCTGAGATATAATTGGTATTGTGCAAATATTCATTATTCCCATTAGAATAATATGCCACTGACTTCCATAGTCTTAGTAGTATGTGACACCTATTGATTATGGTTATTTTAAGTCTCAAAATTTGACAGTCTAACCAATCTAGAGCCTAGACTTTGATCATTCATATTTAAGCAGTGTATATAATAACAGCTTGCCAATCAGAAATTACTCACATATCAGTTGCTCTTTAAAATGTGTTATTTCTTAGATATACCTTTGCAACTCAGGGAAAAATAATGAATTGAGTAAAAACAAACACTTTTCTGCTACATGCCTCTATTTCTTAGTTATGAATAAGTGGCTATAAAGTAGTTGAATGTGGGAAGCCACAATATGTCTCCCTGTTCTATCATTAAAAGCTATTCGTAACATACATGGGAGTGGAAGGGAGATGGCCAGAGGGAGGGAAAATACCTTTAAGATTAAATATATATATAAGGAATTATTCCCAGCAAGGATTGGTTTTGCGAATGTGGGCTCCTTATTCCTATGTTATGGGAATCTTGAAGAGACTACTAATGTTACAACCTCTTTCTATGTGACACTGTATCATTAATATTAGCAACATGGAATCCATAACATCAGAGGCTAATGTTCCAGGGTTAATGAGGTGAGTCTGAGACACTGGGAGATGGATATACTGTAGTACAGCATCTCAAAACTAGCTTGGCAACCTTATAACTGAATGGAAGTGCAGATTTAGCTTTTATGTCTGTTGTTTAAGCCTGTTGGCCAGGCATCAAGTCCAGCACTGAGCTGAGCTGTTCAACAGCAGTTCCAGAATGTTCTGAGGCAGTCTGTCCTGCATGTAAAATCCAAACAGAAAACATTTTAGGCTGTGCAGGGAATGAAGATGGTTAAGCTTTGGGGATAATTTTAATGAGAAGAAAAGGGCAAATAGAGGAACACCTAATTGGGAATAATTTCATGTGTGTGAAGGGTGGAGAGGACGTGGGGACATGGGGTGTGTTTATGTACACAGTAGAGTTTGGAGAAAGGAAAGCCTGTTGGATTCAAAGCACTGTTTATTTTCCACACAGCCCCCTCGCAATCAGTCATCAATCTACTGCTTTGCTTAATTAGGGAAGAAATGTTTTTAAACAGATTGGAAATGTAGATGGTGGAGTCGTGAAAGAGCCAGGATGGTAATAGGTTTGCACTAAAGGAAGTAACTTTTACACCGTGAAACAGCAAATTGTTTAATAAGGGGTAAAGGTGGATATTAACACATGTGGGACAAGATATGGCATTTTTGCTCATCTAACAGATGGCCAAGAGTGTAAAGGTTCATTTAAACGTAAGATTAAACTCAGAAAAAAATAGATGACTCATTAATGTTTCCTTATTAAACTATCTTATTACTTACCGATTTCATTTTAGATTACAGTAATTGATATGAGGGCATGTAAGGAGTGAAGTAAACATTGCGTGTTAATTCTTGAAACTGCATGTAATCACAAGGTGTCATGAGACTCAGGTTTATGATGAAAGATAATTATATACATAGTCCAAATTGAAGAAATTGAAAAAGAAAACCAATCTACACATCACTCACAGCCTATATAATAAAGAGAGATTGCAATATGAATAATCAGATAATAAGCACTAATGAAAGAGTGCTAAATTCTGAAGGGGAAGAGAAGAAAAGGAAGGATACGGGGAGACTACAGTTAAAGTATGTAGTATAGTTAACAGAAATTGTCCTTATGATGATTGCCATCACTGTGTCTGCTGAATATATACATATAGCCATATATATATATATGTTTATTTATGAAATAATAAATAATTTAGTTCCACAATCAGTACCCAGCAAATGTGAAGACAAGAGACTATGGTGTTATCAGCTCTAAACAGAATGTCTATACCATGCCCTTTCTTCTCAAGGCTCCTGGATCACTGTGGAAATAGAGGCAGAAAGATCATAAGAGCCAGAGCTGATGTCTATAGTGAAAAGGTATTTACTAGACATGATGGTATCCTTGCACATATGAACTCACAGGTACGGGACTGAGTGTACAAGTCTTTCTTTTTTTTAAATTTTATTTTATATAGTTTAATTTAATTTTACATATCAGCCACGGATTCCCTTGTTCTCCCCCTCCCCCCACCCGCCTTCCCCCCAGTCCACCCTCCATTCCCATCTCTTCCAGGGCAAGGAATCCCCTGGGGATTCAGCTCAGCCTGGTAGATTCAGTCCAGGCAGGTCAGTCCCCTCCTCCCTTCACCCAGGCTGAGCAAAGTGTCCCTGCATAGGTTCCAGGTTCCAAACAGCCAGCTCATGCACTAAGGACAGGTCTCAGTCCCACTGCCTGGGTGCCTCCCAAACAGTTCAAGTTAATCAACTGTCTCATTTATCCAGAGGGCCTGATCCAGTTGGGGGCTCCTCAGCTATTGGTTCATAGTTCATGTGTTTCCATTTATTTGGCTATTTGTCTTTCATAAGATCAAGAAAGCCAAAATTCCAGCATTGACAGGGGAGAAGCTCATGAAGTCTTCTCCTGATCTGAGGAGCTATGATAGTTGATGGCTGCTGGAGATGAAATTCAGTCATCATTGCTTGTTTGTTTTTGTTTTTGTTTTGTTTTGCTTTAGGAGTGCAATCTCTGAAAGGCTACCCATGCCCCCAGCAGATGCTACCATACCATACCCACATGTATACAGACCTACAGTTACCATTAAATGGACTCCATGGTTATTAAAGACAGAGAGAAAATAAAATTAGGAAGGAAAAATTTTTGGTAGGCTGGAGAGGAATTGGAAAGGAGGGGTAGATTGGATCCAAACACATTATATGAATGTATAAATATTAAATAAAATATTTTTAAAGAAAACACATCAAATACAAGTATCCCAGTGAGTATTTTTAAAAAGCATTTCAACTCAGAAGTTAATAATGGCTAGCTACACTCCACCCCTCACCTGAGAGGGGTGGTCCCAGTGACCCAGACAGACCAGCTCAGCTACCACCCAGACCCACATTCTAAGTCTTGGGTTAGTTCACCCTGGCATCTGCCCAATTTATGACCTGCTGGGGTGTGTGAAGTGACTGGTCCTATAGTACGATAGCTGCAGGATTTTTATTACTTGGGGCAAAGGGCAGAATGTCCTAGGAGAGTTTTTGTGAGGGTCCAGTGATGATGGTGTGCCAGAGACCAGAAACCTAGACCCAGACCAACGACTCATTGCAATGAACATTCGTTGGTGAGATTGATTGGACAAAAGGGTATATACTGCATGATGTACTCAGCTCCCAATGCCACTAGGACAAAGGAAGGGTGTTGCAGAGATAGCCTTGATGAGGGAGTGAGGTAATTCTTTATTTGTTTGTTTTATTTTTAATTAATTTGGGGGGAGTTCTTTTGGGAGGGACACTACTGGGGTAAGGAGCAGATATGGAAGGGCTGGAAGGTGATTAGGATTGAGGTAAATGATGTGAAATTCCCAAAGAATCAATAAAGAATTATACAAACAAACAAAACAAAGTTAAAAAATGAGTAGCTCCTTTAGATTATGCATCATATATGCCCTCCATTTAAAAAAGGGAAGAAAAATAAGTCCCATTCTTATAATAATTGGAGTCTCTAATAAATAGAAAAGTGATATACCTTAGCCATAGAATCAAATACACAGTTCATACTACATCTTAGAAAAAATGAGTCAACCTTTTTCAGATGGGATTTTAACTGGTTTTGCAATCTTTAGGTAGCAAAATCTTCACTGAGCTAGGAAAATGCATTTTCATTGAACTTGATATATAATGTAAATGAAGAAGGTTTTATTTACTTGGGAGTCACCCCATGAGCATTACAGAATGACAACTGAAGTTGGTCAATCTTGACTATCAACTTGATGGGATCTATTGTTTTTATCTATGTTGTTCTATTTATCAATAAAGACTCAGAAGTCAGATGTTGGAGTGAAAACCTGATTATCTTAGAGGGGCCAAGAAACAACCGGCTGACCTTCCTTTTGGCTGGAGACTCAGCAAGAGAACTTCTCTCCATTCATCCCAAACCCAAAAGGCTCTTGAGGAAGTCCCTCCCTACTTCTTCCTGTGCATCTCTCTATCCACATTCCTGGCTCCTCTGTAGTCTCTATGGCTAATTCCTGTCAACTAGTTGCTGGCTTCACTTTGGAGAACCTGCAGCTAATGCTCCTCAGGCAAGTCTCTTCACATGCTCTAGCAGGTGATAGATGGGGCAGATGCCTGGGTGGACCAACCAAAAGACTAGGATGTGGGTCTGGGTGGGAGAGATGGTCAGTCCAGGCCACTGGGACCACCCCCTTCTGGTGAGGGGTGGAGACTAGCTGGCCATTATTAACTTCTGAGTTGAAATGCTTTTTAAAAATACTAACTTGGATGCTTATTAACCTTGATCTAAGGTTAGTTTTATTAACACAGTCTCAGAATTTCACAGTGTAATCAAATATCCCACAACTATCTGTAATTGCTTAGGAGACAAATATATTTGCATGGCTGTGAGGGAGTTTCTTTGTTGGGACACTTGAGGTGGAAAGATTCTCCTAAATGTTGTGGTCAACAACATTCCATACAATTTATCTTTACTTATGTATCTGTGAGTGTGCCTGTGAGTGCAGTACCTTCACAAGTTAAAAGAGGAACTCTGATTCCCCAGAGCTGGAGTACAGGTGGCTGTGAGTTGCCTGGCATGGATGCTAGGAACCAAAATAAAGAACTCTAGAAGAGCCCCAAGCTTTCTTATTCACTAAGCCATCTCTTCAGCCCCTTAAATTCTGTTTTTGAATACTATCAATAGTTTCTTCAAAGGAACTTTCCTAGCTGGTTGGTTGTGTGGCTCACTGCCTGGGAAGTTTTGTTGTTGTTGTTTATTTTTTACATATAAGGCATTCTGTCTTACATTTTTTGTTTAATATTTGCTGTATGAAATAACACCTTCAAATTCAATTCTATTTTCCCTGGAAGAGTTTCTCCTCACTTAAAGAACAAACTATGATTTCCACGACAAAGTACATCGATGACCTTTCTTTGTAAGACCCTCTCCTTTCCTTTAATGCACGCAGTTCTGCAACAGGACAATTTGCACTTTTTACATGTTTCTTTAGAGAAATATTTGATGGTAGCTATTGTGAATGAGGGAATGAAGCAGATTCTCTCATAATTACTGACAAAGCTCACAAAAGGAAGCAGAAGCCATTTAGAATCCTTTTTCTAGATTTTGGTGCAAGGTGTGTGTGTGTGTGTGTGTGTGTGTGTGTGAATGAGTGGCAGTGTATATGTGTGTGGAAGCAAGGGGATAACCCTGGGTGTTATTCCTCAAGTCCTGTCTCCTTGTTTTTGGCCTAGAATTAACCAAGTAGACTAGAACGGTTGGTTTGAAAGCCCTGGGGATCCTCCTGTCTGTGTCCCCCAGTGTTGGGATTATAAGAATGCAACCATATCCAGCTTTTTATGTCAATGCTGGAGATAAAATTTGGCTCTTAATGCTCACATAACAAGCACTTTACAAACTCAGTCATCTCCCCATTTTCATCACACCTCTTAAAGTACACTTCCTAGACTTAGTCCTTATGGAATAATATTCAATACAAAAAAGGTGGGGGTTTTGTGGTTTTTTTTTTTTTTTTTGACTCGTGAGAATCAAGCAAGTGAACACAGCACCTTCCCTGACAATGGAAACAGTTTAGGCAGGCATCCAATATGAGAAAACAAAACAAGTTTCAATCACTAATGCTACATTTTCAAATGAAGTTGTGCTGGTCCAAACTAAAACTGTAATATAAGGTTTGAAGACACACCATCATACGTGGATGTTCAATGTCAACATGCATCTGTAGAACATGTATTGTAAGAGAATCATCATTTCTATGTAAAATGTTGGCTATCATTTGGGTGGTGGGGGAAAGGGAAATTTCTCCTCCCATATTTTTAAAGTCTAGCACTATATTGACTGTAAGCAGGTGCTATTAAATAAAGGGGAAAAAAGTAAGTTCAATTTTTAGAAGTTATCTTGAGTCATGCTTTTAAATTCAGCTCATGTATGTGCTTTCATGGGGGGGAAGTTAGTTGACGAAAGGCTTTCTGAGCAGGGGTGACTGCAAAGCAGTAGCTCAATGAGGCAGCTTAATAAAGACTGGGTCAACCTCCAGGATGTTGGGGAGCGATGACCTTGAACACCCCAGACGACATGAAACTCCAGGTTATAGCTGACTGGAATCCTGAGGTTTTATTGGCCATGAGCCAGTCTGCAGCCCGGCTAACCACCCCAGTATTTTATAACATTGTAAAGACTGTATTGTTTGAAACTTTTCAGAATTTTACACACAACTTGGCAGTCTTCCAAAGCCATTTCCAATGGGCCAAAACTATCAGCAGCCACCCACCTCCTCAGCCATCGCTGCTGGAATAACGAAGCTCCATCAATGGAGTCTTCTATGAGAGATTCCATGCTGGAAGAGACTGGAATACACAGCATCTTTGAAAGCCATAAAATAAACTGTCTCTATATTGTACAGCTTCTATTTTATTTTTCTAAGATACAGAGGGAGTTTTTGAAAGTGGCAATGGGATGGGACAGGGCTTGGATTCACTAACTCAGCAGGCAGGCTTTCATTCATTTAAAAAAAACAGCCAAAGATATGCTTTGTCATCAACACTGTTCTTGCTTCTGGATATTTCTTATTGTAGGAATATTTCTAAAGGACTCCAGTTCCATCTCCTTGCCCCGCTATGTTTTTCCTTTGCTCCTTTATCCAGACATACAATTTATTTACCTTAGGGGCTGAGGACTGAAGTTCTTTTTGTAAAACACGCTTGATGCTCAATGTTTTTCCTTGATTCTTGCCATCTTAAAATGGATTATTTACATGATACTGAGTATGTATCAGCTATTAGTATTGTAACCTTCTATGTGCTGGTCCTATTCTGGATGCATCACACAGAGTAGCTCCTGTCATCTCTGCAACATTTCTGTGAGGTAGTGATTCATGGAACCCTCCCTTTATGAAGAGAAGGCAGAGGGATGGGAAGGTGAATGGTTATAAAATGTATCAAATTATTGCCATTGCAGCTAGGAAATGAGCCAGACAGAGTAAGCATCTATATAATATAATATAATAATATAATATATAATTAATTTTATAATTAAATAGTTTTTCTATTTATATTTTTATTTGTTTTTGAGACACAATACGTACTTCTCCCTGGAAATTACTCTGTAGCCTAGAGTATATTTGTGTACTTGTGGCAATCCCCCTACCTCATCCTCCTGAGTGTTTGGCTGCCATGTGTCACTATACTCAACTAACCGCTTAAAAATATTTGGATATTGATTTTTGCTAAACCAATAGCCTAAACCACTAACCATTCTATGTGTTGATCACTCAGTTAGCTGTTCTTACCTTCTACATGTTATCTGTTCCCCAGTGACACAGGTGTATGGATGCTCTGATCGCCTGTGTTACCTGTAAAACCTACTCCTTAGGAAGAACATTGGTGCTGGCATTTGTACAAGCTTATCTGTGGCTGCTGCCTGGAACCCCTTGTTCATGCATAAATCCCTCCTTATTGTGAGTTGCTAAAATAAAGCAGAAGATAATCAGCTAATTGTGTCCATATATCCAAATTTATTTCTGGATGTTTCATACAAGATTAAACTATAATTCAGTTGATTTGAATACTGCTATTTACAGTGAATTTTAGATTGAGATTTTCTAAGAACCTCCATTAGTAATATTTAGGATTCTTTCTCTTTCTTTCTCTCTTTCTTTCTTTCTTTCTTTCTTTCTTTCTTTCTTTCTTTCTTTCTTTCTTTCTTCTTTCTTTCTGCTTGTTTAATTTTTTGAGACAGAGTTCCTCTGTGTAGCCCTGGCTATCCTGGAACTCACTCTGCAGAACAAGCTGGCCTTAAACTCAGAGATCTGCCTGGCTCTGCCTTCCAAGTGCTGGGATTAAAGGCATGCACCACCACCACCCGGCTAGAATTCTTATGCTAAGCAGGCATTTAATCCTTTACTGCTTCATTAAAATAGAACCTAAGGGTTTGAGAGATGGCTTATTCACAAATGTGAGTACCCATTAAAAAAAAAAAAGCTGGTTATTGTTCTATCGACAACCAAAACTCCAAATTGTGAGTAGTGGAGGCAGGAGGATTACTGAGTGCTATTGGTGGTTGACTTAGCTTCAGGTTCAGTTAGAGACCCTATATCAAGGGAATAAAGTATACACTGATAGAGCAGGTCAATGAATGTCCTCTTTGGACCTCTATATCGGTGAGTGGGAGTGCATACATTTCCTACACACACCATCCATTAAGTAAATAGATAGATGAGTGAACAAATAAAATAAAAGTATATCACTCAGTGAGAGGATTATAGCACACCTGTAGTTCAGAGAAAGGAATCTATGAACCAGATTTATGATAATTCTTTTCTGTGGGAAAGGGTAACTTCATGTCCTGATTTGCTTTTCTGATTTAGAATATATCTTGTCTGGAGCTGGAGAGATGGCTCAGAGGTTAAGAGCACTGACTAACTGCTCTTCCGGGGGACCGGGGCTCAATTCCCAGCACCCACATAAAGCTCCTAACTCTCTCTAACTCCAGTCCTAGGGGATCAAGAATATAGCTTTTCTTTGTTTCTTATTTTTTTTGTCTTCAGTAATATGGTGACCACCACAAGTTCTTTTGTCTTTATCATTCACTGCTTGTAACTTTCTTTTACTTCAGGTAATGTTATTTATTAAGCTGACCTTGTAAAAGTAAAAATGAAAGACCTTATATGAAAACAGAGAGGACTCTTTCCTATCCTTGCAGTGTTTATTCCAAAGGTGGGACCTAAAAAGGAAAAAAAAAATGGATTTGACTAGTCTCCAGGGTCTCTTCAGTGAATACCTCTCTTTCAGGTGTTCTGACCTCTGTTATACATGTCTCTAAACCAAATGGTAACCAATGTATCAACAATTTCTGTAGGGATAACTGTCCAACATCATGAAAGGCCCCATAGGAATCTTCTATTCCAAGTTTAAGCAATTCATATTTCCAAACATCTCTTTCCTCATTTGCACAAATGTTTAAAAGAATATCTACAATGAAATGCCCCCTTTGTGGTTAGGAGTAGGTTTTGTAGAGAACTTAAGAGTGAGCCTTAAATAAGTAAGTCATAATGATTAGTCTTTGGAATGTGATTTAGATATGAGTCAACCCCTCCCCCAAAAGCTCAAGTGCTTCAGGCTTGGTCCCACCTGTCATCACTATTGAGAGGGCACTGGACCATGAGGAATCTCATCTATCTGACAGATGAATCCCACAATGGACTCATAACTCCGTATTGTGAAGAGACAGGGCTCTGTTTGGAAGGTATAAATCCTTGAAGGATATCTTTGAAGACGTCTTTTGTCCTGCTTCCCTCCTCTCATTCTGCTTCCTGGTTGTCATATGGTGTGGTGAGCAGCCTTCTTTGGCCATACCCCTTTACTGAGATGTTTCTGCACAGCCATTGAAGTCAAACGAGCATGATAGAAACCTCTGAAATAAATCTTTTCTCTCAAGTACTTGACACAGCAATAAAAACAGGCACATGGGTTGAATGTGTTAATTTCCCAGGAAGACACAAGGATTCCTAGGAAGATGTCAGGGATCATGAAGTAATGAAATGGTAAGCACAGTATCATAGTATTGTATACGCTGCCATTCATGAGATCAATAGGTGTAGAGGCTGAAATGGGATATATTCTAAAACAACTATGTGAAAAGCCCAGGTTTTACATGGACAAAAGCAACTGTGATATAGCTTATGGATGGAGAGAAGAAAAAGGAAAAAAAAAAAAGCTTCTGTATTTCGCTCCGGTGGGAAGGCATTTTCTTTACAGTTTTCCTAATATATTCATATTCAGGTAAAACACATCCCTGATGGAGATAAAGCACAGATTAAAGCCTCCATTACTGAAGGTTTACACTCACTGAAATACAATATGGTCCTTTAAGATACTGTGGGTAGTAGGGAAAGGATTAATCCCAACATCCTTCAAACGTTGATTCAGCGCACACTCTCAAGCAGCAGGCCAAATGAGTGTTAAGAGCACAGGCATAAGATAGTAACTCTAAACCTCTATTAACAATCCCTCATATTGTTTCAGGGCTTCTACAACAAGCCAACTAGGAAACCCAACCTCAATTCTGGTGGCGGGTGTGATTTGTAAGTTATTTTTCCATAGTGATTATTTTGTCAGGCTAAGCCTTGCTGCTGCGTAGAGGTCTGTGGAAGCCCGGAGTGCACCAGGCTGTGTTTGCCATGCTAAATCAGGGATCACCACTCACTGAATGAAAATCTTTTTGTTGTAGATGGAGCTTGAACAAGAAACATATCCACTGGGTTGGATAAAGAACACTTTGAACATTTGATTATTACAGCAGTCTCTAAACATTGGTGTGGGAGTGAAGCCCACAATTTTGTTTTACGTTAAATACTCCTAAAAATCAAGAGGCTAATAGCACCAACTAAGGCCAGTTATTTTTCTGGCAAGGAACATGTGAGTTTCCTCTCTCTGCTAAGCCAGTAAAACTGCTGTGTCAATTTTCCTATTGCGCCAGCTGTTGGATGGCATCTCGATAGTCCCAAAATAGCCAGATGAGAAGTGAAAACTTTATTCAGTCAGAGAGGCACTGCCAAACAACAGAGCACAACATATTGTAAGTCATCAAACTCTTTCAGCATATTTCCTCCTTCTCGATACGTATTTTGGTATTGTTTAGATGCCAAGGTGGACTTTACTCATATGATATTTCTCAGACACAACTGTGAGATTCAGCACAGAGCAAGAGAGTCAGCATCCGTTCTATGTTCAAAGCGGGTCTAGTTCTGTGCTTGCTTGCTTGCTTGTTTGTTTGTTTGTTTTATTTTAGACTAAAATGGTTCCTTCTTGTAAGTCTTGTTAAAGCACATGTCCTGTGTTATAAAATCCTGTTTACACTTTCTTAGAGCAGACTATCAGACAGCTTTTTTTTTTTCCTTTGTCCATTTTTGTGTGTGGGTGTGTGTATGTATGTGCACATGTGTGCATGTGCATGTAGAAGCCTGAGTTTGTGGTCAGGAATCATCGTTGATTATTCTTTTACCTTATTCAATGAGGCAGGATCTCTCAGTCAATCTCTGCAGCTATCAATGTGGCTTATCATGCCAGCCAGCTTGCTCTGTGGATCTCTGGTCTCCACCTTCCAAGGCTGGAAGTAGAGGTGAGCTGCTATGATCACCTGGCATTTACTTGGTTGCTGGGTCTCCAGACTCCAGTCCTCACAATTGCATAGCAGGAGCTTTATCTTCTGAGTCATCTTTCCAGCTGAAGTAGTTTTTATAGACCTAAAATAATGAGATTTTCAGAGATAACATATATATTTCTCAATAGTAACAATTGTATTGCATATTATACTGAAATTCTTGAACAAATATATATTCATGTATAGTTTTGCAGTGTTGGGGATCAAATTTAGTGTAGGAAAAAGAACATGGAGTTGGGAGTTCTTGCTTCCTAGGAATGAATTCCCCAAAGAAGAATATATCTATGAATGACATATATTTTAAGAATGTAATAGCATTTGACAAAATAATATACTGGGATTGTTACCAATGTAGAAAAATCATCATGTGAACAGAGACAAAGGCTTTGTTGAGGACCTGTGGTGTCAGTGGGTATCACAAAAAAATAGGGTCCATTGGCCCTTAAAAAGGAGACAGAGGATTTCCCAAGGGAAAAAAAAAGTCAGGTGCCTAGGTGGGAATGAAACACCCAAAGCCACTAGCCTGGAATTTTCTCCATTTTAATTTTGGAAACCCTGTGTGCCAGGAAATCCTTCTATCCCAGCCAAACTAGGATTGTAGTTTCCCTAATAGGTGCAAAGGGACATGGCAATTTCATGAAACAGTGGGTGGTCTAACCTGGAAGGCTTCTTTTCAGTGAAAATGGCAGGAACACTTAGGGAGAAAGAAATGTGATTTGCATCATGTGTCAAGGTCTTTGATGTTGATATTGAAGTAACTGAAATTAGTCTATGTTCAGGAATGGGAATTTAAAAAAAAACATTTAAAAAGAGTACCTAAAACCTACAAGATCTTTTGCTGAGGGCTATTGAGATGACTCATAATTAAGAGTGTTTGCTACTCATCCAGAGGACTGAAGTTTGGTTCCCAGCACCCATGCTGGGCAGGTCACAACTCTAGCTCCATGAGATCCTAAGCCTTTCTTCTAATGGACTCTGTGGGCCCCTTTATTCATGTGAACATATCCACAAATAGATACACACAATTAAATGATGATGATGATGATGATATGATAAATATTTTAAGAGATTTTTGTTTAGAGATGAAGTTATACCCTGTAGATGTATGTAATCATTGAATATTTAAACACACATACACACCACACATACACACACACACACCCACCACACACATACCACACACACACACACACACACACACACACACACACACACACACCTGCACACACCTATCTTTCTAATGTTGAGGAACAAACCCATCACCTTATGCATGCTGTGTCAACACTATTACTGAGCGACACTCCTAATACTCCCAGACCCTAAGAAAGCCAGGTTGATCTTGAATTTGTCATCTTCCTGTCTCCATCGCCACAGTATTGAGAGTATAGGCATAAGCTAATACTGTTTAACAAATATTTAAGTATTACTTATTGTCTACTACAATCTCTTTTATTGGTAATGTATTGATAAATATTTGTAATGGGCTTCATTTTCTTGGTGCTTATGTTCTTTTGGTGGGATAAAAGGAAACCAGTAATTTTAGTGTGATATGTCAAGATAATATATGAATGAATCAATCAAAAAGACTAGAAGTAGATATACCAACAACAACATATTTTTGCGTGTGTGTGCGTACACATGTGTGCATTCAAGTACAGTGTTCACAGAGGCCAAAAGAGGGCATAAGATAACCCGGTGCTGAAACTGTAGACACCTGTGAGCCAGCCAATGAAGGTGCTATGACTAATTTTGAGTCATTTGCAAAAACAGGACACTGTAAGCCCCAGGGATCCTCCTATCCCAGCCTCCCCAGCATCGTGACTATTAGCACGAACTGCCCCTCTGAGCTTTTTATGTAGGTGTCGGGAATTTAACTCAGATTCTTGTGCTTGTGAACGAAGCATTGTGTTAACTGAGTCACGTTCTCTGCTCCTGCATTAACTTCAAATATGTAACTGTGTCTTCTCAGTTATCCCTTTACATTTGTTTTTCCTTAGTTTATGTGTTACCTTTCACTTACTATGTTTTATATGAGGTAAGTCATTATTATTGAACTATATTCTTCATATTCTCTCATGACCCTGAAGTACCTACTTTGATCCATTTTACAACACAGTAAACTTCTTTGGCCAAATAAATAGCCAATGCTTTTTTAAACTCCCAAAACCAATATTTAAAGTCATTTGAAGTCACATGGTAGTCAAAGCCTCTTCTGCAAATTTCTCTGAAGTTTGATTCCCAGCACCCACACAATGGCTCACAAGCTGAAATTCTGATTCCAGGGTATCTTACAATACATAATGAGTATTGCATTCTTGTGGTACACATGCCTATATGTAGGCAAAACACTCATATACAGAAATTAAAAATAAATAAAACTTTTTAAATATGTCCAGCTCAAAAGATTAATAGACATGTTAAAATTTATAAAAAGATATTGTCAAATGAGCAAAGTGTCCTCCAACTTAAATGTCTCAACAATGGTGAGGAAGTGAATATATAAACACCTCCTTATTCACAGGTGAAAGGGAATAACCATGTTTCTGTTGCTACAAGGAGTGTAGCAAGATCCCTATGATATCATTAGTGACAAAGAGTATCATCTCCCAACTCAATGGTTTACAACCCGTCTCTAAGCAACCCTAATAAAGCTGCAGTAAGGTATGAACTGGGGAGTGTAGCTTTATAAAAGTATGCACCCTCTAAAGAGAATTGTAGACAGGAGTCTTGCACCATTATGACTCATCACATGCTTTCTTTTCTACATTCAACCAAAGAACTGTGTTTGCTTCGCCACGTCTGAGAGGAGCCAGAGCTCATTCTCACAAGCCCTTTCTGTGAAAAGAGACCATCAGGCCACCTCCGAAACAGCAATTTGTGGGCTCCTGCTTTATGCAATAATGACCTTGGCTTGCACAAGCCAAACAGAAAGCGCCCCAGCTCATGAAGTCAAGGTAGTGTGGTAAACAGAGACCATGCCAGCTGGATGGCATTTTGACAGCCTCTGCATATGAAGCATGCGTGGGCCGAGCATGCATATCCCCAGCTGTGTTTTGGTGTGGACAACTCAGGGCCTGGCTGAGAGCTATGTCATAGAACCATTAGTTTCCCAGCGGCAATGTCTGGTGTTCATTGTCAGCCACCTGTTGAACTCCTGAATAGACTCTAAAACAAATTATCTTAAGACAAAGACTGGTCAGTATCATAGAAATAGAGTAGATATAAGCTGCTTGAAGAAGGAGCTGCGTAAGACATTTTTACGATATTATTATTGTGATAGTGGCTGGTTTCCACTACAGGGTTTCTTCCACAGTCTTGTCCACTTAGGTAGAACTGCCTAAAAGTGTCCAGAACTTCCTTCCAGACAGACTCCATAAACTCTTACAATATTTGGTGCTCTATCTCTGAATGTTGTCTGTTTATCAGTTTACCTTAAGGCTTTAACATTCAGCTGGATAACTTTGGAGTTTTAAGAATAAATACAAATATTTTTGACATCTTTAAATAGGTTTCTCTATCTTTCTCTGTATGCATACACATATGTATAGATAGTTTGTGATTTCGCACATGTGTTGATTTGTGTGAAGGAGCATGCAGATGCAGACCGTAGTTTACAGATGTCAGTTCTTAGGGGGGTGCCATGAATCTTGTTTTTTGAGATAGGATCTTTCTTTGGCTTGATGTTCACTGACTTTATTCTCTAGGCTGACTTGCCCGCTACTGGCAGAGTTTCACCTGTCTCTGTCCCCTCCGTGCTAGAATTCCATCACACCCAGCTTTCTCACCATGATTGTGAAGATCAAACATGGGGTCGTTCTGGAATGTGATATACACTTTATTGATTGAGTATCTCCACAGCCCCATATTTCTATGGAAGGCAATGCACTGTGCCCTGAGCTTTTACACTTCAGTATGTGAAGGTCAGAAAGAGTTGCCATGCTAAGAATTCATGCTTGTGTAACACTTTTAAATTACTGTTGAGTTATCATGGTTAATGAATAATCTAGGAGCATACTGTATTTGGTACATCAGGCATACAAAATGCTCAATAAACATGTAAACAAATTAACTTTTTTTTTCTTTTTTGCTGTTCTGAGTTCCCAGGAAAGCCAAGTTGGTTGCAAATTGCTTTGTTTTTATTTATAAAACCAAGATGTGCCTGAGAAGCTCTGATACTTTCATAGAGCAGCTGCTATTGAGATCCACCTTCAGCTACTCCTGACTCTGGTATATACACTTCTTTTCTGTGGCTTCAACCATCAATTATTTTGCTTAAGATGGTACCATGAGGAGAGTGTTACATGTCAAAACACAACCAGATGGTTAGCCTTTCAAATACCCTAGCTAGCTTGAAAATTGTTGAGGAGTGTAAAATGAAGACCAGATAAAGACAGAGACAGATGTACATGTGGCACTTTACAGCTAGCTCTGGCCAGGAGTTATTGGACATACACCATGATGCTCTGCACATTGTCCCCTGTGGGTGAATAGGATTTTATTTTTAGACATTGAAAACTTGGATTGTGGACCTAACCCATTCACATAGCTTCATGCAAGAAATATGAACTTGGAAACTTGGGCTATATACCTTGGTTCTTTGCAAGCCTTTTGATTCTCAGTTTCCTGTCTTTGTAGCAGCTTTTCAAAGATGGTATTACATCTCAAGGGCCTAATTTGTACTAGCATGAGCTTGTGATGGATAAAACAAATGTGAGATCATGTAATAAATAAGTAGCACCACTTCATATGAACCAGAACACTGAGAGACCTGAATATAAAATACAGTATGGTTGGAAATATAAGACCATGACTGTGGAAAGAAAAGATGCGCCATGAAGAGTTCAGGAATATGACTTAGCAAATAGCCCAGACCAAAACATACTTTAAAAAGGGAAATCTACTCATGGAAGTAATTTCTGACTTGGGATTTGTATGTCTAAAGAACTCACATTCATTTGCATGGCCCCATACTGGACCATGCAAAATAACCCTGCTACTTACTATCAATATTTGTGTATTATTTGACAAACAGATGCATCAATATTTTTATAATTTTCATTTATTTATTGTCTGAAAAGCTCATACATGTACAGAATGCATTCTGATCATATGCATCCCACTGCCTCCTATAACTCCCCCTGGATCCTCAATCATGTCTCCCTCTCAACCTCTTTTTATTATTTATATATTTATTTACTCACCAAGTCCAATTCATGCTGCCCATACATACACATGAGTTAGGTCATCCACCAAGTCATGGGGGAACCTACTAGGAGTCACAGTCCTAAAGAAAAAGTGACTTTCCTTCCACCAGCAGACAACTGTCAATAGCTTCTCAGCTAGAGGTGGGAACTCAGGAGCCCCTCTCCATCCACGCTAGAATTTTAACTGGCTTGTTCTTGTACAGGTGTTACACAAGCAACCACAGCTATTGTGAGTACAGGTGTGTGACAGTCCTGTCATGTTCAGAATACAGCGTTTCCCAGCACTCCGTCCTGTTTTCTGGATTTTACATTTGCACCCTTTACTGTGATATCCCCTGAGCACAGGAGGAGTGACCAATAGTTGTCCCATCTCTGACCATACACTCATGGTTGGTTATTCTCAGTCATTTCAAAAATAAGTCATCTCTGCACTAACTACTAACCAGCACAAATATATGGACATAAACAGAAATATTTAGAAGACACCTTGACCACATGCCCATTTAGTAAAACAATATCAATAGGTCCTCCCTTAGAACTTGACTTCCCTAGGCATAGTTTCTGACCATGTTATAGCACCAGAAGTGAATTCATTCTTACATAGCAGACCTCCGGAACTAATCAAGAGAATGGATGGTTACCCCCATAAATAGTCTTGCCACTACTGCACCAGTGAGTACATCTTGCTAAGCAGGCTAGCACTATAGCATGCAGGTCTAGTGATATTAACAATAACTGGTGCCCATGCACTGTTATCCTTTTAATGATACTGTATCCCAGAATAAGTAGAGATTATGCACAAATGTAGAGATTATGAACCACCATTAA
Source organism: Peromyscus californicus insignis (assembly GCF_007827085.1). Taxonomy (NCBI): domain Eukaryota; kingdom Metazoa; phylum Chordata; class Mammalia; order Rodentia; family Cricetidae; genus Peromyscus; species Peromyscus californicus. The sequence continues at coordinate 10,619,654 of NW_026294551.1, forward strand.
TGTTTAGTAAATAAAGTAAATATTTATCATATCAACAAAAGGGAGTGAGCTAAAAACAATCCTTTCTGAGAGGCTGCAATGTATCTCTTTCAGTGAATTGTATTTGGATTTCAGAATGATTTGAGATGGAATCCTAAAATTTATTCAGTCCTTTTTTTTTCTTCCTGTCTTTAGATGACCATATGTGCCTTTATCAGGAAGCTATGTATCCTGTGTTGAAATGAAAATTGACTCAATTATTGTTACAATATTGGATGTGAATTTATGTGGACTTATTTTATGCATTGAAAGCATGCTTTGTGAATGTATTTGTATACATACATATATACATACATACATACTTATATCTGGACCTCACTATGGAATTATCTGTGTTCTTGAAGCTTCTAGCAGTTTCATACCTTCAGCTCCCCCACCTGTCATACACTTAGACATGTTTTTTTAAGTGTTGTGGGGCAGCTCCCCTCTATACCCACAACTTGCTTTAGTGAACATCCTAAGATCCTGGCATCATCCATTTCCCTGGATCTCCACTGAAATGCAGACATCACTTTCCTGGCTTTGTGCAATAGCCTTTTCAAAATTCTTGACAGGGAATCCAATCCTGCCATGTGTATGACCTTATCAGATCTTTAGAACCTTGGTTTAGGCTTCCACAACCCCTTCATTCTTACATCTCTCATGCATATAGAATCAGTATCATGAGGGCAGTGCTGGCAATTTCTGCTGCTGTATTGAGATGTAACCTGCCCTCGCCCCTAGACCATTCATGCAGTGGCTCTAATATACTGCCAAGGCTGACCACAGGAAAACACTTTCCTAGGTGCATTCTCTGTTTTTTGCTTTCCCCCTTTCAGAAAGAAATATATGAATGCACAATTTGGAGCACTTGGTGGGGGGAGACTAGCCCTTAGGACAACTTTCCTATTGGCCTAGTGTCAAGAGCTAGCATTCTCCTTTATCATTCAAATCTCTGTAGTAAACATAGTTACTTTCTCTGCCCCCTCTTTCTGTTACCAGACTGTACCATTTAAATATTCAACTTTCTCTTGATATCTGAATAAGAGCAGTGAGATATAGCATGAATGCCACTCTTCATTTGAAATTTCTTCTACTGAAGAAATTAGTTTGTTTCTTTTGAATTCGAGCTCTCCCAAGTTCTTAGTAAAAGTGCAGAATAAAGACAGATTCTTTTCCAGAATGCATCAGGAATAGCCTCTAGCTCAGCTCCTGAAGATTCCTTCCTTCCACTGTGAAACCTTATAAGCCAGGCCTCCACTCTCCACATTCCTGGGGCATTATTATCTTCCAGAACCCACTAAACTGATTTACTAATCTCTGCCCATTGTCTGCTAGAGCTTTTCCATCTCACCACTTCAAACTTCTTAACATTACACCTGTAAACTGGTTCCAAAGCCTGGGTACCACAAAGTCAGGATTAATCACAGCAACAGCCCGACTCCTCAGGGTACCAATTCTCTGTTCTTATTGCTGTTATGTAATACTTGGTCAAAGCAAATTGATGAACAGAGGGTTTGTTTGGGTTAGCAGTTTGAGAATGCAGTCAATTGTGGTGATGAATTCATGGTGGTAAAAGCCTGAGACTGCAACAATAGCTTTGAAATGGAGGTGAATTCTGGGGCTCAGCTTGCTTTCTTCTCTTTGCTCAGCCCAAGACACAAGCTCATGAGATAATGGGCCACCAATACTCAAGGTGAGCCTTTTTACCTTGTTGAAACTTTTTGTTAATACTGTCATTAGATGTAGCCAGAGGTGTGTTTCCATGGTAATCCAGTGAAGTGAATGATGAATATTAACCAGTGTACCTGGGAAGCTCTTCACTCCCTGTATTGTTGAAAGATAAAATATCACAGAACAGTAAAGTTTAATTATAGTGAATAACCCTGGTACTCAGCTATAAATTTTATTCTTTGTATCAGTGAAAAGAGGGACCACACGTCTTCATATTTTACTAGTGTTAGTTGCTAGGAGCTAATAGTTATGCTTTAACATTGGCCTTTGTACAAATTATTAATTTATGTTCTATCTATTATAAAAACTTGACTATCCACTAATTACTTAGTGATCTTTCAGAAACTCCTTCCCTTCTAAGTGGAGGTGAGCTACAATGAATATTTTTGTAAGCTTCAGCCAATATTCACTTAAATATTTCATTATTTATATTTTTGCAGAAGGACAAAACAGAAATATTTTAGATTGTTTACATATATTTTACAAAGACTAGTATGAAACTATGAATTACTGGTGTTTATTTTATCTCTGTGATTATAGGGCCATCAGGATATCAGCTATTATTAGTTGATTGTTTAATTACACCTAACTTTAACCTAATAAGCCTCCTCATCAATCTCCCTTGTTTTCCTCTAAACTTCTTGAGATTGTATAATCAGCCAATTATAATTGTCTGAAGCTGTGTTTACTGAAGAAGCAAAAGCTGGAAGCCAGAGAGAAGAGTTAAAAACATGCCAACTTGGCTTTTTTTTTTAATAATAATTTGACATTTGCATGTATAGTGCAAAATACATTTATTCTCAATGCATCAAGAGCACATAATTACAGAAAAGTTCTTTAGTGACAATTGTTATTCACAGAGCTGCTCATGTTCAGAACAAGAGCTGAAAATTCAAGAATGTAATGGTTTGTAAGAGCTGAATTGATATGCTCTGGTTTAATGTAACACAGTCTGAATCAGCCCCATCAGACACTACCTACGGATGGCTTACAGATTAAAACTGACAAGCAACTCTTTCAACTATATGGCTTTATCCTTCCAGAACTTCACAAAAGGGAACAATGAATTAGAACCTTTGAGAAAAGACATTGGGTGATACAAGAACCTATTAAAATGTTGTTAATTTTTTTCATTTTTAGTTAAGACTTTCCTTAAATGAGTGTTCTTTTTTTCCTTTCAGTAAACATCTATTATAATATTGTTTGAGAAAAGCTGGTAAAATACAAAATAAATAGCATTTGACAGAGGAATCAGAAGATTCTCTTTACAGCGACGTATGTGAGGTTCCTGATGGCAATTGTTGGCACTGTTGAATACTTAAGGGATTTATTAGGATCACTAAGATGAGCCTAGAGTAGTCTATAGTGTTGTTAAGTCAATAGAATTCAGCTATGATATTTACTACAAAACTGAAACAGTAGAAAATGCAAATCATATTAGCACCAATAGGTCATTCGTGGTTATTACAGTACTTGTGTGATCTGTCTTTAAAAGAACTGAATAGCCACCATCAAGAAATAGTGCCATTGGGACTAGGAGACAGTCTAGTGTGTGAAGTGTTTGTCACTCAAGCATGAAGACCTGCATTTGTTTTTTGCAGACTCCACGTAAAATCCAGGAATTCTGGAAAGTGACTATGATCCTAGCCCTCAGGAAGCGGACTGGAAAATCCCTGGAGCTCACTAGCCTATCTATTTGTTGAGCTCCAGGATCAGTAGAGACTGACGGGGAAGACACATGATGTTGAGCTCTGGCTGCTCCTTGCACAAGTACACACATGTAGACACCACACACAAATGTGCCCCCACTGAGATATGATGCCCTTAATTTGACTATACTCAAAACATTACTACAATAAGGAGTGCGGTCACTCTCCTGTTGCAGTTCTGAATGCAAAGTGAGGAAACAAACAAACAAAAAAGTTCATTTCAAAAGTGGTTTCAGAAGGAATTAAACAGAAGTAAACTCTCAACATGCAAAGAGTGATTGATTGGTAAAGAAGGAAGTTTGTGGGGGAATTTGTTTTACAGGTTGCAATGACTGAGTAGAATTCTTTCCAGAAAAAAAGGCTAGAAACACACACACACACACACACACACACACACACACACACACTCCACCACCACCACCACCACCACCAACAACAACCACCACCACCACCATTACCACCACTACCACCACCACCAACAACCACCACCACTACCACTACCACCACCACCACCAACAACAACAACCACCACCACCACCACCAACAACAACAACAACAACAACAACCACCACAAAGAAAATATCACCTAAACAAATCACACACAAAGCCAAACTACATCACATTCTATCATCAATACAACATGTTTGGTCTTTGGCAAGTCATCTTGTGCTCACATCTCATGTGTGCCATGTATGTTCTTCTCAGATCCTCCAGGAAATATTATAATATAATTCTAATAAATAAAGATGTATCTTTTATATAACGCATTTATCTTGGATAATATTATGCAATTAAATATATATGATCTCTTCATCAGTCAAGTATTCATTTCATAGGCCAAAGGCCTTTGGTAGATATGTGCAGATGGGATATACTTGAACATAGTAATTTTCTTCCTTAGGGGACAACTTAAGTCAGGTGGTTTCAAAACCTTGGAGCCTAAGTTAAAATTATCAAGTAAGTATTAATAGGGGTCTATTAACTGTGGAATGCTCCATGCCAAAGTGGTTCATCATAATACCATAGTATGTGTCAAGAGAAAATAACAATTTGGAACCATGAAAGCCCTGTAATGAGCTGTTCTAACTGGAAAAAAATATGATTTAACGTCAGATTTTTTTGAAGCCTATTAATCAATTTTACCACTTACTTATTTACTGCAATAAAAATCACAACTTTAATGGTGTTCATTCTTTATTTAGAAGGCATAGTAGTTCCATTAACTATTGCAACAGTGGGGAGATATACGTATATTTACATACATATATATAAAATATAAGATTAATTTACCCAGAGTGACTTTTTAACACAAAATTAATGTCTTGTCATGGTGATATAAAATACCATATTCAACTTTCTCAAAATTTTTTCAGTGATTCTTATTTGAAAATATTAAGGAAAAATGTTTATCTCCTTTAAATTATAGAAGGGAAGAATTTCATGTAGTTTGATCATTTTGTTGTTATGTTTGGGGAATTGGTCAGAGTGTAAATGGAAAATAAGAGAGGTGAAGACATAGCCTCCTGCCAGCATACATTTTCCAAAGTACCAGCTGTAAAATATGATAATAAGTTATTAATCAATCTTTGTTTATCTTAGTAGTAGAGACATTCTCTATTGAATTTCTTTCAGACATTATAGAAAAACCTTTCCAAGCCTTCCTTAGGAGGCTGTACATGTAAGTAATAATCAACATTTGTAGAGTTTCCTCCTTGGCCACGCAAATATTCCCCTTGGCTTTGGAGAGGATGAAGTCTTCAGAGAGGGTGTCAACAGTGATTTATTACAAAGCTGACTTAATTCTCCCTCGATTTAAAGGCCTTGCCTACAACATAATCACTTTCTTTGCCCCCCACCAAGGTAGCTGCTTAGTCCGTGATTCTCAAGACAGCTTCCACCAGACCCTGGCCATGCTGAGATTTCAAATGTTTACTTTGGAAATTTTTGTTTCAGGGGTTGCCTGCATGATGTCTAATTAGTCAAGTATGGGTCTCACCCAAGAAAATTTCAGCATGAAAATTGCAAGTGTGTGTGTGTGTGTGTGTGTGTGTGTGTGTGTGTGTGTGTGTGTATGTGTGTGTGCCTTAACATGCTCTGTAAAGATCATCTGTATAAATGTTATTTGTGGACACTTCTTAGCCGAGAAAAGTCACAAACACAGCCTTTTGTAACCTGTAGTATCTGAAGGCCTCTTGACCATAGTGAGTTCACTGTGCCTTTATTTGGAGAATCATAAACTGAATTAACAGAACCTGGATATTGTTTTGGGATAACCCTGTGTTCTAGTTTGATTCTATTTCTGTAATAAACACGAAGACCCAAACACCTGAAGAAGGAAAGGGTGTATTGCAGTTTGTATTTCCAGGGTACAACCCATCATTGAGGGAGGTCAGAGCAGGAACTCAAGCAGGACAGAACTGAAGTAAAAATGGTGAAGGAATGCTGCTTACTCACACTCTGGTCCATGCTCACCTAGCTTTCTTACACAGCCCAGACTCATCTGCATAGTGATGGTGTCCTCCACAGTGGGCTTGGCTCTTCCACATCAAAACAATCTCTTACAGACATGGCCACAGGCCTATGCTGTCTGCTTAATTCCGCAACTGAGGTTCCCTCTTCCCAGGTGACTCTAGGTTCTGCCACATTTACAATAATAATCTAACCAGTTCAGCCCACATCAGGTAAAAGAGGGAAAGCAAACCTAAATTCACTATGTAGGTAGCTAAGAAAGAAGAGAGGATGGGTCTACATGGTCCCTGGGACACCATCTTCAATCATACAGACCTTTTGTTCACCACTGATCTGGTCTTCTCCATAATTCCTGTAGATAGTAAATAAAAGTTGGTCGTTCAAGCCAAAGTTGTGACATTTGAGGTAATGGTTTTCTTGTCCTGTTCTTAATGTCATGATCCTTGCACTACAAAAGCTTAATCATTCTGTTATGGGCCACAACTTCTGCTCAGTACCACCTGTGACTTTTGCAATAGAATCTGTTTCTTCCCAGAGAGCTGTCAGTTTTGCTTGATTTCCTTCTTGAAGGAAAATTACATACTCAAAAATCAAACACTCTGTGCTTTCTGCATGTCTCAGTGGTGTCCATTCAATGTAGGAAGCTACTTCATCTTCCTTCTGAAAACATTCTGATTTACCTAGACACTAGTGTTTCAGCGTTCCTGATGGCTTCATCCCAGAAGGAATTATTACCCATGAAAAATAGATTTTCCTGATACTGCTGAATCTTTATAAACACTTATGTTCTTTTCAACAAACAAAATGTCATTGAAGGCCTAGGAAAATGATGGAACATTGAAAAAAATGCATCATTATTTTGGGGGCAGTGCTGCTGCTGTTACATATTAAGCCATATAGCTAGTAGTATTCTAAATTTATGTTTTCAATTTTCTCAAAATAAAATTTTTCACCCTTGAAACTATTAAATAGTTGGATCACAGCATCCAGTGTTGTTCAGGGACTGTGATTTAAACACAAATTCTTAGCAGTATCCCTGATACCTAGCCAGCAGACAGATATCTTACGTGGCTTTATGACAACCACAGATGTCTCTGTGCATGGCCAAATGACCCTTGTAGGGCCAAGATTGTGCTCAATAGAGAACAGCCCATATAAAGAGACAATGTTAGCTATACTAAGTTCGTGGATGATATTAAAATATGAAATTTGAGCTTTATATCAGCATGATAGTTCTATGTTGAAATTCAAGATCAGCAGTTAGATCACATATGGATCTTGATTGGTGTAATGAAGAATCCATGAGTCTGAATATGAGGAAAACAGGGACATTTGCAGTTAAACCCTAATATGAATGAATGTACAGGCATGGAAAGTCAAACACCTCTTGAGTTTTGATATTCCCAAGCAGAAAGCCTTAATGATTTCCCATTACCAGGCTCTAAATTTATAACTTTGGAAGAAGTTTCTAAATTAGAATGCAGATTTTCTTGTCCTTTTTATACATGTGTAGGGATGGTCATTGAAATGTCTTTTATAATAAGATTCCATTGGGAAGACCTTTATCAAAATCTCCATCACATGAGCCATTTCCAGGCTGACCATGGGCTTTGCAAAAGAAAATGACTGAGCAAGCAGCATATACAGTATCTAAGCTGCCAAGCCCCTGCCTACTCAGAGATCTTTCTGTCTTCATTATCTATCTGGTTGGTTTTATTTCTCAGGATAAACATCTGCTCATTTGGGGATCATTTCATTCATAAATGTAAACTCACATTTGTTAATGCTTTTATTGTCTTGAGAAATGATCTGTTACTCAAATCATCTCATTCAATAGTTATAGATATCGGCATTCAAAATTTCTTTCCATAGCAATCACTTCTACCATACTGATGCTAATAGCTATGAACTTTATAGCTTAACAGATTTTGTCCTTTGATGATGAAACACCTCCATTTCTTAAAGACATTGTTGGGGAGGTGCTGAAACACTACCTATCCTCAACAAAATAAGAAATAGCAGCAGTTTAACCTGATTTTTTTAAAAAATGAGGACAAACTTTGCCATACCTGTGGAGTTTAGGCATTAATTTAAATTAGCAGGGACTTTTTTGTGTTCCAAAGAAAACAATGAACTTATGATTCAAAGATACCCATACTCTTCTGAAACTATTATATATCTAGCATAGCTCATGGTATATGACTATTAAGGCCAATGAAAATTGAAAGTTTTGGTGAACATACGCTCTCAGAATTACTGTATAAGACAACATGACTGATCTGTAGCCATATTTTATGATTACTAGAATGATTATGCAATAGTTAAAGGTGTTTTGTTATACACATGGTATGAAGCACTCACCACAACTCAGGCTAAAGGTGATGGAAATTCCACATAACCAAAGACAGGAAGGTGAGCACAAGAAGAGGCAATATGCACAACAGATGCTTCTCCTGTGTGCTCAGAAGTATCTTGGTGCAGGATGTGTTGTTTTGCTTTTGCAGATCTGCTCATCCTCCACTCTCTACCCCAGGAAGATGATCTGTATGCATGCTGTTATATGGTTTTAATACCCTCTTGGTTATGGTTGGATTTAGCCAATAGGAGGTCCTTGTGTAAATTGAGATAAAGAAGAGAATGATATTGGACTATTGGATACCTCATCTTTCTACTAGGGAGAACTCAATAGTTGATTACTTCTGTCAGCTAAAGATCAGGCAAAGATGGTATACAATTGGGAGTTTTGGCACCATAACTCTAAGAGGCTTAATTAAAGTCCTAAATGTCATGATAGATAAAAATGTTCACCACTGACAAGATCTACCATGGCCATTTCCATAAACCAATGTAGTATCTATCTATATTCTAAATACTTATCCTTATATCCATAGATAAGTATAACTCATTTCTTATCAGAGGAGTTTCTTTTTGCAGCAGATGGGGACTATTAAAGAGGTCCACATCTGAGAAAAATGTGGAGAATAAATAATCATAAGGTATCCAATCCTAATTAATACCTCGACAACACAACTTCTGTATGCAAGGCTCATAGAAAATCACAGAAAATGGAGTAGAAATATGGTAGGAGCCAGAGGATCAGGACACCAGATGATAGACGATATCTTCTAGACATGACAGGGAAGCTACACTCACAAAATTTCAATATGCTTACCTAAACAAGAACTGAATAATGGCAGTAGTTGACATGATGCTATGGATGGGGAAAGCGCATAAGGCCTCACTTCTAGATGAAGAGCAATAGGCAATCAAGCGCTCCTAAGACAGTGGGAATCAGTTTTCTCAGGGTTAACCTCCCTGACAGGTTATGCAATCGGAAGTGATGAGCCCTAAACACATGTACATATGAGCAATGCCAAATGGAATAATTAAGCTTTATATATGTTCACACGCACATGTAACAATAATAAAGAAGTGTTCTAGAGGGAGTGGCAGTGGATGAGAAAACTTGAAAGAGGGAGAGGAGTAGAAATGATATAAATTTAATCCTCATCTATGAAATCTTCTAACAGGTTTAAGTGATAAAGAAGTGAAAATTCTAGAATGTTTAAATTGTGTGGATGCCCTCATCATTTAAGAGAAGTGATGCATATCAACTTATGATTCAATGAGTATGACATCTCCAAACTGTATTCAATGAGGCTGCATTCAAATTTTAGTTGAACATTAGCAAGGCTAGAAAGAACATGAAACAGAACATCAGAGATGGGCATCCATTATGCCACACATAATATCACATGGAAAGCACACCTCCTGTTCTACTGGGGCCTGGGCTAGGGTAGTGGCCCATGCCAAGTTCTTTATGTAAAGAGGGCCACATGGTAGTTGAGTGAGATTTGATGTTGGCTTAGTTCTTTCAGACATATTTACTTTAGTAGAGGGTTATGGAAAGGTTGAATCAATAAACACTTTCTTTTCAGTCAGCAGACTTGCCAGGGACATCAGAAGTTCTGCTTCACGTGAGGCGGGGCTCCCTCCGTGAATGGAGGCATTCCATGTGTCCTGGAGGAAAAGGGTTCTCAAGGCTGATACATCTAATCACAAGGTGCCTGAACAGAATTGTCAGTGTTTTTTATTTTATTCCAGATAAGATATTGACAAACAGGCAACTGCAAGCTAAAATAGAAGTCTCATTGTCTATTTTTACATTCATTTTTAATAAGAAATGATAAAAATGGGCAATCGGTTTGGTTTTTTTCCACTTATGTCCCATTATTTATTCACTAGATTAAAACAAATTTTGAGAGTTCCTATAAACTTGTAACCTTATCTTATAAGTGTATTTTGTCTTCCAGTCTAGATTTCTCCCTTAATCTTTCTGGTCAAGGATCATTTCTAGAAAAATGAACTAAAATAGAATTTATTTATTATACATTATTATATATTATTTATTATATATTATTTATTGTTTTGCTATATATTTCTGCTTTTTAAAGTTACTCAGTGAATTAAGAATTAGAAGACCAGAAAATTATCATAAAAACTAAAACTACAAAATGAAGTAAACAGACTTTTCTTTTTAAGTGCAATAATCATGCCAAGAATTAAGCAAGAAGAACAATCAATCAAATGAGGCATATTTTCAAATTCCCTATGCTTCTATTCTCTCTCTTTTCAATTGAGTATGCAGGAAGAGCTGCAACAAAAATGTACTTACATTACCTTAAGTCTTGAAGTCATATGTAACCACATGGCAAGCTTGGCCTCTCCTTGTCTCCTGTAGTCATGGATACCTGCCATAACAACAGGGCTAAAGAAAGCTGCTATACAGGGAAGCTGCAAGGAATATGATTGTATGGTCTTTGCAAGTTGTTGTTAAAGAACTTTACCTCTTACACCTTTGACATCGAGTAACAATTATCATCCCCACTGGCTTGGCTTTCTTTGGACAGAAGCAGTCTGACACCTCCCTGGCCCTGGTCCAGCTTGACTATAATAAGGTGTTTATTTTATTTCTTCTCTTGTTTTGCTTGTTGGGTCCCCACATCACACAGGTGCACATCAAGTTCTATCATTTCCTCTTGTTCTTGAAATACAAGAATGTGATGGGAAGTACTTAGTGAATTGGAAAGGGCTTAAAAGCAGGTGGGGAAGCTAAGCCGTGACACCAAGATTATCACAGCCCGTGGAAACAAACCAAAGGAAATGACCTCATCCATGTTCTTGAGTCAGGTGACAAAGGTGGAGACCCCAGTTTCCAGGCCAAGGGAGAGGCAGAGGCAGCTGGTCCAGTACTAGAAAGAAATTTGTGTGGTGCCGAGCAAAACGTTGCAAGTAACAAGGCTGATGGTATCAGAAGAAGAAAATAAAACAGTGCTGTGTTGACCATCAGAAGTTCTATACTGAAGAAGAGAGGAGGGTACAAATGGAGATTTATAGAGTTTTGTTTTGTTTTGTTTTGTGGGGCTATGGTAGAAAGTTCATTAAATTCTTGCCTTGAAAGAATAATTACCTGAGTGTAATCCCTAGGACCTATGCAACAGAAGTTGGTTACAGTTGCACATACTTGTGGTCACAGCACAGGGAGATGTGGAGATAAGAGGATGCTAAGGGCTTGCTGATCACACAGCCTAGCTGACCGGAGAGTCTGAGGACAGTGAAAGATTCTGTCTCAAAATAAAAATGGAAATCAGGCAAGTTGACTCAGCTGGTGAAGGCACTTTTTGCCAAGCCTGATGAGCCAAGTTTGATCCCCAGAACCTACAGGGGAAAGGGGAACTAGATTTCCAAAAATTGTCCTGTGACAATGCATGGAAACCTCTCTCTCTCTCTCTCTCTCTCTCTCTCTCTCTCTCCCTGTAAATTAGTCAGATTCCTATGTTAATTTTTATTGTTATCTTCTTTTAAAAGATGTATTACTTAATTTTATGTGTATGCGTGTTTTGCCTGCATGTATGTATGTACACTACCTGTATGCCTGGTGTCCACAGAGGCCAGAAGACTGTATTGGATCCTTTGGAATTGAAGTTACAGAGATTCATGAACCACCAAGTGGGTGCTGTGCACTTGGGTCCACTACAAGAACAATAAGAGCTCTTAACCACTGAGCCATCTCTTCAGCTCTTTTTATTCTTATTATACTTACTTTTGCTTTTTCAATTTTATTATGTATTGCTTGACAAGTTGTAATAAATAGAATATTCCCCTGGAATTCATTTTTAACCCCTCCACCCTAATCTCCACATGTGTCAATGAATAAAAGCTACACTTTTGATAGATTTGGAAATCTGATAACGAGGTGGCTTAAGGGCTTTAAAAGAAAATAATTATGGCCAGATAGGACAAAACATACACAATGAAGTCCACAACAGCCTGATGATGAAAATGTAGTTAGGTTTTTAAAGTTGAGTCACATAAGACAAAAATATTTAAAAATCATATTTATTAGCTAGGATAATACACTGAAGCTATTTGAGACAATGAAGGGATGACTGAGTAGTATATTTAAAATTAGCATAGGTTTGTGTACTTTTTAAAATATATAAGCCAAAACGTTAATAAATACCTCCATCACACAAATGTGGAAGACCAGGAATAACTATGAATACATACAAACTCTCCCACACACACCTTTCTATCAAATGAGTAAAGTTGATTTCCTCTTCCATGGACTCTGGGCTGAACAAAGACTCCTTTGTCTACAGGTGAATGGCATAAGAAATACAGTTAGACACATTCACACAGTTCAGACATGGAGACCTTCCTGCTTACCTGCTGTGGGATGTCTTTCTGTATGCTGTAAATATGTGTTGCTCTGATTGGTTGATAAATAAAGCTGCATTGGCCTATGGCAGGGCAGGATGGAGCCAGGTGGGAAAATCCAATAGAGATAGTGGGAGGAGAAAGGGGAGGAAGGAGCTGCTATGAGCCGCTGGCAGGAGAAGCAAGATGTGAAAATACCAGTAAGCCATGACTACATGACAACTTATAGATTAATAAGAATAGGTTAGTTATAAGAGCTAGCTAGCGAATTGCTAAATGGTCTTATTAATAAAAAACCCAGAGCCTGATATTGGGATAAAAACAGAGATCAGAAAAGCAGAAAGAAGCCAGCCACGTTCTTACCACTTGGAAATCCTCAGCCAAAGAGACCTACTTTCTATATACCAATGTCTATATGCCTGCATCTCAATTCTATATACCAATGTCTGTTCTGCATCTCAATTCTTCTCTCTGCCCAGCTATATCACTTCCTGTCTGTCTGTACAGACCTCCAGGCCTCTATGATTAGTGCTGGGATTAAAGGCATGTGTCACTATGCGTGGCTCTCTTCCCCAGTGTGGCCTTGAACTCATGGAGATCCAGATGGATCTCTGCCTTCACCCTAATGCCAGGATTAAAGGCATGTGCTACCATTGCTTGACTTCTATGGTTAATATAGTGGCTGGCTTTTTCCTCTGATCCTCAGATAAGCTTTATTAGGGTGCACAATATATTGGGGGTCACAATATATCACCACAATTACCTGTCCTGGCAACCTTGATATTGTCACTGTGAGAACATAAACTGATGGATAATGAATCATAGTATAGTTATCCCTCAGAAGCAGAGTCCCCTAAATAAACGTTGGTAGAAAAATCTTTTAGATGGTTGCAGCCAGGTTTGATAAGTTAAATAAATGGCCACTTCTTAAAGCTGTGCGGTTTTGAGAAGTACTGTACTGTGAGAGCTACAGATCCCTCTCTTTCTGTGTCAATGTGTGTGTGTGTGTGTGTGTGTGTGTGTGTGTGTGTGTGTGTGTGTGTGTGTGTGTGTTTTCCTAACAGGTTTTTGTTATAAAGTCCAAGCTAGCCTTAAACTCTCAAGTAACCCTATTCTCATGACTAGATCTTCTTCTTTCTAACTCACTGTTATTATAAGCATGTACCACACTGAGCTCCAAAACGGTGCTGTTTTGATAGTCCTATTAGCCAAAATACATGACATTCGTGTAACTGTTAAAAGCACACAGTGAAGTAATGCACTGGGTTCCCTTTATATCTTTACTCATGCCTTCACTACCCCCAATCAAAGAATCACAAAAGAAAGACACCAGTGCCTTGTGCTTATTAGTAATACTGCTCATGCTTATTACACAGATAAACACAAAACGAAAATGACAAAAAGCAAAAGGTGTAAGTCCTGTTGAAGGCTGGTAGGTGGGCTCCTAGATTAAAGACACAGATGATTACAACAGATAGAAAAGCCCAGGCATTTGTCTGAGTAAGGAAAGAGATGCACACAGTAGGGGCACTCACCAGATAAGAGCTGGTGGAATTACCTAATACTCATCAAAATTTTTAAGGACGAGAAAGAATGAAAAAACAACAACACAAAAAACACAATAGAAATCCCAAGCAGTTAACCAGTGAGCCACAAATATTGGCTATGAGGCTAACATACGTCACTGTTAAACTCCATATAATCAGACTGCAATTTTGATCTTCCCTGAAGATTTTCCATCCTGTCTGACCAGCTGTCCTTTTATTACTAATGTCCCACTGCACCCTTGCAAGCTTGAGCATCAGTTCCTTGAAAGATCTTTTCACACTGGTCAGTGGTGCACACCCCTTTAATCCCAGCACCTGGGAGGCAGAGGCAGAGGATCTCTGAGTTAGAAGCCAGCCTGGTCTACGAAGCAAATTTCAGGACCTCCAGGCCTACACAGAGAAACCTTGCCTTGAAGAGCCTCTACACCCCACCACCACCACCAAAAATCAAAGAAAGATCATTTTATTTGCAAAGTCATATTGAATACCTTACTTATATCAGCGTGCCAATGTTGTGATAGCCATAGGGGCTACCTTTTCAATATATATCAGATAATTAAACTGTTTCTTCAGACTTTAGGAGCATTGGCTCACTGGAAGCAGGAGGTTTGTCATTTGGAAAAGGAGAACCTAGCAGGGAATATGCAGTTGGATCTACATGAAGCGAAGTGGGGGGTAAGGATACAGCTAGGGTGGTTTGCTGACCCCTCTGCTCAAGCCTCAAAGCTTCCTTTTCTTTTTCTTTTTACTCTTAAGAAAATGTTGGAGGGGGTGGGGGTTCATCATGCCAACTTGTATATGCCGGTCTGTGGGAGCATCTTGAAGACTTCATCACATGCATCTGCCTTGTCACATTGTTTATTTTTCAAGCCATTTGACATTTTCAGCTGTCGGCTGCCTAGAAAGTTTGCTCCCCAGATGCAGTTTCTCCGAACACCGATTTCCATGTGGTCACTTTCTGCCCCCTCCTCAAACCGTGGGCCGAAGCCAGGTCCCTGGTTAACCACAACTATGGTTTTTTTCAGAGAACAGAAAACCCAGTTTTATGTGAATCCACTGCTCCAGGCTGAATGTACTTGAAGGGTACACCCTCAGAGAAGAAACACTTTTGTTGTTTCCCCCTAGTACTTTTATACCTACTAAATGTCTTACCGTATGCTTTCTTTTAAGCCAGAACAAAATTTATATCAAATTTCTTGAGTTAATTGGTCATTCATTTGTGTTTATTTTTGGTGATAGATAATAATTTTTACAACCTTTGACATTTGATATTTTGTTACATTTAAATATTATGGACTGGGGAGTGTAAAGGTGGTTCTGTGGTTGAGAGTGCTCAATGCTCTTTCGGAAGATGGGAGTTCAATTCCCAAGCAGGTGAGTGGCTCACAATTGCCTGTAACTCTAGTTACAGGGGATCCAATACCCTCCTCTTGCCTCTGCTGAACCCATATACAAATGTACACCACACACTCATGCACACACACAAATAATGAAAACTAAATCTTTAATAATTAAATAAATATTAAATGAAGATATTAGCTTAACAAACATCTCCAACATTTATGAATTCATTGTGAGAATGTTCTTATGTAGACAACAATGAATTACATGTATTGCAATAAATTTATCCCATGCTATAGATGTCATATTTCTTGAGTAGCTCTTTTTCCTAGTAACTGTTTTTGATAATTTTTCAAAACATTTTGTTTACTACACTGTATAACAACTAAGGAAATTATGTTTATGTGTAGGCCAAAAATAAATCAACAGTACAAAGATGTATGATGTGTATAAACGGCATCTGCCTCCCCCAAAATAGAGAAAAACCTAGTTATTGTTCACTTGGAGCTGGGGACAGAAATGCCTTTGCCCTTAAAGGCCTGTAGGGTTCATAGAATTGAGTGTTTAAAGTGAGTAAATGTTCAGGCATGGTGGTGCATGATAGTAATTCCAGCACTTGAGAAGCAAAGGATGGAGTTTTCTAGTTCCGGAAGCCTGGGCTATATAGCAAGACCAGTCTACGAATAAAGCTAGATATTTAGGTATGGATTAACAAATTTGAAAGTGCTACCTGTACAAAACTTGTTTGATGATTAATTGGAACTGTCAGTGTGATGTATCCTCTGGGCTTTTATGGCTCAGTAATACTAGTGAAGATTACCTTCAGTTAACTGACTATTAACTGATTTTTCAAATTTTTTTTTTGTTCCTCAGCAAGCACACATGTGTGTTCATGCACATACACATGCAAACACACACACACACACAAACACACACACACACACACACACACACAGGACAGAGAAACAGAGAGACAGAAAGAGATATGCAAGCATATATATATATATATATATATATATATATATATATATATACAAATGCACAAGCATAAATATACTTTAGAAACATACACACACACACACACACACACACACACACACATATATATATATATATATATATATATATATATATATATATACAGAGAAAGAGAGAATTACAGACATATACAGACACATACATACCCACAGAATGATAGCTAGATATAAAAATAGACACATAAACACATACACATACAAACATGCATATATATATATATATATATATAGAGAGAGAGAGAGAGAGAGAGATGCACAGACATATACAAGCATATGCACATATATACAAACACACATACACACATAGAGACACATGTATAAACAGAGACACATACATACACAAATGCACACATGTGCACACACACACACATACACATACTTCTGTATCTGTATCAGGTAGGGCTTCTACAAAACCAATACAAATAAAACTCCCTTACATCATTTAATTTGTCCTCAATTGTCATGTTCATATCTACTTTCTTTCTGTCCAGTCTAGCTTTTTGAATCTGTCACTTGAATAAAGGCCTTGAATTTCTTCCTATTGGAACAGATCTTATCTGTGAGAGTTATCTTTTGCTAGATCGTGCATCCCATGGACATACCTACAGAGGAAGAATGGTCTC
Source organism: Peromyscus californicus insignis (assembly GCF_007827085.1). Taxonomy (NCBI): domain Eukaryota; kingdom Metazoa; phylum Chordata; class Mammalia; order Rodentia; family Cricetidae; genus Peromyscus; species Peromyscus californicus. Next base: position 10,636,852 of record NW_026294551.1, read on the forward strand.
ATAAGTTTATTTTCTCATGCTCAAACCCTAAAAACTGTCCATGGTTTCACATTTCACAAGTGAGGAAACAAATTGTTCTGCAGTTTGTTGGCCCTAATTTTATCAATATTCTTTCCTTCCAATCTCAAAATCTCAAAATTACTTTTGATCTCTGGGCAGGTAAAAAGCTCTGCACACAAGTGGAGTTTACTCATGAAGGACTTTGTGTGGGACTTTTTGTTATTACCCTCTGCATTCACTAAGCATCTTGTGTATGAGCTACTGTGAGAAACAAAGCAAATCCTGACCCAACCTTCTCATTCTGTATCATACAGCAATACCTCTAGAAGTCGGTGTGTGTGTGTGTATGTGTGTGTGTGTGTGTGTGTGTGTGTGTGTGTGTGATTTTTCCTTCTCCCATAAATCTTACTTAGTATTGAAGTCAATCTACATTTATATTTTTGATATAAACATTTTTAAAATACAAGATCTGAAAGCTCTTGGACTATGGATGTGGCTATAGTTGGTAGAGTCCTTGCCTAGCATGCAGGAAGCCCTGTGTTTAATCACTGGCACTGAGTAAATTGGGTGTAGTGTCCCCATACCTGTCATCCTAGCATGTGTAAGGTGAAAGCAGGAGGATCAGAAGTTCAAGGTCACCCTCAGCTACACAGAATTAGAATCTACAGCCTTAGCTGCTACAAATAACCCTATGGGAGGGGGAGAAGAAAAAAACAAAAGCAAACAACAAAACTAAAACACTTAGAATCTCCTTGTGCATGTGTGTGCTTGTGGCAGGTCAATGATGTATGCAATATCTTATTTCCTCACTAGGAATTCATGGTACAGCAGAATGGAAGACTTGAAGCATCCCATGTCAGAGAAATCTTTTTAACTTATCATAGGGTAATGTTTCAACACTGAAGTGTATACGTGGTGTTTGTGCTCACCTGTGACACATGTCAGAGGCCAGAGACTGGCGTCACATCTTATTCTCTTGAGATTGGGTTTCTTGTTAAATCAGGAGCCCCACCTAATGTCTAGTCTGCTGACCAGCAAGCTCTAGAGTCTACCTGTCTCCACCTCCCCAGTTCTGGGACTACAGACACATATTACCACAAGTAGCTTTTTATGTGGCTTTTGGGAACCTGAACTCAGGTCCTCGCAATTGAGAAGAATGCATTTTACAGGCTAAGCTGTCTTCCCAGGCCCTCAGTACCACAGAGTTTACTCACAGTTCTGAAATCATTCTGGAAGTGATGGGAGAGCAAATTACTAAACTGGTAAACGTTTTCCAACTCTAAGACTCAGTAGATCTACTTGCCTTTTGTGTTACAGAGTGAAAGCATTGCTGATCCACCCCATCTAAACATACCCATGTTCCCGTAGGTTGAAAATTTCCCCCTTCTTTTTTAGCCTGGCTGAATGTTTCAACTTATGTTTTCTGATGTTGACTCTGCCTGGGATTCATTTTCTTCTTTTAGGATGATAGAACATGAAATTTTAGTTTCAACATCCAAAAAGTATTCCCCAATTTAATTGCTTTAATTCAACTATAAGTGTTGTACTATTTTGTCATTTACCAGAGATCCACTCAGTTTTCCACTCAAGTCAAACATAAAAAACTTGAAGTCTGCACATGTGAATTATTAAATGAACAATTGTTGCATATATATATATATACACAAATATACATTTTTATATATGATATAGAGGAGTGAAAAGCTTGAAGTATCTCATGATAGAGAAATCTTTTTAACATATCAAAAGACTGTGTTTCAATACTGAATGTATGTGTGTGTGTGTGTGTGTGTGTGTGTGTGTGTGTGTGTGCTCACCTGTGACACATGCCAGAGGCCAGAGACTGATGTCACATCTTAGTCACTTGAGACAGAATCTCTTATTGAATCATAATACATACACACATATGTACATATATATATATATACACATATATACATATATATATTCATATATTCACAAGACATTACTCAGATTTCTGATGGAATAAAATGATGTCTGATGTCTAAAGCAAGTCGTCATTAGGGATTAATCTTTCTAGGAAAATGGGCCAGACAAAAACATTTGAATCTATAATTGGCATCTTTTAAGGTGCCTGCCATCTGGACCTCACTTGGTTTAATTAGACATTGCAGGGTGGCAGTACTCTTGTAAAAATCTTGCACTCCATTAACCTTGACTTTTCACACATTGACATTTCAGGTCCTGTCTTTGCTTTCCTATGGTGGAGTGGCCATGTTTCCATTTCATAGGAGTCTACCTCAGAGTTCATGAGCCAGGCGCTTGCTCTTTGGCAAAGCCACGGAAAAGCTCAAGTCTGTAAATGGTAGTAGCCAGAAAAGGTTGTAGGCTGCTAAAAATGGCAAGACAGCAGGAGTCAGAGGGTGTACCCCACCCTTCCTTTGGAAACATGCGAATAGCATGGCTAGCAAAAACTGGGGAGAAAGGGAGAAATGATGAGGAAAGAGGGACCCAAGTGACACAGGACAGTGAGTTCTCCCACTGAGACCTCTTCAGTCAACTGTGGGCAGCATCTCAAAGTCTGGTTATTTAACAGCTTCTGAAGTTAAAACATTTTAGACATTTGCACAAATTATTCACCATTTAAGTGAACTGTCAACATGAGGGTGAAGAACTAAAGCTACCTATCTTCTAGGCCTTCAATCCAGAAGCCTTCTCTTCCTATCTTACCTCTTTCAGTTGTCGTAACAATGGTTATTTGGGGAGTGTACATGTCAAGAATAGAAGTAGTAATGACTGGTCAGTGGCTTGTCTGTTTTATCTAAAGGTTTTGTTGTAGTTTTCTTGTTTGTTTGATACTATGAAGTCAGAAGTGGAAATGGCTATTGGATTCAGTACATTGATATCATGATAATTAGAGAGCAACTTAGTGTCCTACCTCCAGTAGTACAAGGAGAATCCATATTTTGGAGAATGTCAAGGGTCACTCAAATCAGACTCATATCATAGCTGAAGTAGGAAATATGTTTTCATTTGTTTTTCTTCCAATAGCTTTATTTCAAATATTATTGATGTGTTTTGTATTATATTTATCATGGTGCTTGTTTTAAAATATAAGTAAATTATATTATTTCAAAGGACATCAAATCATTTCTTTCTTTTTATTATATTTTATCCATTAATAAATATCTATTATATCCTATAATTCTGATATTATTACACAGCATGAAATTTAAGCTTAAATAAATATATTACTTGCTGAATTCTACAGATAGAGTCAAGAAAGAATCACCAGTTAGCCATAAGCTACTAGAAATGAGATTTGACGAAACATGTGAGTGTTTCTGTGCATGCTGTGCACAGGGTGGATGGCATCCTAGTTTGCATTTTGCTGCTTTCCTAAAATGCTAATCGGAAGTAACTTGGGTGCTGTACTTTTCCTTTCACCTTACAGGTCATAGTCCATCACTGAGGAATGTCAGAGCAGGATCTCGATTCAGTAACCTAGAGGCAGGAGCTGAAGCAGAGCCAGAGAGAAACACTGCTTACTGACTTGCTTCCTCTGGCTCACTCAGTACCCTGGCTCACTCAGTACCTTTACACAGCCCAGGCCCACCTGCCCAGAGATGGCACTGTTGAGATCAATTAAGAAAATGATGTGTAGACGTACATGTTCAAAGACCAATTAACTTCCTCAGTTGAGGTTCCCTCTTCTCAGATGATCCTGACTTATATCAAATTTATATTAAAAACAAAAACAAAAGGCTAACCAGAACAGGTAGAGTTCAAGAAGTTACATAATGACCAATCAACTGACTCAAGCTCTCTAGTTGCAATATATATATATATACATATATATATACATATATATGTATGTATATATACACATATATGGATATATATGTGTGTGTGTACATATATATTTATGTATATATATTAAAATTCATGTGGTATGTGTGTGTCTCTGTGTGTACCATAAGCCTCCTCTAGTGGGCTTCTTGCTTTTTTAAGTCAAAAGAATAAGCGCTGCCTTGGAATATTTCATTTTGATCAGTAAACATATTCATTACTTATTTGGGCACAATAGTGACCAAGTCTGAATCCCACAAGAGCTGCTGAGACCTCAGAGAGTATGATCAAGCACCTGGGAAGAAGCTTGAGATCAGTGTGACCCAGCATACAGGTTTCAGTAAATTGGCCGTTTGACAGGGGTTGGGGGCAATGACAGGTAGTAGCCATGGGCACTGGAGTGCAATTTAACTGTTTACAGAGTCCAGTGGGTCATGGAAGTCCTCCTTTTTTTTTCAGCAGGTAGTCTCTTGCCACCATATACTATATAACAATCTATGTCAAAGATTTCTCGCTTATGACAATAAGAATTTTTGAAGATTTGAGCCTCGGAGTGGTTGTTGATCCAGGGAGGCTTGGAGGGCTGTTTCTTTTATCTTGGATGGGCAACTCAAGTGCCAAGAAAGACAACGTAAGCTAGGCTCAAAACAATACCTGGTTATATGTTTCTTTACTCTCTAGAAGGCTGGATAGGCAAGTTTTTGTAAAAGACAGAGAAGCGCTTGAAATCAACACACACATTTTCACATTCTTCTATTAATCAAACCACATCAGTGGTTCAAAGGAGTAAGGGACAGATGACAAACTGCATGTACATAGATAATGGTGTTATGAAATCATGTGGCCAAGGGTATGCACAAAACAGTGAGGGATTGTTGCTCTCAACATAACAAACCTATGTGTATTTCTTTCCTACCAAAAATGTTTTAATTGGAAAATTAATTTTTTTCTCCAACTGTAATTTATTAGAATTATCAATCTCTGTGTGGACAAGCAAAATATCAAAAATGTGGAATTAGAAATAAAAAGTTATCAAGGAGGGCTCTGAATTATTCCCTCAAAATTCGGCACATTAGAAGATGATGTCTTTGCTATGGTCAATGCAAAAAATCCTCTGCAATTCTCATGGAAATGTCAATTTTAATATGGTCAAAGACAAACAAGCAAACACAAAGCCCAATGTGGTCCCATTTTCAGGATGAGCTGGGAATGTTGATGCTTTTTAAGTGGTTCTGCAGGAGCTTTTCTCATCCTCATATACTCTGCCTACTCCTAGTAGCCTTAATACCCTATTAATTTTCTTAAAGCAAAGCAGCGGGTGTAAAAGCAGGCTGAGAGCGCATCAGTGAGAGGGAAACCAGACTAGGGTCTCCCCCTCCCCAACCTAGTAACATTTTTAGTGATGAAGGAAGAATCTAAAAATCTTGAATATGATGTATGAGCTAACCACACCCTGTGTCTAGGATGACACCTCCCACTCAGGTGCGTGCAAACAGATTTGAAGTGCGTGGGGTGCATTGATTAAATGAGCTATTCTCAATGACACTCTACTCATGATAATATTTTCAGGTAAGATCAATTTTTTGTTTTATAATTTATATATGTATTTCTATTAAGTGTTAGGAAAATCAAAATTCTATAAATGACCTGTATAAGCAGATAGCACATTGTCCCTTCTATCTCAGGCCTAAGGCATTCTCTGAGACATCTAGTTTTTGCTCTAGAAATTCAGAATGTCTTGGGCAAAGTGTGATAAGTTGATTACTCTATTAACAAGTGTGTTTTGTGGAGGGGTAGTTGAAAACCTGGTAATATTTCCAGTGGTTTAAACAAACTGTATTTGATTAAACTGAGTGTTAAAGTATTCAACATGTCTTGCAGGTATAGTTTTATTTAATTTATACAGACTACTCCCAATTTTTCTATTTTGATGCTTGCAACTTACGGTGAAAGAAATAGAAAGAACAAGAATGAGTAAATCAGTGAAAATAAACATTTCAATTTAGCATAAATAGCAGAAAAATATTATTTTTAATTAAGGAAAAAACTCTAACTCATCCTGCTTATTTCTGTGTAGATTTTCTGCCCCAAAGCGTGAAGTAAATAATTTCTGAGATGTTTCTAGAGGCAATATCCTATAGTCTTTTGCTTGTAACAAAATGATGCTGCATTAGGACAAAAGGAAATTCAGAGTATAGCCTAGCTTACAAAGAGTTAAGCAGCAGGGTAGCAATGCTATCATTTTAACAGAACATTTAAACCAACTAAGTACACTGACTACTGCTATTGTTTATTTTCTTTCTAGTCTAGGGATTTTTTTCTTTTTAATCTGCCAGAAGGAAACCTTCAGGATTTGAGCCTTAACATTGTTCCTGAGACTTGAATTTATTTTTTAATTAGGGTTAAAATAAAAATAAATGTTCGCTTTTTGGAGCCGTCCAAGTTTCGGGAGATAAAAACCAAAAAAGAAAAAGACTTCCCCATCTGAAAAGATTTAATGCTAATCTGTGCTGTAAAGAAAGTTTTGAAAAAATATAAAACAAAAAGCTTTCAAAGTGGTCAAAGACTAATGTAAAGTGATATATTTTAGACCGGAGAGATGGTGTAACTTATCCCTGTCACTGTTGCCTGTTTATTGTGTTTGTCTGGTTGGCCTGGCAACCAGCTCATGCCATTTCACTCATTTTATAATGTTCCTGTAAATGTTAGGTAGGTCTGGATTTATTATACACTGTCAACACCTAAAATGGAACCCACTGCTTAACGCAGTTCATTTGGCTGCATGCCCCTGCCTCTTAAAAAAAAAAAAAGTGTGTGTGTGTGTGTGTGTGTGTGTGTGTGCATGTGTGTTAAGAAAAAAAAGGCTGTAGTGAATCCAAAAGAAATGTAGCCTAGACAAAACTAGTAGTTGGGTGGTACAGGCGATGTCAATGGATCGTTTGAGCTCTGTAGCTGTTGTGGTGTTGGGTGGGAACTTGTGACTCACAGTATTTGTGACTTGGATTTAGAGGGACAGAGTACCAAGAACCATATTTATTGCTGAATTTATCATCCCCAAAGAAACCAGATGGCAATTGCTGTTGTTTAGAAAGGCCTCTGAGCCACTAGGGGATGAATCATAAGGCCATTAGAAGCTGGACGGCTTTCCATCCTTCTCATAAATAGGCTGACTTCCTCCACCTACTGTATGACCAAGCATCCCAGAGAAGCCAATCAGAGGGACGATTGATATAGCTGAAGCATTAAGGGGAAATGGATTTGGCGTGCCAAAGTGCTTCAGAAATAGTAAAGGGAAATGTGATACTCTGGTCAGAACCAGTGACAGCAAAACCAGCATGGCAGTAATGACAATATCAGGCGGGTACCTCTGTTGCTTGGCTCTCTGTCAGACACACACTGCGCCTGTTCAGTCCATACCCTGTAGGAAGCAGGAATGGCAATAGACAAGGATGGACCTTCATCTACAACTCTGGTCAGTATCAGTGACAGATTCATTAAATCCTACTATCTATTTACTCTTTAGGATGAGTAGGGTTGTCCTGTCTATCCTGCTGTCCTGTCACTGTGCATGTTAAACATGATGACTGGGTATCTAGGACAAATAGAAAGGTTTACAGAAACAGTGGCATCCACTGTTAAGCTCTGCTTAAAGGAATTTTCTTCTAGCTTTTTTTTAAATTAGTTGTGTATCATTCCATTATAAAAAAGAAGTGGGACGAAAGAAGTTACCAGCATTAAATTTAAAAGTAAAACTATTGTGTGTTCAGTGTTATGACTTAAATAATTATTATAACCATAGAGATAATAAATTCTGTCATGGAAACATACTTATAAACAGATCATACCACTAAATGTAACTTCCCGTTTTCCTCTTTATATTCAATTTGTATTTCATGGGTTAATCTCTAAAGGCAATTGTAGATGCAAAGGACTTTCTATTCATTTTATTGTAAGTTGTATAATGTTTCCAGCATTGCCCATTGGTAAATAACATGAAAGCATGAAGCTTTGTCTATCATATTAAAAAATGTTTCCTATGTCACAGAATTGCTAGCTCATAGGTACTTGAATAAATGAGTACATGGAAGTAAATTTCAAAAGAATACCAACTCATAAATAGATAGTTGCTATTTCATATAAAGTCATCTTATGAAGGTCAAGTTCTATCATATAAATTTCTATTGTAAAACCTGGGGGGTCTGCCCTTTCTGAAGGGAAAGGAGAAGTGGACCTGGGGGTGGCAGGGTGAGAGAGTGGGGTGAAGGGAATGAGAGGGGAGGCGGAAGGGGAAACCACTCAGGATGTAACATATGAAAGAAGAAATTTTAAAAGGCAAACCATTAAATAAAGCTTTTTAAAAAATTCTACATGCCTCTTCTTGTTCCTGAATATTGGCCTCTGATACTTCCCATCCATGTGTATCCCACTTTTGGCTTGGTCCTATGCCATTGTGTATCTGTCTGCAGGTTTGTGTTTCTTGATGTCCTCTTGATTTACTGGACTTCCTCTGTATCTACACCCACATCATTGTCCAAGGAATCTTATCCTGCCCCTCACATGTTGAAGTCCCACTCGTCCTATCGATTTCTCTTGCTCTCTTTCATTCTCTATTTTGCTCACATGGGTATCTTTTAGCCCCCTGCTTAATCTTTATAATAATTATTACCTGTTTCCTCTATGTTTTTATTTCATTGTTCTATTTCCAACATCTGGAACAGTACCTAGTGTCCAATAAATAATTATAGTTATTTGTAAATTTTTAGTGTGTATGTGTGTGTGTGTGTGTGTGTGTGTGTGTGTGTGTGTGTGTGTGCCTGAGTGTAGTTATGTGTACCATGTGAGTGCAGAAGGGAGAAGAGGGAGTTGGATCCCCTGGAAGTGGAGTTATCGGCAGTTGTGAGCTGACTCGTGTGAATGCTGGGAACCAAATTGAGGTTGTCTGCAAGAGCAGCAAGTGCTCTTAACCCCTGAGCCATCTCTACAGCACTTCAGCAGGTAAATATATATTAAACAAATAAGTTCTTTAAAGCATTCTAGAGCATTAATACTATACTACAAAACAGTATTGGAAAACAGTGCTATCAAAAAGTGAGTCCTTTCAGAAGGAACAGAAAGTGTGTGGATTTAGATTGGAGGGAAGACATGGAGGAGTTTGGGGGAGCTGGGGAAGGGGAAACTGTAATCAGGACATATTATATGGAAAAAAATCTATTTTCAATTTTAAAAAGTGGTAAAAAAAATCTTGGTACTTGTATCATGACTTTGGGAGGGTTATTTGGACACTCTCAAGCTCATTTTTCTACCATATGCCATACAAATAATACTCTTAACCATATAGGTTCATTCCAGGTCAAAGTATGAAATCACTTGTTAGAGTATTTTGCCAACAGTAGACGTTGGATAAACCTTTTTTATTCAACATACATTAAATTAAATGTAAATCATTTAAAAATATCATATATGGAAGATAGAGTACAAATTAAATGCTAAATCAGAAATGGTAAGACAAAAATAACCAACCAATGCATTATCATATATTAACATGAGACAAGCCATCCATGGCTCCCCTGAGACCCCTAGAATGAGATTAAGTCCATCAAACATCAAACCTTTAAAGTGAATTGGTTTATTTCAACTCTAACCCATTGTATTACTTTGAAAAGGCTTCTCATTTGATTTGCTCTTCAAAAAAACAGGTTATGATGCCTTCTACTCCCTTAGGCAAGATAAAATCTCTGGTAGGGGCTATGGAAACACTTTTTCCAAACACAGCATCATCCCACAAAAGGCTGATTTCTCTCATATTTGTAGACTATGGTATGAAGAAATTTGTCCACTTTAAGAGAGTCTTGTCATGTTCTACCTTCTCCTCCTCTTCATATTTGTTCTCGGTAACTCCTTCAATGAACACAATAAAGAAATGTTTGAGATTCAATCCTTCATAGCTTCACAAATAAGATCAAATCTTAATTCTTGGTGACAAACAGGGTAAATACATGGGCAGTTTGTTTTGAAATGACGAAGTAGCCTGTGAAAACAAAGTTTAACAGGCCCATTAAAGTATGCTGTCTCCATCACTAATGTGGACTTTGCTTGCACACTGCATGTTATGGACTATAAACAGCAATGGTGGGGTCTTTTATTCCATAGTGTTATAAAATGTCCTAGCTTTGGCTGCACACAGACTTACTGGACTCAGCAAAGATAATGTGCTTATTTTATATTTCAATGAAGGCTATGCTTTTAAAATTATAAGGTTGCAGATAAGCATATTACATTGGAAACTCATATGCTTGAATTAGAGAAAACATAGAAGAAATCCATGCTAACACATATGTTGTTATTAGATGGTGGACTATGCTGGTAGCACGATTCACACATTTCAGTTTGCTTTTTAGTCTGTCTGTTCACATAATTTCTGACTGCATGATGGCCAGGCAAGGTTGGTAGAATCATGACTACTCTTCTTAATTACTTCACAATTTGCTCACTGGTTTGGGGTAATTGGAACAATTTGCTTGCAGAAACCTGTGAGGAATCAGACGTTAATTGACTTTGTCTTGTGTAATCAGCCCTTCAAGAAACAGGACCTCTTTCCCCACCCCACCCGCCATCACCATTTCTTAAGCTATGTGCTGGCATCCCGTGATCCTGTGGAAAGAAAACACACAGGCAGTTGCCTTAGTATTGACTCGCCAAATCAGATTAAGCCTCTGACTCTGAATGGAGAGATTCCAAGAATTAGCAGAGGGGCCCAGGGAAAATACTGAGAAATATGAAATGACACAAGAAAGACTTTCTATGATTTATGTACAAGGAACTGCATGAAGAGAATGAATTTAAGTCATGGTTCCACCTTGTCTGGTGATGCTACTGTTCACTAGAGTAATGCTGGAGTGAAATGCAGCTTCATTTACTCAACTGTTACATCATTTGGGATTTTAGGGTATCTCATCATACATCCTTAACACACCTTTTCACTTGGCAATAATGTCCTGATTTCTGATTTTTTTTTTCTATGCAGCCTTTCTGACAACTCCCTACCCTGCCTCCGAGAAAAACAGACGTAAATGCATCTCTATTATCTAAGACCTAGTGCATAAGCAGATAGTCTTTTAAAATATCTTTACATTTAATATCCTATTTCCACACATAGGGTTCAATAGATGAACGAGTGTTTTAGTGGGAAATGGGAAAGGGAGGATAGGGAAAATTATAACCATTTAAGCAACACTATTTTTTCTTAACCTAAGTAGATTTGTTTCTCTATTTGTTGGTCCCTGCCTTTATATTTTCCCTTCACCCTCTGTTCCTCCATCCCTCCACCCCTTCTTACGTGATTTTGACACCTTTTTCGTGTGAGACACTCAGGCTTGAAAACCCAGGCATTTGGTGGATGTGTGTGTGTGTGTGTGTGTGTGTGTGTGTGTGTGTGTGTGTGTGTGTGTACAGCTGTGTCGGTCTCTCCAGGTCTTAGATTCTTTGAATCTGTGTGTTTTAAAGTAAGAATTGACTGGCTCTTTCATGACAGCAGCAACCACTGCATGCCCAGCTGAAATCGAATTTGATCCCAACATGATCTCGTTTGTTTCCGTTTAAAGCTATTTCTCTCAATGATTCTTTTCTTCATCTCCTTACATGCTTAGAGTTCCTGGAATCCTAGAATGAGTTGTGATAGAAGCTTTTCATTCTCTGGGAAATTTAAGTAAAATTGGCATAGGACTGCATGTGAATATTTGGAAATGTGAATGAGTCCTGCTGGTATTCTATTTGGTAGAAAATTTTTAATGCATACATTTTTTAAAAAGGTATAGTTTTAGGAAATTTTAGGATATTCTTTCTAAGAATCAGTTCCTGGTATACTATTTTTAAAATCTGTTACAAATCGATGTTTGTAGCTGTGTATCATGTACATTCATAATTTTCATTCTTGATTGCTCTTCAAAGAAGTATATCACTCACACAAAATAAGACAGCTGCTTCCTAAGGACGTGACACCTTGCAAAGCACATGGTCTCCATTCCATGCATTCTCTTCCTGATCTTTAAACTATCTTAGTTTTATAAGCAGCAGCAGATATTCATCTTTTTTCTCTTTTTGTCGCTGTTTGTTGATCTTAAGCTTCCTCTGGAAGGTATTTTTCTTCTCCTTGAAGTATATATGTATTCTTATTAATTCTTTGAAATAGTTATAATTTAGCCAATTAGTGGAAAGTTTGCTTTTGTATCTAAAAATGGTACTATTTTATTCTCTATTTAAAAGACTGCTTAGTTGGTGCATGATTCTAGTCCCTTGGTTATTTTTAGGTGCTCAACTTAAAATCTCCAGCAGTTCATACTTTTATTGTTGCTTTTAAGCAATCTGCCATCAACCTGTTTTTTCATTCCTTGATTAATGAGACATCCTTTTTTCTCTGCTAATTGTGCCTCTGACTTACAATATAACATTTTAATATGGATGCTTACCTATACAATCAAGGATATCTGTAAGAAAAAAGGGTAATTTAAACTCTTTGAAAAGTATCTATTACATGCCTTATTTAATTTTATATAAACAGATATTTAATAATTATTTAGCACAGCATATATATATATATATATATATATATGTATACATGCTGTCTATAGTCACATACATAGATCAAACACTTTTACTGTACAAATTTTATTTAAACAAATAAATAATGGAAATAATAAACAGCTCTTAAATATATGGTTCTCTGAGGGTATACTTATTTGGAGACTTGTGTAGTTTAATAGCATACCCAGAAGAATATTTTTAAAAAATCATCACCCTCATGTAATGCCGTATGAATAGGCCATGAAAACTCTTTTGATCCACAGCCAAGTTTTGCAACCCAGGGAAGGGACTCTGAATGAAGATGTATGTACTGGGTGCTTAGCATAACCCAGCCTTACCACTTAGGGTGGTTGTCCATCACATTCCTCTGCTGTTTACTCCACATAGGGACCGGTTGTGGAAAGGACCGGAGAGGAAGAGCACAGAGGTTTGGAGGGAGTTCAGAGAGAAGAAGTGATGATTAAAGGCTGAGAAAACCAGAACTTTGAGAAAAGATAAAAGGAATCGGGTTTATGCAGCCCAAAGGGTAAGTCACTGAGGAGCCATTTAATACTATTTTTCAAGTTAGTATATAATGCAGAGGTTCTTCATCTCATGAAACTCTTCCAGAGAATATAGCTTTTGTGCTTAAATTGGGCACAGAGTTTGCCATGATTAGCTTTCTAATGATGGTTATTGGTCAATGTTTTATGTTCTGGGTTGGGTTAGAGACCATATGGCTGTAGCCTTGCCCGAGCCACTACTCTCAATTCCACGCAGAGGGCATTAGTTTTCCCTAGTAATTTGCCATTCATGAACATACTAATAGTATACTCTGTCTTGGTCTTTTTTACATGGGTTCTGGGGATCAGAACGCAGATCATCATTGCTTGTACTATAAATGCTCCACCCATTGAGGCATCTCTCCAGCTCATGTTCATTACTGAGGGATAAAATAATTTTCTGAAAACTAACTGCTGAAGGCTAGTGGAAGGACCAATCAATGTGATCATTGTGAAAATCTGAAGGGCTGTGTTACTGGATGTCTCTGTGCCCTGGGTATATGAGTCTTCCCTGTTATAATGAAGGACAACAAGCAAAAATGTCTGGATATTTATGAAAATTTTACAAAGTACACACAATTAAAAGTAGTCAATATGACAGGTGTTATTGATTTTTACATGAAAAATAGTTTCATGTTCAACTGATTTGATAAGGAAGATTACGGATAAAATGTACCAGATTTTTAAATCAAGAGATCAAGGTACTGATGTGCTAAAGTACATCAGTGAATTTTTTAAGGAGGTTGCAATAGGAAGTCATTCCAAAATACATTCACATGACCAGGCAGGTGCCATAAAGATAAAGGTAAATGGAGGGACACTGAAAATGAATACCAAGATTAAGGTCGTGCGATTGATTTTATAGAAATAGATTCCTGTTATAAGGATGCTGCAACTAAGTGTCATGAGATAATAAATGTTTGAATTAGAATATTACAACATGGCAGACCAGATGGGCTTGCATGGGAAAGAGACATAAGAGAGTTGAACAGATTGATAAATGATTAAGGTAAGAGGTAGAGAGTCAACCAGATGAAAACTAACTCCAAAATTTCAAGTATGGGTGGCTACAGGAATGGTAGGCAGCATCACTGACAGAAAGAGGGAACCCAGCCAGCTAATACATTTAGCTCTGTGTAAGGACTGAAAGCAGGGATGCCAACATTTCATGAGCTCACATGGCCATGAAGATCGCACAGATCATAAGGGTCATGTTTCTGAAGAGAAGAAAGCCTGTAGTTAACTTTCCTCTAATGATCAGGGACACTTTTATATTGGTCTCTGAAGATGAGGAAGGATTATAAAAATATTCTTCCAGGTAAGATTTTGTCATCTCCTCTAAGCAAATAGACATCTTTTTATCGAATTTGTTAAGATCTTTCCTCTGTTACTTATAGTGAACTTTTTGCCTTATTCATGATAAAGAGCACCAGATGCTCTTCATATATGAATTTTGTATTGGAATTACAGCATTGTTTTTATCTTCTCCCTCTTTTATGAATCCTTGGGATTCTCCAACACATTTCATTGGTTGTGATTTTCCAAAACACTGGCAGTTGTGATTATTAAAAATCAAATTCTTTATGAAATGCATTTTTTTGGAAACAACTCTAAATCACCTGACAGGTGGAGATGCATTGGAAAGGAGAATTGAGAGAATAATGGGTTCTCTCAGATTATACTTTTACAAAAAATAAGAAAGTCCACTTTATTGTTGATGTTGATTGTGTCTAAAAGTTTATGAACCTGGGATAGTAGCAAATACATTATTTATAAAGTACAGTAGTCACAATCTATTTAATATATCCTATGATGGCACAATTAGAATGTCTGAAAACATATTATGCAGTCAAGGAATGTGCATGGAATATATGTAATGTATTATAACTAAAAATATATGTGCAGATGTGTCTGCAGAGACCACAGGAGGACACTGGGTGTTCAGTTACCTCACGCTCCATCTTATTCCCTTGAGAGACAGGATCTGTCACTGAACTTGGCCCTAGGCTGGCAGTCAGCAAGCTCCAGAGATCCTTTCCCACCCTGACACATGTATAACCACACTTGACTTTTTACGTAGGTACTGGAGATTTTAACTCAGGTTCTGATATTTGTGCAGCAACTGCTATTACCTGTTGAGTTATGACCCTAATCTTAATTCACTTTTAAAAATTCTGTTTTATACGAGTAATAGCCCTATAAAGTAATAGTGATAATCAGAGTAAAAATATATGATTAACTGATTCTGCATAATTACATAGTACCTTATTTTAATTGATGACCTTAAATAACGAATTTCTAAACAGTCTTAGTAAATAAGAAACACAGAGCCAAATACAGAGGAAATAACCAAAGAGATCAGAGCAATAGCCATGACTAACTTTAGCTTACCACCACAAGTAGCTTCCCAGAGAGAGAGCTTTTTATTGCTTTTCTGTTCTGCCTTCTCATTGGCTTTAAACCCAACCACATGACTTCTTTGTCACTGCCTGTCTATACAGACCTCCAGGTCTCTGTGGTTGGTACTTGGCTTAAAGCTTCGTGTCACCATGCTTGACTGTGTCCTTAACCACACAGAGACTCTGCCTGCCATGTGATCGGATTAAGGGTGTGTGCTACCACTGCCTGACTCTGCTTATGGCTCACTTTGACCTCTGATCTCCAGGCAACTTTATTAACATCTAGGTTGAAGCAACAGTGCATCAGGCAAAAGAAGATTCACTCAGTCCAGAAACTTGACCATTAAAATAGCACAGCAGGATACAGCTGGCACAAAGTTAAATCTGAAATATCTTTGAGAAGCGAGGTCCCTAGAGATCTAAGCAAGCTCCATGTATCAATTTTCACCTTTGCATTATGATAAGTGGTCCTCAGGCCGAACTACAGTTCTTGTTGGTGTCTGCCTTTTATCACACCAACCCTTCAAGATCTCATCTTTTTATCAGAGCCGTTGACTTCTAGAGGAAGGCCCACCTACCTCTTTTCTCTCATTCTAAATCTATTGCCTTCCCTTTAATGACCTCATAGGGATTGTCTTGGTTTAGAATTGACTCAAATGTTCTTTTTAGAAGTTGATGTGATGAAGACCATCATATTCTCTAATACCATGTTTCTTAGTTTGTCAACATATGTATTTGAAGACCTTCCCAGCTGCCATAAGCCCACTAAACATGACATCTGTCTAAGTTCAAATTCAGATTTGCTGACTCTAGTGATTCATGGCTGAAATCTAACTCTTCCCCCATAAATCCATAAGAGAATACTTGGAATATTAATCTGCATTACAGTTCTCACATCATCCACTTCTGCTTTCAAGAAATGATGAACGTGACAGGTAAAGAAGATATTGGGGAAAACCTTCACTTTTCTGGGCCCTGCACAGTTTGGACTTTATGATTTTGGTTCCCAGACTTTTATTTTCTAATCTGACATTTCCTGATAGTCCAATTATCGTGAAAGACATTCTGGAGAATTGCAAAGTGAGTAAAGCCAGAATAATAGCACTTCAAAAGTGTTTCAGAGGTGAATGATAGAGAAAACCCAAAGTTGCAGAGTGCCTGCAATTACCAAAAGAGCAGCTGGCATTTTGCCATTGTGAGGGCTGAGTGAGAAATGGATCCAGGCAGATCTGCTCTGTAACATTGAGATGGGATACCTAAGCTTGGGGAACAGATGACAGAACAGTTCCTTTGAAAACTGACTAGAAGAAAACCATACCCTCTTTCCATTACAGATAGATTTTTAGCTTAGTAATTTTCTGTGGTGTGAGAGTTACTCTGTATGCACACACACACACACACACACACACACACACACACACACACACACACACACACAAAGCAAGGCAGAGTACTCCATCTAAATCTCCTGTGATTCAGCCAGTCCTTCAGCACAGAAGATGCTACCAAGCCAAACTCAGCTGAAGAGCCAGAATCATTAAGAACTGGAGTTGGAGGGAGGTCCCAAATTAGGTTCTCAGCGTCCATGTCAGCTGGTTCACAGACTGCCTGCAACTCCAGCTCCAGGGGGATCAAATTCCCCTGACCTGAAAGATCAACTGCATTCACAACACAGACATACACACATAAAAATTAAATACATATCATTTCAAACGCTGTTTGTACCAAAATCAGTGTGTTTCTCAACTACTTGCTCCACCTACCACCCTCTCTCCTTATTTTCCCCACTCTGGCTACAGTTTAAATAAAAATGCTTTCTCTTTTCATATGGAAAACGAAGCAACAGTAAAATACTTAGGATGAATTTTAGTACATTACCAGGAGCCAACGAGTGTTCCTTAATTCTAAAATCTATCTTGTGCCCAGCAGCATGTAAAAGACCAGAATTTCCTAGAGTGTAGTCCTGCATGAGCAAATGAAACCCCTCCATAGAGGCTGAGCATGAAGGGTAATGAGAAGGGAAGAGGATGGTTTGCCATTGAGAGAGAGAGAGAGAGAGAGAGAGAGAGCTAAGAGAAGAGGTTGCCATACATTTCATCTAAGACTCCTTTTAAACCAATTTTCTTTGCTGTCACTTTTGAGTTTTAAGGAGCAATGTGGAGACTGACTGATAAAACAGTTGCATTTGTTTGTGTTTTAGCAAAATTTGTTCAACTAAGTGGTCAAAACTCATTCAGGAAAAATAGAATATTGATGTCCCTGGTTAATTTTAAGCCCCATCTATTTGCCTTCATACACTGATTTTTATTTCCAAGTATCAAGGATGTGCTCCAGTTTTCACTTTAACTGAGGATCAGTTATAGCCTGTGAAGTACTACTGGAAAATGGCACAGAGCAGAACACTTATATCTGTTTTCCAAACAAAAGGCTCTCTCTTCATTAGCTCACAGTAATATTTATGAGATGTTTATCTTTCATGACCTTTATCATCATTTTTCTCTCTCAGCATGGGCTACCAACAACTCAGTAATAACTATCCTGTTTTTTTTTCTCCAAATTCCTTCTTAAGCTTATTTGTGATCAGATATATATATATATATATATATATATATATATATATATATATATATATACATATATGAAAACCATCAATAGAAAAAAAAAGAAGAGAGAAGAGGCCTTTTTCTTCAAAAAAGATTTATTTGAGGCTGTGGTAGAGGCTGGGAGATGGAACTTCACACTTGGAAATAAAAGCCCAATGGAACAAGAGAGCACATATTGCACTTGCAGGGGACCTGAGGACAGTTCCCAGCATCCACATCAGGTGGTTCACAGTCATCTGTAATTCTGGTTTCTTGGGATTCATCCAAGACATTCTTCTAGCCTCAGGTAGTGCTGCACTCATGTGTTCATAACCCACTCCTGCACATACACCTAATTTAAAAGTAAAATACATCTTAAAAAATGATTCATGTATTTAAACCCACTGAGACCTCTTAGTGCTGCTTGCCTGAGTATAGGTTGATTAAAATACATTGTATGCAAATACAAAACAATAAAAATAAAACAAAATAAAAAATAGATTAATATTGCAGACATAAGCTCTCAGTTTGAATCTCAATATATTATCAATTAAACATTTGATATTTCTTTTAAAGATGTTTTCCTGAAGGTTTCATTATAAATTTATTAAGCATATTTTTGAACTTGATTTTTTACTAAGTAACCTAAGGACTGGAGCACCAGAAAACTTTTGCTAAAGCACATGAAGAGGTTACTTTACAGTTCTAAAAATTACAGACTCTTTTGTGTGCCCTGTTCTTCCAATTTAGCCCTCCACATTATTGTTATTATTAATGTCTGAGGCTCTGCTTGACAGGTCTGTAACTGAAACTTGCTTTGAGCTGATATGTGTCCTGGTGGCCTTGTTTTGCTATTCATAAATATTGCAGCCAGACTTTTAATGGACGTTCTAGGCGAAAATAGAACTGGACTGCTAACATTTAATTTTCTGTGTAAAATAAAAGAAGTCACACAAAACCAAAGCATTGGCTGGGTGCATTTGAGAAGTTCCCAGGGGGTATATATCACCCTGTGTGGCTTTCATTTTCTTGGTGAAAATTGATTTAATGTGTAACATTATTAGATTAATCAAGTTCCTTTGGAAGAAATGATCTCGCCAAAGAGAGTTTTGTTTGACTCAGTCCCTCTGCTCTATTTTGGCCTTTGCAGGAGTTCTCCATAATGAAGAGAAGATTAGGGGAAAGGGTAGGAGCTGAAACCAGCAAGGGCCTCCAATTTTTGCAGGGAACCAGGCTTCACCCAACTACTCCTATGGCTCCCATTCTCCCATGGAGAAAGGAAGGCTTCTTTGCAAAGGTATGCCTCAGGAGTTTAAGCAACCATCCAGCTCTCTTCCACAACTAGATGGAACCTCTCTTCTTATTGTTCTGTCATAATATATAATTAGAAGCCTTGCACAGATGTACTTTAAACATTAACTTTTATTTGTGTTTTGTAGTAGAAAGACATATCTGTGTCACTTGCTGTCTCCTGAATGTCCTGAGACATTACAACCCAAGGAAAACTCCATTTTCGTTTTGTGTAGCCCTTCTTCAGTGGATTGCCAAAAATCCAAGCCACTAGAGCTAGATGACCTGGGTTCAAATATCAGCTTCCTAACTGAATCACGCAATCAGTTCAACCACTCTCTGCCTGTTCCATTGTTTCTTAAATGTTCTTGGATGTATGAAGATTAAAAATTTTTATAAATACACTTCACAACACTAAGTGACAAGAAAATATCCTTAACTTCAATTTCAAGAACCACAGCTTTAGAATTGAGACAGGAATGGACTTTTTAAAAATTTATTGTTTGAGAATTTCATACATGAATATAATATTTTGATCAAATCCACTCAGCTTGCTTCCCTCCAGTTCCTTCCATTGTCTTCCCCACGTTCTCCTATCAACTTCAATGTATGGATGCATTTTCTACAGGGAATAATGGGGAGATGTGTGTGTGTGTGTGTGTGTGTGTGTGTGTGTGTGTGTGTGCGCGTGTGGTGTTTTGTGTGTTTGATTTTTGTTTCTTTATATATTTTATCTGCTTGAGATTCAGTGTGGCTTTTAATTTTGTCTTCCTGGACAAGTGTTTAACTGATTTCATCAGAACTATGATACTGCTTCTGAGTCTCCTTACCACCAAGCTTGCAAATTCTCTCAGCTGCATATTTAAAGTCTCTAGGTTTGATGATAAATAATATGTGTAGCAGGGCTTAGCAGCTCAAATGCTTAATCATCTCACTGGTTATAGAAAATGAAGAAAAGACATACAAATAACTGTATGCATAGATAATGACCGAGTACAGAATATAGATTTAAAGTTATGGATCCACCAATGGCTGTATCTTAGAGAAAGATTGCTTATTCCAAAATTAAGTTAATTAGGGTTCAGAATGACAAACAGGTTTAGAATTGTTAAGAGTTAAGCTTAAGCTTACCCTATGGTTTAGAATGAGATTATTCTTTGCAGATACAGCAAAAGGTAAAGAAATGTGTCTATGCATCCAACATCTAGCTTTCTTCATTTCTCTTTTCCTGGGTGATATAGCATGTAATTCATGGCCTAAAGAACACGGGAGAAAGGGGTGGGCTGTGGGTTTTCAAGCCTCTGGGGTTGGACTCTCGGTTTCTAAAGTTACCTTCATGAAAGGGGGGCTGCTGTGCCTTTGGAGGCAGGGCCGGGAAAAGGTGGTTGACGTTTGATATTTCACAAAGTAGCAATTACCTGATAACAGAAAGCAGTGGGGACTGTGTCTTGTTACCGTTCATTTCAGAGGTGCCAGGGCTGCTGTGGGCATCACTGTCGTTAGAGCTTTAGTGGGCCGAGGTCACTTTGGTTCACGTGTTTTATACATTGGTCGCCTTCTCCTTATGACTTGCCAAACAAACCTTTTTATTTTTGCACACGTTTATGTTGATTTTGTGGTTTCTGAAATTGGATTCTGGCTCCTGGAGGCCCCAGTTTCCACAGCAACTGGAGGTCTTATCTGCTACTGGTTCTTGGCAAGCAGACAACCAGGCCTTTCAGTTTACCTTGGGTATTTTTTTTAACTCAAAAAAAAAAAAAAACCGTTCATTTTCTTCTTCCCAATTTTTCCTACACCCTGTCATTTAAACATCACATAATTAATTGCGTACATCCTGTACCACATGCAATTGCCACAGCTTTGAAGTCCCAATAGATCATTTTATAGAGCGGTGGGTGCTGCTTTAAGAGGAGAGGTGGGGTGGGGGAAGAAGAAGACCTGGCGCCAGGGCATGGCTGAACTGCATGGAGCGTACATAGCCTTGTCCGGGTATGATAAAGAAACCTGGGTTCTTTCTGTTTGTTTTTCCGCATTTCCTTTCCAAACTGGATATATAGGGGAGACCTCAAGCTCCACTTTGTTATTTCTCTCTCTGGAGCTATTCCTTTTCAAAACCAGCATAAACTGCCTCATTTGGTACTGACGTGAGGTTTGGGTGGTTTTATTTTTATTTTTTTTTCCTATTTCAAACTGGGAAAAATATGATTTAGCATCATGTCTTTTATTGGCTGCTCGTGATCCAGAAGCATTAAAAATAAGACAAAAATAAAGACAAAATTGCCAATTCCTGTATTTAGACAATCTTACATGATCTCATCAGCTAGGCAATGTTGATATGCATATATATATATATATATATATATATATATATATATATATGCATATGCATATATATGCAATCTTTCCTCAATGAAAATATCACATTTATGAGAATAAAGATTTAGAATCATAATGAAAAAGATGAATGCTACACTGAGGAAGATAGGAAATGCATGTTTTTAAGTTACATGTGTAAGTGCATGTATTTATGTGAAGTATGTGTGTATGTGATTATGGTATGCATATGTGTTTGTGTGTGTATAAGAGAGAGAGAGAGAGAGAGAGAGAGAGAGAGAGAGAGAGAGAGAGAGAGAGAGAACATGTGCATGCCAATGCATGTATGTGGAGGTAAAAGGAGAACCTTTAGGAGTCAGTTCTCTCCTTCCTCTGTACGTCCTAAGGACAGAACACTGCTTGTCAGGCCGTAGGCAATATGCTACTATCTGCTCAACCATCTTGCTAGCCAAAATATTTTGAGGGGGAAAATTAGATTATCTTTGTCAAAGTTTAGTCTTTAGGATTTTTTTTTAGAGAGAGAAAATAGATTAAATATATTTCACTAGTAGTTTTGTTCTTTTCTTGGGGAAAATATCACCCAATAATTTCTCTATATAGCACTAGAGGTCTGTTTACGTCATGGTGTAAATATTGTCTGATTCTTTTGTTGATAAAAATTTTATGATGCTAGAGATTAATGTTCCTCAATTTACACACATTTTTGTATCTTGTATTTTCTTATTAGCATATTTAAACTCTTTGGCTTTATTTCATGGTATGTCCCCTGCAACCACAGATCTAGAGTTAAATCTTCCCTATCTGACATTTCTAAACATGTTGCTCATCTTAGATTTTTTTTTTTTTGGCTTGGTAACCCATTGCCTCAGAAATCTCTGCTTTCTGCCAGAGAAATAATACTGGGCAAGTTATTAGACTTTGCTTTGGGAAAACTATTAGAAGTCTTAGAGTCTAAGTCTTCCTGACTGTAAATGGTTAAAAAAAAAAAATAACCAATACCCAGGAGGCTCTTATGAGCATTCTTTAGCTTAATAATCACAAAATGTGTAAAATATTGTCTCAAATAGTGAAAAATAATTATTCAAAGGAATACATGTCAAGTTGTTACCAGGTTATAAACCCTTACCTTTCTTTGGTATGTCTTAGGTATTAATGTGAACATATTGCCTATGTAATTCATTTACTTCTGATAAAGCCATAGAAGGCCAACTCTATTAGAGTCTAACCAGACATTGTTCTTATTGTAATCATGCATCATGTTTCTGCAGAACACTTCCAGCTTAGATTGCCATGTAGGGTTCTAATTCAGGCTTGTAGAAAACCCCAAGAGACTTCAGCAGCACATGCAGCTCATTGTAAATCTAATGAATGTATTGTCCCTCAGTGAATCCCTTCACTTTCCAGTCACTGTGTAATTGTTGGAAACAGTTATGAATATAGATTTAGATGTAATATTGGTATCATATGAAAGACTTGGAGAAGTGGTTCTTGATGATCCACCCATACTGATGAAGGATCTTAAATCATACTTTTATTGATTGAAAATAGATTATGTTGTTTCTTTTTATTTTTTCCCAAGGTCCCACACCCAAATGAAGAGCTACAGGCAATTAATGACGGCTGAGAGTGGGAGAGTTAGTCTTTTCCAGGGATAAATTCTGTGAGAGAATATCCAACCCTGGGTGGTGAGCCCTAAATAGATATGGATATGACCACCACTAAATGGACTTGGAAGGGTGTGTGTGTGTGTGTGTGTGTGTGTGTGTGTGTGTGTGCTATGAAAATGATTAAAGAGGAGGTCATGCAGAAGAGAGTTCAGAGAGGGAATGGGGCACTGAAAGTGTTGGAGCAGGGAGAGCTGGGGTGAAAATGTTATAAATCATGTCCAAATTTTTCAAAAAATATTTTTAAAGTGTAGATAAGATAATAGTGTCTTTTAAAATTGAATCTCATGGAAAAGTACTTTTTCCCTACAATTTTATTCATTTTGTTACTTGTGGTGATATTGTGTTCCCCAAAATAGTGTATACCCTAATATATTTATTTGGGGTCAGAGAACAGAACAGCCACTAGATAAAGAGGCCAGAAAATGGTGGCACACACGCCTTTAATCCTATCACTTGGGAGGCAGAGATCCATCCGGATCTCTGTGAGTTTAAAGCCACACTGGAAACAGCCAGGCATGGTGACTCATGCCTTTAATCCCAGGAAGTGAGGGCAGGAAGCAGAAAGGTATTTAAGGGTGAGGACGAGGAACTAGAGTCTGGTTAACCTTTTAGGTTTTGAGCAGCACAGTTCAGCTGAGAGGCATCCAGTCTGAGGAAACAGGATCAGCTGAGGAATTGGGAGGTGAGGAAGCAGTGGCTTGTTCTGCTTCTCTGATCTTCCAGCATTTACCCCAATAACTGGCCCCAGGTTTGATTTTATTAATAAGACTCTTTAAGATTCATGCTACAGTTACTACAGTAATTTTAGGCATTTTCAGAAAAATTTGTTTTTATTATTTCTCTTCTTTTCTTTGTCATACCTCACTTCTATCTTATCCTCTCACCCCCACCAAGATAACATTACCTGTGCCTCCCCTTTCTTGGCACTTCTTATTTTCTTCTTGTGGTCTCCTGTGTACTTTCACATATCTGCTCTCACCTCCCCTTATTCACACATGTGCAAACATTGAAGATTACGATTCACATACAAGAGACAAATGTAATTTCCATCTTCCCGAATCTGGGCCACCTCACAATCTACCTTCATCTATTATTCAATATATAATTTTATTTTATGTGTATGGATGTTTTTGTCTTCATGTATGTCTGTTCACCACATATGTACCTGGTATGGACTGAGATCAGAAGAGGGCATCAAATCCCCATGAAACTTGAGTTACAGATGACTGTGAGCAGCAAGGCGGGTGCTTGGAATTGAATCTGAATCCTCTGGAAGATGGCCAGTAATCTTAATTACTATCCTATCTCTCCAGCTTCTCTACATTCAGTTTTAAATAATAGATTTTCTTTGTCTACCAAAAGTGAATACAAATGAGGGTAAGGAGTGCTGTACATTATTAAACGTGTTTTGTTGTCTGTCCTTGGCTTCCAGGATTCCAGAGTCACTGAGCCTTCCTTAGGATCTTCTCAAGCATCAGCCTAGGGTCTACAGACTCAGGATGGTTGGATAACATTACTTGCAAAAAGGCTTCTGTGTAGGCTCCTCTTCCTGAGTCTCCATCTCTATCTACTACTTTAAGAGAGTTTCTAAAATGCACTTATATAGTTGTGAATCTCATCAGTAGAGAGATTCCTGATATCAGGGAGACCTATGTGATCTGAACATGTTTAAAGGAGGTTCAGCTGGACAGAGTCAAGTCCAACCCCTCATTTTAGTGCAGAGTCCTATCCACTGCCTCTAGAAATGAGGCACAAATGGATTTTCCTTGTGTGACTGCCCCTTCAGCACCATAACAGAGAGGTTTCCTACTCACATTCACATGGAAGACAGGCAGAATTCTTCCCAAATTCTCCTTTCTACTCTATTTTCAAAGAGGGAATTGAATACAACAGCCAATGTCCTTTAAAGACAATGTTGGAGAAGACAGAAATACACACAATGACTTCATGGAAACAAAATCTTAGATGTCATCACTCAAACTCCTAAGATGGAGTACTGGTGACCCATACTAGCAAAGACACCTACTTTTTGTGTGATATTGTGATCCAATATTACAATTTTAGGTAAAGGAGAATGTAAAAGTAAAAAAAAAATCAGAACCAATTGACACTATTTCCTTTTTGGTGGTAGTTTTGTTTTAATGATCTAAATATATTTATTTGCTAGTCTTAAAGAATGGATAATTTTGAAAGTATTCATTTTTCACTTTAGTACCTGTCTAATTGTAATCCTCATCATTGAATCAAAAACATAAAAAAATCACCTGTGTCACTCACTTTCTCCTACACAGCGTAGCCAACCCATCAGCAATCCCTGCAGCTACTTTCCCCAAGAGCATTCTGCATCCAGCTGCCTCCTGCTGGGTATGCTGCCATCAATCCAGAGAAAACTCACTGGAGCCTCCAACTTGATCATGCAAACAGCCTAGGAACGAGTCTCTCCATTTCCTTTTCTGTTTATTTTCACCATGGCAATCATAGCTCTCATTGCACATGAATGAGAATGCTGTCCCTTTCCAGGAGATCTTGAGGAGGCCATCATTGCTAGGATCAGCCCTCTTCCAGGCTGTGAGGACAGAATTTAAAATCCAAAAAAAGTGACCTGTACAGCACAGTGCACAGTGGGGAAGACAGGAAGAAGGCCATGGACAGAGAGTCAATGAACGTTGTGACGAGCACTACGCTTATGAAGAACTTATAAAAGAACACAGGAGCAGAATATAATAGGAAAAGGGGCTCTGTTTTGTAAAGGACATTCAGAAAAAAAAACTCCAGTGCTCTAAATTTTGAGGGGCATGAAATTCATATTCCTAATTATTCCTTTTAAGTTTTGTTCATGTTTACAAGGCCAGGGACCTGGCATCTCTCTCATCTCTTCCTCCTCCAATGAGGCTTTTTTTTTTTTTTTCCTTGTATTTCTTTCTTTTTTTTCCCTGAAAATTCCAAGAAGAAGAAGTGTGTTCACTTCTGCTCCCGAATGATTTATATTGCTATGATAAACATCAGAACCAAAAGCTACTTGGGGAGGAAAGGGTTTATTTAATCTTATAGTTTACAATCTGTTATGAAGGAAAGTCAGGGCAGGAACTCAAGGCAGAATCCTGGAGGCAGGAACTGAAGCACAACCATGGAAAAATACTATTTACTGGCTTGCTCTTTAGGCTCATGTTGCTAATACTGTTCTTAAACCTCCAAGACTGCCTGCCCAGGGGTGACATCACTGACAGGGCTGAGCACTGTCACATCAATCATTAATCAAGAAAATGTCCCACAGATTCTCCTACAGGTCAGTCTGACAGAGACATTTTCCTAATTGAACTTTCTTTTTCACAGATGACTTTAGCTTGTGGCAAGCTGACAAAGAAACGAACTTCCACTTCTCCTCAGGGTGTATCCTCTTCAGTGCCATCTTCCTGTAATGTGGTTTTCTCTAGGCTCATCACATAGCTGAGTCTTTGTTTTGATGTTGATTTCTGTTCAATTGTCTTTTGAAAAGCTCTGTCTGGAAAACCTACTTACAATACTTGATGTGGTTGGAATGAAAACATTTCCCCATGAGCTCATGTTCAGCTTGAACACTTGGTCCCCAGGTGACAATGCTATTTTACAAAGTTGTGAAAACTTTACAAGGTGGGGCCTAGATGGAGGAAGTTGATCACTGCGGGGTGGGCATGACTTCCTGTTTATTTTCTCCTTCCAGACTCTGGAGGTGAATGGGCCTCCTCTTCTATGGTCATTCCTTCCCTGCCATGATAGACTGTACTTCTTGGAACTGTAAATCAAAATAAATCCCTACTTCCTCAAATTACATATCACATATTTGGTTACAACAAGAATACTATGTAATACCATGGCTTAAGTCCGCCTTAATCAGTTTCTATGCATCTAGTAATCTTTTATTATTTTATATCATTATATGTATTTATTTATATACTTATGTGAGTGCTGCTATTTTTAAGATTTATTCTTTTTTTAATTATGTGTGCATGTGTCTGTGTGAGTCTATGCCATATGTGTGCAGGTGTACTTAGAGGCCAGCAGGGGACATCAGATTCACTGACACTGAAGTTACAGGCGATTGAAGGTAGTTTTGGAGAAATGAACATGTGTCCTGTGAAGGAGCAGTGAGTGCTGTAAAACACTGAGTTGTCTCACAAGACCTATGGAATCCATTTTTTTAAACTGGGGAGAAGACTTATTCATTGCATATTCTATAAAATGAAAAATGGTTAATTTATTTACTCAAGAAATGTTCATTCACCAAGCCGCAACCATGAATTAGGCTGTGCAAAACTGCCTAGAAGTATGATGATGCGCAAAATAAATTGCACGAGGTTATCGCATTGTTTGTTTTCAAGAAATACAAAAGTATTGGAGAAGAAAGGAGAGCCAGAGAACTCTAATGGCAAATGAAACACAGTTTAATAAATGCTAGCACATAATATCTGCATAATTTTATGGACCACTGAGATCATGTGTCATAAAATATTTAAAGGAGAATATGATATCTAAACAGAAATCAGAAATGAAAATAATAGATACCCAAGTAAAGTTCGGGGAAAGAGTCTCAGGAAAGGAACTTACATTTCTGAAGACTTCATGCCCAAATGATAGAAAGCATTCCTGTCTCATCAGAATACCTCAGTTAGAGTAGGAAAATGGAGAGGAGGCATCAGCTGGAAACAAGGTCATGAGAAAGTCGAAGGTATTAGTTACTTTACTTGTAGCTGTGAGAGAATCCCTGACTGTTCAGCTGTAGATGGAACATCTGTATTAGCACTTCCCTCCATATCTTTCCATAAGGCTAAGGAAACATCACAGAAGGAGATGTGGACAAAATGTGAGAGCCAAAGGATGGGGAGGAGTGCTGTGATATGTTGTCACTCTTGAACTCACAGCGACTGTGGTTACCTGAACAAGGTCATGCAAGTTAAAAACCCTATCATACAAGTGGGAGAGGCTCTAACTGCCCCAACCACAGCTGCCGAACTATTGGCAGTTGTCGGCTGCTGGGGGGTGGAGAGTCCTTTTTCTTTCCGGGTGTGGCCACTGGTAGGTTGCCCGTTTTCCTCGGCATAGCCCCACACACAAACACATATGAAAGGTTAATATGCTTGGTAGATAGTGTATGGAAAGAGCTACCTGGAGGGACTGTGGAGAAAGAGAGCGGAAGGGAACCTGAGAATTTTAATTTTGCCTTATCCTTGTCACACTTGGTTTAGTCAGCCATTTTTGCATTCATCTATGCTAACATGTATATTAACATCTTGATATTATTTTAATTTGGACTGATCTGAAGTCAGTCACTTTCATATGCTAATTAATTGTTCCAGTAACTCTGAGATTAGAATAACTGCCTTTAGGATCAAGTCTATTAGGATAAAGAAACCTCTGCTTTCCATTTCAAGATCTGTAAAACAGTAATCATACTTGTATATGTCTCAGAGATCTTATAACAATCGCATTATTTTAATAAGTATAAAATGGCCAAAATAGTGTCTGACACGTGGGAACCATAGAAGAAATGATGACTATTAATAAACCAGGAGCCAGGGATAAAACACACTTCAACAGTAGGAAGACCACAAAACAAAAGCCACTTGTGTATTGTTTCTGAGGAAGATGTTGATAACTTCCATTTTTCATATTTCAACAAAAAATATACAAGCCTAAACTCTGGAGGGGTTAGAGAAACTACCTCTGGATGTTCCCAGGAGAACTTCATTTTCATTGCTACATTTGAGCACAGTGCTTAATGCAATTATTTAACTTTACTTTCTTTCCATATAAAATGTTGGCAGTGATATCATCTAGCCCCTAGAGCCATGCGTGATTACTCATACAAAGCATTTGGAAGAAAGGTTTCTCGTTGGTAATTGTGTTTATTATGTACTTACTAACAGAGAGCAAGCTTTATCCCCAGCATTAGAGGCAGCTCCCACTCTGCCATTCATCAGAGACAGGCTCTTCAAGAAGATGGAGAGACATTAGTGTAGAAGAGACATACTCTGTTCCCCTTTGCTTCTGCTTTTCCGCCTCCTGTATAGGTAGCTCTACCCATAAACTTTAGGAAGCCTAGTAACTTCCCTCCATCTCTAGCGGCTTCTCCAAGCTTCCAGCTATTGTTGTACCTTACTGGATGATTTATAACATCCAGTGTTCATTTTTTGCTGTTGTTTTATTTTGAAACAGAATCTCCCTATACAGCCCAGGCAGCTTTCAAATTCTCAATTTTTCTGCTTTAGATGGGTTTTCAGATGTAACCCTAAACTTGGTCTCCAAATGCTCCCTTAATCTATCCTTCCTCCTCTTCCTACTCCCCCCCCAGGGGTGTGTGTGTGTGTGTGTGTGTGTGTGTGTGTGTGTGTGTGTGTGTGTATTTCGAATGGTGAACTTCTGTGTCACTTCTCAGAATTTATCGTTTTGTTTTTCAAGACAAATTCTCTCACTGGTCTGGAGTTCACCAAGGAGGCTTGGCTGGTTAGCCAAAGAACCTCAGTGAGCCATCTATCTCCAGTTCTTAAGGCTAGGCTTACTTGTGTGTACCGCCAAACCTGATCTTTTTTCCATGTGTTCCAATAGTCAATCAAACTCAAGTCCTTGTTCTTGGATGGCAAACAGAAGAACTTTATCACTGAGCTATCCTACACCCATTCTCTTCTTAAATGTGCATTATTCTATCCTTTTGAACTATGTTGTTACCATGATGAATTTGTTCTACTTGTCAAGCTCTCTCTGGACTATGAGCTTCATACTTCCTGTTTCTGATTATTGCAACTCCTTTCTTAATGTTTGCACTTGATGACTTCCATTTTATTTATGCATTGGAAGAAATGTTAGGTCCTCGGAGATGTCTTCCTGAATAGCTATTGTCAAATTGACATTCTCTCCCTTATGTGTCTAAAAACTATGGAATGACCAGAGACAATTGTCCTTTTTTTATTTCTCAGATTTAGTCATTGACTCACATCTGGAGTTAAGTACTAGACATGCTCCTTTCTTTCACATCTCATGTACACTTATGATATGTGTGTGCATGTTTGTGCATATCTCACTCCCATGCCTACATGTCTTCACTGGCTTCCTAGGGCCTTTCCAACCACTAAGTAAGATCAGTTGTGTAGGGAACATCAGTGGGATTCAGGTTTATTAGCTTTGGCATATGGATGTTTAGCACATGGCCATGTGTTTCTCACAAAATGTAACTTATAATCTGTCTATTATAACTGAACGACACACGTTGTGGCAGTCATTCCTTTCCAGCACTATTCCATATCCCATTTCTTTCTCAGAGGGTCTGTTTTTATTTCTGTTTCCACCCAAGGTTCACTTGTCTATAGCAACACCTCTTTTTTTTAAAACACTCTGGAAATATGGAGTGTTATCCTGTGACTGAAATATTCCATATTTTTTCTTCAACAAAACACTGATTGTCAACAATCTGTGATGGTCTCTTTTCCAACTCTAGCCTTGAGCCAGTATCAAAATCTTCATGAATAATTCGTAAATAATTAAATTCCTTATTTTTTCTTATGCACAGGAGCAAAGTAATTTTGATCTCCTTGTGGATTAGATTATCCATAAATGTTCTGAGTTAGGCACTCTCTTTGCAGATGTGATTTCTTTGAACGTGTGGACTGATAGGACCCTGTGCTGCACACGATCTGTGTTTTCTCTGTAAATAAAAGCCTACGAAGTTTCAACAAGTCAGCCCTTACATGCCACATGGAGAGATGGACGGCAAGCCACATTAACACATCAGTTCTTCCAATACACAACCACAAACACATGCTCTCAAAACACTGCTTCAATTTGTATCCACACAGTATGGAACAACTGATGAGTTGGTTATCTCTCAAAAGAAATCAATCTTCATGCAGTTACAGTTTCTGAGAGTAAATGATCATTATATTTTATAGCATAGAGAAAAAAATCAAGATAAATATTCACTGTTTTACTTCAATCTAACAAAAACAATATAGTTAACTCTCTGCCTGTGTATAAAATATAAACACATATAAAACATTGCATTTTGCCTCTTCAAATGGCACACAAGGACAAAAAAAATAACCAGAAGCAACCACAAAGTATAATAAATATAAACAGGTAGTTATAACAAAGGAGATGTTATTAGTCAATTTAGAATAGCAAATTGAGGGTTGTTTCTCTTCTATAGCAGCAATTTAACTGCATATTGCTGGATTTTAAAAAGTGTCAATAATGTGTCCCATTTTGGCCAACCAGCCATGGATCTGTAAAGATTACAACTATTCTTATTAAAAATTAAAAATCAACAAATTTTCACTCAGTTTGTGAATTCAGTATCAATCAAAATTTTACCAATTGACATCTATAACCCAAATAATATTTTGAGACTGTCTAGGGTATGCTTATTCTTTGTTTTCTATATTCCTGAAATTAAAGAATTATTTTATGACATAAATGAGCCAAGCATCTGGTCATGTAGTGCTATTAAACATCATCCTTAAAGCAATAGTCAGATTCAATCTACTTTCTACACAAAAACGTATCTCTTGTGGTCCTTGCAAGCTTCACAAAATTTCTACTTTTGGGACCATGTTTTTGGCTTTAAGTATCATCTCCAGGATCTGATGAGATAACAGATAATTTCCTACCAAAGCTTCCTTTACAAGCATCAGTGAATAAGGAGAAAGTAGCAGGGACAAAGATTTATATAAGGAGAGATGCTGTGAGTACAGGGAAGGTCTCTACACCACAATGAGAAGCACATTTCTCTTCTCCATCTTTCTTCTGTGGCTTTAGTTGAGACTTCATCATGCATCATCTTCAGCATCACCATCACTCTTGCAGGACACCTTGCCACCCTAGTCATGTCCTCTGGTGTGCTCCTTACACATGTGCCATCTGACTCATGTCCAACCCCAGCTAATATCACCCTGATCAACTTCTACTGTTTTCTCCATTCTATATACAGACTTGCTTTTGTTACCTATAAGACTAGGGCTAAAGAAACCTACTTTTTCTGTGTCTGTAGCCTTAAACCATGTACCACTTCTTTTTTTTTTAAATTTAATTTAGGGGTTGGGGATTTAGCTCAGTGGTAGAGCAATTGCCTAGCAAGCGCAAGGCCCTGGGTTCGAGCCTCAGCTCCAAAAAAAAAAAAATTTAATTTATTTTTATTTTACAATACAATTCAGTTCTACATATCAGCCACGGATTCCTTTGTTCTCCTCCCTCCCGCCCCCCTCCCCTTCCCCCCAGCCTACCCGATATTCCCACCTCATCCAGGGCAAAGGCTCCCCCGAGGACTGAGATCAACCTGGTAGACTCAGTCCAGGCAGGTCCAGTCCCCTCCTCCCAGGCCAAGCCAAGCGACCCTGTATAAGCCCCAGGTTTCAAAAAGCCAACTCATGCAATGAGCACAGGACCCGGTCCCCACTGCCTGGATGCCTCCCAAACAGATCAAGCCAATCAACTATCTCACCCATTCAGAGGGCCTGATCCAGTTGGGGGCCCCTCAGCCATTGGTTCATAGTTCATGTGTTTCCATTTGTTTGGCTATTTGTCCCTGTGCTTTATCCAACCTTGATCTCAACAATTCTTGCTCATATAAACCCTCCTCTGTAGCTGGAGTTTTCCTGCCTTGCCCACAGTCAGGACAAATCTTTGTCACCCGCCAGTCCCACAGCTGCTCAGACCCAACCAAGTAAACACAGAGACTTATATTGGTTACAAATTGTATGGCCGTGGCAGGCTTCTTGCTAACTGTTCTTACAGCTTAAATTAATCCATTTCCATAAATCTATACCTTGCCACATGGCTCGTGGCTTACCGGCATCTTCACATGTGGCTTGTCATCATGGCGGCTGGCAGTGTCTCTCTGACTCAGCCTTCCACTTCCCAGTTTTTTCTCCTCCTTGTCCCGCCTATACTTCCTGCCTGGCCACTGACCAATCAGTGATTTATTTACTGACCAATCAGCAACACATTTGACTTACAGACCATCCCACAGCACTCCTCTTTCTCACTAATTGGACTCCCAGAGCTCCACCCAGGGCCTAACCGTGGATCTCTGCATCCAGTTCCCTCAGTCATTGGATGGGGTTTCTAGCACGACAATTAGGGTGTTTGGCCATTCCATCACCAGAGTAGGTCAGTTCGGGCTGTATCTCGACCATTGCCAGCAGTCTGTTGTGGGGGTATCTTTGTGGATTTCTGTGGGCCTCTCTAGCACTTTGCTTCTTCCTATTCTCATGTGGTCTTCATTTACCATGGTCTCCTATTCCTTGTTCTCCCTCTCTGTTCTTGATCCAGCTGGGATCTCCCGCTCCCCCAAGCTCTATTTCCCTCGACCCTCGCCCTTCATTACCCCCACTCATGTCCAGATTGTTTATGTAGATCTCATCCATTTCTCTGTCATTGGGTGATCCCCGTGTCTTTCTTGGGGTCCTGTTTTCCACATGTACCACTTCTACATAGTTAGATCTATGTCATTCATAGTAATACTATCTATACATGATCTAGAACATAGTCTCAATTTTTAATCTCCAGAGGACAGGGAAAACTGTGCTAATTTGTAAGCTGATGAGTCCATGGTCATGGTGTGTACAGACTCTATGCTCAGCTCACAAGACACATAATCATTTTCTTTATTCTGTGCATTAAGAATCCAAAGCTCTTAGCAGGGGACACTTTCACTTTGTTCTAAAAATTCTACTTCTGCATACATGAGACTAACTTATGGAAAACCTGCACAAAGCATACTGGACTCCAATTTAGCCTGAGCTGTGAAATCTAGCTTTATCAACAGTATACCTGGAACTTAATCTATTCTGTGTGTCTAAATCTGTTCTCAGTGTGTTTAGAATCGAGGAAGAAGCCAGAAGTGATATGACACATTAGCTACCTCTGGAATACTAATACCAACTATACATCTTAAATCAGTATAAAAATGTCCATTATCACAGAAATTATAAGACAGAATCTTGGTTCCTCTTTAAAGCTGATTGTGTTTCGAAGTCTTCACTCTGTTGAAACTTTTATCTGGATAATTCTTTGTGAATTTCAAGGTTTGGGGCAATATATTTGGTTACTATGTATTTGATGCTAGTAACTCTCATGTGAATAAAACTGAAGAAATGTCTCCAGAAAATGAGCCCTCTACAAAATCACACCAGAAGACATTGCTGCTTTAACCTAAACACATGGGGAAATGTAAGAGTTGATGAAAGTTTTCAGGAGAGCTGTAATATGTAGAAGCAGGAGAATGTAGGAGAACCAGAGTGTTATGGGCAGGCTTAGACAACACAAGTCAGGAAGATAAAATCTGTCAAGAAATCATCATGAACATAGTCTCTTCAGATTCTAAAAGGACCAGCAGGTGGCTCATAATTCTTTGAAATTTCTTTGTAATTTATAAATGTGTTATGAAAGTCAACCTTCTTAATAATGCCTGCTTGAAACTGTGTCATCCCAGACTCACCACCATCAAGTGACACTGGAATGTTTGCTAATGATTCATCCTTAAAATTATACCATTTGCATATCCAATATCAAATGACTTTTTTCAAGGTTGCATGTACTGAGGGCTCTCTGCATGGTGAGTGGAAACCTCAGAAAATACATGGAGAAGGTTTCAAGAGAGGTAATTATGAAGAGGGAATGCCACACCCTCAGAGGTAGTATTGTAACTCTCAAAGCTCAGAAGTCATGAATTTGGGCTGAGAGAAGTATGCATGGTTTTATGCAAGTCTTATGCATGAAGCCACAGCTAATATGAGCTCTTACATGCAACAGGCCAGTCATTTCCAGAAAACAA
Organism: Peromyscus californicus insignis; assembly: GCF_007827085.1. NCBI lineage: Eukaryota > Metazoa > Chordata > Mammalia > Rodentia > Cricetidae > Peromyscus > Peromyscus californicus. The sequence goes on from NW_026294551.1 coordinate 10,671,856, forward strand.
TGTTTTGTGATATTTCCCTTCAACCTTTGGTTCTTACAATCTTTCTGCTCTTTTTTCTGCAGTGATTCCTGAGCCCCAAGAGTAGGGATACGTGAACGTCCGATTCAGGGCTGAGCATTCCACAGTCTCTTACACTTGGCACTCTGAGTCATTATTTGTCTCTTCGTCTATGCAAAGAGAAGCTTATATGATGAGGACTGTGAGCCACAACAAACTAACCACATCCAAGTAAATGTTACACTGGGTACCCTATTTTTGTACTATCTAGAATGGTTAAAACACATGGCTGTGGATGCTCTCACTGGAGGGCAGAGTATATGAACCTTCTGTCCGCATCTGTATGTCTCACCCCAGCTCAGTTTTGCTTCTCATCTGACTCCATTCCTAACCAGGTGATGCTGAACACTATCTGAAGACACTTCTAGTTATCACCTCTGTGGAGATGTCATGGATGACTAATGGCAAGAGGCCAAGGATTGATGGATGCTAAGCATCCTTTGGAACTTAAGACATCTCCCATAGGAAAGAGTAATATGATCTAACATGTCAGTCATCCCTAGTGTGAGCTCTGGTCCACTAATGTGAATATTTCCAGTCTCAGCTAATCAGTTTGAAGATACCAAGGTGTGGTGATGTTTTAATTGTGATGAAATGTGATTTTATTTGTATGTTAATAAATAAAGTTTGCCTAGAGATCAGAGGTCATTAGCAGAGAGCCAGGAATAGAAGTCAGGTGGTAGTAGCCCATGCCCTTAATCCGAACACATGGCAGGCAGAGTCTCTATGTGGTCAAGGACACAGCCAAGCATGGTGACCCTTGAGTCTTTAATCTCAGTACCAACCATGGAGACCAGGAGGTCTGTATAGACAAGCAGTGAGGAAGTGATGTGACTGGGATTAGAGCCAATGAGAAGACAGAACAGGAAAACAATAAAATGCAAGACACACAGGAAGAAGGTCTCTCTCTCAGGGGAAGGATGACAGTGAGTGGTAAGCTGAAGGGAGTCGTGGCTCTTGCTCTGATCTCTTAGGCTTTAACTCTGTATTTGGCTCTGTGTTTCTTATTTAATAAGACCATTTAGAATTTTCTCTACATCAAAGCCTGATACCATTCCTTTCCCCACCATTCAACATTTCTCCAGGTCCATTGCCGGGCGGTGGTGGCGCACGCCTTTAATCCCAGCACTCGGGAGGCAGAGCCAGATGGATCTCTGTGAGTTCGAGGCTAGCCTGGGCTACCAAGTGAGTTCCAGGAAAAGGCGCAAAGCTACACAGAGAAACCCTGTCTCGAAAAACCATAAAAAAAAAAAAAAAACCTTTGTTACTTGTTATGAGCACTAAATCACTAGCTAGATGCCTAACACCTAGAAAAAACATGTTAGTTTATTTAAGACTTTGTGAACAGTTTTTCCTCTCACTAATTTATCCCAATGATGCTCTTTAGTTTTTGGTCATTTTAAGAATGGATTTGGGGCTAGAGAGTTGCCTCTGTAGTTAAGATCACTTGTTCTTGCAGAAAACCAATGTTTAGTTCCCAGTATCTACACGGTGGCTCATGATAACCATTGATCAAGTTCCAAGCTTTCTAAGGCCTCCATGGGCACTGAATGCATATAGTGTAATACATACCTGAAGACAAATATCCATTCACATAAAATTTTATCCACAAAAAATATCCACACACACACACACACACACATATATGCTTTGTAGGTTCTAATTGTATTATAGGCCAAAATATTATATTGATTTTTCCCTGAAATTGCTTCATGAATAATGTTCTCAGATATTCAATCCCAGAGCTATAAACAATACTTGCCAAGTATTTAAAAAGATTGTGAATGCAATCAAAGTTTTTGTTACATCCTGGAAAGTCATCTCCTCTGTCCATGATGGCCTAACCTCAGAGCATCATTTACAGAAACTCTAGTTATTGTGGAGAGGTTGTAGGACCAAGTTTCTCTGAAAATTTCCTGTTGAGTAGTGGTAGAAGATGAAGGGAAGGAGGGTCTGTGCTATGCTTTTTTTCTCTTTTTTTCCCCTTTTCATCCTAAGAAGAAGGGAGACTAGAAAGCAATAAAATAGAAGGCATTTCCTACAGGTAGCCTTAAATCATTCAACACAGTGGTCTTCAGGGAGAAGAGTGGTTCCTCCTTCCTTTCCAGAATGACCTCTCCAGCTAAATGTTCCTCATCCAGTGCTCAGTGTCTTCACCTGAATCTCCAAGGATTTCCACGTTGACTTGAGCCAGTGTAACAGTAACCTCACTTCTGCAGAAATGGGTCTTGACCCATGCATCACGTTCAAAGCCTCCTTCAATGGCTCCCCAGTGGCGGAGGCTGAGGGCTCTGTTTTGCTTGTGATAATGTGCTAATCGCCAAGACCCGACATAAATTCTCCTTTTGTATTGTCATTTGTCAAAGTCGCAATAAGGGGCTAGAAAAGAAAAAGAAAACCAGGGAAGGGGCAATGACAGAAGGAAAACTTGGCCTTCGTTTTATTTTCTCTCTCACAGAACTTTCCTGTCCCCTCTTAATCTGTAAAACATCTGATGGTATAGAGAGGGCACTGCAAACACAAATGAATAAATAGCTCTGCATGCTTTTCCCCTGGTGGTTTTTGTTGGGTCAACATTTTAGACAGATGGCTAAGTATAAAAAAGAATGAAGATAATTTACATCGAGGTCCCCAGGGCTTGGGGCTTTGTCAATGTATTTTCCACAGTTCTATCACTTGTTGAGAGTTTTGTGGTTGGGTGAGTTGTCCTCAGGATCACTTTCCTGCAAGTTCTCCTGAATTTGTTACTACAAAGGTATCAAAGACAACGTGAGGAAGGAACATTGTCTTCCATCGCAATTGTTTCAGAGAGAGACAACCAATGTTAGATATTGGTTTTATAGAGATTATATAGATTATACTTACTTTTTGCATTTTTTGTTAATTCTCTGAGACTTTCTTACAATGTATTTTGGTCATATTCACTCCTCCCACCTCCATTTCCCACCCATCTTTATGTCTTCTTCTTTGCCTGCCTTCCTTCCTTCCTTCCTCCCTCCCTTCCTTCCTTCCTTTCTGTCTGTTTTCTTTCTTTTTTTGTTATTTTTAACCCATCAGCCCACCTAGTGCAACTTGTGCTACCCAAATTCTCTTGGATGTGTCACCTTCTACTGGAGCATGATTCACTTACTATAGACTATGCTCCTAAGGAAAAGTGACTTTCATCCCTCCCAGCCTCAATCAGTTCTTAACAGGCCCAAAGCCTAAGGTGGGAATTCAAACCCATCCCCTTTCTCCATTCTGGGATTTTTGTCTGGCGTGAGCTGGAGAAGGTCTTGTGCGTGCTATCAAAACTGCTGTGAGCTCATATGTGCCATTGTCCTGCTGTGTCTGGAAAACATGGAAAATGTCTTGTAGTCGCTCATTACTTCTGGCTCTTTCAATCTTGATGCTCCCTTATCCACAATGACCCATAAGTGCTGGGAAGAGGGGGATGACATGCATATCCTTTTTAGGGTTGAGCATTCCATAGTCACTTCTTTACTGCAAGTTGACAAGTCATTGGTCCCTGTGCTAATCACCATCTACTGAAGAAAGAAACTTCACTGGTGAGGGTTAAGAGATTCACTAATCTATGGGTCTAATGACAAGTCATTGGGAGTCAGTTTAGCACTGTGGCCATTTATCAGAATAATAGTAGTAGATTCTTCCCTAAAGCCTGTGTGATCTGTCTGGCCACAGGTTCTTGGTCTCAGTAAGAGTGCCATATGTGGGTTTTATCTTGTGGACCAGGCCTTAAATCCAGTCATAAAGTGTCTGGTTACTCCCTTGACATTCATACCACGATTGCATCAGTGGGCATATCTTGCCAGGCTGGTCATCAACGTAGCTCTAAGAGTTCACAGCTGGGCAATGTTGATGATCACGCTTATCCTTCATTAGTGTGTGTAGCAGATTCCAGCACTGTGATAGCTACCCAGTAGTGATGAAACTTCCAGGTCATTATCATCTTGATTTTTCTATTGTCCTTAATTCAAATATATGGTGTCTTCAGCAATAGCACCACACCTTCAAGTTCTGGGGGATCACTAAAAACATTGGCAATAGCCTACAATGTTTGGGGTCTATGGGGCCCTACTGACCAACAGTACTAAAAAAGAAAAATAATTCCTGGTTCTGAGCTTTTTATTCCTTAACCTGTGGTATATAACAAAGATATTATCACCCCTTTACTGGATAACTGCATTTAAACTCAGGCATGTGTGTGTGTGTTAGGATGCTGTTGTAGTAGGCTTCCATATAGCTTTTTCAAAGGTCTTTAAAATTAGTTATCTATTCCTGTTTTACTCCCTTGTTCATGCTTTCCCATCTCATCCCCTATGCCAGTGGTTCTCAACCTTCCTAATGCTGTGACCCTTTCATACAGTTCCTCATGTTGTGGTGACCCTCAACCATAAAAACTATTTTCATTTCTACTTCATGAATGTAATTTTGCTACTGTTATGATATGTAATCTAAATATCTGATATGCGACCCCCGTGAACACAGGTTGAAAACTACTGCCCTAGGCCAATTTAACATTTCCTATTTCATTATTCACTTTTAACCCTTTATATCATCATATTTATTCTATCATCTCCTGAAAGAATTCCCTCCACCGTGGATGGCTCTTTATTAATTCCTTGATAACTATGTATATTCCAAATGAAACATGCATATCTGAGTGACATTTGATCACAAACAATTCAGAGCTGATCTCCACAGATGAGAGAAAACATGCGGCATTAATCTTTCTGGGCCTGGGTTATCTCACTCAGAATGACTGTTTCCAGATCTATCAAATTATTTTTGGATTTCATAATTTTGCTTTTTGTAAACAACTGAGTAATATTCTATTGAATAAATGTACACATTTTCATTATTGATTCATCAACTGATAGACATCTAGGTTGTTTTAATTTAAGATCAGCAATTAATAAAGGAGACCTCATGAAACAAAAAGGTTTCTCTACAGCCAAGAACACAGTCATTTAAGTAAAGAAGCAACCCACAGAAATGCACAAAATCTTTATCTCACAGAAGGCTAGCATCTAGAACTCAAAGAAAGTAGTCATCAAGGAAACAAACAATCTAACTTTTAAAAATTGGGTATGTTGCTAAATAGGATATTCTTAAAAGACAAAATAGACATCTATTCTTACTTGGCTCTTCTCACTTGGCACAATGCTTTTGAGGCTCATGTGGTAGTGAAGGCCACCCATGACTTTGCTAACAAGTCATACCTCACTGTAAGACCACTCGTTGCTTAAAGCATTCTGCAGAGAATGGATAGTGGGCACGTGATTGTACTATCAGAGGCATACAATGGACCTGTGTCAACATAATACCCTGTAAGAGAGCTTGTTCTTTAAGCTGCTGAGGCAAACACTGCTCAGTGCCCAAACCAGCAATCTCTCACCTCAGTTTCTTGCCTTTGGGTGAAGACTTCTCCAAATGCACATTTCCAAGAAGCCCCAAATACCGGCTATCCAGAGCACTGTGAAAATTAAGGAACTCTACAGGCTTAGCCTGTAATTTCTGGTGTAAAAAGTCATGGTTATGACCAAGTTCTGTTTGTCAGATTTCACATACACATTTTATCTTACTGTCTGCTCAGAGCTCTCCTGGGAGGTCCCGGGATACCAAATAAATAGAAAAGGAGAGCTCACGTCAGGTTTGAAGCCAACCAAATCAACTTGGGAAATGTTTCATTCAAGACTTCATTTTCAGTACACTTAAAATTTAGTTCAGGGCAGAGGAGACGGATGTCAGTAAAGTACTTCTCATGTAAGCAGAGTATAGTTCAACCCCCACTGAACACGTAAGCAGTCAAGTGCAATCGCATGCACCAATAATTTCAGTCATCTATCTTACCATACAGTCTAGCTTGTGTAAATGTAGAGAGTAATTGAAAAACATACCCCACACTGACTTCTATCCTCCATAGGCATATGTATGAATTTGTATACTGTTCACCAAAATGTTCCAGCCTCATTGATTAGAAAACAAATTAAGGTTCAGTGGGCTTAAGTCAGTTCTCCAGTGATATAATTACAATAACTAGGATCAGGATTTTATAGGTATAACCAAAAGATTTTTATGTTACACAAGAAATGAAAGTAAAGGAACTGCCCCAGATATACCCACAAATCAAAACAAAAATGTGCATGTGCACCTGCAAGAGCACACACACACACACACACACACACACACACACACACACACACACACACACATATCAATTTACAGCAAGGAAAACATGGTAGTATGAACCAAAGGATACACTTTAATACTAACAAGAATGCATCTCTTAACAATAGTGCTTCTGGGAGACTTTGGAAAACAAAGAACTAATTTAAAGAATTGTGTTGATGTAAAGAATATCTATTCTTTGAGATGGTGAGAATGAAGCCATAGAAGCAATTTCTTCAGTGGTGGGGATGGGTATATTTGTCTTCTTAAAATCACAGAATTGGTAGGACTACCTATTGAGTTCTTTTCTACCCTTACTCGATCAAGAGACCCTTGTAATTTCAAATCATTAGACAGCATATGTTTTAGTCCAACAAAAGAAAGTCAAAATCCAATTATTATCTTTAACTGTGAGAAGACAAATAATATAAATAATCCTTATATCAGAGCCCTAGAGTCAACTCTCACTCTAAATCCAAGAGGGATGCTCTAGGGGAAAGACACATTATTTTCCTTATAGGAAGCCTGAGAAATTCAGCTGTGAGATATAGGGGGTTGCCACTGCAAAGACAGACCTATGAGGATAGTCTCAATCATGGACTGATACAGAGTTTTACAAAGACTGCAAAAATAAAGAGGAGGAATAGATAGAGGGCTCAGGGATTTAGAGTACTGGCTGCTCTTCCAAAGAACTTGGGTTCAATTCCCAGCACCTACATGGCAGCTCACAACTGTCTGTAACTCCAGATCCAGGGCAGTCAGTGTTCTTTTCTGGCTTCTGGGGGGATAGAATTCACATGTTGCACAGCCATGCATGTAGACAAACATTCATGTACATAAAGTAATTATATTTTAAAAGTGTATAATACAATTAAAAAGAAATGGTTTCTGTCCAATTTGGTCCCTATTTTGATTTTTAAAAATAGATTCGTTTTTTAGATCATTTCCCTCTTCTCTTTCCTCCTTGCAAACCCTCCCATGTACACTCCTCCCCACAGTGTTATCTTTCAATTTCATGACTTCTTTTTCCTTAATTGTTGATAAACGTGTGTGTGTGTGTATGTGTGTGTGTGTGTGTGTGTGTGTGTGTGTGTGTGTGTGTGTGTGTGTGTGTGTGGTGTGTGATAGTTTTAATCCTCACCATAATTGTATAAAGTTTTTCTTAAAAAATTATTTTTACAGGATAGAAATTTTCTCCAGTCTGGTTAAAAATAATCTTTTTTTTTTAATCACTGTGCTATTTCAGTCATAGTATGCTATTGGTTGTAAAGGGCCATTTTGTTTTGCTAAGGAAACACGGGAAGCTGCCATTTAAATCTTTTCCAATGTTCTTCACATAAGCACTATTGTATGCTTCATATTACCGCACTGAAAACCCAGTTTGTAGAGCATAATTTCATTTATACCATTAAATGGATGGTTTTGTAACTCATATTGGCAGCACCGGAGCTTCCAGTCGTGAACAAAAGGCAACACAACACTTCGAAGTCAGCTAAACCCAGCATTTCATATCTACCTAGCAGGAGCCATTGTTAACATCTGTCATTCGATATACGGCTGCTGTGCATAAAATGTGATCCTGAACACAGGTTCCTTCCTCTTATTGAGGAAATGCAGTTCTGTTTTCCAAAGCATAACAACCCGTTGCTTTATCATCAGACCTGCATGCATAGCATCTTAAATCACTGTGTGAAACTGAGCCCCTGCAATGACAGCTCACTCCACCTCAGATCCCTGGCATCTCTCCTGCCCTTGGCCTCCCTTCTCAGGGCCAGGTCTGCCAATTCGATTCTTACCTCAGGTAACTATTGCAAAGAAAAGTCTAATCATTTTAATGGGATGGGCGACATCTTAGAGGGAAAAATAACAGAATTAAAGTTGATTTTAACCTGCAATGAAAAACATGCCATGGGGTGTTTCCATGTGAAATCTTGGATGTTGTACAATGGATGGAGGGGAAACAACTGAACCAGGAGAGGGAAAAGGAGGGAGGAGGGGAGTTTGCTAGAGTCAGTTTTGGCCAAAGTCTGCTTCTAACTAAAGCTTCATGGAATGAGTTTAGAGTTTCCTAATGCTGACAATTAGTTCCACTTGGTGTCTAGCCTTTGAGAAGTAGGGCTTTAAGAAGAACATTCCCTTTATTCCTTAGTCTATCTCTTGGAGGTTAAATTATCTTATTGACAATGTTTGGGACAAAAATTAGTCATTGATTTCTGTTGTAATAAATCATTTATTCTGTAGCAGAGCCTGGATATGACAGAATTCATATGCTCTGGTCTGCAATTTGAGTTGAGGAACATTTTTGAAAATAATATTTCTCTAATAAACTTTGAAAATCTTGGAAACACAATTCAGGTCCCTCCTTCGACACTAGAAATGTCATGCAGGCAAGTCACCATGTATAGCAAATAATTTAGCCCACTACAGTAACACATGTTTTTAATGGTATTCCATTTGTGTTATGACACTTAGGGTCACTGAGACTCATGGCTTGAAGACCAGCTTAATCAGCCAAGAAAGATTTTATATCAAAAAAAGATAAAAATTGTTTTTATGTGCTATCTGAAACCACAATGGTGTGAAAGCATAAAAATTGTCTATAGAGATTTGAAATTTTCTATTTTATTTCCATGTGTGAGTGATGTGTGTGTGTGTGCCTGTACACATAATCTATAATGCTTATTTGGAAGTCAGGGGACAGCTTTATGGAGTTGGTTTCATTCTTCCACTTTTACAAGGGCTCTGTGGTCCAAACTCAGTTTCCCCGGCTTGCCTGGCAAGCACCTTTACCGGGTGAACCATCTTGCTGACCCTGAAGCATGACAGGTGTTAGAAAACCAAGAAACTTGATGGAGCAACAGAATAAAGAGAGGAAAGCAGGCTGTCAAAAATCATCTGGCTTTATATCAAGAGATTTGTTGACAGGGTCTGTACATGTGAGACTTATGGAAAAGGCGCTTAGGTGCTCTCACCCATCACCAGGCATCAAAGAAACTTAAGAAAGAACTCATTAGAATAATAAAAAAAAAAACCCTAATTGGGTTTGGAGTGTAAGCTAGTGGGTCTGTGCTTCTGAACTTGTATGATGTGTGTATGTACATTCAAACATTGTTACGGTCATCTTTACATTGAAGCTTTGTGTTCCTGGATTATTTGTGAACAGAACCAACTGTGGAGAAAATGTAACAAATTACAACGCTACACAAGACATGGGCATGTGTATTCAGTAAAATATGTTTTCATGATTGTTTTTTAAAATGTTACATTTAAAAGTTGGAAGGCATTAGATTCAAAAGGCGGAGGGGGAAGTGTTAAGGAGAAAGGAGGCAGAAAAGCAGGGAGAAGGAAAACGCCTAAAATTTGACAAATAGAACATCGCTAACACTTTCATCTATTTCCGTTTCATTTTACCAGGGGCATGAGGAAGGCAAGTCTGAGACTTCTTCTTTCCTGTGTAGAAAATATAGAATGTGGTTTCTCTTGTCAAAAGTCTTTGTAAAATGTAGGTGAAGAAAAAAACCTCAGGAAAGCAGTCAAATAAACAGATCATCCATGGAAGCATTTTTACAATCAATGAGTACACTTTAGAACTTCGGAATTTTACCAACTGAAGCTGAGAAAGTAAAAGTCTGTATACTGGCAACCTATTAACCTCCCTAAATGAATGACTCTTGGGGGGTTTCTTTTTCTTTTATTTGTTTTATATTATTTGGTACAATTTTTTGTTGTTGTTGTGGAGTGGGCGTTTATTAAGAAGCTCTTCATGAAAAACTTAGGATATATTTTTATCATTTTTTACTATCTGTAGAGGTGTGTGTATGAGTCTGCATATGTGTAAATGTATGGGGTGTATGTGTGTGTGTGTGTGTGTGTGTGTGTGTGTGTGTGTGTGTGTGTGTGTGTATGTGTGTGTGTGCATGTGCCTGTGGTAGCCATCAGACAATGTTTGGATCCTATGGAGCTGAAGTTCAAGAGGTTATGAGGCCTCCTGAAGTGGGTGCAGAAGTGGGTGCTAGGAACTGCTGAGCCATCTCTCCTGTGCCAACATGAATTCTTGGTTAAATCAGAAAGACAGTTGCCTAGAATCATGAAGTTTGCAGTAAACTTTTCCAAGACCTAGGCTTCGGCTCCATTTGCCTGACAACTCATTTACAGGCCAGCAGAGTTAGGAATCTGTGCTTGCACACACCGAGAATCTCATGCATATGCTTTCCTCTGGTTCCCATATTGAACTTTCTCCTAAGTACCATGTGATGCATCACGTTTCTATTAAGAAGTCTCAACATGATTCTATTCTGTTGTATTACTGCTGTGAGAAAGCATGCATTTTTCTTAGGAACTGTGTTTGTGTACAAAAATGTACAAATATGACCTATCTGGATAATTGTTTAAATATCATCTCCAGTCTGTACTAATGCATGAGGAGCCTTTTAATTGGGGACCTGAAACAATCATGCATCTGCTATGGAGGTTTTTTCCTTGGTTTAGGGTCCTTTTTGGTAGGATTAGCATACAGACCTTTTGACCTCAGTAGCCCATCTGTTCTTACTACTTATTCCTTGACTGAAATCAAGCTTACTGAAGGATGTGCTCTGAGGGTATATTACTTTGGTTTGCACAGCAGATCAGAGTTTGAATGTCTATCAGAATTCTTCTGGTCTGGAAATAAGGTTACAAATACCATGGGACTTTGTTCTCATGGGAGATATCTCTAAACTTCTCCAGCTCTTTCTTTTTTTTTTCTCTTACACCAACCCAAATGGAAATCAATGACAAGAACTTGTCTCTTGAGTCTTTTCTTCTTCTTCCTTGATGGAAGCTGTCATTCTTAGCCTTTGACTTGATTATAGGTGTGTTAAAAGTCACATGGTCAGTTTCTGACCTTCCCATTTTACTTCACTTTTTACTACTCTTTGTGTTCCATGGGGTTTGGAAAGACAGGCAATGAAAATGAGCAAGGCAGTCTTCAAATAGCTTGCCAGGGATCTGAGCTAGGTCCATTACAAATTAAAGATAACCAAACAGACATTTATAGGAAGACATTTTTTTAAATTTATATTTTTATTTTACATTCTCACCAAAGTTTTCCCTCCCCATCTCCTCCCAGCAACTTCCTCCCCATCTCCTCTCCCCCCATCCATTCCTCCTCCTCTGTTTCTTGTCAGATACAGACAGGCCTCCCATGCATATCAGCCAACCATGGCATATCAAGTTGCAGTGAGACTAGACACCTACTCTTCTGTTAAGCCTGGATGAGGCAATCTGGTAGGAAGAATGGGTCCCCAAAGCAGGCAGCAGCGTCAGAGACAGCCTGACTGTTAGGAGTCTCACACAAAGACCAAGTTACACAATTGTAACAAATATTCAGAGGGTCTAGGTCAGTCCTATGCAGGCTCCCTGCTTGGAAAGACACAAATTTTTGCAGTTTCTCGAAGCAATTGTCTCCGAGTCGTGCTTACTGGTTAAGTATACTGAAGGGATTAGAGCTTTGACAAATGGTCGAACCAAAGGAATCTGCAGAATTTCTCTACCAAAATGTAAAATTTTCCCTTAGGTAGTTATTCAAAGTAATCTATAGAATTTCTCTACCAAAATGCAAAAAATTTTCCTTATGTATTTATCCAAAGTAATCTGCAGAATTTCTCTACCAAAATGTAAAAAATTCCTTTATGTATTTATTTGAGGTAATCTGCAGAATTTCTCTGCCAAAATGCAAAATGTTCCCTTATGTATTTATTTTTTGTCATCTCAAGAAGAAACTTAAACACTGTGACTTTACGTATACCCCATAGGAAAAATACTAGGCTTATCTTGAATATTACTTAATTGAATATAAAATGAATAGTAGAAATTAAACTAAAACAATATTTGTAAAATAGTATGTTCTTATGATGGACTATGACTAATATCTTTTTTGAAATTAAGTATTTTATCACATTGATTCATTTATTTTAATTTGACAGATATGGAAGAAGTAGAAGTCTATATGCTTTTATATGTTTGATATAAGAAATTATACGTAGAATGTAACAATAATGTAATAAAATTTTTAAATGCATAAAACATGATAGAATATTGGCTTTTTGGAAATAGAATTACAGTCTATTCAGTTTTTTTAAGGAAGTCTCTTATATTTAAATTGCAGTTCCCTTAGTAAAACAGTCAAGTGGGAGCTTGCTTGATGTTTAGGATCATTCCTTAACTATTCTCTAGATCTACAGTTGAGAAATGAAACCACAACTGTTGTAAAACCCTTGAGAAATGGTTTATCAGTTTCTAGATATGTTCTGTTTATTAATTTTTAAATTTTTAATTAAAATATAGTTATGTCATCACCCTTCTTTCCATCCCCCACCCCCCATATTCCCTCCCTCTAACACTTTCAGCCCCCTCCTATGACACCCACTGCTCTCGAATTGATAGTCTCATCTTTGCTTGTCATTGTGAAATACAGATGTTTTAAAAATATTTTTTCAGGTTTGTTTATTTATTTTTAATATATATATATATATATATATATATATATATATATATATATATATGGGTGAGTGTTTGCATGTGTGTATCTATCCTGTGTGCATGCCTAGTGCCCAGAGAAGCCTGAAGGGGTGTTGGACCTCTTGGAAATGGAGCTGCAGGTGAGTGGGAACCACCATGTAGGTACTGGGAACTGAATATGGATCCTATGCAAGAGCAGCAAGTGCTTTTAACTGCTGAGCTTTTTCTACCCTCAATTTACAAACTTTTTTTCCTTTGGTCTTTGGAGACAGAGTTTCCTGCATTGCCCTGCCTGTTCTGGAACTCACTCTGTAGACTAGGCTGACCTAGAACTTACAGAGATCCTCTTGTCTCTGCCTCTGGAATGCTAGTATTAAAGGTGACACCACCATCATTCTTACAAACTTTTTTTTAGTTTGTTTTTTTGTTTGTTTGTTTGCTTGTTTTCCCTTACAACTTCTTATTTGAAACTGAGAAGGATCATAGCTTTATTTATTTGCTTTAGTTACTGAAAGCTATGAACTGAAAAGCTCCTTTAGAACTTCTTTTAAATACATTTTTTTGTGGGTTTCTTCCCTTTCCTCTTTGGGAGGCCCACCATCCAGCTCTCAGATAAATATATGGAGACTTATTCTTACTTATAAATGCCCAATGTTGGCTTGGCTTGTTTCTAGCCAACTTTTTTTAACTTAAATTGTCCTGTCTACCTTGTGCCTCTGGGCTTTTTTCTTTATTCTATACATCTCTCTCTTTACTCAATGGGTGTCTGTGTGGCTAGGTGGCTGGCCTTTGGTATCTTCCTCTTCTCCTTTTCTTGCTCCTTCCTCTTCTCCTTCTTCTTTCTTATTATTCTCTCTGCCAGGCAGCCCCACTATTTCTATCTCCTGCCTACCTATTGGACATTCAGCTCTTTATTAGACCAATCAGGTGTTTTAGGCAGGCACAGTAACACAGCTTTACAGAGTTAAACAAATGCATGAAACATAAAAGAATACAACACATCTCTGCATCATTAAATGAATATTCCACAGAATAAACAGATGTAACACATCTTAATCTAACATTCCACAACACATTTTAGTAGGTGTTTTTGTACCATTGACCAACTTCCTCAGAGGCCCATAAGGCTGAAAGAGCAAACAGGAATTCCATAGTGATTCAGCCAGAATGGAGGCTTAACACTGGTTGAAGATAAAGACTAATTTTAAAAGCGCCCTAGGGGCTAGGGGTATGGTTCAGTAGGTAAGAGCACATGGCTTGCTGCTTTTCTAGGGGGCCCAACTTTGTTTTCCAGCACTAATTTCATTCCAGGCAGCTCACACTCACCTATTAATCCAGTTCCAGGGATGTATTGCCTCCTTACGGCCTTAAAAATCTCTCTCTCTCTCTCTCTCTCTCTCTCTCTCTCTCTCTCTCTCTCTCTCTCTCTCTCTCACACACACACACACACACACACACACATGCTGTATACTCTCAAACACACACACACATAAATAAAAGTAAACCTTTAAAAACAAATCACATTTATTATAGTGTATATATTTCATTTAACAATATTACTAGTTTGCATGTTACACTCATATCTAACAAAGTTAAAATAAGTACATAAACAAAGCAAAGTAAATTTTACCCAAAATGTACTCTTTCAAAAATATAATTCCATTTTGCTAAACAAGAATCCAAGGCAGAAAACTAAACTCAGCAACATTTTCCTTGGTGGGGTCTTGGAAGGCTGGAGGCATACTTCGGTAACAGAGGGCTGTCCCAGCAGCGCAAGCGCTAGGTGTGTCTCCAGTACCACACAACAGCAGGAAAATCCCTCTGCAGTCTCTTAGCTTCTTTCTTTCCAGTTACACCAGCAGTGTCACTACAGAGAGATTTCCTACCAGTTTTTCTCCACATGTTAAAATGGGGGAAAAGTCCTGTAACTTCGATGCATGATGCATTTTGAAAGAGGAGTGCTGGAATGATATTGGAGTCTGCTTCTTAGGGCCCCAGATGAAGAAAAGGAAATGCACAGCAAAGTGCCCCGAGGATGTACTTGTCTGGTTCCAGACAAAAGTAACTATTCTATTTATTTTCTTAAGAGTCGTTTGCTTAAACAAATTATATAAACGTACTGTATTACATGTTTTCACAGTAAATTAAATAATAATAAAACTCAAATTCCCAGATAAGATGCTAATTGCAGCTTCTAAAATATACCTAAAAGTAATTATTTTCTCTATTTTATAATTATTATTAAATTATCTGGTATGTACTCTATGTCATAAAATAGGGAAAGTAGAAGTTAGTAGGGTAAACAAGGGAAGCATGGCATTCCCGAATAACTCCCTTTAGTTCATAACAGAGATTCTTTGGTTTTGAAGACTGTAGGTAGGACCTTAGACAGATGCAAAGTGAAATATTGTCACAAACTACTATGGTTTTATATGTCAACCAAAGCCTCGGGGCTGCTTATGGAAGTCCCTGGGAGTGATTCCGTGTGTGTGTGTGTGTGTGTGTGTGTGTGTGTGTGTGTGTGTGTGTGAGAGAGAGAGAGAGAGAGAGAGAGAGAGAGAGAGAGAGAGAATTTCAAGCAAAATCATTCAGTTAAAATAAGGTGTTTTACATAACCTGCATTAAGGAACTAATGTTTGCATTTGGTTCTGAAATAATACCTCATTGTTAATTTTTTTTGAGATTGTAACATAATTATACCATTTTTCCCTTCTCCTTCTTCCCTCCAAACCCTCCCATATATACTTTCTTGCTCTTCTAAATTCATAACATCTTTTTTCAATAATTGTTGTTTATACACTTACATAAGCATGTGTGTGTGTGTGTGTGTGTGTGTGTGTGTGTGTGTGTGTGTGTGTATGTGTGTTCCTAAATACATAAATACAATCTGCTCGGTCTGTATAGTGTCACTTGTATGTACATGGTTGACCATCTGGTATTGGACAACTAATTGGAGTGCTCTTCCCTGGAGAAGACTATTTCTCTATCAGCATTCTTTAGTTTCCTATAGCTCTTTGTGCAGGGTTGAGGCCTTGTAGACTTTTCTCTGTCCACTTTGCACTTTAACCTGTCTGTCGCTGCTCTCCTTCTTTAGTTCATGTTCAGGCAGACTTATTTGTGAGACTCTATAGGTGTAGCTTCTTTAGTTTAATTTTATTTAGGGTGAGTGTGTGTGTGTGTGTGTGTGTGTGTGTGTGTGTGTGTGTGTGTGTGTGTGTTAGGGGGTGAATGAAGTGCCCATGGAGGCCAGGAGTGGGTGTTTGGAGTGGAGCTGGAGTTAAGACAGTTGTGAGCTTTCCAGGAAACAAACTTGGGTCTGCTGTAAAAGCATTAAGAGCTCTTAACCACTGATCTCTCTCTCCAGACCCAGAAACAATACATCTTAAGAAATGTTTGGCTCCAATTCATTGCTCTCTTTTTCAGTATAATGGTATCTATTTCCCCTATCCTTATATGGGATAACACCAATATAATATGTCCCCAATTAAGACTTAATTTAATGAAAAGTCTTCTTTAAAATGAATTTACTGGATGAGTCTCTGTGTTCCCTAGTAACAATCATATATAGAAGACTTAATTTTTAAAAGAAAACACTATCCTATCAATGGTATTTCCTTCTCTATGGTAAGTACAAATGTGTTCTGTTGATTTGAAGACAAGATGTCCACCAAGTTCCAATTTTTTTGTTTTATTTATTTATTTTTTTAGTTTTCTAGTCACATGGTTTGTTTTGAGTATTTGATGGGCAGTCCTCCATAAGGAAAATGAGTGGTGAGTATCTAACTGCCTTGTGTCCTGTGTAAAACTTAGGTGCTCTAGGAGTGCAGAGGAGAACTGGCAGGTAGCCGTGTGGGAATGCCATACTACAGACAGGCTTTCAGCGTTTTGGCAAGGTCCTGATAGTCTGGGATCTGGGAACAGACCCTAGGAAAAGAGCGAAGACAGAAAAATAGCTCCCCGTGGAAGAAGTTAAGAATTTCTCTAATAACATAACGAGTGAGCCAATCAAGAGAAGTGCACCTCTGCTACTGTTTAAGAGATGACAGGTCACTGGTAAACATTCCGCATAAAGAATCCCTCGCTGGATTACCTCACGCATAATTCTACCGCACTTGGGTGGGAGTTGTGTGGTGAACAGTCCTTAGGAGCTCAGGTTGCCCCCGCATGGCCTGTCTTTCCCTCACTTACAGCCATTTACTCAATTTCTCTCGATGAATAAACTGAATCAAAAAATAATGTTTCAAAGACTTAGACAATCAGTATGGAAAAGGGGCAATCACCCTTCTTGGGAACAATATTTGAGAAGATACTATCAACAGAATGAGTCTGCTATAGATTTTAAAGGACTAAATGGAGACTTCTATTTCTAATTTAGGAACTTCAGACTATAATTTTATTAAAAGAGAGAATCAAACACGAAAAACTGTTATGCTGCTTTGGTTAATACATAGCTCCTGGATCTAGGAGCTAGACAACGCTGGCTTCAGTCTCATTCCAGTTCTAAGAAGTTGAAAGTCTTTAGAAACATTATTTAAATAAATTTACTCTCTATGGTTTAAATTATTTGATTTGAGCCTTATTTTTAACAACATAATGAGATGACATTTTCAGGGAATATGGAGGACAATAAAAATATTACAGAAAATATATTTTAAAAAGATACACACACACACACACACACACACACACACACACACACACACACACACACCTACTGACAAGATGCAGAGTAACTCAGGCATCTAGAAATTTAAAACAATCAAAGCAAAAACCTTTACTTTTCCCCATCTTTATATAGACAAGTCTTCTCCCAATTTGGCCTAATGTCTCTCCAATCTTATGCAAGACATCAGAATTGACACGAAATTCTGCAAAAACATTAGTTTCACTTGTAACTGGAGAACATGGGAGTGAAAATCCACATATTCATCAGGGAGGGCCATAATGAGTCATAAACTCCATAATTTAAAAAACACTTAACTTTGGATAGGGAAGATGGATCAGCAGTGGTAGCACCTGAAGACAAGACTGAAGACCTGAGTTCAGTCCTCAGGGACTCACATGGTAGAAGAAGAGGGCCAATTCCCATAATCCTTCCTCTTATATCCACACAAAAGCCACGCTGTCCACATACACACAAACACTCCTGTGCACACACACATAGGCACACACCAAATAAATAAAAGTGTATTTTTTAAAATGAAAGCACCTACTTTCATTGTCTTTATATCAGCAAACCTCTCCCCTGAGTTGATTTTCTTTCACTCTGATGCAAGATGCCTAAATTTATCCTGTTTCAGGGTAAAATTTATTTTCATTCTTAACCAAAGACTATGAAGTTCAATTACACACATTTGTCAAACAAATTCCTATGCCCCAGAGTTTCAGCTTATCTATTTGTCTAAAAATTAAAATAGACACAAAAAAATAGTTGTAATCTATTAATCCCACCGTCCTGGTCTAGCCCACCCAATGATCACAGCAGATGTGGATTAAATATAGATTTATTTGTGATGGTGGACGTATCTGAACCTGGACCTTCCGCCTCCATTGCTGTTTGTGTCACAGTAGCCTCCATCAGGACGCTACCACGGCTGGAATAATAGTCGTCTACTGTCAGCACTCCTATGTTAAAACAAATTAGCCCAATGATTAATGGATATCAAGTCAGCCTGTGGATTTGCTGTGCATGAGCCTTAGTGTGAAATCCATCAGCCTCCAAGTTAGTGAGATATTTTCTAGACCAAAATAATGCCCCCGTGGACTTCAGAAGCATGTGGAAAAGTGATTCTGATGATGGACTTGAGTAGACCAAGTCCCTGGGTCTATAACAGATGGAGGGCAGGTGAGGTTTAGTGGCTGCTCCAGCATCTGCTGCTAGAACAGGATAGATAGGGGCCTCAGTCATGAGATACATGGAAACAGCTTAGAATAACAAAGTCTGAAGAGCAAAGAACTGTAATGTTATGAAATGGTTTTCTAATACATCGTACTACAGACTTTAGTGAGAGACAGACTCATAGAGAGTCTCTTACTCCTCTTCCACTTGTCAAAACTAACATGATTCTCATATTCTTTACAAGCACTGAGAGGTATAACTTGAAATCAAATCAAATAAAGTTAACTTTGGAAGAAGCGGAGCAAAACTGAAATGTCCATGTCTGCTAAACTATACAACAAAATTTATCTATGTAAATATAACCCATAACCTATATAGAACATTATATGTAAAATACTGGATAATTATACTAATATGTGCATATGCAACCATGCATGCAGTGCTAGTTTACTGTGTATATAGTGCTTATATTTTTATATGTACATACCTGTACATACATGTATAACTGAAACAGAATACCTTACAGGGACTGGAGAGATTGGCTCAGCAGTTATAAGTATGCACCACTCTTGCAGAGGACTTGAGTTTGGTTCCAGCACCCACATCTGGTGGATCACTGTCACCTGGAACTACAGCTCAAGGGCCTCTGATGACTTCTTCTATACTTATGCAGATATGTAATTTCTCAACAACATCCCCTGCTCATTGGTAAATAGGTAAGCATCCCTGACACCACATACACACACACACACACACACACACACACACACACACACACACACGCGCGCGCACACGCACACGCACACGCACACGCACACACACACACACACACACAGATGCACCACACAGTCATGCTCATACACATACACACATGCACATATACACACACTGTGTTATGATTGAGAAAATGCACTTCCCCCATCAGCAATGCATATTTTCCATGCTCCAGAACATAAATAACAGTACATACTGTATGTATATTTTGTGCATATATTCATGAGAATATACCCCAGGAACGAAAAGTCACATCTGTCAATAGAGAAAACAAAGTAATGAAAAGGATATTTCATTTCTCTTAAAAAATTCCCAAGTCAGGGCTGGAGCCAGGCTTCATTGGTTGAGAGGGCTTGCCTTTCTTCCAGAGGACCAGAATTCAATTTACAGCACCCATATCACATATCACGTGGCTTTAAAAAATTTTTAAAAATGGAACCCATAGTTCTCTAGAAATAATACCCTCTTCTGTCCTCTGAAGCGTGTTCACATCTGCACACACACACACACACACACACACACACACACACACACACACACACACATAAAAAAAATTTAAAAAGGAGTTCTGAAGCAAGAAAGGTAGAGAATAGCCAATGATCTCCCCAGCTGAGGGAAACCGAAAACAAACAAACAAACAGAAACAGGATCAAATCAGATGGGCGATCATGAGCTGGGTCCCAGAAAGGGATATTGCATACATCCTTTGTCTTTAGCCTTGCAGTACTGGCAGATGATTGAACACTATTCCCCAAATTACTTCAGTTATTATTATCTTTCCAACTCCATCCACGTGGTTATGCTATTCATAGGTAATGCATGTAGATGCTTTTGTATATTTTTGTTCCATTTGAGTTTCATAGAGAAACCCCTCTGATCCGTATGCCATACTGCTTCCTTAGCTGTCTCAATATTCTGCCACATTGTTATGCCATATCAGGCACCCATGTGGCTTGTTCTGATTAACTATTCCAAATACAGTATTTTCACCCTAAAAAGAGGAAGTAAAGTATAATTTCACCCTTTCACTCTTTTGTTTATGTTTGTGCATTGTAGAATACTTTAAAAATGAGAAAGTCAGAGAAATACACAGCTGCATTTCTAATTTTTTTAATTCCAGGATTGGCTACTCTTTCTGTGTGCTTAGTTATGTTTTATCAGCCCATAGTGCTTATAGCAAAGGAAACTGCACCAAACTTAACTACTGCTCCTGGTAGCAACCTTTTCTCTAGTGGTCAGTGCTGGAAACAATGTTGGAACTAAAATCTCTGTAGTGTAATGGGTGCAATCTTCTAAAAATGGTATGTGTGTTTTCTCTGCTAATGAAATACCATAAATGCCTCGTCACTTTTCATCACAGTTTTGCCACCAATAGACAGAAAACTGTGCATACAGCTGGCTGCAGCTTTGCCCTTTCCTGCAAGCAACTTTTAAACATCTACCATTTAGTGCTTCCTCGGTCACATCCCTGAACAGAGTCAGAGTGAACTCTAACCATGAGGAACTGACATCTGTAGTCACAATGCTCTAGAGGGTTCTTGCTTGGTTTTCTATCTTTATGTATGTATGTGCTCTATAGACTTACATTATGTGAAATACCCCACCTCAATATCCTTTGCAAAATATACTTTTGGGGGTTGGCAGATAGGATCAATGAAAATGAAAGCTATATAAAAAGCCATATAGAAATATATTGTCGCCGGGCGGTGGTGGCGCACGCCTTTAATCCCAGCACTCGGGAGGCAGAGCCAGGCGGATCTCTGTGAGTTCGAGGCCAGCCTGGTCTCCAAAGCGAGTTCCAGGAAAGGCGCAAAGCTACACAGAGAAACCCTGTCTCGAAAAACCAAAAAAAAAAAAAAAAGAAATATATTGTCATGTAAGAAAATTAAAAATATACTTTCAGGTGGTGGTATAACATCTGTAATGAAAAACAGGAGAAATCTTGAGGGTTAAAGGTTGAAGTAGTTATGGGGGCAGGAGGATGAAAGGAGTGAGGGGTGCTTGAGGTAACCTAATCTAAAAATGTATGAAAATGACTTATAGAGACCCTCTAATTTGTAAGCTAATTACAAAATACATTTTTAAAAGAAATTTGGGTATGGGTTCCCTGCTTGTGTGGACAGTGCTGGTGTGGGTAACCCAGAAGGCATGGGCTATTAAAATAAAAGCTTAGTTCTAAGCGTGGAATACCTCCTTACAAGTAATTGGTAAGGGGCATCCCAGTGGCCTCAAAAACCAACATAGGATATTGTCATTGATCTTGGTGGCTCACTGTAACTAGATGATAGATTCCTGTTGCCAAAGGCACAACACTCTTTGGTTGATGATGAAAAGAAACACATCTTGAACTGACTTGGAAACTTTCTCACTACTGGCTAGTTTTCATAGTACCAGAAGGTGCAGTGAAGCCTACTGGGGAAGAAAAGACATCAATAGTCTTAGCTATTTCTGGACCCTCCACACTAGAATAATGACCTCCTATTCAAAATGTGTCCACTGGTGCAATAGTGGTATGACTGTTATGGGCATAATCAACTGATTTCTGAACAGATTTTAGGCCTGGTCCACAGGAGGGAATTCATGCTTTGTACTGTAACCCCAGTCAAAAACCCACGGCTCAGTAGATCTTAGACTCTAAGGGGTACATACTGTTGTTGTTAATTTGATAGACAGCCATGTTGTTAAACTACCTTCTAAATGTTATTGTATTTATACCTATAGATCTTTGGTTAGATTCCCAACTTTGGTTAGAATTTTCTTTTTGTAGTGGGATGTGGTCAATGAAGAGACTCATGACTTTTCAAAGTACTGAGAATAAATGACTGTGAGTCCTCAGTCATATATGAGATGGCTTATAGAAACTTTCCATCCCCAAGGCTCAGATAACTCTGTGGAAGTGGAGGTAGAAAGAATAGCAGAGCTGAAGCAAGGGAAAAGTGATGTGATGTCTGCCTTCAGGATATGGCATGGCTGTTCTCATGAGCTAACAATAGGTGTAAATAACTGCCCAAGAATTTCACATGATCAAGCCAGTCAAAATTCCAACACGGATTGGAGAGAGATTCATAAGGTTTCTTCCCTAGCTGAGAAACTTTTGGCAGTTGATCACTGCAGGAGAAGAGAGTCGTTTTTCTTTGGATGTATGGCCACTGGTAGACAGCTTCATTGAATGGCCTTATATCCATGTGCATGCTGGCAGGACTAATTGGACTCAGTGAGATGTTTAAAAAAAACAAGGAGGATGTAAAGGCTGAAGGGGAACATTTTTCAGGGAACAGTTCAAGTTGGAAGAGGGAAATAAAGGGTATGATCAAAATACATTGTGTAGCTAGAGTTTTCCTGCCTGGCCCACAGTCAGGACAAATCTCTGCCACCCGCCAGTCCCACAACTGCTTAAACCCGATCAAGTAAACATAGAGACTTATATTGATTTCAAACTGTATGGCTGTGGCAGGCTTCTTGCTAACTGTTCTTACAGCTTAAATTAATCCATTTTTATTAATCTATACCTTGTCACATGGCTCGTGGCTTACCAGTATCTTTATATGTTGTTTTTCATCATGGCGGCTGGCAGTGTCTCTCTGACTCAGCCTTCCACTTTCTAGCTCTGTTTTTCTCCTTGTCCCGCCTATACTTCCTGCCTGGCCACAAGCCAATCAGTGATTTATTTATTGACCAATCAGCAACACATTTGACATACAGACCATCCCACAGCAACATTGCATATATATATATTAAGTTGTTAAAGAATAAATCATTATTTTTCAAAGCCTCCATTCTATAAGAGAGTTCATTTATTTCTATAAAGGAGCCAATTAAATAGCAGAAAAATTTAGGAGGCAAATTTTCAGGCCCATGAAAACACTATTAGAGGACATCTCACATCAGTCATAGTGTTGAATCAGATGTTGGTATTAATTAAATTAGGTGTAGTGAGTCCATTCCACACCCCAGATTGCCTTCCAGTGTCAGAATTGGAGGATAAGAAAAGAAACATACACTGTGTGTGTGAGATGTGTGTGTACATACAGGTGGGCAGAGTGTTCATGTGTGAGTGCTGGCATGCATATGCCACTGCACAGATGGAGAAAAATGGACAATCTCAGGTGTCTATCCTTAATATCCACCTTATTTTAGACAGCTTATTGTTCAACAGTGTGTGTACCAGGCTGGTTGGTCCATGAGTTTCCAAGGATTTTTCTGTCTTAGACACACAAATGGTTGTTAGCTGCCATGTTGGCACTGGAAATCAAACCCAGGTCCTCTGCAAGAGCAGTCAGTGCTCTTAACCACTGAGCCATCTCTCCAACTCCAAGAATTTTGTAAGAAAACATTTTGCATGATTACCTTCTTTAACCAAGAAAGTCTAAAGCTGTAATAGAAACGTTTGGCTTGGAAAGTGGTGAGATTTCTATGTGCTTTATTAAATCCTAACTTTAGGAGAAATTAGGTGTTTGCAGAATGTTGCCGGGTTTCTAGACAGAGAGCATTTCCTGGCAGCACCTGATACTATCAATAGGAATCTAAAAGAACTTCAGATTTAAGTGAAATGAGCAATTGAACAAACACCAGGAAAAAGTTTACCATGGCCATCTGACTACTCCATCACTTTGGCCCAACACTGCGTCTCTGTGCTTGTGATGTCTTTCCTATGAGAATAGTTAGTGAAACTAAATAAAGTATACAACTTTCCAGTGCCAAGTGGTCCCTGCTGCCTTAATTCAGCTCAGCTTGGCATTGGTACCACTGTAGATTCCTCTCATTCACAGCACTGAATCATGGTTAATACTTGTCTTAGCTACTTTTCTATTGTAATAAGATACCAGGGTAATTTATAGAAGAAATAATTTATAGCTTGCTTACAGTTTCAGAGGGTTAGAGTCATGATCATGATGGTCAGTAGCATGGCAGCAGGCAGGCAGACATGGTGCTGGAACGGTAACCATTGTCAGCTGAGCAGTAGCCAAGAGCTTACATCGGTTCCACAAGCAGGGGCTAAAAAATAACTAGGAATGACATAGGCTTTTGAAACCTCAAAGCCCATCCCCAGTGGTACTCATGCTCCAAGAAGGCCACATTTCTTAATCCTCCCTAAACAGTTCCATCAACTGGGGACTGATTATTAAATATATAAACCTATTTCAATCTACCACAGCACTGGTAAAATCTTGTTTACTATGAAGATTTTAAAGTGTTATCAGCCCATTTGGATATGAGTATATATATATATATATATATATATATATATATATATATATATATAGAGAGAGAGAGAGAGAGAGAGAGAGAGAGAGACAGTATATATATATATATATATATATATATATATATATATATATATATATATATATATATAGAGAGAGAGAGAGAGAGAGAGAGAGAGAGAGAGAGAGAGATATCCAGGTTTTTATTTCAAAATGAATGCTAACTGTGCTTTAATTCTATTGGATCAAAAACATCTCATCCTAAAGGAGAACCTGATAGATTAACATGTCAGCTTTCTTGATTTGTATTTTATGAACATGGTTCAAGATACCCACTTTCCTTTCTCTACTCTTTTGGTAAGCTTGATTCTTTTGAACTTAAAGTTTTCCTTATCTGATTGCTTGTTTTCAAATGATCAGTTCATTTTGAGTGGACACTATTTTCCATTATATACTATGGCTGCCTTATACCTACTGATTTATATCTTACATTAGAGACTCTATACTAGTTCTAACAAGGTGTGAAGCATCATTAGATTAAAGTCAGTACCCTAATGTTTTGGAGAGAAGCTCAAGTCTTAGAAAGAAGTAGAAACAAAGGTGATAAAAGTCAAAGAACCATACAATGATAAACCCAGAATTTGCCATTAAACCACGGTCTATCATTTAGTACAATGACTTTAGAGAACACAGGGCCTGGGAGTCTCCCTCTCTCATGACTCAAAGGGTGAATTCTTCTGCTGAAATGATCAGCAGGCTTCCAATTTAGAGACACACATGTACACATAGACAAAGACATATGCATATACATGTGCATACATACACACGCACACTCAAATACAACCAGAAACAAATTTACCTTAATACCTATCTTTCAAGCAAGAGATACTAGAAATGAAAATGAATCTCCAAGAGTTACTGACAGTGTTCCTGGTAATACTTTTACAAACCAATTGTGTTTTATTGCACTTGATGTGAATATATTAAATGGTATTGGCAAATGTTTTCAATGTTGCTAACTTTTTGATACTAAGTCAGGATATTTAAAGGACAATTTTGAACTTACATTGAAGGAAAACATTGGAAGACTAGGACTGAGAAATAGGCTATAAAATTGAGGTATCAGGAGTAATTGTTATCACTGTAATTGTTTTAATCTTTGCTCATTGTCACGAAACCTGGAATAATAATAATCTGAATGCCATTGTTCAGGAAACTGAAGGAAAATGGAGTGCATTGTATTTGAGGCACATCACCTTCACCAGGAAAGGAAAGGGAATCTGAGAAATCTCAGGGCACTTGAAACTTGATTTCTAAGTGCTCATTGACAATGAGCTGGTTTATGCCCCTTGTCATATCCCTGCTACCATGTAAAGGAGGCAGACCAGATGAGTCTCAATTAATATGGTCACATGTGTCAGTATTTGGCTATTGATTGCTGGTTAGTGCTGTACTCTTTTACATCACAAAAGATAGCTTGTATCCCAGAGCAATATAAATCAGAGAGGTTGTTATACAAGTTAATAAAAACGTTGATTTTTTTTGGCATTTATCGAGTTAATTGTTTTCCTTTAACCTACATTGAGTAGTTACATAATATGAAAAGCTTTTCATATCCCTCTGTGCATACTGAGACTTCACATATAGAATATTCCTGCCCCCGCAGAAAAAAAAAAAATTCAGTCGTTGCCAAAATCTACATTTTCATTCGGTGAACTAGTTAAATCTATTCATAATCTGGTGCCTGAATCAAATTTCAGAGACGACTAGACTGCCTTGGCTCCTGGTTTTTGTTGCTCAACCTGTCTCCGACTGAATTTAGCTATGATGTTACATCTCTAGCTGCAGAATTTCTAATAAGGGCGGCTTGTTTTCTTTTGCCACTGAAGGGTTCATACACAAGCTTCAGCATTTGCTGATCAGGGGATCATCTGGAGCCACTGTGGGGGCAGACGTTGGAAAGAAACCCCTTCTTTCTTTAATTCCTGTGCTTCACTATTTTCCTCTAAATGTTCACTACAGTAGCTATGACTCAACAGAAAACCTGTGAACTTTGTTGTGAACACACAGTAAAGGATCAAAAGAAAGCCATGAAGACTTAAAGACTTCCTTGTAAAGACAGCCAGCGACTTTGTACTTGTGTGTCAGGGAGGGAGTGTGAGGATGGATCAGGGTCAGACAGGACTGTTATCTGGCATGGGGGTCTGTTTCATACTTGAGAGATATCCTAAGATAACAGGGAAAGGAGATAGGGAGAAAAGACAACATTTCGAAGTAAGTTGACAGAACTCAGGACAGCTGGAGACTCAAATGAAACAAGAAATTAGAATAATGACTTTGGGGGAGAGGGTTAATATAGTTCTTCTACTGTGCAGGCTAGGTAGCATATTATCCTCCCATCTGGCCTACCAACTAGATGACAGATTTCGTAGTTAACCTACACATACTCCATCAGGAAACCCATGCAAAGTATAGTTAAACACTTTTATTTGCCCATAAGAAATATTGGTCTAATTACTTTTTCTCAAAGTAGCACTAAGCTTTGTGATTCATGAGAAGCATCAGATTCCATGCCATGACAGTATTTATTTAAATACTGTTGTAGAATTTATTTGCAGCTATACTATAAATCATTGTTAGGAATCAAGATCAGAGATAAGATGATTGTACGTTGAAGAGAAGCTGGAGTACACCATGATACCCTATCTCAAGAAAAGTCAATGAGATAAATGGAGATAGAGATAGACAGACAGACAGACAGATGTTATATAGATAATAGATAGGTAGGTAGATAAATAGGTAGATAGGTAGGTAGGTAGATAGATAGATAGATAGACCAGGATATATATAGAATTCACAAGGTGATAATGTTTTGAATTCTGTGAGTCACAGAATCTCCATGTTTTCTGAGCTCTGCCACTGTAGCTCACAAAAGCAACCATATACAGCATCTACAAATAGATATAGCTATCTTGCAATAAAAGTTTATTTACAGAAAATAAATCACATTTTGCCTTATGTCACTTTACCCTGGCTCAATTACTGTCATATGAAATGAAAATGGAAACAATATTGTTCCTGTCAACTTTCAATTTCAAAAACACAGTATGAGGTGAACCATTTAAAAACAGAAAAGATTTACCTTGGATGGCATTTTCAGAGATTTGCATACATGGTTCCTTGGTCTTGTTTCTCTAAGTCTGAGGTGAGGCACATATCTTGGTGAAATGGGTATGGCTGAGCAAAGCTGCTCACTTCCTGACAATGGGAAAGCAGAGAGAGAAAGAGTAAGAAATGTGAGAGTGAAAGGCAGAATGTAGGGGCATGAAAGGAGAGAGACAGAGACAGAGATAGAGACAGAGACAGAGACAGAGACAGACAGAGAGAGATCAGAGACAAGTCATATCCCTCAAGTATATGTTCCCAATGACCTACTACTTCCAACTAAGGCCCATTAATAGGCCACTCTATTATGAACTCATAAGTGGATCAATTCATTGGTATCTTTAGCACTTTCTATATCCAATCTACTGTTTGTTTTTAAAGACTTATTTGTTTTTACATGTATAGATATTTTGCTGTTAAAAAAATCTGTGCATCATATATGTACCTGGTGTCTACAGAAGCCAGAAGAGGGCATCAGGCCCTTTAGAACTGGAGTTACAGATAAACAGATAGTCATAAGTCACCATGTGGGTGTCAAGAATCTAAACCACATCTCCTATAAAGACAAAAAACAGGACTCTCAATCACTGATCTTTATCTTCAGCCTCCATCCACTCTCAATAGTGTCTGTCATCAGATTAGGATAAAACCCTTGATGTGCAAACCATTTACAAACACACTTTATATGCAAACTGAAAAAATACATGGTTGTTAATATGTGACAAATAAACAAACATTCCAATCTATTGCATGAAGAAGGGCTCTAGAGTTGTAAAATCTTTCATGGTTTAACTGTACCTACGTGTACTCAAAGGGTTTTCATATATTTTCTACAGTGATTGTTTTTCTATTCTTATTCTGTGAAAGAAAAAGTAGGGGGTGTTTCAGGTCACAGTGTCCCTGTTTAGTATGTGTTGACTTACTTTATGTGTGTGTATGAATGTGGGTAGAAGACCTTAGTCAGAACTGGAGGAAGGTAGTGGTGGATGGACATAATCAGTATAGATTGAATACATGTATGGAAACTCAAATGACTGAGAAACACTTAAAGAAATGTTCAACATTCTTAGCCATCAGGAAAATGCAAATTAAAACGGCTTTAAGATTCCAACTTATACCTGTCAGAATGGCTAAGGTCAATAACACAAGTGACAGCTCATGCTGGTGTGGATGTGGAACAAGGGGAACACTCCTGCATTGTTGGTGGGGGTGCAAACTTCTACAGCCACCATGGAAATCAATATGACTTTTCTCAGAAAGTTGGAAGTCAACATACTCCAAGACGTAGCTATTCCACTCTTGAGCATATATACTCAAGGGCACTCGATCCAACTCAAGGGCATTTGCTCATCTATGTTCATTGTGGCTTTATACAAAACATCCAGAAACTGGAAACAACCTATATGTCCCACAACTGAAGAACAGATATTGTGATACATTTACACCTTAGAGTATTACTAGCAGTTTAAAAAAAATACAGCATTAATTTTGCAAACAAATGTATGCAACTAGAAAAAAAATCAAACTAGATAGCGGTAGCACACATCTTCAATCCCAGAACTTGGGAGGCAGAGGCAGGCAGATTTCTGTGAGTTCTAGGCCAGACTGGTCTACAAGGTGAGTTCAGGGACACCCAGTGCTGTGACACAGAGAAACAAAACAAAACAAAAACAAAAAATCAAACAAGCAAAAAAAAAATTAAAAGAAAAGAAAAAATCCTTCTGAGTGAGGTAACATAGACCCATAAAGGCAAATATGGTATACTTCTAACTGGATATTAGCTGTTAAGTATGTGATAACCAAGCTATAATCTGTAGATACAGAGAGGCTACCTAAAGAGGAAAGGTCTATGGGAGATGTATGGATCTCTCTGGGAAGGGGAAATAGAATAGATTTTAATGGTGAGAACAGAAGCAAGAGGGTTTAGGTTGGGGGAAAGGAATGAGAGAGTGCAGGATGAGATAACTGGAATTGAGGGGTGTTTAGGAGGTGGTGTGGAAACCTAGTATAGTGGAAGCTTCCTGGAATCTATGAGGGTAACCCTAGTGAGGACTCCTAGTAATGGAGGATACAGGACGATGAACTGGCCATCTTTTGTAACCAAGCAAAGCTTCCAGTGGTGGAACTGGGTTACATTTGGCTGAGTTGTTGGTCAAAGAAGCTGCATGGAAATCCTTAAACAACTCAGAATGATGCTAGGATACAAGGTTGCTCTCTGAAAACTGACAGCTGGCTCTGTTGCCAAGTACAACTTCCATTCAGCTCATTGAATGTAGAGGTGCAGCTGTTGCAGGGTTGGCTGGTGGAGAAAGTATTCTGCAGTCTATGGAAGGAGAAGCCTGGACATCAACCCAGCCATAAAACCCTCCACCTTCAATCTGTCATGCCTACAAGATGTGCTGGGGCAGATGTGATGTGCAGAACTTGTAGAAGTGGCCAACCAATGTCCAGTTTAATTGGAAGCCCATCCCACAAAAGGAAGCCCACACCCTACAATTCTTGGATGGACGGGATAGTCCAGAGACCTATGGTAGAAACAAGCATAATTGACAAAAAACAAAAACAAAAAAACCCACAAAACAAAACAAACAAAATACAATGAAATGATTCTTAATGATATTCTGCTGTACTCATAGATTGGTGCCTTGTCCAGTAGTTATCAGAGAGACTTCCTCCAGCAACAGATAGGAGCAGGTGCAAAGACCCACAACCAGACATTATCCAGAAAGAGAGAGAGAGAGAGAGAGAGAGAGAGAGAGAGAGAGAGAGAGAGAGAATACATTGAAAGTCTCCATTTGCTCTGTCCACTCACAGATCCCAGAAGCCCACAGAAGAAGGACAGGAAAGACTGTAGGAGTCAGAGGGGATGGAGGACATCAGGAGAATATGACCCACCAAATCATCATAGCAGAGGTCATATGGGCTAATGGAAACTGAAGCAACAAGCCTGGGGCCTGCATGGGTCTGCACCAAGTCTGATGCATAAATATTATGGCTGTTAGCTTCATGTTATGGTGAGACTCCTAATAGTGGGAGCCAGTGTCTCTGACTCTTTTGCCTGCTCTTCAGACTCTTTTCCTCCCATTGGGTTGCCTTGTCCAGTCTCATATTGTATCTTGGTTTGTCCTGTCTGGTTGTCTTCTCTTGGAGACCTGCTATTTTCTGAGGCGGGAACAAACAGAGGGAGAGTGGACATGGGGTAGAGGGGAGGTGGGGAGGAGCTAGGAGTGGAGAGAGGGGAATCTGTGGTGGGGAGGTATTGCATGAGAGAAGAATCTACTTTTTAAAATGACAAAAATGACTAAGATATCGAGGAATTACCGAAATGTGGTGCAGAGACATGAAGGGAGCGTATATTATTGGGAAAATGTGATAGAGTTGCACAAGTCATCAGTTTGTAAGGCAGGCACCATCTGTGAAGTGAAATAAACTGAAGAACAGTAAAGCAAGCTATGTCTGTGTTTGGGAAGTGAAGATTTCCTCAAGGTGTGCTGGTTTTACTGGTCTTTACTTAAGTTGTCCATCTGCTACCTGAAGTCCTCTATGAACATCACGGGGTTTCACAACAAGGGACACTTTAAATCAGTACACCACTGAAATGTTAGGTATTTCTATAAAAATGTTAAATCTGTCTGTATGTTGTTTTTATAATCCTCCAAAGGTAAATTAAAATATTGAAAAACATAACCATGAAATGTCAAATGTACCAAAGCCATGAAATTATAATGATACTTCATGGATTTCAATAAAATTTTGCTTTTATTCTCAACTAAAGCAAAAAGAAAGAAAGAAAGAAAGAAAATATTTCTGCTATATCTAGCAAAAATAGGATTCTTATGAAGAATGCTTAGGGTAGAAGAAGTAATAGAAGAGTGAAACAAGATTAGAAAAAATAGGACCATACTGATAATTTCTATGTAGTTGATATTTTTTTGAGACATTCTCACATAGCCTAGATGAGCTCCAGACCCTCTTACAGAGATAACAGTAATCCACCTGCCTCCATCTCCCAAGTACTAGGATTATAGGCATGACCATATTTAAATTTGGTCCTTCTTTGAGGACAACACCAATAGACATATCATAGTTGATGGGGAAAAAAAACAATCCCTACAGCTGCAGGCCAATAGGAAATGCTGAGAGTGGGAGAATTAATCTTCCCAGGGAAGTACCAATTGGTCATCCAACACCAAGTGGTCAGCCCTGAAAACATGTTCATACAAGTAACATTATATAGACTGAGCAGGTTATATAGAAATATAGGAATGCATATGTATACACACACATATACATACACAGATTCATATATATATATGAGAGAGGCCATAGATTTGAAAGAGAGCTGGGGGTAGATAGAACACAGAGGGGTAGTAGTGGGGGTTGGAGGGAGGACAGGGAAGGGAGAAATGTAATGATATTATAATCTCAAAAATAGGAAGTGAAAAAAACAATAATTCTATGGTTTTTTTCTCCCCGCTCCCACCAATTTTATGGTTGAACTTTTGCTAGCTTGCTCATTCCATTTCTCTACACCTATTCTTGGCTCTATTTTTCTCTTGGGTGGTAATAAAGTTGACTTGAATCATTTGGCTAAGTTAAGCCTGATGCCTACAGTCAATGGTCATGAGCAATATTGCTTACCAATAACATCTAAACTGATTTCATATTAATTAGTACCCTTTATGAGTTTTCTATCCTTAACCACATCTCATATTCCACTCGATTGCAACTTTCTTCCTCTTTTGTTTCCTAGGCAGAAATCTCTCCAGCTCTTTGTTTTATCACCATCATGAGAAATGTCTGTCCCTTCCCACCAGGAAAAAGAAAATCCAAACTAAATTTCTGTTAATAAGTACACCAAACCTGGTTTTGCGTCCGGCTTCATAATTGTTTCCCTTGTGCCCACTGTCTCACGTTTCACACATTTTAGATGCACAGCAAATATCTGTTTATTTAATGGATAGCTAAAACTCTATCATTTTTCAATCTTTATCTTTAGTGGGCTATAATAATGCTGAAGGGATATTATTTAGGATATTGGTGCTATTGAGACATTCCCTAAGCCATCAGTTACTGTTGGTACCACAATTAATATGACAGCAGATATCATGATGAAAAACAAATAAACTAGCAATAAGATACAGTAAGAAAGAAAAATTATATATATATAAATATGTTAACTATATAATATATTTATATATATAAAACCATGATAGTCCCTTCCCAAGCTCTTTTTCTTTGACAATTGTGCAAGTGTGAAGATGTGCACTTGGATCTTCAGAACCCTTGTAAGAAGCTAACCACAGCGGCAAGTGCTTTTAATAATGGGACATGGAGATGGGTTTATCCCTGGAACTTTCTGGCCACTAATTTAGTGTACTTGGAAAAGCTCCAGGCCAATCAAAGACCCAGCTGGAAGGTACCTAAGAGGTGATAGCCAAGGTTGTACTCTAATCTCTAGGTTCACAAGTGAACCTTAAACACTTGTACACCCCTAAACATGAACAAAAACACATGAAAAAGTGAAAAATTTGGAAACACTGCATTCACTATAATGATGGCTGATTTGGGAGTTTACCATACATTTCCACTTATCAATTATGCTCAGTGGATAGCAACATTAAGTTAGTAATATGCAAGTACTAACTAAATCTCTTGAGAATCAACTGTTGTATTAATTGGGTAAGACTAAGATTTGGGTATATTGAAGTGATCAGAAAAAGAATGTATTGCAAAACTTTCAACATCTCCCATCCCTAGGAAAATGCTTGCTCCACACACAAATTAGCCACACATTGTTTCAGCATGGTTCCATACTATGTGCCCATGCGTGGCCTCTGTCTTGTCCTATTTCTTGTGGACTTACTCATATCCAGCCTGATTATAGCATGCTGAGAACTTTCATAATTGACATTTAGGTCCTTTTCTTCACAAGACCTGTTTACTTTTCTATGGAGATGTAGAGAAATACACACAGTTCAGGAAATGGATATTTTCAGAGTTGGAGCATAAATCTCCTCATTGCTGATGTAGATCTCAAAGACTTTGAGGCAAATATATGTCAGCTGGAGATATCCTTAACACTACCTATCACAAAGAGAGCTTTTCTCTTTGTCCTTAGACTAGAACAGCCCCAAATTCAAACTCAGTTTCTACTAATTTAAGCCCATTTAACCTGAAGAGAAAGCCAAGAGGGTGAGTTGGTTGGGGTCATTTTTTCTGCCAAGTTTGGGTGGGTTTGTACTCTCTGAGGGTTGGAGCCAGGCCTGATCATTACAAGCTGGCACAGTAAAGTAAGCTACCACACCTTTAATGAACTTAATTCCCCTGTTTTGACAGAGTTCCCATTTCCAGTGATTCACACTTTATGTTTTAGACACTTCTCCTATAGGTGTTTGCCAAAGACCCTTCCTGGCAGCTGGGCACTAGATTAGTTAAAAAAAAACTAGTACCAGGGTAAGAAACATCAAAAAACCATCTTTTACTCTTCTGTAAGGCAGATTGGGACATTGGCTGTCCCGA
The DNA here is from genome assembly GCF_007827085.1 of Peromyscus californicus insignis. NCBI lineage: Eukaryota > Metazoa > Chordata > Mammalia > Rodentia > Cricetidae > Peromyscus > Peromyscus californicus. The sequence goes on from NW_026294551.1 coordinate 10,706,086, forward strand.
TTCAAAAGCATTCAGGTGACTGTCACACACTCCCCTCAGATCCTTCCTATCCCTCATAGTTTGATTGTATTTTACACAATTTAGCAACTAGGCTCTTGGGAAGGGACTATGAAGACTATTAGATCTAAACAGATACAAGTGTGTTAAATATTCCATAGTTGCTAAATGCCATCATCAGAAATTTTATTCTATCTCAAGAGAAAGAAAAAGAGGCACTATTTGGAAATAACAAGGCTTACCAGAATGAAAAGAGGCTATAGTTGTTCCCAATCATTTCTCTGTATATGAAAATTTGGAGTCCTTGAAGGCTAGTGGGAGTGAAAGATATAATTTTAGTTCCTCCTTGCATCTCAGCTAGGGACATAACAATGAGTAACAGCTTTGTGTGTGTATGGGTTACTAAATGTTATATATATACATATATATATATATATATGTATATATATGTATATGTATAATTTTCTAGGTCTATGTTTGTTTTAGCTGCATGTATGTGTGCCAAATTTGTATACCTGGTGCCTACTGAGTCCAGAAGAGGGCATCATATTCCCTTGAACTAGAGTTACAGATGGTTGTGAGCCACCACATGGGTGCTAAGAATAAAACCTGAGTCTTCTGCAAGGGCAAAACTCTTCCTTAAGCAATGAATCATCTCTTACGTTCCCACAAAGTATTTTAAAAGTAAGGCCTACGTCAAGTCTTAAAATTTTATTCAAGGTCAGTGGCTATTAAGTGCTAGAACTAAGACCAAGATTTACATTTATTTAGTTCCAAAACCTATATCATGCTAACAAATGTATGTGAATGCATGGTGTGTGTGATGGCACATGTGTAGTGGTCAGGGAACAACTTGCCAGAGTTGATTGTCTCCTTACATGATTTGGGTCCCAAGAATCATAATCAGGTAGGTCATCAGGTTTGGTGCCAGTACCTTTACTTGCTGAGTCATTTCACCAGAACGGAAACCTATACCTTCAAACTCTACTCCAAGATTAGAAAAGTTTAGTGTAAAGGGAGAGAAAAGGATTTGAGAGACATATGCTCTGAGACTAACATACAGTTCTGCTCCTGTAGCAATTGGAATCAACCATTGACTATGTGTAAGTAAATAACTATGACTGTGTCAATAAAACTTTATTGATAAACATGGACAATTGACTAGATAAACTAAAAGATAGGACATGAATCAAGTTTGCTGATCTCTATTGTATTCTACACTTTAACTTTGATTTTCAAAACTTTTTTTAAACATTTGAAAGACTGTTGCAAGCAGGTCTGGTAGTTCAGACCTCTAATTTCAAGTAACAGGGAGGCTGAGGCAGGGGAATTACAAGGTCATAACTACCTGCACTATTGAATCAATCCAAGGGAAGCCTGGAAAATTTATTGAGATCCTGTTTTAGAACAGTAAAGTAACAATAAATAAATAAATAAATGGTTGCTGGGAATGTAGCTCAGTGGGAAAGTATTTGATTTACGTGAGCAAGCTCCTAGGTTTCATACCCAATACTGCAGGCAAACAAGTTAGCAAACAAACATAATAGAAAATAAAATCCATTGTTAAATAGAGAGATGGATTAGCAGGTAAGCGATATCATTACTCTTTCAGACAACCTAAATTCAATCCCTCAAATCTGTGTTGGGTGGTTCATAACCACCATTAACTCCATTTCCAGAGTACCTGAATCCCTCTACTGGATGCCACAGGAACTTACATTCAACTGCGTGCATGTGTGTGAACACACACACACACACACACACACACACACACACACACACACACACACACACAAACGCAGCGGGGGGTGGGGGGGAGGCAAGAGAGAAAAAACTTTTAAAAAAAATAAAATGAAAAAAAATGTAAAAAGCAAATGTTCCATTAATTCTCTCACACTGCCTTAGGGACTGGGCCATACTATGTTGTATTCTATTAGGGCCTCTCTTTAGTCTACTCAACGCATTTAATTATAAAGTTATGAATATGTTCCCTTGATCTCTTATTTTTGTTCTTCATTAACTGTTTTCTCCTCGTTTCCTTTCAGTGTTTCTTTGGTTTATCTGATGCTCCCAGCATTTTGGTTATAAAAACAAACAACAACAAAGCATTTTCCTCTCTCTCGAAAAATCCACATTGCATTCACACTGTTCGGTGATGTTCTTTTAATATGAAGCTGTCCATCACTGTGCCTTTGATTTCTCTCTGTGTTGTGTAGAATCAGCAGTTTAAGAATCTGTCGCGAATTTTTAAAGAAGGAAAGTATGATGACAATGTCAGCATCCTACAAAAAGACAGTTGTCCTATGTTTTTCTAAGAATACAGTTTGTTTGCAGTTTTCATCTCATTGAGTTTTCTGCTCCTCGATAGTAAGGGGGCATTGCCACCTGGTGGAAAAAATACTGAGGGGTTTGTTAGTCACCTTGTGAAAATATGGATATCATGTTTATATGGACTGGGGGGTTTTACCTTATCATTCCAGCGCTTGGTGGTGCTTGAACAAGCTCCCTTTCAAGTTCAGAGCCTAAAACAATTAAATCCAAGAAAACGTAGCTAATGATTCCATTTCAATAAACAGGGTCAGGTTGTCACTGTAGAATGAAACCGCTTGGAGGGCTGTTTGCTCTTTCTACTTATTAAAACCCCACAGAGCCATTTCCCCCTCATTTATAGAATTTTTCCACCTTTTTTTTCTATAATTTCAAATGACTTCCTTTTTGCATTGGCTATTTTTCATTCCTGTTTTCAGTCATGCTCAGGTCCTCCAAATATATCTCCTTAACATTAACCTAATTTGTGTTTGAGCTATGTTGACATTTTGTTCCTCTCTATTTGTGGCCTGTGTCTACTACCACTTGATTTTTGTCTTCCTTCACTCAGAAATATCCCTTTCATTTCTCACCTTTCTTTCCTGAGTTCTCAAAAGCATTATAGGTATGATTTATATAAGTGACTGTCTCTAATGCTTATGGCCCTTGACCTCTTTGCCACCTCAACTTCATCCTTAAAATTCTTCCTTGGTTTCCAGCTGTGTGGTTTCCTAATTCCATTCTCAGTATGGCTGTCACCTCCCCCCCACCCAGTCTGTGAGTGTGTGTGTGTGTGTGTGTGTGTGTGTGTGTGTGTGTGTGTGTGTGTGTGTGTGTATGTGTGTGTGTGTCTTTTCTGCCCCCATCCCTTCTTAATATGACCACTTTGCCTGGTCTCATTTTTTTGTCTTTGGGCATCAAAGATGAAGTTGTTACCAACAGGTCATTCTTCCCACAGTCAAATTTTCTGGCTGGATTCATTTATTCTTATAACTAATATTTCTTAGACTGGGTGGATAGAACCTTTCTCGGAGCAGTACCCAAATTGTGCCTACCTTCTTAATCCCTAGCATTGGTTGAATTCTAATCTTGCCTAAAGCAAGGGAACTTAGTTGTTTCCTAACCATGTGATTTCCCAACTCTTATATTTAGATAAAGGACATCACTCCCAATATTTAGTATTATAAATCTTAGAGCAATTAAAAACAAGCTGCATTGTCTCCATCTGTCATCCTGGGTTGCTTCTAAATTCTTTAACTGAGTCAATTTCATGAACTGAAGATCTCTATCTCTTTTAGTCACCATTGTGAGCACACATCTGGACAGCAAATATTTGTTGATAAAGAAGTAAAGAGAGGCTGGGGAAGTGGTTAACTGGTAAAGACAGTTGTCACCATGCCTGATGATCTGAATTCAACCCCCAAAACCCACATAGGGAAAGGAGAGAATTGACTCCCACAAGTTGTTTTTTGACCTCCACACATGTGCACAGAGCATGCACACACCATTGAAAAGATAAACAAATAAGTGTAATGCAAAAACTTTTTTAAAGAAAGGAACACATGTTTTCATTGCAACACCTAGCTTGTATGTCATGACCCTAAAAGTAGGGACAATCTTTTAGACTGTAGAATTCCGGTATGGCTGCACATTAAAATGACATGCGAATATTAAAATCCAAACTTTCTAGGACCCACGTCCTCATATAATAGATGACTAGGACAATTGTGTGGATATACAGTAAGTGCAATACATAGCCTGAGATGTTCTCAGTGGTGTCTGCCCAGCTTTATTTTTCTAAACTTTTATCTGACCTACTAACGAGCGTTCTATCCTACTGAGGAAATTCATACAGTTACTTGCTTTGACTGTTAGTGTAAGAAAGTTAAAATAATTTCTGTGGATTTGACTCTACTATGAGAACATTCACTATGCTGATCAATTACACTATTGTTTATATATTTTGTCTTTATATTCGTCACAAAACAGCCAATGACCATGAACATGAAAAAAATAAAATGCCCTTGGAATGCTTCACTTCCCATCCAGAGATCTCTGATATAGTATATTCTTTATCCTGCTTCTAAAGCATAATTCATTCTTTATGGGAAATCATATGTAGACCACTATCTATGGGTGGAATTTTGGCTTTTTCTTTCAGAAGAATTAAATATGATACAAAAAGAAAAGGAAAAAAGCTGACAGAAACCAATACAAATGTGTCTTTGCATAAACCAAAGCGCTTGCCACGCATCAGGGTGGCTCTTTCCTCTAATCCCAGCACTCGGGATGCTGAGGCAGGGGGATTGGGAAGTCAGTCCTAGGTTGTGCTCCTTAATAGGACCCTATCTCAAAGAAGCAAGAAAAAAATCAATTTCTTACTCAATCCATCATTGGCTATTTTCTTGCAAAAAGGAGCAAAAGGCACATCTGTGAACAAAACGTGTAGCAAACAGCATGAATGCAGTCCACTAAGACTTTACAGTGAGTAGGAAATTAAAAAAATACCACATCGGGCCGGGCGGTGGTGGCGCACGCCTTTAATCCCAGCACTCGGGAGGCAGAGACAGGCGGATCTCTGTGAGTTCGAGGCCAGCCTGGGCTATCAAGTGAGTCCCAGGAAAAGCGCAAAGCTACACAGAGAAACCCTGTCTCGAAAAACCAAAAAAAAAAAAAAAAATACCACATCTGACCAATAGCAGAACTCTGAGAAGTGCTTGTTGTGAAGATACCAAGTCTTCTACTAAGGAGTCTTTCATGTAAAGGCTCCCGACATGATTCTTTTCTGGAACTCTTTCCTGATCTTCTGTTTCCCACATGATCCCACAGTTTATATGCCGAGTGAAAGGCTTAATAACCAATATTGGTTAGAAGGATAAAGGACTGAAGTATACAGGAAACTAATGATATGTATCTTCTGGCTCTCTCTTGAAAAAATTGCTGTTCCTTTGAACCTTTGGCCTCGACTTAAATATGCTGATGAAGAGATAGGTTGGAGAGTCTTTTGTGTGAAACACCAGATACCAAATATTTCCCAAACATACCTTTTAGAAATAGTCAACTGTACTCCTCTTTCACCAAAGCAGACATAGGGAATATATTAATTATTGGGTCTGACTTTATTACAACATTACTTTTATATGCAAAAATAAAGGGAAAAAAGGAAATTAGGCCAGGTTTGAGTTTGCCAGCACCTGCTCTGGGGGTAACACAAAATATGTGAGGGACTTCCTGCAACCTAATCATTTGAACAACCTGAACTGCTCTGCTCATAGTAGCCACGTGGAAGACAAATACATTTTGTGCTTTATGACATTGCAATTTGTGGTTTTGTCCAGAAAAATCTAAGTAGCTAATGCATACAGGATACACCAAAATGAAGTACAATCTTATTTGTTATTGCTGCTGTTATTGTTTTGTTGTTGTTACTATTTTTATTAATTGTTATTACTATTATTATTATTGTTATTGCCATCATTATCTAAGTTAATAATATTGTTGACTTATTTGCCTGTGCTTATCACCAGAAGTAGTCTTTAGCTTGTGGCTCTTATCCTACAGGTTGGTAAACTGGTTGATGTTAATCACCTTGGCATTGAAGTGAATGGTTCATGCTAATAATATTTTTGACAAATGAGAAAACAGAGGAAGTTTCATTGCCTTGGCAAACCACAGCATAAATCACAGAACCGGAATGGGAGAGTAGGATGCTCTTGCTGACATGCATCTAAAGCCAAAGCATTTGTGTGTCATGGCCTCTGTTGGGGTAGATATGAGATGTTTTTGTTTGGATACACAGCTTGATTATTACAGATATGTGTATTGTAGACTAGCAGGAAAACATATGTGCCTGTGTTCTTTGTTTTTACATTTACTTATTTATTTTGTATGTGTAGGGGAGGCACTATGTACCACAGTTCACATGCAAAGCTCCATTCTCTCCTTCTAGCCTGTTTGTTCTGGAATTGATCTCAGGTCTTCAGGCCTGGCACTAACTGCCTTTACCTGTTGAGCCACCTTTATAGTCCTCCATGTCCCTTTCACTGTTTCTTTTGAGACAGCATTTCACTTTGTTCTTTAGATTGACATTGAACCCTGTATCTTCCTGTTTTAGCACCTAGAATTGCAGATTCCACCACCATGTCGCTCACTTAAATCCAGGTGTTCATTATGGTAGCTAAACATGAAGAATCTATGATTATGCATAAAACAACCTTCTAGTTTTTGCTCACTTCCTTGCTAACAACCTGGCAAATGGTTCATCTAAAGAGATGAGGCCCTGTTACTGGGATTCTAATCCTGTACTACCCAGCATGATGGCTGCTGGGCCATATGTGACTATTCAAACTAATTGAGCTTAATAAAATTTTGAAAAAGAATCAATCTTGTCATGCTCCAAAACTATAGGTCTTTAGGAGCTGGAGATATATTTCAGTGGTTAAGAGTGGTCATTGCTCTGGGAGAAGACCTGGGTTCAATTCCCAGTATTTATATGACAGCTTACAACCACCTGTAACTCCAGTTTCTAAGGATACTATACCCTCTTTTGGCCCTGAATACACATGATGCCCATAAACTCATGCAGACAAACACACATACAGAATAGATAGATAGATTGATAGATAGATAGATAGATAGATAGATAGATAGATAGATGAATAAATGAATGAATAGATAGAAGATAGATAGATAGACAGATAGATAGATAGATAGATAGATAGATAGATAGATAGATAAATAGATAGATAGGCAGATAGATAGGCAGACAGACAGACAGGCAGACAAGCATTGCAGTCCCTCACTACCTATCTAGTGCACTTACTAGGCACATGCATGTCAATGGACACCCCAACCTAGAGTACAGATCATTGTGAGCTCACTGGAGAAAGTCCTACTGGGCAGCATTTTTTTGTACACTACATGGGGTTGGTTTTGCTTCCACGTACATTCACTCTCTCAGAACTTGACCTTTTAAGGACCTAGATACTTTTTCATTAACAGCCTTCAGAGGAAGCCCCCCCCCCACCACCACTGAACCCTTTATTTAGTTTCCTCCCTTCATTTTTTCCTTTATTTGACTTCATACCTTTGCAGTCCTGCCACTTGCTTGCTGGTTATCTGTCCTTCAGCACTAATTGCTCTCAGCTGGATGGAGACAGGGTGTTTAAGTTCATAAAAGAAAAAGGAAGGAGAAAGAAAGAGAGCCAGGACAATGTGAGGAATCTGACCTCAACGTGTGGAATCTACATGCAAACTGAATTTTCACACAGTCTATATGAACAATCCCCCAGGTTATTAGGCCTAAAGAATGCTTATTTGCTTCCAAGCATTCTGATTTTCACATTCAAGTGTGTCAAGCTTCATTAGCTGATTTTTTTACTCTCTGAGCAGCAAAATAAGAATGAAAAAAGGTATCTTATCTGTGGGAGAAGCAGGATTCAGAATTCAGGATTCAAGGATGACATATTCTTGACAGGGTAAACAGAATTATATGGTTCCTAATTAATATAAATTAATGTTTGATGTAAGGGAGGACAGAGAAAAGGGGAGTTCCCACTTCCTCTACTAAAATATTTACTATTCAAGTGCTCACTTGTCACATCAGTCAAATATTTACCAAGAAAGTCCAAGAGTGAGGTGCTACTGTCTAAGCCTGGACTACACTCATTCTGTTTCACTGCTCTTTGCTACCCTGTTTTTTTTTTTTTTTTGTCTTCATGGAGGAAAAATATCACTAAGGAATTTTCCATTGTCAATGGTGAGCTACTATACGGAAATTAAATGGTATATAATCTCCTTGAGAACATGCATACATCTTTGAGATTTAGAAGATTCTATTACAAAAATCATAATAGGATTATTCATTTGAAGGGTTTGTGTGTGTGTGTGTGTGTGTGTGTGTGTGTGTGTGTGTGTGTGCATCTTCATATATTACACATATATAGCCAAGGCATGTAATCCATCTTTAAACAATGTTCATTTTAGAGGGTATTTTGTATGTATGTATGGGCATGTTCATACATGCGTGAGTGTAGACCAGAGGACAACCTCTAAGTGTTACTCGTCTGGGTCTCCTGAAATAAGGTTTCTTATTAGCCTGAAGCTCACCAAGTAAGCTAAGGTTTTCTTGTCAGATCCACTAACAAGCATCCTCCTGCTTACAGTACCCCAGGGCTGGGGTTACCAGAGTATGTAGCCATCTCTGCTTTTCACTGTACGTGGGACTAACTCAGGCTCTTATGCTTGCAAGGCAAGCACTTTACCAACAGAGCTAGCTGTGTCCCCAGCCCCATGCAAGAGTATTTTTAACATGCTCAACATAATGGCAACATTCAGTCTGGAGATCGAGTATCCCTTTTTCAACACATAAATCATATACTTTGCCTTTTGAGTTTATCCTGGATCAAAAGGTTCTCCTGAGCTTCTAAGGGATGAGTGGGCTGGAAGGGCAGAAATAGGGAACCTGTAAAGCAGTGCAGATGACAGGTTCAAATATGCAGACAGAGATCTTCCTCCAGCCACGTGTCATTATTTCCATCCATTCCCCTTCAATTCCATGTTGATATTCCATTCATGACTATTTTTTTTCAATAACTGTCCAACACAAGCAAATGTGTGCTGTTTGTTGCAACGGGATTTACACGTCTGAAATGACTCAGTTTTCAACACTTCTCAAAGATTTGTGACTTGAGTCAAATTCCTAGTAAAAAGGATGAAAACACCTGACTAGAATCTGTCTGTTCCCCAGGAGCTCGGAGGAGGGATAAACAGCAGCGTGTGGGGTGCATGCCCCATCCTGTTGCTTCTTCTTGGAAGGAGGGAGCGCTCTTCCTCACTTCTGCTCTTCTGTCTTCATGTTTTCTAACATAGCTGCTGTGGGATGGTCTTTCTGTATGCTGTGAATATATGTTGCTAGCTTTGGTTAATAAAGAAGCTGCTGTGGCCTATGGCAAGATAGGTTATAGTCAGGTGGAAAATCCAAGAGAGGGACAGTGAGAAGAAGGGTGGAATCAGGGCAGACGCCAGTCCGCCACCCAAGGAGCAACATGCCAGCATACCAGAAATGCCTCGGCCATGTGGCAATACATAGATTAATAGAATTGAGTTAATTTAAGATGAAAGAGCTAGCTAGCAAGAAGCCTGAGTGATAGACCAAACAGTTTGTATATAAGCCTCTGTGTATTTACTTGGGACAAAGAGTGAGACACAGGAAAATTTATGGGTACATACAGCGATGTGCTAAACAGAAAAATCCATTGTTTCAGCTTTCTGGGGTTAGGGTCAGGTGTTTCTTGATTGTCATTGTAATCTTCAGGTTCTTTAAACAAAAGAGCTTTGTCTCCAGATGTGATCAGCTATTTCTTCCCTTAGCTGACTGCCTTGCCTTCCTCAAAATGGGAAGCTGATTTATCAATGGTATTTAAGACTAATCTAACCATATGATGTCACACAAAAGGGAAATCAGGCTACCCAAAACCAAAGAAAATGCCCAAGTCGAATCTCTTTTAAATTCCTAGAATCTAGAAGAAAACTGTTTTCTTAATGTTCTATAACTTCCTCAACTTTCCTCTGTCTTAAATTGTTTTCCTTAAAATCATACCTCTTAAATGCTTCATGTTCTACTTACTTTTCATCACAGAGCCACTTTCTGAAGCTAACATTTCAAAAACGGACCTGAAAATACAATAAGATAAAGCAAATATATCTTTGAAATTTTTAGGTGTCTTTTTGTTAATTGTCTCAGAATTTCATACGTTCATACAGTGTATTTTGATAGTATCTGCCCCATCCCCGTAACTCCTCCTGGAAACACCACACTCTCCACCCCTCACGGCCTCCTAAACAAGAATATTTTTGTTGCTCACCATTCTCACATCAATAACAATTCATTTCCACAGGCGATGTAGGGCTAGTGAGATGCTGAATAGTCCTTTTAGTTTCAAAGAGTATTGGGCGGCATATGGAAAATACAATAGCCACACACCAAAATAAAGCAATTCTGTATAGTTAATAGCATGAGTTTCCTTCCATTTCAGATAAGGGCATCCAAAAGAAAAAAAAATTAAGATGTGATAAGTGGTAGCCTCTGGCCTTTTGATCCAGAAAATTTCTAAAGTTGTATTCATAGTATTTACCAAAATATGTTTGTAGATCTTCTGGCCACACTTCCCATGTTTGTGCCCTCCCTTACAATTCCTGAATCTTCAGTGACATGAAGGAGGCCAAGGACCCTACTTTTCTTCAAATGATTAGTGTGATCCACCCCCAAGACTCAGGCAACATCCCAGAAGAGGACGGCAGAAAGAGAGCTGGAGGAAAAGGAGGTGTACTGCGAAACAGTGTGTTCTGGATAGGACATGACCACTGAATCCATGAATGCATTGTAGTTATGGTTACTAGCAGAGGTTCCTCATAAGCTCTAGTAAAAATTTTACAAAATATAGACAAAGACGAGAAAGTAGGAGGTGTATAGATGGGGATGGTTTTGATCAAGATACATTGTATAACTCTATGAACTTGTTAATGAAGAAATAAAAGATACTCTTAAAATGAACAAGGAGTCATAATTAAATCCTCTCCAAACTTTCCATGCATGCGAAATTTTGAGAACAATTTGAGTTGCATTGAAACATATCAAAAAAGAATCTTAAGCTAACACTTGAACATAAAATAAGAGTTAATCAGGGAAGTTATTCCAAAGTGACAAAAGACTATGTAACCACAAACACCATAAAATTATACCATAATAGGAAACTGAATAGATAAGATAGTTCAGTATGAAGATCACCAGATCATGAAGAAAAGGTAACTCAGCAAGTCATTTGAACGACATTTCATTAGACAATAACCTCAAATATTTAGAGATTATAAAAAGATGTTTAGTTTCATTGGCAAGAAGAGGATGATGGCCATCATATGTACATACCCACAGTGAACACAAACAGACACAATAATTTAAAATAATAAAAATATTTTATTGGGTGGTAAAAGTTAGTAACAGAAGGAAATGAGTATTATTTTCTCATGTACATGAAAGATAAAGCACAATATGTATGTGTACAGGCAGACATGAATGAATATGGTCACGGTAGAAATGTCCACATATACCACAATGTGTACTCCAAATTCCCCACAGTTTCTGTGGTGGGAAAAAAAGATAGGTCACAGAAGAGAACCTAATATTTATAAACACCTCCAGTAATAAAGTCTGCTGATGAGAAATTCATTTGCTAAGTTCCTTAGGTAGTGTATTCCACCTCATTTTCTAGCAAAATCAATCAAGTAATACTAAATTGACCCAATTTACCAAAATATTAATGATATCTCCTTTTTTCTCAATACTATTTTATCTCCTTCTTCCAAATGTTTTATTTCTGGTATACATGCATGACAAAACAAATCTAGTATTTTGATTAAAAAAATAGAGATTTTATTACTTCTCTGTTTTTCTAGCTTTTCTTCTTGTGGGGTTTTATTTATCACATTTACAATGTACAGAAATAAAAACCATCTCTTATCCTCTGTTTCACCTCACCTGCATTTTATTTACCTTTAAACCTCTAACTCCATTATTACAGAAAATCTTTGTAACTCAGAGAGAACTCCTTTCATAGACATATGGTGTCTGGCCGATGGGGATTAACCACTTCCAATCTGATTTGACAAATTAGACTGAAATGAAATACATCCTATGTTGAAAAGACACCAAATATCAGGCTGAAGATAGAGCCCAGTGGCTGAGTGCTGACAGAGCCCATGGAACACCCTACTTTCAATCTACATAATTGGGGAATGGAACACCATAAGGTACCACTACATTATCTCTTTGCAAAACCCTGGTAATAGACACATTTAAAGCCTGGCGCATACACAGAGATATTAGACAACCTCTTAATTAAGCATGAAAGTGTGTAACCTGCTTCAGCTTCCTAACTTGGTGCTGTAAAGAATCACCACCTTTGGCGTGAAAGGCAACTGCCTGTCTTGTTCCTAAGACAGCTTACCTGTGAGAACATAGCCTATATAAGACTTGGCTGAATTGTCCCATGGGGGTGACTCTATTTGCATTGCAGGGTTACACAGGAAAGGAGGTAGCTAGTTATGCCAAGGGAGAGCAACAATTCCAGGACTGCAAGCAAACTCTTATTTTTCGGATATTTTGAGAGATGGTCTCGGTCTGTTCTTGTTAAATGTGGCTCTGAAATATCAATTAGACTGGAGGTAGAGTTAAGGGAAATATGAGTTTCAAGTTAAAAAGGTCATGTGTAAACCCAGATGAGCATTATCACTGTGCAGTATGGGAAATAGATTTTGACTTATTCTTCAGATGAAAAGACAGATGAACTCCCAAATGCTGCTAAACAGCCATCTTCCATACTCACAGGGACAGAGAGACACAGATAGAGGCTTGCTATGGCCAATGACTTCCGACTCTAGTTAGCACTGGTCTGAGAAAAGAAAGGCACTTGCCCTCTTTGATGGAGACACACATGTGTGTTCATGTTTGTTTAGTTCTCCAAGGCATACTTTGTATTTCTTCTTTCTGAGTCTAGTAATAAAATGCTAGAAAGTTTAAGTGATCCAAGCCCATATATTTCAGTAAGCAACAGAAGATTCAAGCTGAGCATATCTGAATTCAGAGTCTCTTTTTAGCCTCTTACACCATAAAGATTTTTTGTTGTTGCATCTCTACCTAAAACATAAAAATACACTCAGGAATGAAGTGAAGCAGACATGCAGGAAGGCTGAGGTGCATTAATACATATGCATATATTACATATAAATATATGTATGTGTGTACACATATTTATCATATATATCTTTACATAAATATGAGAAAGACAGATTGAAAATCAGTCTAAATTCCTTATTTTGTACTTCTTCCATAAAAGAAGTAAGCTACCATCATTTTTAGAAAATATTGTATTTACGCTCTATAAAACCAGCTTGGGAATGCACCTGGCCTTAGTTTCTCCCTCCCTGCCTATTCTCAGAACCCCATTTTCTCTTTCGTATTTTTGTTCTGGTAGTTGAGTGTTGAAATTTTTCCCATTTCCATTTATTTCTCTTTTAAAATGCTTTTTCTTTTTTTTTCTGGCAGTCTCCTGTGGATAACAATCTTTGAAGCTGTAATTCGAATAAGAATTATTCTATCAAGGTGTTAAGTCATCACCATTGCCTCATCTTTAAATACTGTCTTGCACTTGTGGGTATTTTGAGGACTGACAAAATACTCTCTGCAATGCAGGATTTCTCAACACTGGAGCCTCCCCTGCAGCTGCCATTCATCCCTCTTATCCTTTCCTATTAGTTGTTCTCTGCTTTTGAATCTGATCCCTGAATCCTATTATGGAAATTACTGCTCTCTTTGAATGTCTTAATCCCTAGAGGCTGGCCAACCCCTCCCAACAGCCAACAGGAAGGAGAGAGGAACAAAGAAGAAAGAAATCTGAGAGCTTACTTTTCTACAGCTCTCAATGGAGCACAGCAGATGTATCACTTTGCACAAGCACAACTCCAGTGGCCCGGCTTCCTATTTGCTTTGCCAGGGGAATCTGTGTGATCATTTCTGCACACACCCACATCATATGTTCACTCACAACGGCCTAAATTCATGCTGCGCTGGAAGAATTGTGAGCTCTTCTAGGGTACGTTTTCCAAGTGCTTTTCATCTTTAACATGAAAAAATAATTTCAGTAAGTATTCAGAAACCTTGCTAACTAGTCTCCAAAGATTGGAAGTCATTTTCTAAAGAAACACTGCCATATTGCTGTGAACTCAAAACTCAGTCCATCTGTGTTAAATTGAACATGTTACATAAAAGTTGTTATGGGGTGGTGAAAAATGGTTCAAGATCCCATAGTAGGTAAACAAATAGAATTGGACTACAAGTGTCATTTAAATATCCTTCATTCATGGGCCTCGGTTAACTCCTGTGATCCCTGCTTTTCCTGCCACTCTAAGGGTTCACTATTGAATTAGGGTATTTAAAAAATAGGTTTTATTTCAGATTTATCTTATGCTTGGAATTTCATTATGCTATCTCAATTTCTTTCAGTTGGACTATGCCTTTTCTCTTAATATCAAATGGTTGAAGGTCTCCGTTTCTTCCTTCCAAATTCCAGGAGACTCATTTTACTGTTTTGGCTCCTTCAAGATGTCCTATTTGGTCAGTTTCTTTGCACTTAGACTGTTTCCTGCCTTCTCCCAAAATGTGAGGTGGCTGTTTTCCTAGTATGACCAGTAGCCGCTAGTCTTATGCAAATAAATTTGCACCAGTTTAAAAGCCAAAAATTAAAGAAATAGTATAGAAACACACACACACAACACACACACACACACACACACACACACACACACACACACACACACACACGCACGCGTTTAAACAAGGGATTCCATCTCTTTCATCCCTATTAGCTTTCCATCCTGAGACATTGATCTCATTTGTTTCTCTTTGCCTGGCTTTTATAGAATTCTGGAACTTAGCCTAAACATTTGGTAACATTAGAGTCTTCAAATCTCTTTCTCCAAAACTTGAAACAGCCTCGGACAAGGTTGAGAAGTGTCATCTCCCAATTCTCATGTCCCCTCCACAGCACAGGATGTCACCTTGCAAGGCAATAGAATCTTTGCAGGTATAATTAGTGAAAACAAGATCGTAGTGGCTTCAAGTGTGCCCTCAATAAATGACTGGTTTTCTGCTATGAAGGCCAAGTGCAGACAAGCTGAGGATTCCACATGAAGAGTCTGATATTCAGAATAATGTAACTATGAGCAAAGGGAGTGAAAGGACCAACTCTAACTACCACTAGCTAGGAGAGCAGAACAGATCTGATTTCACCTGAAGACACCTTGGTTTGTAGGGTCTGGAGCTGTGAAGGAATAAGTATCTGTGTTTGAAGTCATTTAATTTGTAGAATTTTGTTACAACATTGCTCTGGAACTACTACATTCAGACAATTAGTGGTGTCAGAAAATGGACAGTTTCTTTGCACCAGAAAACATCTTCTTGGGTTTGTTTTTTCAGGAGCTAGAATTACAAGCAGGTGTGAACTACCTGATGTGGGCACTAGGAACCAAACTCAGGTCCTCTGTAAGAGCAGCAAGCTCTCTTAACCAGTGAGCCATATTTTACTTTTAAATCCTTAGGTAAGATCAGCCAACATTCTTAGTCATCAGGTGATCTCTCCAGCCTCTACTTTTTCTTTTTAACCTGTAACCCATCCTAAAATTGTGTAGCCCTGTACTTTTGTAATAGGCTTAAAAAGCTTTGCTGAGAGCATGCTTGGCCATCCTGCTCGCCTCAAACTCTTCAGTGTACTCTCCTCTCCTCTGTCAGCTTGATGTTTAATGTAACCCTGGAGTACATACTCTGAAACTTTTCTAAGGTTCAAATTGAGCACCCAAAACCAACCCCTCAATTGTCCAATCTTTCTCATCAAAACAACTCTAGTGCCTAGCATTATGTAACAGCATCCCTCACCTCCATTGTCCCAAGTTACAGATGCCTTAAGCTGGGGATTTTTGCACAAATATTTTGCATGCCAATTCCCCTTGATGAAAACTCTCAGAGGCAGACACCAGTTTTCATTCATGCAGGTCTACAACACAATGCCTCATACATTCATTCAATACCTGTTTATTTCTAGCCCACAAAGTAAAAGTGAACGTGTCAAAGTACTTAATAGATGTTTGGTCAACATGCCTTGGAGTAAAATAAATGACACCTGAAGCTTTCCCTTTCTTCATTTCAACCTGCTGAAAACTGAGCCTGGGCTTCTTGTTTTCGTTTCTTTGCCCTTATGGTTAAATTATTTGATACCAGACACCACTGACCTCCCTTCCTTTCTTTGTAACAGGAAACACCACCAAGAATTGCTTAATTTTTTTAAAAGTCACTGCACTTGTAAATAGGTAGAGAGCGCAAAGAAGCTGGAGAGATGCCAGAGTGACCAACTTTACAACCCCCACTCTGTCTAATCTCCCCTACATATCCAGCTGGTTTAAGAATTTTGTCTTTCCTTCAAACTAGAAAAGGAAGTAGAAGTTGGAATTGGGTATACAAATAGTTGAAGAGTTTTCCATGGGTTTAGGGGTTGTGCTAGAGTACCATTTTTAATAGAACTATTAATTCAAGAATGGAACTCCCCACACTTTTTGACACAAACCCTATCAGCAGGATCCATGGAGCTAGGCCACAGAAATAAATAATTAACCTCTCCACATAGGAAGGCTGGTGAACAATGCAGTTCTCAGTCTGTGCACACAGAGTTCTGCCAAGAGGAAGAAACATATAAACCAGGCAACTGCTGCATACATTGCCAAAGAGGGAGGATTCCCCATCATTCACAAAGTGTTTGAAACATGAAATCAGATCCGAGAGCAGCCTGGCTTCTTCAGAATGGCAGTGGTAGTGAAAATGACCGTCTGGTGCTACAGACATTACCAGATACTACACAGCTTGTTCTCATGTTTTTAGTCACATCAGATTCCTTCCAGAAAGGTCTCATTGTATCAGATGACCAGATTCTATCCTGGACTCTAAATCAGAGCCCCTGATGCTGGCTCACACACAGAGCTAAAATGCAATAATAAGGTTTTCAAATGATTCTGCCATGTGCATGAGGTACGTGATACACTGGATGCTTCCTTCTGGCTTGAGTACCTTCTATTAGCTATTAAAAATTGACCTTAGGCTGATTTCTTAAATCCATACTCTAATCCTAAACTCCCTAAAAAAAGAGTGGTAATATTACCACGCTTTCATGAAAATGATATAAATGGTGCAGTGTGACAGAGTAAGTGTGCAATATGTGTCTGTAGTTATTAGCCTTGCAAGAAACTCTGAGTCAAAGAGAGTAGAAGGTGACTCTCATGGTAGTTTACTCAGAAATTCCCTGTCAGTGAGCTGGGGAAAAGAAGGTGCACTCCATAAAGTGATGGCTGTAGGAGCTTGAAGACGTGAGTGAGTGAGTCCCAGCACTGGGGTGAAAAGAGCATGGAATGGTGCAGCGAGAAGCCAGTTTCTAGAACTCTCTTGAAGTCAGTCTAGTGAAATCAATGAACTTCAGATTCAGTGAGAGACCCTTCCTCAAAACATAAGTCGAGTGATTGAAGATGACATCAGATGTTGACCTCTGTCCTCCATTCACACAAACAGGCATGTATACACACACAAACACACATGCACACACACACACACACACATACACACACGCACACGCACACACACACATATACACACACACACAGAACTTACATTGAAGCATCAGTTAACCCTTGAAAGGGATAAATATTGCACTGCTCTTCTTACTTCATCTGTATATTTAAATGTTCCCTGAGTATTTGATCCTCAGGAAGCCATCGAATGATTTTATGAGTTTACTGAGAGGAAGTCTTTAGCAAGAGAAAGGCAAATACTAATAGCTGTTCCTCCTGGCAAAGATGAAGGCTCAGAGATCAAAGTACCATAGTGAGGCACCCAGTCCCTGCCAACCCTGATTACTGCCCTGCTGATAAAGCAGCTCAAATGAGCTTACACCTGTGTCCTCCTTAGAGTTCCTGCCCTGATTCTCTGTTGACAAGGGAGACTTTGAAGTAAGTGTCTGTGCCTAATTTTGTGACACCAAGAGCCATTGTTTTCTTAGTGACTCAATTCTACAGGTTATTCTTTTTTTCATTTTTCTTTCTTCTTTCTCATCTTCCCCTTCTTCCTCCACTTCCTCCTCTTCCTCCTTCCCCTCTGCTTTAAAATGTTCAATTAAGAAACATTAACAAACACTGTAAGCTCACTTATATGTTGAATTTGAGAAAGCTGCTATTGCAGAAGGAGAATGGTTACTACCAAAAGCTAGGCAGGTGAGCAGGGGACTTGAGGATGTGTTAATCAAAGAACACAAAAGCATAGTTAAATATGGTAAATAAATCCAGGTCTATTGTGTGGCATAGAGTCTATAGTTAATGATGATGCCCGCCTATTTTAAGAAATATTGAGTAGGTAAGTATTTGCATTGCAAAAATGAGAACTATCTGAGGTCATTATTAGATGTAGCCACCCATAACACACACACACACACACACACACACACACACACACACACACACACACACACACACTTCTAAAGATTTGACATGGACAGTAAATATACATGTAATTTTATCTCTTACATTTAAATAAATAAATTTGGTGGAAAATAGAGACTTGGAAAGTCAAATAGTGCACTTCATTTAAGGAGCTTAAAGCCCCCTGGTGGCAAGAGAGTAGGCCAAGAGTGAGGGTAAAATGCACACATATAAGACACCAAAGAGAGAGAGGCTGAAACATTCCCATCAAGGATGCGAGTAACAGGCAAGACATGTGCAGCGATAGTGTATTCTGTAACCTCACCTCCAAAGCTAGCAAACCGTCGTGAGCAGGCACCACTGAGTGTGCACCATTCTCCTAGCTCCAGCCTTCTCCTTCCTTGGATATGCCCTCTTGTGTGTGTGTGTGTGTGTGTGTGTGTGTGTGTGTGTGTGTGTGTGTGTGTGTGTGCCAACTAATGCTTTTTTTTTTCATTTGTTTTTAATTTTTTTAAAAGAGATTTTCTATCCATTTTACGTATCAACCACGGATTCCCCTGTCCTCCCTCCTCCCACCCCTCAGCCTTCTCCCCCAATCCACCCCCCCCCCATTCTCACCTCCTCCAAGGCAAGGTCTCCCCTGGGGACTCAGCAGAGCCTAGTACCTTCAGCTGAGGCAGGTCCAAGCCCCTCCTCCCTGCACCAAGGCTGAGCAAAGTGTCTCAGCATAGGCACTAGGTTCCAAAAAGTCAGCTCATGCACTAAGGACAGGTCCTGGCCTCACTGCCTGGGGGCCCCCTAAACAGTTCAAGCTAAACAACTGTCTCACTTATCTAGAGGGCCTAGTCCAGTACCATGTGGGCTCCTCAGCTATTGGTTCATGTTTCTCTACTAGTTTGGCCTGTTGTCTCTATACTTTTTCCAGTCATGGTCTCGATGTCTCTTGCTCATATAATCCCTCCTCCCTCTCGTTGATTGGACCCTGGAACTCCACCTAGGACTTGGCTGTGAATCTCTGCATCTGCTTCCATCAGTCACTGGATGAGGGTTCTATCATGACAGTTGGGGTGTTTGGCCATCTGATCAGCAGAGTAGGTCTGCTCAGACACCCTCTCAACCATTGCCAGTAGTCTTAGTGGAGGTATCTTTGTAGTTTCCTTGGGACCTCTCTTGCACTCTGCTTCTTCCTATTCCCATGGTGTCTTCATTTATCATGGTATCTCTTTCCTTGTTCTCCCACTCTGTTCCCAATCCAACTAGGACCTCGCGCTCCCCTAAGCTCTCTTTCCCCCAACCCTTGCCCTCCATTACCCCCTCTAACCCCCAGTTTGCTCATGTAGATCTCATCCATTTCTCTGTCGCTGGGTGATCCCTGTGTCTTTCCTAGGGTCCTCTTTACTAGCTAGCCTCCCTGGAGCTGTGGGTTGCAGTCTGGTTATCCCTTGCTTTATGTCTAGTATCCACTTATGAGTGAGTACATACCATGTTTGTGTTTCTGAGTCTGGGTTACCTCACTCAGGATGATATTTTCTAGTTCCATCCATTTGCCTGCAAACCTCGTGATGTCATTGCTTTTCTCTGCTTAGTAGTACTCCACTGTGTATATGTACCACATTTTATTTATCCATTCTTCAGTTGAAGGGGGATATGCCCTCTTTCTTAACAGACTGTTATGACTTCTACCACTACCATGTGCCATAAGGCCATGCCCTTCTTTGTTTGAACAGGCTTATGTCCTTATCAGGTCCCAGTATCCTAGACTCAAAATCAGAAAGTGTTTTACAATTCTGAATTATGCAACATAAAAAAAAAGCATTTTGTGTTTTATAAAAAACAGTGTTTTTGTTGTTCTCCATTGTTAATCTGTCGAAAGTTAATGTTCATAGTACACAGACATGGTGAGTGGGTTAAAAGTCATTCTTTGCACATCATGACTTTGCTGGAGAAGCTATAGCATAATTAATTGACTGACACCCTTTTGTCTGTGACATTTCATAAGTCTTCTCTTACCAGGATTTAACTTTGAAAAGTCTAAGGACTTATGTAGATATTTATTAATTTAGTTTCTTAATATATAACAAGCATACCATGAACAAGCAAGATGGTTATTTTTGTAAAATGCTTGCTGAGAAAGTCTGAAGACCTTCGTTTGAGCCTCAGGACTCACATAAAGGGGGAAGGAGAGAACTGACTCCACAAAGTTGTTTTCTAAATTCCTCACATATGTTGTATTGTGGTCTGTGACACATGCTCATATCCTTGTATCACAATGTATACAGTAATAACAATGAATTAAACTAAAAAAAACTTTGAGAGATAACATAAAAGGTAATGTTAAAATATGAAATTATCAAAAACAAAATGACTGCAAATATTCATCATTTAATATTTTTAAATTTCTTAATAGGGTGTCACCTATCTTAATTATGTTTATGCAATGCATATGTTTGTTTAAGTGTTCTGATCATCATTCTCTTCAAGAAAACATAGGGGAAATTATTTTCGTAATGTTTTGTTTAGACTATTTTAAAAACAATCTCTTACAGATGCAATCAATGTAAAAATCATTAGTCAACTATTTTTCATGATCATTTTTATTAAGTCTTCTGATCTGTTTTGTATTTTATAATAATGATCTTAAGCTTTTTCACTTTGGACAAGACATACCACAAGTGTACAGTGGCCACATTTGACAATGTGGTGGCTGTGTTGGTCACTGGAGAGGTAAAGAATGATATAAGAACAATTAACAAAACAGGTAAAAGAATGACTTAAATATGTCAAAAATCACAGCAATGCTAAGAACATCCAAATATATGTCTGTGTAGATCAATAAATTTCTGTATACAAGTATAGTCATAGATTGTGAGTTAATTTAATTATATTTCCAAGTCTCAAAGAACAAAGTAACAAATATAGTGCACTCATGTTTGGATAGAGATTGGTACATTCATCTATAAATCATAACTACTTGAATTGCTAAAAGGTACATATTTTTTATCTATTATACACAAGAAATACATTATCTTCCTTGTTATCATTAGCATAGCTTGAATAAAATATCTAATTGAAAGGGCAACTTAGAATATAACAGCCAGTGTTATAGTAGATAACATGTTGGTTTCTTCATCATCTATAAAGGGTCTTGTTATTAATTTCTTCACCTGTACACCTTGAAAGTCTATAGTAAAACAAATAGATGAAGCATATTGTTCTTCATCATTAATAACAGGAAGACAATAGACAGTGGATCTATTTGTCAGGATTCTTTAGAGTAATTCCTTTCTGTCTTGAAGTATTTTTGAAGAGTTAATTTTTGATAGGGTCAAATGTCCATTTGCTAGTTTATATATCACATTTTAATAAACAATTATGTATTGGTTTAAGGGACAGATACTAAAAATGTGTATGTTTTTCTTGATAAATTTATATTAACAGATATACACAGTGTTAACAATTCATGCTTTCTGGGACACAAGGTGATAGGTGTAAAAAGATGTCTTGGACCGCAAGATCACACTCCATTATGAAACACAGCAGTTTTACACAAAAGAAAAACTACTTATTTTTGAGATGTAATCTCACATATCTGATACTGACTTGAAAAAAGAGAGTTTGAACATGAATTCTACACTCAGACAGAATGTCATTAAAGAGACGACACTCGGCACCATTGAAAGTCTCTGAGTCGGGGATCCAGCCATGCCTGAAAGTGGCTGCTATTTTTGGATATTTTAGTATTTCAATGCAATAATTTTCCCCTCTTCTCTTAACTTGGAAGGATTTTCTGCCATATTGGATTAAAAGACCTCTACTTGATATAACAAATAAGAATTTCAACCTTCCATATACATCAAGAAAGAAAGAATTTTATACAAAAATAACAGAATGGCAAAGATTGAAAGTATGTTGTCTGCTGAGCACAGGAATGACTCATGGCCCAAAGACACAGTGGGTCCTTGCAGTTTTCCTTCACATGAGTGTTCTCACATATAGGCATGACTTGGTGAAGTAATCTTAAGATATTTCACAAGCAAGGCTCTATGTCTTTAAGAATATAATTATCAGAAGAGATGGATTGTTTAAAAACAAGTGAAATGCTTGCTCTGAGAGCAGATGCATCCATTCCTCATGGCATTCCTTCTGGACATTGCAGTTGATCATCTCAAATCTAATAAAACACTTTGTTTTCAACTCTGTAAACTGTCTGTATCCATCCTTTGCCTTGGGTTAAGCACCAGTGTACATAAGAACTGAAATTTGGGTCCCTGGAAAGATGGCTGAGTGGGTAAGAGCACTTGTTGCTTATGTAGAGGACCAGGGTTTTGGTTCAGCACCAGCATGGTGGATCACAATCCTTGGGCACTCCATCTCCAGTGTATCTGGTACCCTCTTCCGACCTCCTTAGGCACTGTTCTACATTGTCAATGTACATTCATGCAGGCAAATACTCATACATATAGAGTAAAAAAAATCTAGATTTCTTTAAATAGTTGAAACTTGGACTTGTAACAAGGTAATTATAGAATAGAATAAAAATATTATTTCTCTAATCTAGTTGAGTAACACAAAGTATAATACATTTTTACCATAAAGGAATGCTTTCATTTCATTATTACATTGAATTGTTTGTAGACATTATGTTTTTCTCTATGACTGGATTTAAACTGTGGGCCTCACACATGATAGGCAAGTGCTCTACCACTTAACCATCTCTCCAACCTTTGAAATCCCTTCTAGTTGTTAAGATTATGATTACTGAGAGCTATGTAAAGTTTTCATCTCCAGAGAGAATAGTAAATGAATCCTAAAAACAACTCACAAAAAATATACAAAAGTCAGTCTCTTTTCCTATGTAATTCCATAGCTATGGAAATAATTTGAGAATCATTTGTTCTTCATTAAGAGTTGAATTGTTTCATTTCCTATGTTCTTTCATGGAGTCACTGGGGGCTTACATGGGGAAGTTCTGGAAAATTTAAGTTCAGATCAATAACTTTGTCATTTATAAGAAAATTAAGTATTTCATTTATAAGTATATTCCATTTAACTTTAATTTTCTTACTTTGCGGCAGGAAATAATTGTAAGAACAACTTTTGGGGGCTCTGTAGTAGTTATGTAAGTGAACATATGCAAAGCAGTTAAAACCCACATGGGATTCTGGGAAGATGCAATACAAGCAACAAAGATTATTCCTTATCCATTTCATAGGTATCAAGTTCCAGCTGTATTTTTGGTGAACTTTGTGAGTGATAGGGATATATGGGTAAACACAACAGAACATATATAGTTCATCTCAAGGAGAATATTTAGGAGAATATGTTAACACTGTATGCTAAGTGGTCTGAAAGGAGGAGTCAAGTGGCTACTGGGACACTCTCGGGGAACACCAAAAAGCTCTCTGGGTTGCCTCAGAATGGCTTCAAACAGAATATATAGGCAGATTTAAATTAAGGAGTAATGAGCTAGACAACAAGAAGAGATGAAACATGAAAGCCTGGGCCAGAGAGACAGCTCTGTTGGTAAGGTACCTGCCATGCAAACATGAGAATCAGAGTTCAGATCTCCAGCCCCATATAGAAGGTAGATGTAGCAGCTGTGCAAATTTATAACCCTAACATTGGGGAGACAGATACAAATGGTTTCTCAGAGCTTGCTGGTCAGCCAGTGCAGCGAATTAGTTATTGGGATTAAGGAAATTAAATGAAGACCCCATAAGCTAGGCAAATGGTATAAAGAGACAGTAGAACATCATCAAAGTGCTAGGAGGTGTTCTATGGAATTGTGGTTACTCTGGGGAGTGGTAAGAGAATGGATGACTGAGACGAGATGGAAGTTCCACACACTAACTACCGTAGAGATAAGCCAAATCCTAATAAATAGCATGCCAAGTGTCTTAGTTAGGATTTCTATTAATATGAAGAAAGATCATGACCAATGCAATTCTTTTTAAAAAATTTTTTATTATTAAGAAATTTTCTATTCATTTTACATACCAACCACAGATCCTCCCTCCTCCCTCTTCCCACCCCCCAGCCTTCCCTCCCAACCCACCCCCCCATTCTCACCTCATCCAAGTCAAGGTGTCCCATGGGGAGTCAGTAGAGCCTGGTACATTCAGTTAAGGCAGGTCCAAGCCCCTCCCCCCTGCACCAAGGCTGCACAAGGCATCACACCTTAGGTGCTGGACTACAATGGATCCCAATTCCCCTGCCTGCGGGTTCCCCCAAACAGTATAAAAGTATTTCATTGGGAGTTTGCTTATAGTCCATTATCATCATGGCAGGGAGCATGACAGCATGCAGGCAGGCATGGTGCTGCAACAGTATTTGAGAGAGGGAGAGGGAGAGGGAGAGGGAGAGGGAGAGGGAGAGGGAGAGGGAGAGGGAGAGGGAGAGGGAGAGGGAGAGGGAGAGGGAGAGGGAGAGGGAGAGGGAGAGGGAGAGGGAGAGGGAGAGGGAGAGGGAGAGGGAGAGGGAGAGGGAGAGGGAGAGGAGAGGGAGAGGGAGAGGGAGAGGGAGAGGAGAGGGAGAGGGAGAGGGAGAGGGAGAGGGAGAGGGAGAGGGAGAGGGAGAGGGGAGAGGGAGAGGGAGAGGGAGAGGGAGAGGGAGAGGGAGAGGGAGAGGGAGAGGGAGAGGGAGAGGGAGAGGGAGAGGGAGAGGGAGAGGGAGAGGGAGAGGGAGAGGGAGAGGGAGAGGAGAGGGAGAGGGAGAGGGAGAGGGAGAGGGAGAGGGAGAGGGAGAGGGAGAGGGAACCTGGCATGGGTTATGGGTTTTTGGAACCTGAAAGTCCACTCCCAGCAACATGCTACCTACAAGAGCACACCTACTCTGACAAGACCACATCTTCTAATCATTCTAATACTCAAACAGGTCACCTACTGGGAACTAAGCATTCAAATATATGAGCCTAGGGGTACCGTTCTCATTTAAACCATCACTAAGTGATGTTTCTGTATTAGGGGAAATCTGCAGAAGCATCATTGAATCTGAAGGGGATCACTCAATTCATCTTGTGCTAAGCATTTTATTCCTCCAAGTAGAGAAAAAGAGATCAGAATGGAAAAGAAGAAATTAAGAATTTGAAAAAGTAATGGAAAACACTAAAACAAATCAGCGCACATACACATACACACACACACACACACACACACACACACACACACACACACACACATACACACACACACACTCCTCAACAATGTGGAGAAGGAAAGGAGGAAAAATAAAATGGAAAACTGAGATGGCTGAAATGACCTCACCTCCAAGAAAAGTCAGAGAAGAAAAAAGAAATACCAAAGAAATTAACAAAATGTGTCGAAAAGATTTATGTAGGATTGAAAATGATCTTCTAGATTTAAAAACATCACTTTGCACTCAGCATTCTTCTTTTAAAAATATATGCATATACATATATGAAGGTCTACAACCTTGGAAGGCCAGGAGGCTCACAAAATTTCTGACATGAGGAAGAAAAAACGTGCTGGGCAGTGGTGGCACACACTTTTAATCCCAGAACTTCAGAGGCTAGTGGATCTCTGTGAGTTTAAGACCAGCCTGGTCTACAGAGTAAATTGCAGGACATCCAGAGCTTTACACAGAGAAAGTAGGTCCTGAAAAAAATCAATCAATCAATCAATAGGAATTAAAAATAATTAAGAAAACATACTGCAATGCTCTCATAAATCACATAGCAAGCCACATGCAAAGAGGGCTTGCTACTGAGGTACCTAGAAGCTACATTACAACAGAAATATGACTTGAGGTTTCTCAAAGAAAAAATAAGATTCCAAACCTGTAAGTAAAATAATAATTAAACTGCCAAGAGTTGTGGTAGTAGAGTCAAGATATTTTCATGTCTGTCAACTCTCAGGGAAACAACCAGATTTATCTCTTTTTCCAGGTGGTTCTTGGCATCACACAAAGTCAGTCATTAATAACAGAGGAATATATGGGATGGATGAAGTATAGATGTGAAAAGAATTCCCAGGATGGTGGCAAGCAAAAGGCTGAGAAAGATGGTTGCTGGTTGCTGTTGTGCTGTAGACCTAACCTCAATACAGGCTGAGGCAGCAGGAAGGATTCTGGAACAGCCCTAGCTGTCCTGGAACTAGCTCTGTAGACCAGTCTGGCATTGAACTCAGAGATCCTCCTGCCTCTGCCTCCCAAGTGCTAGGATTAAAGGCTTGAGCCACTACCACCTGGCAGCAGGAAAAGTATTCTAAGAAACACACACACAAACACACACACACACACACACACACACACACACACACACACACACACACACACACACACACACATACAGAGAGAGAGAGAGAGAGAGAGAGAGAGAGAGAGAGAGAGAGAGAGAGAGAGAGAGAGAGAGAACAAATCCAAACTGGTTACTAAGAGATTGTACTCTAAGAGAAGTGATACAGTTCTCTGAAATCCTTTGGAGCCAAGTAAGTGATGTTTCCACAGTAGAAAATACAAAGCAAAACAAAACAGGATGACTACTTTTATCTGAAAAGGTACAACACAAGGAACATGCTATTCTGAAGGATTCACTTCCATTATAGAATTCCTGGATGGCTTGACCTTGAATCCAAATATGCTTAGTCATTCAAAGTAGGTGCTGAGTACTGTTTTATCCAAACATCCTGGGAGCAGGCATGATGCACCTACTGAGGAATACCTGAGCTCCTTCCTACTCAGCTACAGAAGATAGCAGATGTGTGAGATTTGAAATTTCAAAGCTAAGAAAAAAATAAAGTGTATAGCATTGTCTTTAGAGAGTCCAAGTCCAAGTTCTATGTAAAACAGCTGTAGTAGTTGTATATGTAGAGTTTGAGTTCCAGGTGAGTGTAGGGTAGGCTGTGAACAGCTGTTTTTCGTTATACACTACCATTCTTTCAACTTCTAAAAGATATTTGGTGTAATTTATAACATACATATAAAAGTTGTATGAAACACATGTGGAAAGCTTAGCAATATAATGAACATCTGTATAGCTACCACCAAAATCAAGGACTAGGACATCACTAGTCTCTAGAAGCACCTTTGCCTATCAAGGACCCTTGCAGAGTTTCCTCCTCTCAACCTCTGAAGGCCACACCAACCTGATCCTTATGATACTAAATGATGCATTAATTGATGTTCTACAACTCATGCATACATCTGATAACAGTAGCATACAGCTTCCAGTGGTTTTCATTAGATGTTAAAATCACGTGCAGTTTAGTTAAATGAAATTTGAATTTTTTTAAAAAGCAGTATTTTCCCTGTGCAAATAAAATACTTCATTTACATGTCCTCCATTATAAAGAATTGTTGGCAAGGACTGGGGAGTTTTAGCTCGGTGGGTGAAGTGATTGCCATTCAAGCATAAGGACCTGAGCTTGAGCCCCAGAATCCATGGAGAAAGCCAAGCATGTAGTCTGTGCTTGTAATCCCAGTGCTGGGAAGGGAAATACAAGCAGAAGCCTGGGCTCATTGGCCGGTCAGTCTAACCAAATAGCTCCCAGGCTATAGAGAGACCCTGTCTCAAAAGAGTACGGTGGATATTCCCCGAAAAAACAACTGTGGAAGATAAGTTCTGGCCTACACACACACACATACACACACATGCACTCACACTCTCTCTCACACACACACATATGTACATATGCTCCCACACTCATGGGCATGCCCCCCACAAGTCCATATACACACAAGAATTATTAAGAACATTATGCTTTCTACTTTGATATTTTCATAACTAAAACATTATTATGCATTTCTTCTAAATGCTTGCAAAAATACCTTTGTCTGGTACAGTCAGAACCATATACAAGGATCATTTCTTGTTCTGGCCCATGAGTGGTCAGCTTTATTTTAATCTTATTCTCTAAGATCTGTACTTAAAAATAGATTTCCCAATAATTATAGTGAGTCATACACAATTGAAAGTAAAAAAAAATATAAGAGACTTCAGGACATAAAAGAAGAATATGGTAAAGATAAGTCACTTTTAAAACAAAAGAACATTGAATTCTTCAGTCTAGACCACAAATCTGGTCATTAAAAGTAGTGGTTTTTACCCAAGGCAAATATCAATGTTCACTTTGGAATTTTAGAATTATTCCAGTAAATACCAGTCAGATTAACTTATAGATAAATTATAGGGATGAGTATTTGGTAACAGCTTGTGTGTTTTAATAATGAACAACTTCTAAAGCAAAAAGAACCTCTTTATCTCTTATCTTGATATGTCTTATTAACAAAAAAAATGGTATTCCCCACATCCCATGGTTTCATGGTCCCTTCTCCTATGTTTTCCTAAATTGCTGAGTGTCTGGCTATGTGGGTGATTCCCATTTCAGCAACGTTGGGCTCTACCATTGCTCTGAGCCTCCCTGACCCTGTATTTTAAGCTGAATCACCTCAGTGCTACCATTTCTCCACTTTAGCCAGAATGTATTCATTGGCACTTATCCTGGGCTGTGGAACAAAATGTAACAGGACATGGCTCTGCCAT